>NC_141698.1:838236465-838836465 GCF_964263255.1 Lissotriton vulgaris
ATTAGGGTGAGTAGTTTGCACTTTACAAATACAGATGTATTTATTTAATATTTATCCTGTGGGTCTTTTTGCATAGTGGCACTCTGAGATATGGGCTAGATCACAAAACATATGATGTGTCTCCGAACCAGTTACTTTGGGAATTTGCAAGACCGTATTAAGCAAGTACAGAAATGAAAAAAAATGCTTCATGAGTTTGGATATGCCACTTAAGCATGTCACATAGTTTCAAATTGGAAAGCAAGTTCATGGAAGCACTGGTAGAGACAGCAATAATAGTGAAACCAGCAATAAAACAAAAGGCACCTTCTGCCTGCCAGGATTGTAACCCCCAGATCCATGGATAGAGGACTTCAAGGGTCATGTACCCAAACAGCTCGGAGTTGTCTGAGTTTGAAGCTTCAGCACAATCAGCTTGCCCTGCTGGACAGGCAACAAATTGACGACAAAAACCTGGAATCACAGAGATTGGGATTCAGTCCCAGATTTCTGCAGCAGCACCTTCCACCTCTGGAGGTGAACACAGGCTTGGTGAAGATAGAGTAAGAAAAGTGAGAAGTCATCATTAATTCTGACCCTCAAGGGATAATCATAAAATCTGAAACTGAACTGATTACTTTATTAATAGAGCTGGGATAATGTTCTAATGCCTCATAAAAGCACCGTGGAAGCAATTCCTTGTTGTGGCACTCATTTTGGCTGTTTTTGTTCTTATAGCTAGAAGATTTACATGACTACATTAATGAAATAATATAATATTGTACACATTCCTGTCCCACTGAAAGTTTGAGTAAAATATTTCAATGTAATTGGCACCTCCTTCCACCTACATTATCTATGTCCTATCAACAAGAGTGGGGCTTGTGAGTGCTCCCCCACAAGTGCTTGGAGACATGTCTGTTCCCCTCCAGAGCTAAGCATGCAGAATGTATTGATGTCAGAGAGGAAGGAGTATATAAGGCCTACTAAAATCCCAACCTCAGAATCTTTTAAAGCACTATGCATGGCCAGGATGGTGGCAGGGTAAGCCGTTTTTCCCTGTCTCTCATGCCGCCACTGGCACAGCACATCAGCACTGACCTGTCCGGCAAGAGGAGGAGTCACCTGCAATCGGCCCCCACCTGGAAACGGGAGGCACCAGGCCATGCTGTAGGAGACCCCAGTTGCTGTGCGAATAGACCTGCGAGGAGAGTACCTGATGAATTTATAAGTGCTTGGGTTTTGGCGGAGTGATTGAATAAGGACATGGGACTGGCTGGGTGATTGGAGGAGTGTACATGGGTAGTAACGGACATTGCTAGACTGCATAGGTAGTGCTCAAGGGATTGTAGAAGTGCATGAGTTAGTGCCTGGGTCATTGCAATAGTACATGGGTAGTGACTAGATGATTAGTGTACTGCAATGAGAGTGCATGGTGAATGTATAAGTGCTTAGATTTTGGTGGAGTGATTGGATAAGTACATGGAGCTGGCTGGGGGATTGGAGGACTGCAAAGGTAGTGACAGGGCGATGGCTGGACTACATGGGTAGTGCTCAGGGGGATTGTGGCAGTGCATGTGTTAGTGCCTGGGTCATTGCATGAGTACATGGTAAGTGCCTGGATGATTAGAGTACTGCAAGGAGAATGCATGGTGAATTTATAAGTGCTTGGGTTTAGTGCAGTGATTGGATAAAAACATGGGACTGGCTGGGTGATTAGAAGAGTGCACAGGGAGTGACAAGGGGATTTCTGGAGTGTATAGGTAGTGCTCTGGTGATTGTACCACTGCATGAGTTTGTGCCTGGGTCATTGCATGAGTACATGGGTAGTGACTGATGATGATTAGAGTACTGCAAAGACAGTGCATGGTGAATTTATATGTGTTTGGGTTTTGGAGCAGTGATTGGATAAGGACATGGGACTGGCTAGGTGATTGGAGGAGTGCATAGGTAGTAACAGGGAGATTACTGAAGTGTATAGGTTGTGCTCAAGGGATCGTAGAAGGGCATGAGTTAGTGCCCGGGTCATTTCATGAGTACATGGGGAGTGACTGGATGATTAGAGTACTGCAAGGAGAGTGCATGGTGAATTTATAAGTGCTTAGGTTGTGGCAGATTGATTGGATAACGACATGGGGCTGGCTGGGTGATTGGAGGAGTGCATAAGCAGTGACAGGAATATGGCTGGACTGCTTGGGTAGTGCACAGGGAACTGTAGCAGTGCATGTATTAGTGCTGGGGTCATTGCATGACTACATGGGTAGTGACTGGATGATTAGAGTACTACAAGGAGATTGCATAGTGAACTTATAAGTGCTTGGGTTTTGTCACAGTGATTAGATAGGGACATGGGACTGGCTAGGTGATTGGAGGAGTGCATAGGTATTAACAGGGAAATTACTGAATTCTATAGGTAGTGCTCAAGGGATTGTAGAATTGCATGAGTTAGTGCCGGGGTCATTGCATGACTCCATGGGTAGTGACTGGATGATTAGAGTACTGCAAGGAGCGTGCATGGTGAATTTATAAGTGCTTAGGGTTTGGTGCTGAATTGGATAAAGACATTAGACTGGCTAGGTGACTGGAGGAGTGCTTAGGTATTGACAGTGAGATTAATGAACTGCATAGGTAGTGCTCAAGGGATTGTAGAAGTGCATGACTTAGTGCCTGGGTCATTGCATGAGTACATGGTTAGGGACTGGATGATTATAGTACTACAAGGAGAGTGCATGTTGAACTTATCAATGCTTGGGTTTTGCCGCAGTGATTTAATAAAGACATGGGACTGGCTATGTGATTGGAGGAGTCCATAGGTAGTAAAAGGGAGATTACTAAAATGTATGGGTAGCGCTCAAGTGAAGGTGGAAGTGCATGAGTTAGTGCCTATGTCATTACATGAATACATGGATAGTGTCTGGATGATTAGAGTATTGCACGGAGAGTGCATGGTGAACTTATAAGTGCTTGGGTTTTGGCACAGTGATTTCATAAGGACATGGGACTGGCTAGGTGATTGGGGGAGTGCATAGGTAATGACAGAGAGAGTACTGAACTGTATAGGTAGTGCTCAAGCGATTGTAGAAGGGCATTAGTTAGTGTCTATGTCATTGCATGAGTACATGGGTAGTGACTGGATGATCAGAGTACTTCAAGGAGATTGCATGGTGAACTTATAAGTGCTTGGGTTTTGTCACAGTGATTAGATAAGGACATGGGACTGGCTAGGTGATTGGAGGAGTGCATAGGTATTAACAGGGAAATTACTGAATTCTATAGGTAGTGCTCAAGGGATTGTAGAATTGCATGAGTTAGTGCCGGGGTCATTGCATGACTACATGGGTAGTGACTGGATGATTAGAGTACTGCAAGGAGCGTGCATGGTGAATTTATAACTGCTTTGGTTTTGGTGCAGAGATTGGATACAGACATGAGATTGCCTAGGTGATTGGAGGAGTGCATAGGTTGTAACAGGGAAATTACTGAACTGTATAGGTAGTGCTCAAGTATCTATAATTATGCAGTATCATTCAACTATTCCTTTTATAGAGAGAAAAAAAAATTAAGGTTAATAAACTACACCTGATATGAACATCTTTCAAACTACACATTTGTACTGCATCTTCATCCAACTATCTAAAAACATATGTGGCATCATTCAACTATACCTTTGAACAGACTAAAAAACAAGCGTAATTAATTACATCAGTAATCATCTTTAAAAATACACATATTACTGTAAAGACTTTTTTAAACAATATTCAAGTACAATGAAACTAATTCTAATACACATCTCTACATTTAATAATATATTTCAAACGACACAGTTATCGAATAATGTCAATTTTTTTTAATAAACCTAAAAAATGTATAACTCACCGTGCAAATAAATGTGTTGAATGAAAAACTCACACACTCAGACAGGATTTTCTTTTACACACAGTCAATATAAATCACCAGTAATAGCAAGCTTTCCCTCTCTTTTTCCATACAAACACACATAAGCAAAAAAGAACATTGCTTCCCAGAGTTTTTCAAATTGTAAAACACATTTCCATTAGTCACAGATAATAACCATTATCAGCTGACTTCTTCACCCCTTCTGCTTAATGCCAGTTACCATAGCAACAGTTCATGTAACATTCAACTTAACTGACAGGTCACAAGTTCACCATATTTTCAAATTCACAACACAACGTTGCAAATGAAAACAGCAGGTGTGGTTGGCTTTACAGAACATTACCTTATCCTTTCTACTGTATTTTTCGAACATTTTTTTATTAACCAATAAGAAACTTGCTTTTTAAACAAAGTAAAATGAACCCTATTTTTGAATGTTCAATGTTCTTAAACAGCCAATCATTTCTCTTCTTTCTTAAAAAGAGCATCTTCTCCACCATTTTAGATACCTCTCATTCTACCAACTGACTACCTCAGCTACAGACATCTTTTGATTACCTACAGACATCCCTTCAAGATGCTTTCTGTGTGGGTAGATTGTTGGGCACAGCTATGTATTCTGGTGCAAAAGGTATGCTGAACACAGAGGTACTGACAAAGACCTAGCATTTCAAAATGTAGACATTATATGGATTGGGCAGAGAGGTTTAAACTGGCACCAATTGATGCCTTTGGTTAAAACCTTTTTGCATTTCCCAGCCCCTGACCTCATGATTGTGCACTTAAGTGGCAATGACCTAAGCACATTGACTGGGGTAGGTCTGGAATTGATAATGAAGCACACCTTTTCAGAATTGATATTGCTGCTTTTTCCCCAAACTCTCTTTGTATACTCTAACATATGCCAAAGACAGAATTGCAAGTGGTCAATCAATTTTGTCCTCAGATTGAGAAAGCTAGAAAAAATTTCAATAAAGCTGTTTATACTTACCTCAGATACCATAGGATGGGCTCCATCTATAACAACAATCTTCGTTTCAATATGGATGCCATCTACAGAAGTGATGGAGTAAGCTTCACTGGTCAAGGCAACATAGTGTTTCTCAACACCCTGAAGCTCTGCATCCGCACTTACATGTAGCTACAACAATCTCCCAATGAAAAAATTGCACTTTTTAGAGCTACTCAATAACCCAACCCATATAATCTAGGTTTATATAAATAAAAAATTATTAATTTTTGCTTGGAGTCGCGCACTTGGCGCGACTAACGGAGCAGCGCACCCCTCACGTTCAAACCAGGTGTCAGCGCTGGGAGCCACACACCCTTCGCGTTCACACCAGGGGCCACCCTGAGAGCCACACATCCATTATGATCACAACAGGGGGCCGTGCTAGGGTTGCGACTCGAAACTTTGGCAAAAAAAGTCTACTACCATTAATTTATATGCTCCCCGGGACCTGCCAAAATCTTTTTTAAACATTTTTTAAGGGAGGGGGACCGCGTGGGCCCCCTCCCGGGCCATTTTTTGCCCCAGGGACCCCATTCCCTGGGGCATACCCTCAGAGTTGGGGACCGTGGGGGGATCCCCAATGTTCCCACAGTCCCGCCGGCATCCCCACCTCCTGCAGGAGCTGGCATTGCTTTTGCACACGGGGAGCTACTGACATGCAGCTACCCTTGTGGAAAAGCAATCCTGCTTTGCTTTGTAGAAGCAAGAGCAGGTTTCCCTGCTCTCCCTTCCATGAAGCAATGCAGGAGTTTGCTATGGCAGGGCGGGAGCCAGTCTCTCAAGTTATCCTTTTTTTCTGTTCCTTTGTTTTATCTTTGGGGCCTACACTCACCTACACAGCTGACACAACGACATGAGCGCCAAACACTCATAGAGACTTCCATAATAACTAGCGCCCGCCCTAGACTTAGCAGACTGCTGAATCCCATAGCTTACATCTATCTGGACGGTCTCAATGCAGGTAACGCCACTTAAGGTTCTCACTCTCAATGTGAAGAGAGCTTAATAACCTGATAAAACGCAGGGCGGTATTGTCACATTTAGAATACTCAGGAATGGACATAGGTCTCCTTCAGGGACTCTCCTTCTCTCAAAGGACTGGCAGCGCCTTAGGTCACATGCTTTCCCCCCATCAGTATTTCTCCTTGGCCTCCACGAGGACAGCAGGAGTGGCCATACTGGTAGTGTGCTCCTTCAGGGGGAGCATGGGACAAAAGGGCCCAAAATTTGTAGCAGACTTGTCACTTACCACCTCACGCTAGGGAGGACCGTCTTTAGTGGTGGGCTCTATTTACGCTCCAAACAAAGGACAGGAGGCATTTCTATGCACTGCACTGGCGGAGGCCATGTCTACTACTGACGGGGTATTGCTGGGGGGGGGGCTCAATCTGGTATTTGATAATGTCCCAGACTGGTCAGCACAGAGGCAGGGTCTAGCAGGGGCGCTATTGGAGGGAGGACACGAGTGACTGAAAGACCTAGAGCTTAGAAATCTTAGAGCTTAGAAATCTATGGAGGGCCTCCCAACCACATGCAGGTGAATACTCCTTTTTTTCGTACATACATAAAACATATGCCAGGTTGGACTACTTCTTGAGAATGGCAGACAAACATCACCACAGAGACTGAACTACTCACAGCGGTGCTCTCAGATCATGCTGCGGTGACAATCCCTCCCACTAGAGCGACCCACCTGCCAGTGGAGACTGTGAGAAACATGCTACAATGTGATGAGGTGGTGGCACAGATTCAGCAAGCCATCACTGAGTATCTTGCACATAATGACACTCCAACATTTCCATCGCAATAGCGTGGGAATAACTAAAAACAGTAGTTAGGCGTGAACTCATCATGATTTCAGCTGCTGACAATACAGCCTAAATAGAGAAACAGGGAGACCCTCACCAAACAAGACAAAGAGCTAGAACGTGTACACCAATGCACTGGTGCCCTGAGAGTTTGGCGTTAACTGTCAGCCCTTCAATCCCAACTGATGGGCATTGACTTAGAAGTATGTGGCCCTCTGCTTGCGCCATTCTTTCTATGTTGGCAGAGACAAATGTGGCTAGTTTCTAGCAAACAAACTACGTGCTTAACGGCAGGCCCTTGGGGGATCCTCCATATACAAGTCAGGGGACAGCTGGCAAGAGAGGACAGAGCCATAGCGGATGCCTTAGGGAATTCTACACACACCTCTACTCTGGCTAACACCTAGACCCAGCGGATAGTGCCCGGTTTCTCCAATCAGCACGCACGACCCATTTCTCTCCGGATCGGGCATAGACGCTAGAAAGAGAGATATGCATAGAGAAAGTAGGACGGATATTTCCCGTCTGAAATTCTACAAGACCTTTTCCCTTTTAAATGAGGATTTGAAACTGTTTACGGGCATTCTGGCCAGCAGGCTCAGCCCATAGATGCCGTCCTTTGTCGATCCAGATCAGGCAGGCTTCACCCCACAGAGACCACCGAGCCACAATGCCAATTGTATTCTGCATATCATATAGAAGGCCTTGTGTGCACTGGACGATCTCATGTTCTTGGCAATTAACACCCAAAAGGCCTTCGATAGATTCCACTGGCCTTTCCTGGAGCAGGTTCTCACACATTTTGGATTGGGGAGAAAATTAGGACACAGCTTCTGAACTGCTATCACTTACCCACAGTGATAGTCCAGAGGGGAGCAACACACCTTAAGCTGCTATGCGGACGATGTGCTGGAAATGCTGGACTGGCCAGTTACGGCCCTGCCGGCCTTACTGAGGGAACTCGAGACCTTTGGTGCAGCATCGGGCTTCGGGTTAACATGGAGAAATTGCAGGCACTTCGCTTCTCCCTACCCCCAGACCAACTTGGGCAGCAATACTCTGTCCAATGAGCGACGGAGGCAATCCTATACCTAGGGATTAAACTAGCATCCACTATACAATCAAAAGCCTCTCCTAACTGCCAATCATTACATAAACAAATTCGCAGTGGCTTAGCTTGCTGGAAACACCGCCACATCTTCTGGCTGAGAAGGGTGGCAACTTTCAAGAAGTCTGTTCCCCCGAAGATAATATATCTTTTTCAAACAATTCCACTATCACCACCAAAGGGCATGATCCCTAAGTTCCAGGTGGAACTGCTTAGATTAATCTGGCTTGGGAGAAAGACCTGGGCTTTTTTTCCCCTAGGGCTGGGGCTTAGGCATTCCAGATCTTGATTTGTACTACCAGGCGGCCCAATTGCATTACCTAGGAGAGTGGAATCGGGCTGAATCTGAGAAGCACTAGTTGTTCGAGGTCAGGGTGGGGCGGGCTCGTCCCTTTGGAAAGTTTCCTTTGAAGAACCGGGTTTTTAAACCCAGCGGCACCAGGGGCACGCCCAAAGTCTTCGGATTTACCTGTCTTGGTATACAGAGACACGGAATACTTCTGGGTGGCATCAGAGACCAAATTTATTAGCTGCAGCTAGTAACAGAAGTCAACACGGTGTGCAACTCTGGAGACTGTTCAATTTTGTAAGGCAAGACATCCCTTTTTATGCCAAAATTCACATTACGAATGCACACCCACTGCGCAAAATTCTAGCCAATAAGGTACATTCTCAAACAAAGTATCACATAGCAAAAACCCTCAGTTTACATTGCCCCAACCCACAAGGTAATTATTAGGAATGTCCCAAATCCAATCTCCGCAAGCCGGACAAACCCATAATTGAAAGCACAATGCATGTAATGAAAGAGCATAGAAAAGGAAACAATGACAGATAGCGGGCAAGATAAAGCATGTGTAAAGAACCTAAAAGTTAACGATGTCTTGAACATTGATTGGCAATCTCGGACAACAATCAACCAAGGAAATTGGCTTAGCGAGGTCAGTTTCTTACAGTTCACCTTAAAGTCAAGAAGAGGCCTAGTTAATAAGTGCATGACCAACGAAGCCCATGCAACATTGTTCATTCGGTTACCTCCACGGGCCCACGGTCCTACGTGATGGCAACACAAAATGGAGGCACGAACAAAATGGAACCCATATTCGAAACAAAGTCTCTAAATACGTAATGAACTCGCTAGTTTAACATGACGTATTCACTCCATATTAGCCACACTTACTAAATACGGTACAACATCACCAAAATCGTGACGGAACCATAACCTCACGAGACAAGACAGAATTTCACAGAACCTCAGACCCTCCTTTTGCCATTAGGTACGCAATAACCCAAACTCACGTTAATCTGAATCTAGGTCTATATCAATATTCATCAGATCATCAAGGTGTTGCTGGAGCATCATCCTACTATTCTCTACTTCTCTCGAGACAGGTCTCCGCACACACAAGGTAGCACAAAAACTACAAAAAGCGGGACCACACTGGATGCAAAGACAACAACAGAAGAGAATAGCTAAAACCATACCAAAGAACATCAGAATCTTCCATCCCCATTTGGACAGTAGTCCCCAAAACCATCCAGTCAACGACCAGTCTCCTTCATCCACATGAATAGACTCGGAAACATTATGCAGTCTAGAAATGGCCTGATATACTGTAGGGGCATTGTCTGGTATGAAAACACAGCAACTAGATTGGATCAATTTGCATACCCCTCCTCTATCTGCAAGCATAATGTCTAAAACCATTCGGTTTTGTAACGTCATAAGACGATCCGCTTGAAGCTCAGTGGTGACATTACCAAGGGCACCTGCAGTCTCATTGATAGTGGCCTCAACCACTCTCGTAAGTTGTTGTATGTTCCTGCTATTGGCCATAGGACCCCAAAATGGTAGGAAACCCTTGAAAAAATCTCCTACTTCCTGTGCTGCGGTATCTTCCTGATCGAAGACACCTCTGCCATATCTTGTCCTATCATAGTCCGGAGTAGCAGTGTATGTAGGAGGAAGCAAAAACGCCACATAACAAGTTCCCGGAAAATCAGGTGGCAACCATGTGTAGGCTCTGTTGTGACAAACAAAATACGTGCCTTTAGCTGGCACGAACGGAGGAGAAGTCTGAGATGAATAAACATAGGTGTGAGCACACACACTCTTACCTAGCTGAGCTCTCGGATTTCGACCACTACCTTGCAAACAAAAGTGGCCTCGATGTGGTACAATCCAAATTGGAGGAGACCTTTTTCTTCTCTCCTTCTCTGTCAAGCTAGTACTATATTCAGTCAAGTTCCAACCAATGTAAGCCTGCACCTAATCCTTAGGGACAGCATTATATGCATCAATATCTCGGATCATATCTACTATTCCTTTTATCAAGGCACATTTTCTCGGATTGTCTTTCACGGAACGTAAGGGATATACCTCATTCGCATAGATAAACATAGTCTGAAAAGCCCATACAGACCCATTGAAAGAAAAAGGCAAAACCAAATAAGGCATACCTCTATCTGTCGTATTAGGCATAAGACCACAAACCCAGCAATTAGTGGTATTTACTACCAACTGATGCTGATGCAACAGCTGTATAAACAAATTGTTAACAAATTCTTACCTCCTTGTCTGTTCGTGTTCAGGCAACGTATAAAATTGGTGCAAAGAAACAGTAGAAAAAGAAAGCATAGGTTGGGAAGTGGGTTTAGATTTCAGTGGTGTAGCATAAACAATCCAACCCACACAAGCTAATGTGATACTTAAAAACATAAAAGAACACAACATTATAAAACATTTGCTACGTAACAGTGTACAAAATCTAATCTTAAAATCTATTTTATTAACAACTCTCTCAGTTACAAAAAACTCCATCCTCTAACGTGCTGCTCACTGCAATTTTCCATCTTCACTTAAGTGTGCGTCCAGGCGTCCTAGACGACCTTAGAACTGCAGACCTTGTGTCACCCCTCAAGAACTTATACCGTGACCCTGCAGCTGAGCTCGGATGGTAGCTCAAAAAAGAAAAATAGAACAAAAAAGTTTCTTGTCTGAAAGAGTATAGTTCTCAAAAAAACTCACATTTTTATTTGTCCATGTTAGATCTCAGATTATAACGTTCTTTACCAGACACCGTCTGATCCTTAAAAAGCAACTCTGGTTGGGTAGTATCCAGTCTCAAATGCGGAGGCACAGCTTCTTGCAGAACTTCGTCATCCGCACGTTCCGACTGAGTTCATTTCAAACATGCATCACTAAAAGGCACAAAACTTGGGACCCTTTCAGTCTCGGAATCAGCAATTCCCTCTCTGACCCACTGGTCATATGGTAAGGGCAAAGGTATCCTTTTACAATGGGTGGCATGCACCCAATTCTTCTTGCCGCATAACAGCCGTCCTAGTTGTCAGTAGCACTTGGAATGGACCCGTCCATCTCGGTTCTAGATTCTTCGTCCTTTGAAAATTCCGTACTAAAGTCCAGTCACCAGGTTGAATCGAGTGACCTGCATCCACAGAAGCTGAAGGTAAAGTATTGTGCACCTGTTGGTGAAGAACATGCAATTTAGCAGTCAAGTCATGTAAGTAATCAACCAACATAGGATACTCAATGTCGCTATATTCATTCGGCCTCGGCACACTCCAAACATTCGCCGGGCGACCAAAAACAATTTCGTATGGGCTAAGTCCCACACGAGAACGTACTGTCGTCCTCGTTGACAAAAGTGCCAACGGCAAAGCATCGGGCCATGTAAGACCAGTGCTCGCTTGTATCTTAGCCAATTTAAGCTAAAGAGTGCCATTGTAGCATTCGACCAAACCAGCTGACTGGGGGTGATTCGCAGCATGAAATTTCTGTTTGATTCCCAAACCCGCACACACTTTCATCATAATCTGGCCCACAAATTCACTTCCGTTGTCACTCCATACCATTCTCGGCAAACCATATCTAGGGAAATATTCTTTAGGCAAAACCTTGGCTGTAGATAAAGCAGTATTATCCTTTAGGGGGTAGGCCTCTATCCATCTGGAAAAGGCACAAACAACCACAAGGACATACTTTAGGTTGTTGCATCTTTCCATATGAATAAAATCCAGCTGTAGCACCTCAAACGGATACGTTGGAGGAGCAAAATGACCTGCTGGAGTTGGGGTTCCCTTGCCAGGATTATGCATCAAACAAATCATGCAGTTTTTAACCAGATTCTCAGCGCATTTAGGAATTCCAGCATTCTGCCATACTGGAGCCAACAACTTACATATCCCTTTTGAACTGATGTTGAGGAACCAGAATTGATTTCCGATTATACAAAGCATATAATCGATACTTTAGAATTAGCCTGATGTATCTAAATCACTTAGCACGCATACCCAAACACTAGCACAAATTCGTATTGCAGTATTTCAGATTTCTAACCTGCACCGCCTTGCACGTTTTACACTTTCTTAGCTTGACCGACGCCATTTTGTGGCCTCGCTCGATGCCTTACATTAACAGACCCCATTCACTCCTTTCTCTAAAGTCGTTCTCCTGAGAAATATCCCAACTGTTGCAAGACTGCTGTTTCATTAGCCCCGTCAAGGTTGTAGGTAGCAGAAGGAGGCCTGATAGGCACATTCCGGGAGGCTGGATAAGCACATTCCAAAGGGTGCTGTGCTGTGCGGACTCTCTCGGAGTTAGCAGAAGGGAGTCACCCGTCCGACCTTGCTAATCTAGGATGAGCTAAACCAAGAGCGCTTTGTCTCCCATATATGGTCTTTCCTTTTGCACCAACCTGTACCAACTTGTATTTTTCCATCTTGGGTAACAGTTTCGAGAATGCAACTGTATATATGTGATGTTCTGACAATGTGCCAGCAGTCTTCTTGGCGGACCTCGTGGGGTTAGGTCGCAAGGAGCTCCTCTGGCAGAGTTTGTTTGTTATATTAAACGCTTGGACCTTCTACACTGCCAACTGACTGATTATTGATAATGGGAATGGGATTGGTTGTGGATATAACTATAATTGGGAGGTGGTGAATAATTTTCGGTACTTCAATGTGAGCCAATCCATGAGCCATTGTAACCACTGGGAGCACATACGCATCAGGCAACAACCATCGCTGGTGCTCCGACAACTCAACTCAACAGCCAGTCGAATCCAACATTCCCGTAGTCTCTCTCCACACACTCAATTCTTTCTCAGTAGCTTCTGCCTGAATCGATTTCACACTTTCTATTGTGTCTTCACACATTCCTCCTGCCATAACCCATCTAGCAGGACCTCCAACATACATACGACTCGTCACATCTTTCACCGTTTCTCTCGCTACTTCATCCGCAAACGCATTACCACGACTAACATCATCCGTAATCTTCCTATGTGCACTGCATTTTACAATCGCAACTTGTGTCGGCAAAGTAAGTGACTCAAGAAGTTCATTCACTAATTGTCCATGCTGAATTTTCGTACCATGGGAAGTAAGAAATCCTCTCTCTCTCCACAAACGTCCAAAGCTATGGGCAACACCAAATGCATATTGGCTATTAGTGTACACATTCACTCTCTTTCCTTTCGACAACACACACGCTCTCGTCAGTGCAATCAACTCTGCTGCTTGAGCTGAATTCTGTGCAATACGTGCAGTTTCAACAATCGTGTGCAAAGTCGTAACCGCATACGCTGCCGTCGGATCGCCATTCGGGAGCTTAAAGCATGAACCATCTACCCATAGGGTACCATCTGGATTCTCAAGAGGAGTATCTTTCAAATCAATTCTACCCTTTGTTTCCTTCTCTGTCCGGAGAAAAGAATCATGCTGTTCCTGAGCATCTGTCTCTACAGAAATCGGCAACAATGTAGCTGGATTAAACGTGTTGCACTGCTTAATGTGCACATGACTAGCCAAAAGCATCAACTCGTAACCTGACAAACGCGCACTAGTAAGGTGCTGAGTCCTCGTTTTATTCAATAAGGTATCCACTGCATGTGGGACCATCACAATCAATGTATTATCCAATACCAAACCAGCAGACTGTTGGATAGAAACAGCCGCTGCTGCTGTAGCTCTCAAACAACTCGGCAACGCCCTAGCTACCGAATCTAAAGTAGCTGAAAAATACGCACATGGACGCTGCTTGTCTCCAAATTGTTGTGTCAACACTGACAACGCACAACCCTCTCTCTCGTGTACGTAGAGTGTAAAAGGCTTACTATAGTCGGGAGTACCCAACATCGGAGCAGAACACAATGCATCACGCAACTCAGAAAAACTCTTCTGACATTCGTCAGACCAAGGAAGAGGATTTGGTGTATCCTTAAGGGTAAGTGCCAACAAAGGTTTCGCCAATAGAGAAAAATTCGGAATCCACTGCCTACAATACGAGGTGATACCCAAAAACGCACGCACCTCTCTCTGTGTGGATGGCACAGTCATTTGAGCAATCTCTTGAATATGTTCTGGGGTCAATCGTCTTCCCTCCTTCGACAAGTAGGTCACTTCGTGGCGGCAATACTGCAACTTCGAAGGTGACACTTTATGGTGAAGGTCAGACAAATGTCGCTACAAAGAAAGCGTAGCTGCTTTACAAATCTCTTCATCATCAGCAGCGACCAACAGATCATCCACATACTGGATAAAAGTTGCACCAGGAGGCAAGACAAAAGCATCAAGCTGAGTTTTCAAAGCCTGACTATAGATGGAGGGACTTTCACAATAACCTTAAGGAGCGCACTTAAACCGGAAGCTTCGGCCTCCTAAAGAGAAGCCAAAAATATACCTACTTTCTTCAGCAATCGGAATACTAAAGAAAGCATTCTTCAGATCAATAGCAGAAAACCAAGCAGCTGAAGCAGGGATCATAGCCAATAAGACAGTAATGTCCGGAACAACATGAAACTGTGGCACGACAATTTTATTGAACTCTCGAAGGTCGATCACAAACCGATACACAGGTGGCTGAGAAGAGTCAGTAGGCTTAAGGACAGGCAGAACAGGAATATTACACACATTACCTCTCGTTTCTTCATTCACATCTTTCTCAACCAAATCATAGATAATCGCTAAAAGAGCTCTCTCACCATCACTAGAGATCTTGTATTGAGGAAGGCGAAGTAGCTTAGCATTCGACTTGAGGGTAACAACATAGGGTGGAATCTGCAAAAGGCCAACATCATTCGGACCTGTAGCCCACAGAGTATCAGGGAGCGAACGCAATTCCAGTGGAAGCCGATTTTTAGACAAATACATCGGAGAGATCACTCTCTTACCCAACGTAAGATGTACTCCCGAAGGAGAACAATGTAATGTCGCATACAATCTTTTCAACAAATCCAAACCCAACAGATTCTCACCACAACCTGTTGTTAGAATAAGGGGTGCTTCCAATTCACAAGAAAGAGCCAAAGGACTAGAAACCGGATTACGAAATGGGACACCAGAAAATCCTACCGAGACATTCATCAAGCCAGACAAATGTGCGCCAGGGAGTTTAGAGTGCATGATAGAACTCTTAGCCGTACCAGTATCCAAAAGAAAAAGTTCTGACACACCTGATGTAATTACTTCAACATAAGGTCCACTCTGGTCTACTGGAACTGACACTACTCTCTCTCTTTGTCCATGGCTGTCCTAGCTATCATTAAGACCAGCACTCTCGCTTTCAACATAATAGTCATCCGTGTAGTACTGAGCAGACTGAACAGACGGAACATTCTGTTGATCAAAATAATTCATAGAATTCTGAGGGGGAAAGGAACGTTCATTCTGAGAAAACGTACCACGTCCTCTACCCCTAGACGTTTGTTGAAAACCACCACGACCTCTCTGACCAGACACACCATTCGTAGCAAAACTGGACAACTATTCTTGAAGTGACCTTCTTCCCTACAGTAAGCACACTGATTAGGGCCTAGCGGAAGTCACGGAGGAAAAGACTTAGGCTTCTGCAACAATCTCTGAAACTGTGGAGGCTGCTGAAACTGGGAAGGTTGCTGAAGCTGACGCTGATTAGAGCGAAACGGATACGCCTGCTGTAAAAGAACCTTCGTCTTCAATTCTTTAGTCTTCTTCTCTGCTTTATTCTTCTCATATTTATCTCTATTCTCATTATATTGTACAGTAGCCAATATCTGGGCCGAAGAAGAAACAGCCCATAAACTCTCAGAGTCCTTCAACTTATTACAAAGTTCGGGGAGCAAATTAGAAACAAACTTGTCCACAAACAATCTTTGACCACCTTCTGTACTCATGTCCTGACCACTGTAATCAATGAATGTTTCTTCAAACCTAGTGAAGAAATCAGACACACTCTCGTCTTTCTTTTGTTTGCATGCTGCTAACTTGTCCAAATTCACTCGCATAGGAGGCATCAAGGTTTTCATTAAATTAATAATTCTACCGGGTAATTCTGCAAGTAAAGGCTCAGGTTTGGCACCTCCTACCTGTCGACCATCTGCAGCAGCAATATTAACCCACGTATCTCCTAACTCTACCGCATGATCCTCGTGACAAATCTTCGCCCACAAAGGTTGAGGGACTACATTACCCAACAACATATCCACATCAGCTAAATTCATAACACACGCATCAACTGTCTGAGACAACTCCTTGTAATAACCAGCAGGATTTTTACGGGGGTCAGGCAAAGTCTGCTTAAGAGCCAGGACCTCTGCTCTCTTCCAAGAAACATGTACCCATACTCGCTGAAAATGAGCCGGTACAGTCGCAATACCATTATTAACATCAGCAGCAACTGCCTCTCTCTATACAGGAGGAACCTCTCTCATCGGGTACTGCTTCACTTTCCTCCTAACAGAAGGATCAGGTTCAAACAACGACTGAGAAGGAAGTCTACACCTAAACGAAAGAAGCGTCTCTACCGCTTCCTCAACATCGGGACCCACTATCGTCCCTTTAGCAAATTCAGACTGAACATCAAGCACTTCCTGCGGAATCAGACCCAACTGATTATTTTCCCATTCTTCACGAAGGAAAATACACATTACATCAAGAACATACCTTTGCTTAGGCGTATCCCACTGCAAGAAAACATCCATCTCCGCTTGTAATACCTAGAAACATTTAAAATCCATCTACGAGCCAAAAGATCCAACACTGCCCGCTGTTCGGGACCAGGAAGCTGACTACGACTCTCCTTACATTCCGAAACCGGGGTTATACTCAGTAACCCAAAGAGTGGATACAAAAGACTAGCAACAGTCTCAGTCATCCGTTTTCGAGTAGAAGGAGAAGAAGTCGACATAATTTTTTATTTTTTATTTTAGCGATTTCTAAAGCGCCTGGTGACCCAAGGGCATCCCCGCGCTATAAAACTTGAATTCCTATTGAGAGGGAAGGTGACAGAAGGGTGTTATTTGGGAAACAGATGGGTCTTAAGATTTTTGCGGAAAGCAAGGTAGTTGGATTCCAGTCTGAGGGCGCGAGGCAGTGCATTCCAGCCCTTAGCTGCCTGAACGGAGAATTGTCGACCTCCTGTGCGGGTTTTTTTGAATCTGGGGATGCAGACTAGATTCTCCTTTTGAGATCGTAGTGATCTGGTTGCTGTATAAGGTGTGATCATTTTACTTAGGATCGCTGGACCAGATCCGTTGTAAAGCTTGTGTGTTGTACACATTGCCTTAAAGTGCACCCTTTGGCGCACAGGGAGCCAATGCAGGGTTTTGAGGGCTGGCTTGGCGGATATTCTGGAGGGGGTGTTGGTAATCAGGCGTGCTGCCGCGTTCTGAGTCCGCTGGAGTTTCGTGATGGTCGCCTCGGGGGCTCCCAGATAGACCAGGTTGCTGTAGTCCAAACGGGACAACACTAAACCTTGGATAAGGAGCTTTCTGGACATAGGTGGGAGTAATGGCAGGATTTTCCGGGTCGTGCGCATGAGTCCAAAACATGTGCCCGAGGTCTTGGTTGCCTGGGTTTTCATCGTAAGCTGTGGCTCAAGCCACACCCCGAGTGTCTTGATTTCAGATTTAGGGGGGGGAATTTCTCCGAACACATCGGGCCATATTGTAGGCGGGATAGTTGTCCATTGCTTGCCGAGTAGCATTACCTCTGTCTTAGTCCCATTCAGTTTCAGTGATGAGGCATTCATCCAGCTGTGAATGTCTATGAGGCAGTTGGTTAGATTTTCAGGGTGGTCAATCAGCTGGGACAAGGAGACGACTAGTTGGGTGTCGTCAGCGTAGCTCACCATTTTGATGTTGAATGGTGTTACCACATCCTCGAGGGGGGCCATATAGACATTAAAAAGCGTCGGGCTTAGGGAGGAGCCCTGGGGGACGCCGCTAGTGAGTGGGAGGGTGGATGAATGATGGCTGTCGTCCCACACTTGAAAGGTGCGTCCTGTGAGAAAGGATTCGATCCATTTGATGGCTGTCCTGGTAAGTCCTGCATTTGCCAGTCTATGCAGAAGGACACGGTGGTTAACCATGTCAAAGGCTGCACTTAGATCCAGGAGGATCACTGCCACTGATCCTCCTGAATCTAGTAAGCTCCTTGCCTCTTCAATAACTGCGAGGAGTGCGGTGTCTGTTCCATGGCCTGGGCGAAATCCCGTTTGGGATTGTCGAAGCAGTTTATTTGTTTCAAGGAACTGGGACAGTTGGATGTTTACCAGTTTCTCGGTGACTTTGCTAATGCCCGGGAGTAGGGATATTGGTCTATAATTGGACAGGTCTGATGGATCTAGCTGGGGTTTTTTTAAGAGTGCTTTGACCACAGCACTCTTCCAACTATCGGGAACGATTCCGTGGGTGAGTGAGCAGTTGATAAGGTCCGTAATGGTAGGCACAATTACTGATGCTACGGTCTTGAGGAACCTTATAGGGGCTGGGTCCAGAGGGGATCCACTTTTCATTTTTACTAAGGTTCGCTCAACCTCTACGGGGGTGACAGGTCGAAAGGTCTGAAGCGATGGACGACAGATGCTTTCAGTCTGCTCGATGGAGGTGCTACTTTCCGTGGGGCTAAGGGAGATGGTGGGTGGGAGGGAGGCCAGGATGCGGGTGATTTTCTCGTTGAAGAAGTTGGCTAGCTCGTTACTTCTATCAACTTTGGGGGTGTTGGAGGGGGAGGTGGTGGGGACCTTGGTCAGCTCTTTGACGATTAAAAAGGATTCTCGGGCTGAATTGGATGCTTCTTGTATTCGTGTGTTATAGTAAGAAGGTTTGGCTGACTTAATGGCCTCTTTGTAAAGTTTGACCGTGGCTTGGTAGGCTTCTTTGCTGGCAGATTGCCAGGTCTTTCTCCAGAGTCGTTTGGCCTTTTTGCAGTTTTTGCGGAGTGTCCTTAGTTCTGCGGAGTACCATGGTGCTGAGCCAGGTTTGCCGTTTTTATTTTCCCTATTTCTGAGAGGGAGTACTAGGTCTAGGGAAACGGTGATCCATTCCCTGAATCTTCTGTCTGCCGTGTTTGGATCTTCAGCGTGAGCAGGGATGTATTTTTCAAGGGTCTGAGCCCAATCGTCTATGGAGAGTTTGGGCCAGGTCCTATCCTTACTAAAGGTAGGGGGTGTACGGTTTTTCGTGAGGGTTCCAGGTAATTGGAAAGGGACCAAGAAGTGGTCTGTCCAAGGGAGGGGGAGAGCCTCCTTTGCTAGCATTGGGAGCGAGCTGGTAAATACGGGGTCTAATAAGTGGCCCTTGATATGGGTGGCTCCGGAGTTTAATAGACGGATATCGAAGGCCGCTAGGTTTTGAATCAGGTCATTGGCTATCGAGTCGGCCGGGTCTTCTAAGTGAATGTTCAGATCCCCAACTATCAAATAGTTCGATAATGAGTGGGCCTGAGTTGTGACTAGGTCCAAAAGAGAGCAGGTGAAGGGGCGTGGGATGCCGGGGGGGGCGGTAAATGAGGAGTCCTGTTAGAGAAGTAGTTGGGTTGAGCGTGATGGTAAAATGCAGACTTTCAGCGTCGGTGATCTGTGCGTCGTGGGTTTTGCAGTGCAGGTGTTCTCGATGGATGATAGCTACACCGCCTCCTCTACCTAGAGGACGGGGTAGGGATTGAATACAATAGCCCTGTGGTGTTGCTAGTGCCATGTCTGCTTGTGAGTGGGGACCGAGCCATGTCTCCGTGAGGAAGAATATATCGATTCCATGATCTTCTATGATGTCGGCAATCTGAGTCGCATGTTTTGGGAGTGAACGACAATTTAGAGAGGCAAGGTTAAGGGTGGCGGATTTGCTGGGTTTAGTAGGTAGGGTGAGCTGGACTGGTTTGCATAGGGAGCAGCGAGTGAAGGGTCCCTTGAGATTATGGATGTAATCACAGGAGGGTAGGGGGGGTCTGAGGCTCAATAGATCTCTACGGGAGTACCTTATGGTTGGGTGAGGAGAATCGGGCAGGGGTTCTGGCCCTGGGCCCGGTCGTGCGCGGACGGCCGCAGACGGCTTGCCTTAGGCGCGCCTTCGGCGCGCAAACGGCGCTCCCGCTGCGCTCGTCCGCTGCGCTGGTGGGGGCGGCACATTTGTCGTAAGTGGTAGAGGGCGTGGCCTCGCAGGGGGCGTGGCTACACCTTTGCCGCACTGGCGGTGAGGGCGTTGCTCGTGTCTGAGGGTCTGGCTGGCGCTAGGAGTCAGCGCTTTAGCACAGGTGAGCCTGGATGACTTTTGTGAGGTTAAAATCAACTAAGTGATAATAAATTTTAAAAACAGTGCGTAGCAGTTACACAAACCTCCGGCTTTCCGCCTCAGAGGGAGTTCAGGTCAATGAGGATTCGTTGCGCTGTCAAGCGTTTTTGTACTCGTTCTGATTGGTGGGCGTGGCCTCGCAGGGGGCGTGGCTACTCCTTTGCCACGCTGGCGGTGAGGGCGTTGCTCGTGTCTGAGGGTCTGGCTGGCGCTAGGAGTCAGCGCTTTAGCACAGGTGAGCCTGGATGACTTTTGTGAGGTTAAAATCAACTAAGTGATAATAAATTTTAAAAACAGTGCGTAGCAGTTACACAAACCTCCGGCTTTCCGCCTCAGAGGGAGTTCAGGTCAATGAGGATTCGTTGCGCTGTCAAGCGTTTTTGTACTCGTTCTGATTGGTGGGCGTGGCCTCGCAGGGGGCGTGGCTACACCTTTGCCGCGCTGGCGGTGAGGGCGTTGCTCGTGTCTGAGGGTCTGGCTGGCGCTAGGAGTCAGCGCTTTAGCACAGGTGAGCCTGGATGACTTTTGTGAGGTTAAAATCAACTAAGTGATAATACATTTTAAAAACAGTGCGTAGCAGTTACACAAACCTCCGGCTTTCCGCCTCAGAGGGAGTTCAGGTCAATGAGGATTCGTTGCGCTGTCAAGCGTTTTTGTACTCGTTCTGATTGGTGGGCGTGGCCTCGCAGGGGGCGTGGCTACACCTTTGCCGCGCTGGCGGTGAGGGCGTTGCTCGTGTCTGAGGGTCTGGCTGGCGCTAGGAGTCAGCGCTTTAGCACAGGTGAGCCTGGATGACTTTTGTGAGGTTAAAATCAACTAAGTGATAATAAATTTTAAAAACAGTGCGTAGCAGTTACACAAACCTCCGGCTTTCCGCCTCAGAGGGAGTTCAGGTCAATGAGGATTCGTTGCGCTGTCAAGCGTTTTTGTACTCGTTCTGATTGGTGGGCGTGGCCTCGCAGGGGGCGTGGCTACACCTTTGCCGCGCTGGCGGTGAGGGCGTTGCTCGTGTCTGAGGGTCTGGCTGGCGCTAGGAGTCAGCGCTTTAGCACAGGTGAGCCTGGATGACTTTTGTGAGGTTAAAATCAACTAAGTGATAATAAATTTTAAAAACAGTGCGTAGCAGTTACACAAACCTCCGGCTTTCCGCCTCAGAGGGAGTTCAGGTCAATGAGGATTCGTTGCGCTGTCAAGCGTTTTTGTACTCGTTCTGATTGGTGGGCGTGGCCTCGCAGGGGGCGTGGCTACACCTTTGCCGCGCTGGCGGTGAGGGCGTTGCTCGTGTCTGAGGGTCTGGCTGGCGCTAGGAGTCAGCGCTTTAGCACAGGTGAGCCTGGATGACTTTTGTGAGGTTAAAATCAACTAAGTGATAATAAATTTTAAAAACAGTGCGTAGCAGTTACACAAACCTCCGGCTTTCCGCCTCAGAGGGAGTTCAGGTCAAGGAGAGGAGACAAAGTGTTTTGAGGCGACAAAGACATAGGGTCAGTAGAAAAGGAAATCAAAGACAAAGGAGAAGAAGGCAAAGGAGTTTGAGGCAGAACTGGTAGCAAAGTTGGCGGCCCTAGAGAAGGCTGCGCCAATGGAGGAAGAACCAACTGTGGGGGAACAGCTGGCGGCTGAACAACACCATGGGGTTGAACAACTGGGGGTTGCGGAGGTGCCGTAGCACTCTGCACATAAGGGGGTGGTAATCTCAACAAATACGACATCAAAGGATCCTTTTCAGGGTCATTTGTCGCATTCGAAAGAAGAGGTGGCAAAGCCGGATAACATTTGTCAATGGCCATGCAATGTTGTCTATCTGACACCTCAATCGCACAATCTTCTTCATCTTCTTTAAACTGCCTAGCAGCTTGCATTATCGATATATTCTTTTCTTTCCTATCTTTCTTTGCTTGCTCAATTTCTCGCTGTTTGGCTTCCTTACGCCAGAGGCGGAAAGAGTCAAACATCGCCGGCCGGGCTTTCTTCCTAAATAGCACAACTTCTAGGTTATCTAAAACCTCAGATTCAAAGCTGCCATGTTGGGGCCATCGTAAGACACCATCTTTCCTAGTATAGCGGATCCATACTTCATTAAACGTAATTGGACCCACACCATGCTTTGAATAGAGCTCATAAGTTGGAGTTCCCACCGGAGGTATCGGACACGAATCCTCCAATCGGGAATCCCTGTTACAACTACAACAAAACCATTTCCTAAATTTGCTAAGATCAGGCATCTTATAGCTCACTAATCTAGCTTCAAACTTCAAGGGGCTATCAACACGATATACTCGCAAATATACGAGCCCCTCGGCTTTGGTAATTGCAACAACCAAATCAAAGAAACCCAAGAAACCAAACAAAGTCGTGGGAGCGACCCACTTGTACTTAACTAAAATGTCTGTCACGCCACCAGAAGACCGACTATCGTCTCGCCTTACAAATTATCACAAACGGGTCCAAGACAGGGCGACTGTCTGGGCAGCAGTCCTTCGTAGCCGTCGGAAATGGGAAGCCTCGCAGTAAAGACCTTCGGTCCACAGTCGACATGCAGGGGTCGATGAAGTGGGGGCCCTCCTCCAGAATTTCCTCACGAAGCTCCTCACGATCTTCGGGCTTGGACCGGTACTGCTGAAGTCGCCCCATGTTGGGCGCCAACTGAAGAACCGGGTTTTTAAACCCAGCGGCGCCAGGGGCATGCCCAAAGTCTTCGGATTCACCTGTCTTGGTGTACAGAGACACGGAATACTTCTGGGTGGCGTCAGAGACTAAATTTATTAGCTGCAGCTAGTAACAGAAGTCCTAGAAATACAACACGGTGTGCAACTCAGGACACTGTTCAATTTTGTAAGGCAAGACATCCCTTTTCATGCCAGAAGTCACATTACGAATGCACACCCACTGCGCAAAATTCTAGCCAATAAGGTACATTCTCAAACAAAGTATCACATAGCAAAAACCCTCAGTTTACATTGCCCCAACCCACAAGTTAATTATTAGGAATGTCCCAAATCCAATCTCCACAAGCCGGACAAACCCATAATTGAAAGCACAATGCATGTAATGAAAGAGCATTGAAAAGAAAACAATGACAGATAGCGAGCAAGATAAAGCATGTGTAAAGAACCAAAAAGTTAACGATGTCCTGAACATTGATTGGCAATCTCGGACAACAATCAACCAAGGAAATTGGCTTAGCGAGGTCAGTTTCATAAAGTTCACCTTAAAGTCAAGAAGAGGCCTAGTTAATAAGTGCATGAACAACGAAGCCCATGCAACTTCGTTTGTTCGGTTACCTCCACGGGCCCACGGGCCTACGTGATGGCAACACAAAATGGAGGCACGAACAAAATGGAACCCATATTCGAAACAAAGTCTCTAAATACGTAATGAACTCGCTAGTTTAACATGACGAATTCACTCCATATTAGCCGCACTTATTAAATACGGTACAACATCACCAAAATCGTGACGGAACCATAACCCCATGAGACAAGACAGAATTTCACAGAACCTCACCTTCCTAAAGAAAATGCATAGACCTCGGAATCTATACCTGTCCCCTACCACACAGGTGATGATGGTATCATGGGACCGGACTAGTGTTCAGTGAGGACTGAGTTCCTTTCCCTCACCCAGGCATGGGATCTGGGACATTTGCGAGTTGGTGGCAATCGGACCTTCACACTATGGGTCACTCCTTCGACGAGGAAGGAGAAAGGAGTGATCCCTTTTACCCACGTGCCACAGACTATGGGCTCCCGGAATCTGAGTACCTCTAATATGCAACTCCATCAATGGATACTACACCTATACAATAGGTCTAATTCCCAGCAACATCTCACCCAATATGAGAAGTGGTTGATCACCAAAACATTGGATAAAAGACTTCACAGAATTATATGTATTCCTGAACCAATGTAACAAAGCCAAAGCCAATCAGCCCAGATGGGAAAGGGACCTATGGAGGCAGTTCAGTGACAGGTAATGGGAGGAGATATATTACAGAGCTAGGCACACAGCCAGCAATGTGGCTTTCACTGAAACACTCACCAAAGTAGTTATGTACTGGTACTACATTCCTGTATGTCTTCATAGAGTCAACTCGGCTCGAAGTGCGGATTGCTGGCAGAGTTATGGGGCACAGGTGACCCTGGTCCATAGACTGTGGGATTGTCCGCGGCTACTATCATACTGGTCACAAGTGCTTGACGATCATGCCAAAGTGCTTTCTGTCTCGAAAGGGGGGACGCTCTTTTCAGGTAGTAGCCGCGAAGCTATGGAACAGTTTGCCTTCCTCTATGAGACAGGTGCAGGACCTTCTTGGTTTTAGGCGCCTTCTGAAAACCTGGCTCTTCCAACAGTAACGAGGCGCCTGCTGTTTCTGTGTACATTGCTTTGTTAAGGGTTTGAGACAGTGCCGGGACCCTCCCTGGAGTAGCTGCGTGCTCCTCAAATACCTCATGGCATAACATAACATTGATGATATAGATCTACTACACCTTAATACACAATTGCCAAGATTTCTTGCTTATACAATCTTGAGTCTGCGTAATCTCTTAATATACCCCCTAAAGTCCAGCCGGGGGAAAACAGATTGTTTAATCACTGGGTGTAGCTATACAGAATATTCTCTTGCACTGGGGTACTTCACAGATTGCCACCCACACTGGATGGCTCCACATTAAGCGTGGGTGGAAAATCCGTTCCGCTCGCGGATTTTGCGGATTTTCGGGAAATCCGCAATCCGCGAGATTTGCGGATTTCCCGCAAAATCCGCAAATTCGCACGCAGCGGATTTTTTTGGCGGCGCGCGGCGTTGGTGATACAATTTTTGCGGCGCGCGGCGTTTATCATCGTTTGCCGAGTTGTTTTTTTCGATAGTTTGCGAGTGCTGCGCCATTTTGGATCTTGCTGTGTGATCCCGCGGGAATTTGCGAGCGCGATTACGTCATCGCGGCTTGCCAGCGATAGTTTGTCAACGCGAGTACGGCGAGAGCACGTCTCGCGGTACTTCGCAATTGCGAGATTTGAGATGCGGCGAGCGAAAATATAAATTTGCAATTCTGCACAAGAAATCCACCAGCAAGCAGCATAAACCTTCTAGAAATGATGATTTTTATGTGAATAACTCCTTAGTTTGACATTTGCCTGCACTTTTTTAGCGAGGAGTCCATTTTGGGGAGGGGGGCAGGGGGGTGGGAGGAAGGAAGTGCCCCATAGTCTTCAACTTCCTGTTCCTGTTCAGCAGGCTCCTTCCAGTGCTTTGTCCATCTCCTGGTCACTTTTCATTCGGATGTGGACCTGGAAGGATTACTTTTTGTGGATGCTGCTGGATCTTTGGATTTGAGGCCTTTTTGACTTTCTTTGGATCACTGTTGGATTAGAAATTTTACAAGTAAGTTTGTTTGGGGCATTACAGTTGCTGCAACTAAAATTTTGGGATTTTCGATTTTTGGGCTGTTTTGGGGCCTTTTCCCCAGGGGTACTCAGTGGTGGGTGGACTGATTCTTTCTGTGGGTTGTCTTGAACTTAAACATCATGGAGGCCATAGATGAATTGGGATTGTGCTGATTTTTCTGTGTTTTTCGATTTTTTTTTTTTTGTAAAATGTTGTGTTTTTCGATTTTTGACCTGTTGTTGGGGCCTTGACCAGGGGTAGTGAGTGGTGCATGGGCCTAGTCTTTCTGTGGGCTGTCTTGAATTTAAACATCATGGAGGCCATGGATGGAATGGGATTGTGCTGATTTTGCAGTGTTTTTCGATTTTTGGGCCTGTACTTGTGGCCTTTTCACCAGGGGTATTTGAGTCTAGCATGGGCCTAGTCTTTCTGTGGGCTGTCTTGAATTTAAACATCATGGAGGCCATGGATGGAATGGGATTGTGCTGATTTTGCAGTGTTTTTCGATTTTTGGGCCTGTACTTGTGGCCTTTTCACCAGGGGTATTTGAGTCTAGCATGGGCCTAGTCTTTCTGTGGGCTGTCTTGAATTTAAACATCATGGAGGCCATGGATGGAATGGGATTGTGCTGATTTTGCAGTGTTTTTCGATTTTTGGGGGTGTTCATGGGGAGGGACATGCCATGTGGCTGGTGGCCATTTTGAGTGCAGCTACAGGCACTGGCCATGTGCTGGCAGGCAAGTGGCCATTTTGAATGCAGGCTTTGTTGTTAGGCCTCCAACCATTTTGCCTACTTTTCAACCTTTATTTATGCCCAGGGGTAGTGAGTCTTGCATGGGCCTAGTATTTCTGTGGGTTGTCTTGAATTTAAACATCATGGAGGCCATGGATTGAATGGGATTGTGCTGATTTTGCAGTGTTTTTCGATTTTTGGGCCTGTACTTGTGGCCTTTTCACCAGGGGTATTTGAGTCTAGCATGGGCCTAGTCTTTCTGTGGGCTGTCTTGAATTTAAACATCATGGAGGCCATGGATGGAATGGGATTGTGCTGATTTTGCAGTGTTTTTCGATTTTTGGGCCTGTACTTGTGGCCTTTTCACCAGGGGTATTTGAGTCTAGCATGGGCCTAGTCTTTCTGTGGGCTGTCTTGAATTTAAACATCATGGAGGCCATGGATGGAATGGGATTGTGCTGATTTTGCAGTGTTTTTCGATTTTTGGGGGTGTTCATGGGGAGGGACATGCCATGTGGCTGGTGGCCATTTTGAGTGCAGCTACAGGCACTGGCCATGTGCTGGCAGGCAAGTGGCCATTTTGAATGCAGGCTTTGTTGTTAGGCCTCCAACCATTTTGCCTACTTTTCAACCTTTATTTATGCCCAGGGGTAGTGAGTCTTGCATGGGCCTAGTATTTCTGTGGGTTGTCTTGAATTTAAACATCATGGAGGCCATGGATTGAATGGGATTGTGCTGATTTTGCAGTGTTTTTCGATTTTTGGGCCTGTACTTGTGGCCTTTTCACCAGGGGTATTTGAGTCTAGCATGGGCCTAGTCTTTCTGTGGGCTGTCTTGAATTTAAACATCATGGAGGCCATGGATGGAATGGGATTGTGCTGATTTTGCAGTGTTTTTCGATTTTTGGGCCTGTACTTGTGGCCTTTTCACCAGGGGTATTTGAGTCTAGCATGGGCCTAGTCTTTCTGTGGGCTGTCTTGAATTTAAACATCATGGAGGCCATGGATGGAATGGGATTGTGCTGATTTTGCAGTGTTTTTCGATTTTTGGGCCTGTACTTGTGGCCTTTTCACCAGGGGTATTTGAGTCTAGCATGGGCCTAGTCTTTCTGTGGGCTGTCTTGAATTTAAACATCATGGAGGCCATGGATGGAATGGGATTGTGCTGATTTTGCAGTGTTTTTCGATTTTTGGGGGTGTTCATGGGGAGGGACATGCCATGTGGCTGGTGGCCATTTTGAGTGCAGCTACAGGCACTGGCCATGTGCTGGCAGGCAAGTGGCCATTTTGAATGCAGGCTTTGTTGTTAGGCCTCCAACCATTTTGCCTACTTTTCAACCTTTATTTATGCCCAGGGGTAGTGAGTCTTGCATGGGCCTAGTATTTCTGTGGGTTGTCTTGAATTTAAACATCATGGAGGCCATGGATTGAATGGGATTGTGCTGATTTTGCAGTGTTTTTCGATTTTTGGGCCTGTACTTGTGGCCTTTTCACCAGGGGTATTTCAGTCTAGCATGGGCCTAGTCTTTCTGTGGGCTGTCTTGAATTTAAACATCATGGAGGCCATGGATGGAATAGGATTGTGCTGATTTTGCAGTGTTTTTCGATTTTTGGGCCTGTACTTGTGGCCTTTTCACCAGGGGTATTTGAGTCTAGCATGGGCCTAGTCTTTCTGTGGGCTGTCTTGAATTTAAACATCATGGAGGCCATGGATGGAATAGGATTGTGCTGATTTTGCAGTGTTTTTCGATTTTTGGGCCTGTACTTGTGGCCTTTTCACCAGGGGTATTTGAGTCTAGCATGGGCCTAGTCTTTCTGTGGGCTGTCTTGAATTTAAACATCATGGAGGCCATGGATGGAATGGGATTGTGCTGATTTTGCAGTGTTTTTCGATTTTTGGGGGTGTTCATGGGGAGGGACATGCCATGTGGCTGGTGGCCATTTTGAGTGCAGCTACAGGCACTGGCCATGTGCTGGCAGGCAAGTGGCCATTTTGAATGCAGGCTTTGTTGTTAGGCCTCCAACCATTTTGCCTACTTTTCAACCTTTATTTATGCCCAGGGGTAGTGAGTCTTGCATGGGCCTAGTATTTCTGTGGGTTGTCTTGAATTTAAACATCATGGAGGCCATGGATTGAATGGGATTGTGCTGATTTTGCAGTGTTTTTCGATTTTTGGGCCTGTACTTGTGGCCTTTTCACCAGGGGTATTTGAGTCTAGCATGGGCCTAGTCTTTCTGTGGGTTGTCTTGAATTTAAACATTATGGAGGGCATGGATGGATTGGGATTGTGCTGATTTTGCAGTGTTTTTCGATTTTTTTGTGCTCTATAACTGAACTGATGTTCCTCTGTCTTCCATTTTTTTTAGGTGCACAAGACTCAAGAGAACCACCAGTGCCAGGAAGAAGTCCTGCAGCGGTGTGTGTGTGCAGCATAACGTCACGCGACGTCACGTCTGGCCTCAGACAACTCTACAATTCGTGCAACTGCGGCCTGCTGTCTGACCTGCTCTGAAGAAGATGGCCCCGCCCCCAAAGAAAGTTCTCCGTAGCTCCTCTAGCAAGAAAGTTGCTAGTAAGGAGCAGAAGAAGCAAGTTACCAAGGAGGCTGGTGTGCCACCCGCCACTTTTTTTGGGAGCAAAAAAAAAAGTACGCCTGCAGCAGCAGGATCTGCTGGGGACCAACCTGAGAGCAGCACCCCTGCTCCATTGGGTTCAGTGCCTCCACCACCACGCCAACTTAAGTCAAAGCCCTTGAGTGCTTCAGAGGCAGTCAGTGTACTTCTCCAATCACCATCGACCAGTGATGTTGGCTCATCGCAAGAAAGTAGCAGCAATGTCCCTGAATCAACACAGGTTGTTGTAACTCATCTGACAAGTGTTGAACAACCACAGCCGCAACAACAACACCATGTGCAAGTACACGCCCAAGTACATGTGGAAGGAGAGGCAGCAAAAGGAGATGCGCAAGCAAAGGTGCATGGACGTTCACAAGTGCCCACAATAGTTGTTCCTCCCGAAGTAGGGGCACATTTGGAAATCGACAATGAAGCTGAGGTATCATTGGAAGCCACTCCTCCTGATGATCATTCATTGTCTTCCACATCCCTAGCAAGGAAAAGATCAAGGGGGGTGTCTACATCTTCTTCAAGCCCACCTCGTTCTGGTGCAAGTGATCTGTCTTGGGAACCACAACTGCGGTCTGACAGTGAGGCAGAGGCACACCATGATCATCATCTGACACCGGTACCTAAGCGTAAAAGGAAGGTCGTCCAAAAACTCAAACCTATGGAGTGTGATGAGGCTCAACAAGAAGTGACAGATACTGCTGGTGATGAAGCCTCTCACGATGACGACGAGCCAGTCATCACAAAGGTCACTGCAGCCCCACCGGGCATGCAGCAAAGAGACATTTTGACCCTATCCCGAGAAGCTGCTGAGCGTGATGATGATGTCGGCGAGGAGGCAATGGAAATGGAATCATTAGATTTGGAGTTAAGTAGTACACCAAAACCTACCGCTTCCATATTTCTTCGCAAGAAGGTACCCACCTCGTCCTCGACCTCAATTCGTGGTGGTGAAAGTGCAAAACGTACTGAAGTTCGGCAATCCACATCCTCCACTTCATCTGTCATTAGCAGCAGGACCACCACCACCAGTATCGCCGCCTCCTCCGGCCCCCGAAGACATTTCAAGTCTCCAGTTTGGGACTTCTTTAGTGTTTGCCCAAAAAAGGAAAACGTAGCCATTTGTAGCCTTTGTAAGCTTCGATTTAGTCGTGGTAAGCTTGGTTCTAACTATGGTACCGGAGGCCAGAGAGGTCATCTTGAGAGAAGGCACGCTGTCGAATGGTTTCCGCACCTAGAGGCGGTCAAGAAAGCCGGAATTGCACGTAATGAAAACGTTGATTTGTCATCTGCTGATGACGAGGAGGTAGAAGAAGACGATTCAAACACTTCACTTACACCCAGTTCCCATGTCAGCAGCACACCCCATGGGAGCCACACTAAGAGTGTGGGAGAGAGTGAGACATCAATGCGGAAAAGTTCATCAGCGAGCGTAACTGGGTCGAAGAGATCATCATCATCCCGTAAATCATTGGTCCAGGGCAACATTAAAAAGATGTTGTTTACAGAAGCGCAATATGAACGCAACCACCCAATGACCCGTCTGTATAACACTAAGCTGGCTAAAATGCTAGCTCTGGACCTTCTCCCTTTTTCTTTTGTAGAAGGGGTTGGTTTTCTAGAATTAGTGACAGCGCTCTGCCCTAAATGGAAGGTTCCTAGCCGGTTCTATTTTGCCCGAGTTGCGGTTCCAGCACTACATGAAGATGTTCTGAAGGTGATTGGGGCAGCTTTGCAGAAGAGTGCTGTTCACACTATACATCTGACAACAGACATGTGGACCAGTGGCGCAGGCGCTGATTACATGTGCATCACTGCACACTGGGTCTCTTTTTCAGGGGCTAAAGCAAAGCTAAACTCAGGTGTTGACACTAACATTGTTTTTAAAGGTGCTCGGAAACATGCAACACTAGCCATGTTTGGTTTGGAGAAACGTCACACAGCAGAAAACATTTTGGATGTCTTTAACACAAAGGTCCTTAACTGTCTGTCCCCACTAAAACGCAAGGTTGGTTATGTTTCCACGGACAATGGCTCCAATATAGTTAAGGCCATGAGGGACGGTTACTATTTCAGAGTGCCGTGTTTGGCGCACTGTATAAACCCGGTTGTCCAAAAATTCTTGGGTAATAAATGCAGTGCAGCGTACAGTGTATTGGAGAACTGCCGAAAAATTTGCAAGCATTTCAGGCATTCTTTTAAGGCCCGCAAGCAGCTGAGGAGCATGCTATATCAATGTCAAATGCCAGTGAAAGCACTCATCCAGGAGGTGGTAACACGTTGGAACTCAACCTTCTACATGCTTGAGCGTCTGTATGAGCAGTATACGCAACTCGATCAATATTTCTTGAAAGAGGGTATAGAGGAGCTGAGGATGGGTGGGCCGCAATGGAACATAGTTGAAAGCCTAACACGCATGCTTCGTCCTTTTGAGGTCTTCACACGTGCAGTCAGCAAGGAGGACTCTAATTTGGGAAAAGCTATCCCATTGTTGTACATGCTGGAGGACCAACTGAAGGAGGTGTGTTCTGTGTTTCGAAAAGATGACAAAAAGAAAGACTCTTTGCTTCTGGCTGAGCAATTATTAGAGCTCCTACAAGGTGATGAACGTCTTAAAAAGATCCACTCAGAACAGCATTACATTTGTGCTACTATTCTGGATCCACGCTACAAAAAGGCGCTGGCAGGCAGAGCATTCTTTCCTTTTGCTGATGAAGATGTTACAAAGTACAAACGTTGGCTAGCCTTGTCAGCCAAGAAGTTTGAAACAGAACGGCTGGAAATTGAAGGAAATGGCAGTACATCAGCAGGCCATCCCCAGTCAAAACAATCCACTTCTGCACCTGTGGCTGTGGCACAAGTGACCTCTCAGCCGTTAAAGACACCGGCAACCGGATCATCTGCACGAAAGACAACAGAAACATTGGAGGCTGAAGAGGATTGGCTAGCTCTGCGTGGGTTTGGTTCTCAAAAGGTCAGAGGCACAGCAAGAGCTACGCAAAGTGGAGGAACCTTGGAGGAGGACCTTGAGTCGATGGTGAAGGACTATCTGAATGACTCCACAGAGGTCTATGTTAATTCTGACCCATTGGCGTATTGGCATGGGAAAAAAGAATTGTGGCCACAGCTCACCAACCTGGCTTTAAACTACTTGTCTTGCCCACTCGCAAGTGTGTCTTCTGAACGGGTTTTCAGTGCGGCTGGTGGGATTGTAACTCCCAAACGGAGCCGCCTCTCGCCCAAAAATGTGGAGAGGTTAACAATGATCAAGATGAATCAGCACCTCATACCACCAGATATAAGAGTACGAGAGAGCGTGCCGGATGAAGAGGAGGTGGCCAGCACCATAGATGAGGGAATTTCTACTCTGTCAGGTGGCACTGACCTCACCCTGGCTGAATTCGCAGAGTATGATGACGAAGCCTTATTCTTATTCCTGGACCGTGATACCGACTTCGAGCCCTGAAAATGAGACAACGAATCAATAACTTTCTTTTTCATCCTTATTCACTTTTATTCCTGTGTGTCTGTCTTTCTTTGTTGTGCACAGTTAATATAATTCAAACTTTAATCAGATAATCACAAAAACAAGCCCATCAGCAGAACTGTCTTCACTTGTTTGCTAATTTATTTGAAGGTGCCGCAGTCTGCATTCCTCAGGTTCACAAGTTCAGAAGAACATGCTCCTCTATCCTCCTCCTCCAGACTCCTATTTCCATCAAAGCAGAGGGCTGGTTTACGCCCAATGAAGAAAGACTCAGCACTTGTGGGGGTGTTGTTCTACCTCTTTGCAGGTGAGTTGACGGGTCTGGGGCCATTGCTGGGAAGCACTAAAAGTGGTTTGTGCCAAATCCGAGGCGGAAAATTTTTTGTGTTTTTGATGACTTGCTTGCCTTTGAGGTGCTCTTAGGGGGGGTTCCGTCTGTTTGTGGGTGAGTTTCGTGGTCTGAGAGCATTGCTGGGACACTCTAATCTTGATTGCATTTGCTTTTCAGGAAATCCGTCGTGCCAACCCCGACTTATGGCCTAGCTACGCAGCGCGTTTGGACCGAAGGCCCAGAAATATTGCAAGTATGAGATTTTGCTTTTGGCCTGTTTGGGGGTGTTATGCTTCTTGGCGGGTGGGTTGCCGGGTCTTGGGGCATTCCTGGGAAGGTCTAATACCGGGTAGAAGTGGTTGGGACAAAATCCAGGCCGATTTTTTTTGGGGCTATTTCTGACATTTTGCTCTATGTAGCGTTTTCGGGGGCCTGTTTGGGGGGCTTCCTGGTGTTTGTGGGTGAGTTTCGTGGTCTGGGAGCACTGCTGGGACACTCTAATCTTGATTGCATTTGCTTTTCAGGAAATCCGTCGTGCCAACCCCGACTTATGGCCTAGCTACGCAGCGCGTTTGGACCGAAGGCCCAGAAATATTGCAAGTATGAGATTTTGCTTTTGGCCTGTTTGGGGGTGGTATGCTTCTTGGCGGGTGGGTTGCCGGGTCTTGGGGCGTTCCTGGGAAGGTCTAATACCGGGTAGAAGTGGTTGGGACAAAATCCAGGCCGATTTTTTTTTGGGCTATTTCTGACATTTTGCTCTATGTAGCGTTTTCGGGGGCCTGTTTGGGGGGCTTCCTGGTGTTTGCGGGTGAGTTTCGTGGTCTGGGAGCACTGCTGGGACACTCTAATCTTGATTGCATTTGCTTTTCAGGAAATCCGTCGTGCCAACCCCGACTTATGGCCTAGCTACGCAGCGCGTTTGGACCGAAGGCCCAGAAATATTGCAAGTATGAGATTTTGCTTTTGGCCTGTTTGGGGGTGTTATGCTTCTTGGCGGGTGGGTTGCCGGGTCTTGGGGCATTCCTGGGAAGGTCTAATACCGGGTAGAAGTGGTTGGGACAAAATCCAGGCCGATTTTTTTTTGGGCTATTTCTGACATTTTGCTCTATGTAGCGTTTTCGGGGGCCTGTTTGGGGGGCTTCCTGGTGTTTGTGGGTGAGTTTCGTGGTCTGGGAGCACTGCTGGGACACTCTAATCTTGATTGCATTTGCTTTTCAGGAAATCCGTCGTGCCAACCCCGACTTATGGCCTAGCTACGCAGCGCGTTTGGACCGAAGGCCCAGAAATATTGCAAGTATGAGATTTTGCTTTTGGCCTGTTTGGGGGTGTTATGCTTCTTGGCGGGTGGGTTGCCGGGTCTTGGGGCATTCCTGGGAAGGTCTAATACCGGGTAGAAGTGGTTGGGACAAAATCCAGGCCGATTTTTTTTTGGGCTATTTCTGACATTTTGCTCTATGTAGCGTTTTCGGGGGCCTGTTTGGGGGGCTTCCTGGTGTTTGCGGGTGAGTTTCGTGGTCTGGGAGCACTGCTGGGACACTCTAATCTTGATTGCATTTGCTTTTCAGGAAATCCGTCGTGCCAACCCCGACTTATGGCCTAGCTACGCAGCGCGTTTGGACCGAAGGCCCAGAAATATTGCAAGTATGAGATTTTGCTTTTGGCCTGTTTGGGGGTGTTATGCTTCTTGGCGGGTGGGTTGCCGGGTCTTGGGGCATTCCTGGGAAGGTCTAATACCGGGTAGAAGTGGTTGGGACAAAATCCAGGCCGATTTTTTTTTGGGCTATTTCTGACATTTTGCTCTATGTAGCGTTTTCGGGGGCCTGTTTGGGGGGCTTCCTGGTGTTTGTGGGTGAGTTTCGTGGTGTGGGAGCACTGCTGGCTATATATACTTTACTTTGCAAGAGGTTTGAAGCAAATCCATGGTGGCTGAGGGGACTTAGGGCCTAGCTGCAGAGCGCGCGCGGAGTGATTTGGGAAATTTGTGAAAAAGTGACTAAGTCCCCATTTTTGTACTTTTGCTCTTTGGCTGTTTGGGGGTCTTCTACTCGTTTTCTCCTGGGTTGACGGCTCTGGGGCCATTGCTGGGAAGCTCTAATACCGGATAAAAGTGTTTTGGACCAAATCCCAGGCGGAATTTTTTTTGTGTTTTTGATGACTTGCTTGCCTTTGAGGTGCTCTTAGGGGGGGTTCCGTCTGTTTGCGGGTGAGTTTCGTGGTCTGGGAGCACTGCTGGGACACTCTAATCTTGATTGCATTTGCTTTTCAGGAAATCCGTCGTGCCAACCCCGACTTATGGCCTAGCTACGCAGCGCGTTTGGACCGAAGGCCCAGAAATATTGCAAGTATGAGATTTTGCTTTTGGCCTGTTTGGGGGTGTTACGCTTCTTGGCGGGTGGGTTGCCGGGTCTTGGGGCATTCCTGGGAAGGTCTAATACCGGGTAGAAGTGGTTGGGACAAAATCCGCGCGGAAAAGCCTTTAGTTTTGGCACTTTTTGTAACTTAGGGTTCGTTAGGGTTAGCCCTAGCAGCAGGATTGCATGTGTTTCGGGGTGTTCTAGATTTTTCAAACTGAGTTCTGGGGTCTTAGAGCACTCGTGAGAATGTGTAATTTTGGTTGCAAGTCATTTGAAGAAAATCCATGGTGGGAAAGGGGGGATTTGGCATAGTTAAAGAAAGCCTTTGCCACTATTCTTAACTTAGGGTTCGTTAGGGTTAGCAGTATTTCTATTGCATGTGTTTGAGTGGGGGGGATTTCGAGTCTTGGAGCGATGCTGGCTATGGCTACTTTTGCTTGGTTGCTTGCAAGTGGTTTGAATGCAATCCACGGTGGGTAATGGGTAATTAGGGTACTTCGGCCTACTTTTACTTTCAAAGTAAGTTTTGTCACCAGTTTTCTGCTTGGCCTCGTTTTTTGAGATTTGATTGGGGGTCTTCTACATTTTTGCGACTGGCTTTAGTAAGGGTCTGGGTGGGAGCACTGCTAGGAAGATCTAATTTTGTTCTAAAACACAGTTTACAGTACACCTAGCTTGAGGGGCAAGATCCGATACATTAATTTGCCCATACTTATTTATCCTTCAAAAGGTGACTCAGAGTACGCACTTTCAAAAACATTGTACTGTCTACTAGGAAAAACAAATTGTGACTTTTTGCACTCCACAGCCTACATACCTTATATTTATTTATCAGTGGTGTTGTAATATTATATCACTTCCTGTTTTTCGTTGAATAATTACAGGCCGGGTTTCAGTCTCTGCAATGGGGAAAAAAGGATGGAGTCAGGCTTCACAGTAGCGAGCCACAATTCAGCATCAGGCAGGCAGTGGACAGGGTGTCTTCTGGTGACCAACATCGATGGACGAAGCGTCGGCTGCAATGGAGGAGTGCCGCTAATAGGAGGATTTTTTTTCTGCGGGCAACTTACTTACCACTTCCAACAGGACCACTACAACCACATAGATACAGTATCCCTTGCCTTTTTCTCTGACTGTGACTGCATTTCTTGGCTCTCTCTCTGCTTCTACATTGATCCCTTAACACATCACTTAGTCCACTCCACTATCACATCTGCACCACACATAGTCATTTGTAAGTGCTCCTACGTAATTCGCAAGTCGCAGCACGCCCCAGGCCGTAGAGGACTGGGATGGCCCCAATGATGAAGCATGTCACCAAGGGGCAACCCTGGTGAGTGAGGGGACACCTAGAAAAAAAGCAATTTCTCCTTTTCTATCTACTATACCTTCTGTCAGGTTACGCAGCCCCTAAGCGCCTACCGTACTATGAAACTACATTTCCCATGAGTAGGCGGGAGACTTGCAGACTATTTAGTGAGACTATATGAGAGTACCCTTGTATGTTAGGACAGCACTTCACTGATGCCTGTCTTGTCTTCTGTTACAGGTATCCTTTCCCTGCTGACCCTACCTTTACCCATCCCACATTTTTTATTTTAGTTTGTTATTTTTCTCCCCCGCCTAATGCCTCGAACACCCTGTGTTTACACTTCTGGGTGTTGGTGACATTTGGAGGTGGAACCATATTTGCATCGACTGGATCACGGGGAGTAAACCTGACACCTTCCAGACCAACCCCATTGAGTGTTGTTGTGAATGGATTTATAGTGACCAGCAAGGCTCTCAGGTATCTGGCTACAGAGACCTTATGTTGAATATAGTTATCAATATTTCCACCCACGCCCTGTACTGTCGCATTCTTTCTTCCACAGTTGTCGAAAGTACTAATTACTTTTAACTGACATGCATGCAGTTACAGTAGTGTATGCACTTTCAAAGATTGATGGATAGGTTTGTACCCAAAGATTTGTTTATGTTCACAATTGTTCGTCCATGCTGTGCTACTTTTTCTTGTCTCCCAAAACCTTTCCCAAAAACCCCCGTACCCATCCATTTTTCAAACCCTAACCCTCTTCCCCCGGGCTGTGTGGTTTTGATTGATGTGTGACTAAATTACAGCAATAAATCCACACACTTGCTGGGGAGGATAAGGTGATAGCAACAGGCTGGTGAAGAAATCCGAGGATATATTCTTACTCTGCTTGACAAAGACCCATGGCTAATGTCAAAGAACTTCAACCGAATTAGTTATACTTTAACATTTGTTAGGCTACAACGTGGCACTGTTCTAGTGTACTTCTGTCACCTGCTATATTCTGTATTGTACCTTTGTATTGCTCAGGAGGACAAACCAGATTTCATTTTCTTTTTTTCATAGGCAAGCAACTGCCACTGTGTCACACCACTAGTACCACCGCTATGAGGAAATTTTATCCGCCCAGGATTGCCAACCTTATTTGCTGTTTCCCGTGGAGCCAGCCCTGGGCCTAGCCCTACTTGCAAACAGAAATTACAGGTAAGATAGGCGTTTGGTTGGAGGTAGTATAATGGAGTATTAGGAGAGACGAGAGATTTGATTGACGGTAGTACTACTAAAGTCCTAGGACTATTCAGGAAAACAAACTTACTGTTATGTTAAACCCCCACCCACCAGACTCAAAAGCAGTAAAAAACAGGTATGGTCAGATAAAGTTTCAAAAAGTATATTTTTATAGCCCTAACAAAAGAATCTCCCGCAAGACCCTCCCTAACCCCAACGATTGTCCTTCAAAAGTCCCCAAAAATCACAACTCCCAATTCCCACCCCCCAAAAGTCTCTAAAAAAGGGGCAAGGGACACTATGGCAGGGTGCTGTTGGAATTAGCAGCCAGGGCATCATGCTCCTTGCGGAGGGTGGCAAGTTCGAAGCGGAGGCCCTCCACCACGTTCTTATAATTATGGACCTCCTGCTCCAGGTAGGACAGTCTGAGGGATAAGCGGCGCCGGTGTGCCTTGCAAATCCTGTGAGGGGCAGCTGCTTTCTTTGCTGCTGGGCGGTGGCGTTTGGCTTTGGTAGCCCGGCTCCGTACCGCTGGAGCACTGCGCTGGCTGGCAGCCCGCACGGAGGAGGAGGCAGCTGTCCCAGTGGACGTTGTTGTTGTTCCAGACTGCGTCTCCTCCTCCTCCAGGGCCACCAGCCGCCGATATTCAGCAACAGTGGCATCCAGCCTCCGTTGCCGGGCCATTCGAGCCAGCTCCTTCCTCCTTGATGGTGTCTTGGATTTGGAAGGAGCAACTACATGAAAAAAGAAAGACATAGTCTGTAACCAATGCTCCTTAAGATTAACACAAAATGATTGAGCAGAAAGTTGTCACAGTACAAGTAGCAAATTGAAAGCACAGTGCATAACTATTGAGGACAGTATCTATGTAACCTCCGACTTCTTCATCCTTGCTCTAACATTAGTGGGAGTTTAAGGAACAAATTCTACGAGCACTATGGACTTCTATTACAGTCGACTATGACAGTACACCACTCTTATTCTTCTTCTTCTCTCTTGTTTAGGAAAATTGGTACGTTATCTTATGCAAGCCGGCATAATGCCAGCGCAGTGAACTTGCACCCGAGAAAAACAGACGCACACCATGGTGAGTGAGACAGACTTGCGTTACTGTACCGGTCCAGTACATGCAGGTGGTGAAGCTCTTACTTTTCTATTACGGGTGGCACTGAGAATACTCTGTTAAAAGGGCTACTGCTTAATTAATTTAGCTTTCACCCTACAGTGCAAATGAGTATTAGAAAAGGAAAATGAAGAAGCTAAATTATCTGATTATCTATCACTTCACATGGGATGTATTTGATGACATATGGGATGACTTTAGGTGCTTTGCTTATTATTGAGTGAACAGTGATACCCCCACACATGAATGACGTACTACTACTAAACTAAAGTTATTAAGGGAGGTAGGGAGTGCCCACCGTAATAACTGGATATATGCTGTGCTTGCAGTTGCAATACAAACTACTGCTACTATTCATGGTAGTCTTTGGACAACGTTACAACTTCTTTTCCTTGCCTTTCCTACACTGGAACGGACGTGCGGGTGCGGTGTTACATGCTCTTCAAAGTAACACTTAGTTCATCCAGTGACCGTCTACTCTCTCTAGATTCACATATGCTATCTAAGAGTCAGATAGTACCATGAATGATCCAGGCATCCATCCATTCAAAGTATATTGCACACATACAGTTTCTGTCTCACCCACCCAGGCTGTTCTCCTTCCACCCATCCTTGCTTCATCATTCACCCAGCCATGCACCATACCATTTTCTTACCTTCCCAGCCACCTCGGGGACCAAGCAAACACATATCATTCTTCTTTGCCAGTCATCATTACATTTCTCGTGCTTCCACACTTACTTACACCCTTCTTTCGCTTTTCGTTCATCCCATCCATCAAGTTCACCTCAGATCTGATTGGGATTCTTCTCGCCAAAAACTTCACAGCTAAGTCGAAGTACATTTAGAGGAGGCTACTACCTGCTTTTTTTATAATACACCCGTGCAGAAAGCACACTCTGCAGTCTTCAATCTCAATGACTAAGGAATGTATAGCTTACCTCTGCCCGCCACCACCGTGTGAACCCTCACAGGCATGTCCTTTTCCGGCACTTGCACCGCCTCCTCCCCAGAGTTGTCCTCCTCGTCCAATGCCACCACCTCCGCGCTGGCCCCGTCTCCAGATGTTCCACCTACAAAGTACATTTAATAATGTTAGAATACACCACTCACTACTATATAATATTTGGTCTAGGAGGAAGAAAGAAATGTGAAAAAAAGTGTACAATTTAATAATTTTTGACTGTGTACTCTAGAGTAAAAATGTCCCTTTTTCCAGGGAAGGCTGTTGTCTTGCTGCACTTTTTGGCACAACTGATGAATGTTTGCTTTTTACTTTTTAACACGCACCACTTTTTCTCCTAACAGACAGAACCTTGACTTCTAAGAACACGAGCAGGATCAAGTTCAAACCAGGTGAGAGCTCGGCTCGACCACAAGAAATGTGTCCAATTAATCGTCAGCACTAAGCACTTTTCCATTTTCAGTTACACGTTCACTTTTATGACAAACTTGAATTTAATAAATGTGTTTACTTTTAATAAAGCTTTTAAACTTAAATAGACTCTGTGGTTTTTGGTCCTCCAGACTAGAGTGGATGAGCTAAAGGTTTTCGAATTTTTGCAAGCATGAGTCCGTGCCTCTGCCATCGGTGACTTTGGGAGCTAAATGACTCTGCCACACTATCTAGTCAGTAAGGAGATTGGGGGTTCAACTACAAAGTCTGTTATCACTGAGGTATGTGGAAAGTCTAACAGTTACAGCACCTATTATAATTGATAAGCTAAGCGATGCATTATTTAGTGTCCATAGTTCTGTTTGTGCAGATTTGTCCCTGCAACAGTAGTAGAATGGATTGTCCTATCCAAACCAAAAGTAAAGTAGTATCTTATTATTTCTTGGTGGTGTTCATTCACCTTTTTATTGTTGGCAATGGTCAAAGCATAAACATTTAGAATACTTGAAAAGACATTATGGACAATCCCAGAGGACTACACTCAGTGCATAGAGCTATTGCTGACTAGAATGGGAGTCCAATGGAAATGCCAAATGTGCAATCTTAGTTAGCTACACAGACAGACTAATAAGAATAATCTAGTAATACCACACGGAGTCATAGGGATAAGAATTTAGATCCTGTCTACAAGAAGATCAAAGACGATTTAGAAAAAATCGAATGAGGAACGCTAGGAAAAAATAAGTACTCTATATTAAAATTAAAACTTACTGGGGCCAGCAAAGGAGCCCTCGACTGCCCGGTCCTGGCCTGCATCGACAACAGCACCCTCCTCCTCCTCCTCCTGTGTCCTCCTCTTGCCCCTGGGGGAAGCTGATGTACAACATGAAAGAAAGAAAAACAGAAAACATGGATGATATTTATTTCTCAACCAAATCAAACATTTAAAAAAGAACTAACAAAGTAACAAAATATTTTTGCGAAATAGCAAATAGGGAACGACTCCACGGGATATATTATTGACCAATCTCATGTGGTCGACTACGTCATTACTTTAGTATTGCTTGATTTGCGGACCGTCGAATTGGAAACTACCCTATGTAACTCACTAAACAAAGTACTAAAAAGGTTTGCCTAGGATTGGCAGGCAGCAGTCCGCAGCACGCAAAGTGACAGCCAAAGTCCATCGTGATTGAAGATCAGCGACAACACTAAAGTTTCCTACTACATTCACCAGTCATTAAAATACTCAAACTATTAATCCACCACCACTATTTCTTCTTATCGCCATGTGTACAAAGGAAGGACTGGACTTGAGTCTGTAGGGGCTGATTTATAAGGCCCTTGCGGCTCTTTTGCTCCATTGTTGCGTGACTTTTGTGACGCAGCGACAGCACAAAAGAGGCGCAATGGTGCGGCGTATATTAACAACGTGACGCATCTGGGAGATGCATCACGTTGTAAAGCCCTGCGCCAATAGGGGTGTTCCGGCGCAAGGGAGGGCGTTCCTGCGCAGGAACGCATCCTAAAAGTGGCTGAGGGAAATCTACAAGATTTCAATCAGTCACTTTGAGGACAATGATGCGTGACTCAAACCCTGCGCCTGCTTGAAGCAGACGTACGGCTTGACGCAGCATTGGGGAGATAGGGCACCCCAGAGAATTGATGGAGCTGCACCATCGTTGCGACGCAACTCCAGCAATGCGCCACCTTTACGGCACAGATGCGTAACGCTTTGGTGACGTTTTGGGCCCATGGCGCGCCGCATTGTAATACGGCGCACCATGGGTGATGGTGGCGTGACGCACAATTACTGGCGCATCCCTGCAACTTTGCAGGGATGCGCCGGTAATTAAAAATCTGAACCTTAGTGTGTAGCATTGCGCAGTTCTTTCAACTACACTCATACATAATTTCACAGGCCAATGAAATGAACACAAAATCTAAAACAAATAAGCATAGTAGCAACACTACTGAGAAGGAGAGCAGTGTACCTGAAATGCACAGAAGATTTTGAAATAAAATGTACCTACAATGTAATGAGCAGCATTATTGCTCTTGGTAAAAAACAAAAATTTGCAATATAATAACACAGCAGGAGAAAACATAGTAGTAAAGACATAGCTACTACTACTCACCAAGCCCGGGGATCTCAAGGCCAAGGAGGTCGAGCAGATCTCGCTCACGGGTCAGGACATCCGTCCAGCGGTGGGTGGCCTGGTTGTAGGTGCGCCAGACCCGAGAGTGGTGGTAAATGGCCTGGCACACCTTCTCCCACCGCTTCCGGCGCTCCCGGGCCCCGTACCCGGCACTGATCTTGCCGCCTCCCATGATGGTCCTGGGGAGGCGGCGCTGAACATAAAAAATGAGTTGGGCCACCTCCTCCGGGGTAAAGATCTCCCGTGGCATCACTAGCTCCCCCCTCAAACGCCCGCACGGGAGCCGGACACGGGGTGCGGGACCCTTCCCCTTCTCGGGATGCTTCCCGGCTCCCTTCACCATGGTCTGGGCGGAAAGGAATAAAGAAAATAGAATAGGGAAGAGAAGAAAAGAAAAGAGTTTACAAAAGTAGTTTAAAATTAACCAAAAGTAGCAGTAAACACAAAAATATAGGGCTAGAAAAATAGAGGGATAGATAATAAGTAAAATAGATAAAAAAAAACTTCAAACAAGCAAAGGATGGCAGAGATTGACAGAGGATACAAAGACCATGCCCAGAACCATAGCAATGAATGAGAAACAAGATGGCCGCGCCCGTTCACGACCGCGCGGGTAAGTTCGCGCGAGATTTTCCTTGCGAACACGCGCGAGACTGTACTGGCAAACCGCGGACTTTGCGAGATTACACTTCGCGCCCGGAAACGGAAATACGTCAGGCAAACAAGATGGCTGCGCCCTTGAACGACCGCGAGGGTAACTTCGCGTCTTGCGCTACGAGCGGCTCGCAAAAACGCACAAAACCTTGCCAACTAACACGCCGCAAAAAAAACAAATTGCATATTCGCACGAATTTGCGGCTTCCGAATCCGATCTTGCGCGTGTTCGCACCCCGCGAACCCCGCGAAATTGCAGAAAAACGAGTTTTTCAAAAGTGAAAGCACTCGGCAGGGGCAAGAGTTCAAACTCATCATTAGTAACAATTCCCGGTAGTGCTTCCTGACTGGGGCCCCTCCAGAATTCAGTTGCTAGTTGCAACAATTGTATGACCCTGCTCTGACCCTCACAGCAGGCTCATACAATAGCTACAAGTAGGCCACAAAGAAGGTCCTGGGGAAAAAAAATGCACTGCAACAGAAAGCAAAATTACAGATAAGGAAGCAGGTGCCAGACTGGAATTTTAAAACAGTGACACATTAATAAACTAACCCCAAATTAATTCATCTGAGTTGAAGCAGGGATGGTGTGCTTGCTTTTCCCCCCCATAATCTACAGTAATGATGAACCAGAGGGTGGCATTGATGTAACAGAGGGTTGCAGTGGTGAAACAGAGGGTGCTGGGAACCTGTGATGATGAACCAGACGTAGAAACAACATAATTCGCGACCGTTGCGCGAAGAAATGTAAGTTCGCAATTGCGAACTGGTACGAAACCCTCGCGAACTGGCAGAAATCCTTGCGAACACAAAAAAAAATAAAATCCGCAAATTCGCAAGAATTCGCGGATTTTGCGGATTGCGAGTTCAAAAATCCGCAAATTCGCGAACGCGAGATCCGCAAAATTCGCCCATGCTTACTCCACATGCTATGGCACATCCTAGGTATGGAAAAGATCTCGCGTTCACTTGTCAACCAGGGTACTTCCTTCAGGAACCTATGGCGCCCTTATCTGTCTTTGCACTCTCACGACTTTCGGGAACTGACCTGCCCTAAATATCTCAACCTCCTAGAACTACCGGAGTCAGACATGTAGCCCTAACTGAATCACCTAGTAGCAATGAATGGTTGTGGTTATTTTTCGCTTGTTTAAAGATATGAAGTGAGTGGGGGGAGGGAAGGGTGGTTTGGGAATGGGATGTGTTTGCCAAGATACTGATTGCATAGACATGTTTGCTATAATGAGCGACCTCGCCGGTTTCCAAGAGGTTAATATTGCAGATATTGGCACTGTTTTGGAAAAAAATAATAAGAGGAATTGAACCATAAGCACTATGCACTTAAATGGAAGTGCATGAGTTAGGCTAATTTTATTTTGGTGAGCAAAGAGTCTGGAGGGAAACAGAATTGTGATAATTGATACTGTTATGTTATCATCATCATCATCATAATGTTATATTTCTATAATGCCCACTAAATGGGTGTCTAGGGGCTTGGCTTACAGTAGTGAGAGAATAGCTGGCAATTATGAAAATGTATATACAAAGAGCCGCGTTTTTAAGTCCCTTCTGAATTTAGTTAGAGTCATCTCGGAGCTAATGCAGTCTTTTTTGTACAAGAAAACACAGACATTCTGCATAGCACATTGTTTAACATGCAAAAATAGCCAACATGCATTACAAAAATAGCAATTGCTTAATCAATGGACCAGAGCTTCGCTTCTAATCAGATGGAGCATGTAATGCTAAATTGTGGTGCTACACTTTTTCCCAATGCTAGTCAATGGAAGAGAACAGCTACTGAGTATGTGTCAGACCCTTCTCATGGGATAAATGTGAGAAGGCTTTGGGGAGGAGATACAAATATTGTCAGCAAGAGCTGACTTTACTACTTTCGAAAATCCTTGTTTTGGTGTGCCAGCGTCAGAATGAGTCTATGATTACTGGAAAAGTGACTCACACAGGAATTGGGGTGACTCACACAGGAATTTACCTTGCCGCGAGGGTTACCATAGACTTTTGCTGCCTGCCTGCTCGACCAGCTCGCCCTCCACCTTTCGCGCCACCCGCTTCGCGGGTGCCGCTCAGCTGCTCCCTGAGGTCACCCCTTCCTGGTGTGAGCGGCTCCGCAGTCGGCGGAGAGCACACGCGCTCCCAGTTGAGGACGGCCCAAGTTGAGCCCCCAGGTGAGAGACCAGTGCGTGGAGCCTACCGGGGGACTGCGAGGACCAGCATCCTCAGCTTAACACAGCTGGTGCCTCTTCCCCCGGCGGCCCCGCCCCCAGCCTCCAGCAACATAAGCGCTGGGAATACCGGATGAGTGGGTGACTCACACAGGAATTTACCTTGCCGCGAGGGTTGCCATAGACATTTGCTGCCTGCCTGCCCGACCAGCTCGCCCTCCACCTTTCGCGCCACCCGCTTCCCGGGTGCCGCTCAGCTGCTCCCTGAGGTCACCCCTTCCTGGTGTGAGCGGCTCCGCAGTCGGTGGAGAGCACACGCGCTCCCAGTTGAGGACGGCCCAGGTTGAGCCCCCAGGTGAGAGACCAGTGCGTGGAGCCTACCGGGGGACTGCGAGGACCAGCATCCTCAGCTTTACACAGCTGGTGCCTCTTCCCCCGGCGGCCACGCCCCCAGCCTCCAGCAACATCAGCGCTGGGAATACCGGCTTAGTGGGTGACTCACACAGGAATTTACCTTGCCGCGATGGTTGCCATAGACTTTTGCTGCCTGCCTGCCCGACCAGCTCGCCCTCCACCTTTCGCGCCACCCGCTTCGCGGGTGCCGCTCAGCTGCTCCCTGAGGTCACCCCTTCCTGGTGTGAGCGGCTCCGCAGTCGGCGGAGAGCACACGCGCTCCCAGTTGAGGACGGCCCAGGTTGAGCCCCCAGGTGAGAGACCAGTGCGTGGAGCCTACCGGGGGACTGCGAGGACCAGCATCCTCAGCTTTACACAGCTGGTGCCTCTTCCCCCGGCGGCCACGCCCCCAGCCTCCAGCAACATCAACGCTGGGAATACCGGCTGAGTGGGTGACTCACACAGGAATTTACCTTGCCGCGAGGGTTGCTATAGACTTTTGCTGCCTGCCTGCCCGACCAGCTCGCCCTCCACCTTTCGCGCCACCCGCTTCGCGGGTGCCGCTCAGCTGCCCCCTGAGGTCACCCCTTCCTGGTGTGAGCGGCTCCGCAGTCGGCGTAGAGCACACGCGCTCCCAGTTGAGGACGGCCCAGGTTGAGCCCCCAGGTGAGAGACCAGTGCGTGGAGCCTACCGGGGGACTGCGAGGACCAGCATCCTCAGCTTTACACAGCTGGTGCCTCTTCCCCCGGCGGCCACGCCCCCAGCCTCCAGCAACATCAGCGCTGGGAATACCGGCTGAGTGGGTGACTCACACAGAATTTTACCTTGCCGCGAGGGTTGCCATAGACTTTTGTTGCCTGCCTGCCCGACCAGCTCGCCCTCCCCCTTTCGCGCCACCCCCTTCGCGGGTGCCGCTCAGCTGCTCCCTGAGGTCACCCCTTCCTGGTGTGAGCAGCTCTGCAGTCGGCGGAGAGCACACGCGCTCCCAGTTGAGGACGGCCCAGGTTGAGCCCCCAGGTGAGAGACCAGTGCGTGGAGCCTACCGGGGGACTGCGAGGACCAGCATCCTCAGCTGTACACAGCTAGTGCCTCTTCCCCCGGCGGCCACGCCCCCAGCCTCCAGCAACATCAGCGCTGGGAATACCGGCTGAGTGGGTGACTCACACAGGAATTTACCTTGCCGCAAGGGTTTCCATAGACTTTTGCTGCCTGCCTGCCCGACCAGCTCGCCCTCCACCTTTCGCACCACCCGCTTCGCGGGTGCCGCTCAGCTGCTCCCTGAGGTCACCCCTTCCTGGTGTGAGCGGCTCCGCAGTCGGTGGAGAGCACACGCGCTCCCAGTTGAGGACGGCCCAGGTTGAGCCCCCAGGTGAGAGACCAGTGCGTGGAGCCTACCGGGGGACTGCGAGGACCAGCATCCTCAGCTTTACACAGCTGGTGCCTCTTCCCCCGGCGGCCACGCCCCCAGCCTCCAGCAACATCAGCGCTGGGAATACCGGCTTAGTGGGTGACTCACACAGGAATTTACCTTGCCGCGATGGTTGCCATAGACTTTTGCTGCCTGCCTGCCCGACCAGCTCGCCCTCCACCTTTCGCGCCACCCGCTTCGCGGGTGCCGCTCAGCTGCTCCCTGAGGTCACCCCTTCCTGGTGTGAGCGGCTCCGCAGTCGGCGGAGAGCACACGCGCTCCCAGTTGAGGACGGCCCAGGTTGAGCCCCCAGGTGAGAGACCAGTGCGTGGAGCCTACCGGGGGACTGCGAGGACCAGCATCCTCAGCTTTACACAGCTGGTGCCTCTTCCCCCGGCGGCCACGCCCCCAGCCTCCAGCAACATCAACGCTGGGAATACCGGCTGAGTGGGTGACTCACACAGGAATTTACCTTGCCGCGAGGGTTGCTATAGACTTTTGCTGCCTGCCTGCCCGACCAGCTCGCCCTCCACCTTTCGCGCCACCCGCTTCGCGGGTGCCGCTCAGCTGCCCCCTGAGGTCACCCCTTCCTGGTGTGAGCGGCTCCGCAGTAGGCGTAGAGCACACGCGCTCCCAGTTGAGGACGGCCCAGGTGGAGCCCCCAGGTGAGAGACCAGTGCGTGGAGCCTACCGGGGGACTGCGAGGACCAGCATCCTCAGCTTTACACAGCTGGTGCCTCTTCCCCCGGCGGCCACGCCCCCAGCCTCCAGCAACATCAGCGCTGGGAATACCGGCTGAGTGGGTGACTCACACAGGAATTTACCTTGCCGCGAGGGTTGCCATAGACTTTTGTTGCCTGCCTGCCCGACCAGCTCGCCCTCCCCCTTTCGCGCCACCCCCTTCGCGGGTGCCGCTCAGCTGCTCCCTGAGGTCACCCCTTCCTGGTGTGAGCAGCTCTGCAGTCGGCGGAGAGCACACGCGCTCCCAGTTGAGGACGGCCCAGGTTGAGCCCCCAGGTGAGAGACCAGTGCGTGGAGCCTACCGGGGGACTGCGAGGACCAGCATCCTCAGCTGTACACAGCTGGTGCCTCTTCCCCCGGCGGCCACGCCCCCAGCCTCCAGCAACATCAGCGCTGGGAATACCGGCTGAGTGGGTGACTCACACAGGAATTTACCTTGCCGCAAGGGTTTCCATAGACTTTTGCTGCCTGCCTGCCCGACCAGCTCGCCCTCCACCTTTCGCACCACCCGCTTCGCGGGTGCCGCTCAGCTGCTCCCTGAGGTCACCCCTTCCTGGTGTGAGCGGCAGTCCGCAGTCGGCGGAGAGCACACGCGCTCCCAGTTGAGGACGGCCCAGGTTGAGCCCCCAGGTGAGAGACCAGTGCGTGGAGCCTACCGGGGGACTGCGAGGACCAGCATCCTCAGCTTTACACAGCTGGTGCCTCTTCCCCCGGCGGCCACGCCCCCAGCCTCCAGCAACATCAGCGCTGGGAATACCGGCTTAGTGGGTGACACACACAGGAATTTACCTTGCCGCGATGGTTGCCATAGACTTTTGCTGCCTGCCTGCCCGACCAGCTCGCCCTCCACCTTTCGCGCCACCCGCTTCCCGGGTGCCGCTCAGCTGCTCCCTGAGGTCACCCCTTCCTGGTGTGAGCGGCTCCGCAGTCGGTGGAGAGCACACGCGCTCCCAGTTGAGGACGGCCCAGGTTGAGCCCCCAGGTGAGAGACCAGTGCGTGGAGCCTACCGGGGGACTGCGAGGACCAGCATCCTCAGCTTTACACAGCTGGTGCCTCTTCCCCCGGCGGCCACGCCCCCAGCCTCCAGCAACATCAGCGCTGGGAATACCGGCTTAGTGGGTGACTCACACAGGAATTTACCTTGCCGCGATGGTTGCCATAGACTTTTGCTGCCTGCCTGCCCGACCAGCTCGCCCTCCACCTTTCGCGCCACCCGCTTCGCGGGTGCCGCTCAGCTGCTCCCTGAGGTCACCCCTTCCTGGTGTGAGCGGCTACGCAGTCGGCGGAGAGCACACGCGCTCCCAGTTGAGGACGGCCCAGGTTGAGCCCCCAGGTGAGAGACCAGTGCGTGGAGCCCACCGGGGGACTGCGAGGACCAGCATCCTCAGCTTTACACAGCTGGTGCCTCTTCCCCCGGCGGCCACGCCCCCAGCCTCCAGCAACATCAACGCTGGGTGTTAGACCTGGCACCTTGGCGTGAGTCTCCCTTCCACTTTTTGCTGATGTGCCTCCGATGTTTTGCTGGTTTTCCGATACTCAGGGCACTGCGCCACGGCTGATCCGTGCCGCAGTGCAAGTGCTCCCTACTGTAACCTGTACATACGATTGGTATCCATGATTGGTGCATTGGATTTACTGTTAGTCCCTAGTAAAGCGCACGAGAGAGTGCCGGGGCTTGTAGATGCCAATACTGCTGGTGGGCCTGCAGCGCTGGTTGCGCCACCCACCAAGGCAGCCGTAAAAGATGTGTCTGGGAACTGCGACCGCAGAACCCGCGTGCGGTCTCGTACTGCCACGCTAGCTGGGCAAGTGTCCCCACTTGCCCGCACCGACCCTTCCCTTGACTGCATATTAGACACCCCTATGGTAGGCCTGCGGGCAGGGTGCATTGTAGGTGTAAGGTAGGACAAGCCCTGATGTGCGTGGCATGTCCTGGTAGTGACTTACAACGAAGACCGTATTTCACTACTGAAGGCTACCTGCTCCATTAGGCCAGACTGAGCTGCGAGGATTATTACGACCTATAATCCCCGCAGGCTCAAGGAGCATGGTAGTGAGTCATGTTTAGTATGCCTGAACTCAGGATGATGAGATATTTCTTGTAGACAAGTTTATTTCAATATCCTGGGTTTGCAAATGCTACTTTTAGAAAGTTAGCATTTGCTTGCCTAACCATTTCAGTTGCCTCTGCCAGTATGTGTATCCGACTGTCTGGGATGTGTGAGTGACAGGGCTGGAGGGATGACAGGTGGTGAATGCGCAGATTACACCTTAGTGGGAGGTAGGAGTGCCTCTTGACTCGAACTGTCACTGTGCTCGGCCACCACAATGCTGGCTCCACCCTCCTGGGGAGCGGCGGATGACTCTGCCGGCACCTGGCCCAGGAAGGGCGAAGCCCCCATCAACAAGGTACTCTGGCCACCCCTGTCAGGACAATGCTGGCTCCACCTCCTGTGGGGCGTCTGATGCGCCTGCCCCTCACACTGAAAGCAGGAGCCGGAGCACACCCGCCGGGGTACTCCAGAACTGAGAGTGGCTATGCAAAGGCCCCCCTGGCCTGCGAGAACAAAGGAATTGGCCTATAAAAGACGGAGCCCTGCTCCTTGAAAATTAGATCCAGTTTGGGCCACAGAACGACTCTGCCCTACGAGAAGGACCGCGAGAAGACAAGGAAGGGTGCTGACTCTTGCCTGTGTCTGGTGCCTTGCTGCTGAAGGAGAGGAAGACAAAAAGACTACGAAAAGACTTTTGTGCTACTTGTGCCAAACTCTGCGAAGAGATCTCCAAGGGCTTGGAATTGAACTTGCCCCCTGACCAGCGTCCCAGGACCAGTGGACGCTAACCCCCTTGGAAGAAAGCGACTGCGGGTGCTGACCATCGCCGCAGCACCGACAAAGAGGAAGCTCCTCTAAGGCATCCACACCCTCCCGACCACCGTGACCGGGGCCCAAAGCAACAGCGGAAGCACAGTGAGGACCAGCCGCCGCTGGCCCGAACATCGTGACCACAACTGCGCTGGGAGCCCGAGAGCAAAGCAAAGGAGGGCCCGTCCGGTCCGAGCTATCGAGGCGACCGCATAGCGAGCCGTCCCTCACCTGCAAGGACAGACCATTGCCCTACGAGAATCCACAAGGTCGGTAGCCTGCCCGACAGCCCAGCTGTGAGCCCACAGCTGCATCGACATTTGGCTGGGTACGTCCTGCACTTGGGGACCGTACTGCCACTTGTCACCGCCGCACAGCCGCCGTCTCCAAGGTCGGAGCAGACGACGAAGAGAGGACCGTGCCGCCACAGAGCACCGCTGCCCCGGACGACCAGTGACCTGCTCGGCCGAAGAGCCGCAACGATCAGCGACACCGGGAAGGCAACGCGACGTGGGACAGATCCCCTGGAAGCCGCTGGCTCCACAAAGAACTTTGTTTGACGCCGGCCTACGGGCCTCACAAGAACTACGATAAGAACTGTGGTAACCTAAAGCTAATATCCTGCAACCGTATCCATAAAGTTATTGACTGTATTCACAAGCCTGCGTAAAGTCTATATAAAGAGATATATTTTTACAAGAATACAGTCTGGTCTCGTTGTGTGGTGGGTTGGTTGTGAAGGTGTACTGTTGCAGGTGTTTAACCCTATGTGCCCCAAAGATTAGCCTACGACTGCATAAGCCACACTACCTAGAGGGTAAGCAGAGGTTGTCTGGAAGGTAACCCTCAGCCCTGACGAGGAAGAGAGAGTCCCTGCTTGTCGCTAGTGTTGCACTGCGCCAACTAGAGCCTCCCCCTTCCTACACTGGGAATACCGGCTGAGTGGGTGACTCACACAGGAATTTACCTTGCCGCGAGGGTTGCTATAGAGTTTTGCTGCCTGCCTGCCCGACCAGCTCGCCCTCCACCTTTCGCGCCACACGCTTCGCGGGTGCCGCTCAGCTGCTCCCTGAGGTCACCCCTTCCTGGTGTGAGCGGCTCCGCAGTCGGCGTAGAGCACACGCGCTCCCAGTTGAGGACAGCCCAGGTTGAGCCCCCAGGTGAGAGACCAGTGCGTGGAGCCTACCGGGGGACTGCGAGGACCAGCATCCTCAGCTTTAAACAGCTGGTGCCTCTTCCCCCGGCGGCCACGCCCCCAGCCTCCAGCAACATCAGCGCTGGGAATACCGGCTGAGTGGGTGACTCACACAGGAATTTACCTTGCCGCGAGGGTTGCCATAGACTTTTGTTGCCTGCCTGCCCGACCAGCTCGCCCTCCACCTTTCGCGCCACCCCCTTCGCGGGTGCCGCTCAGCTGCTCCCTGAGGTCACCCCTTCCTGGTGTGAGCAGCTCTGCAGTCGGCGGAGAGCACACGCGCTCCCAGTTGAGGACGGCCCAGGTTGAGCCCCCAGGTGAGAGACCAGTGCGTGGAGCCTACCGGGGGACTGCGAGGACCAGCATCCTCAGCTGTACACAGCTGGTGCCTCTTCCCCCGGCGGCCACACCCCCAGCCTCCAGCAACATCAGCGCTGGGAATACCGGCTGAGTGGGTGACTCACACAGGAATTTACCTTGCCGCAAGGGTTTCCATAGACTTTTGCTGCCTGCCTGCCCGACCAGCTCGCCCTCCACCTTTCGCACCACCCGCTTCGCGGGTGCCGCTCAGCTGCTCCCTGAGGTCACCCCTTCCTGGTGTGAGCGGCTCCGCAGTTGGCGGAGAGCACACGCGCTCCCAGTTGAGGACGGCCCAGGTTGAGCCCCCAGGTGAGAGACCAGTGCGTGGAGCCTACCGGGGGACTGCGAGGACCAGCATCCTCAGCTTTACACAGCTGGTGCCTCTTACCCCGGCGGCCATGCCCCCAGCCTCCAGCAACATCAGCGCTGGGAATACCGGCTGAGTGGGTGACTCACACAGGAATTTACCTTGCCGCGAGGGTTGCCATAGACTTTTGCTGCCTGCCTGCCCGACCAGCTCGCCCTCCACCTTTCGCGCCACCCGCTTCCCGGGTGCCGCTCAACTGCTCCCTGAGGTCACCCCTTCCTGGTGTGAGCGGCTCCGCAGTCGGCGGACAGCACACCCACTCCCAGTTGAGGACGGCCCAGGTTGAGCCCCCAGGTGAGAGGCCAGTGCGTGGAGCCTACCGGGGGACTGCGAGGACCAGCATCCTCAGCTTTACACAGCTGGTGCCTCTTCCCCCGGCGGCCACGCCCCCAGCCTCCAGCAACATCAGCGCTGGGAATACCGGCTGAGTGGGTGACTCACACAAGAATTTACCTTGCCGCGAGGGTTGCCATAGACTTTTGCTGCCTGCCTGTCCGACCAGCTCGCCCTCCACCTTTCGCGCCACCCGCTTCGCGGGTGCTGCTCAGCTGCTCCCTGAGGTCACCCCTTCCTGGTGTGAGCGGCTCCGCAGTCGGCGGAGAGCACACGCGCTCCCAGTTGAGGACGGCCCAGGTGAGCCCCCTGGTGAGAGACCAGTGCGAGGAGCCTACCGGGGGACTGCGAGGACCAGCATCCTCAGCTTTACACAGCTGGTGCCTCTTCCCCCGGCGGCCACGCCCCCAGCCTCCAGCAACATCAACGCTGGGAATACCGGCTGAGTGGGTGACTCACACAGGAATTTACCTTGCCGCAAGGGTTGCTATAGACTTTTGCTGCCTGCCTGCCCGACCAGCTCGCCCTCCACCTTTCGCGCCACCCGCTTCGCGGGTGCCGCTCAGCTGCACCCTGAGGTCACCCCTTCCTGGTGTGAGCGGCTCCGCAGTCGGCGGAGAGCACACGCGCTCCCAGTTGAGGACGACCCAGGTTGAGACACCAGGTGAGAGACCAGTGCGTGGAGCCTACCGGGGGACTGCGAGGACCAGCATCCTCAGCTTTACACAGCTGGTGCCTCTTCCCCCGGCGGCCACGCCCCCAGCCTCCAGCAACATCAACGCTGGGAATACCGGCTGAGTGGGTGACTCACACAGGAATTTACCTTGCCGCGAGGGTTGCTATAGACTTTTGCTGCCTGCCTGCCCAACCAGCTCGCCCTCCACCTTTCGCGCCACACGCTTCGCGGGTGCCGCTCAGCTGCTCCCTGAGGTCACCCCTTCCTGGTGTGAGCGGCTCCGCAGTCGGCGTAGAGCACACGCGCTCCCAGTTGAGGACGGCCCAGGTTGAGCCCCCAGGTGAGAGACCAGTGCGTGGAGCCTACCGGGGGACTGCGAGGACCAGCATCCTCAGCTTTACACAGCTGGTGCCTCTTCCCCCGGCGGCCACGCCCCCAGCCTCCAGCAACATCAGCGCTGGGAATACCGGCTGAGTGGGTGACTCACACAGGAATTTACCTTGCCGCGAGGGTTGCCATAGACTTTTGTTGCCTGCCTGCCCGACCAGCTCGCCCTCCACCTTTCGCGCCACCCCCTTCGCGGGTGCCGCTCAGCTGCTCCCTGAGGTCACCCCTTCCTGGTGTGAGCAGCTCTGCAGTCGGCGGAGAGCACACGCGCTCCCAGTTGAGGACCTCCCAGGTTGAGCCCCCAGGTGAGAGACCAGTGCGTGGAGCCTACCGGGGGACTGCGAGGACCAGCATCCTCAGCTGTACACAGCTGGTGCCTCTTCCCCTGGCGGCCACGCCCCCAGCCTCCAGCAACATCAGCGCTGGGAATACCGGCTGAGTGGGTGACTCACACAGGAATTTACCTTGCCGCAAGGGTTTCCATAGACTTTTGCTGCCTGCCTGCCCGACCAGCTCGCCCTCCACCTTTCGCACCACCCGCTTCGCGGGTGCCGCTCAGCTGCTCCCTGAGGTCACCCCTTCCTGGTGTGAGCGGCTCCGCAGTCGGCGGAGAGCACACGCGCTCCCAGTTGAGGACGGCCCAGGTTGAGCCCCCAGGTGAGAGACCAGTGCGTGGAGCCTACCGGGGGACTGCGAGGACCAGCATCCTCAGCTTTACACAGCTGGTGCCTCTTCCCCCGGCGGCCACGCCCCCAGCCTCCAGCAACATCAGCGCTGGGAATACCGGCTGAGTGGGTGACTCACACAGGAATTTACCTTGCCGCGAGGGTTGCCATAGACTTTTGCTGCCTGCCTGCCCGACCAGCTCGCCCTCCACCTTTCGCGCCACCCGCTTCCCGGGTGCCGCTCAACTGCTCCCTGAGGTCACCCCTTCCTGGTGTGAGCGGCTCCGCAGTCGGCGGAGAGCACACCCACTCCCAGTTGAGGACGGCCCAGGTTGAGCCCCCAGGTGAGAGGCCAGTGCGTGGAGCCTACCGGGGGACTGCGAGGACCAGCATCCTCAGCTTTACACAGCTGGTGCCTCTTCCCCCGGCGGCCATGCCCCCAGCCTCCAGCAACATCAACGCTGGGAATACCGGCTGAGTGGGTGACTCACACAGGAATTTACCTTGCCGCGAGGGTTGCTATAGACTTTTGCTGCCTGCCTGCCCGACCAGCTCGCCCTCCACCTTTCGCGGCACCCGCTTCGCGGGTGCCGCTCAGCTGCTCCCTGAGGTCACCCCTTCCTGGTGTGAGTGGCTCCGCAGTCGGCGGAGAGCACACGCGCTCCCAGTTGAGGACGACCCAGGTTGAGCCCCCAGGTGAGAGACCAGTGCGTGGAGCCTACCGGGGGACTGCGAGGACCAGCATCCTCAGCTTTACACAGCTGGTGCCTCTTCCCCCGGCGGCCACGCCCCCAGCCTCCAGCAACATCAGCGCTGGGAATACCGGCTGAGTGGGTGACTCACACAGGAATTTACCTTGCCGCAAGGGTTTCCATAGACTTTTGCTGCCTGCCTGCCCGACCAGCTCGCCCTCCACCTTTCGCACCACCCGCTTCGCGCGTGCCGCTCAGCTGCTCCCTGAGGTCACCCCTTCCTGGTGTAAGCGGCTCAGCAGTCGGCGGAGAGCACACGGGCTCCCAGTTGAGGACGGCCCAGGTTGAGCCCCCAGGTGAGAGGCCAGTGCGTGAAGCCTACCGGGAGACTGCGAGGACCAGCATCCTCAGCTTTACACAGCTGGTGCCTCTTCCCCCGGCGGCCACGCCCCCAGCCTCCAGCAACATCAGCGCTGGGAATACCGGCTGAGTGGGTGACTCACACAGGAATTTACCTTGCTGCGAGGGTTGCCATAGACTTTTGCTGCCTGCCTGCCCGACCAGCTCGCCCTCCACCTTTCGCGCCACCCTCTTCGCGGGTGCCGCTCAGCTGCTCCCTGAGGTCACCCCTTCCTGGTGTGAGCGGCTCCGCAGTCGGCGGAGAGCACACGCGCTCCCAGTTGAGGACGGCCCAGGTGAGCCCCCAGGTGAGAGACCAGTGCGTGGAGCCTACCGGGGGACTGCGAGGACCAGCATCCTCAGCTTTACACAGCTGGTGCCTCTTCCCCCGGCGGCCACGCCCCCAGCCTCCAGCAACATCAGCGCTGGGAATACCGGCTGAGTGGGTGACTCACACAGGAATTTACCTTGCCGCGAGGGTTGCCATAGACTTTTGCTGCCTGCCTGCCCGACCAGCTCGCCCTCCACCTTTCGCGCCACCCGCTTCGCGAGTGCCGCTCAGCTGCTCCCTGAGGTCACCCCTTCCTGGTGTGAGCGGCTCCGCAGTCGGCGGAGAGCACACGCGCTCCCAGTTGAGGACGGCCCAGGTTGAGCCCCCAGGTGAGAGACCAGTGCGTGGAGCCTACCGGGGGACTGCGAGGACCAGCATCCTCAGCTTTACACAGCTGGTGCCTCTTCCCCCAGCGGCCACGCCCCCAGCCTCCAGCAACATCAGCGCTGGGAATACCGGCTGAGTGGGTGACTCACACAGGAATTTACCTTGCCGCGAGGGTTGCCATAGACTTTTGCTGCCTGCCTGTCCGACCAGCTCGCCCTCCACCTTTCGCGCCACCCGCTTTGCGGGTGCTGCTCAGCTGCTCCCTGAGGTCACCCCTTCCTGGTGTGAGCGGCTCCGCAGTCGGCGGAGAGCACACGCGCTCCCAGTTGAGGACGGCCCAGGTGAGCCCCCAGGTGAGAGACCAGTGCGTGGAGCCTACCGGGGGACTGCGAGGACCAGCATCCATAGCTTTACACAGCTGGTGCCTCTTCCCCCGGCGGCCACCCCCCCAGCCTCCAGCAACATCAGCGCTGGGAATACCGGCTGAGTGGGTGACTCACACAGGAATTTACCTTGCCGCAAGGGTTTCCATAGACTTTTGCTGCCTGCCTGCCCGACCAGCTCGCCCTCCAAAAAATCGCACCACCCGCTTCGCGGGTGCCACTCAGCTGCTCCCTGAGGTCACCCCTTCCTGGTGTGAGTGGCTCCCCAGTCGGCGGAGAGCACACGGGCTCCCAGTTGAGGACGGCCCAGGTTGAGCCCCCAGGTGAGAGGCCAGTGCGTGGAGCCTACCGGGGGACTGCGAGGACCAGCTTCCTCAGCTTTACACAGCTGGTGCCTCTTCCCCCGGCGGCCACGCCCCCAGCCTCCAGCAACATCAGCGCTGGGAATACCGGCTGAGTGGGTGACTCACACAGGAATTTACCTTGCCGCGAGGGTTGCCATAGACTTTTGCTGCCTGCCTGCCCGACCAGCTCGCCCTCCACCTTTCGCGCCACCCGCTTCCCGGGTGCCGCTCAACTGCTCCCTGAGGTCACCCCTTCCTGGTGTGAGCGGCTCCGCAGTCGGCGGAGAGCACACCCACTCCCAGTTGAGGACGGCCCAGGTTGAGCCCCCAGGTGAGAGGCCAGTGCGTGGAGCCTACCGGGGGACTGCGAGGACCAGCATCCTCAGCTTTACAGAGCTGGTGCCTCTTTCCCCGGCGGCCACGCCCCCAGCCTCCAGCAACATCAGCGCTGGGAATACCGGCTGAGTGGGTGACTCACACAAGAATTTACCTTGCCGCGAGGGTTGCCATAGACTTTTGCTGCCTGCCTGTCCGACCAGCTCGCCCTCCACCTTTCGCGCCACCCGCTTCGCGGGTGCTGCTCAGCTGCTCCCTGAGGTCACCCCTTCCTGGTGTGAGCGGCTCCGCAGTCGGCGGAGAGCACACGCGCTCCCAGTTGAGGACGGCCCAGGTGAGCCCCAGGTGAGAGACCAGTGCGTGGAGCCTACCGGGGGACTGCGAGGACCAGCATCCTCAGCTTTACACAGCTGGTGCCTCTTCCCCCGGCGGCCACGCCCCCAGCCTCCAGCAACATCAACGCTGGGAATACCGGCTGAGTGGGTGACTCACACAGGAATTTACCTTGCCGCGAGGGTTGCTATAGACTTTTGCTGCCTGCCTGCCTGCCCGACCAGCTCGCCCTCCACCTTTCGCACCACCCGCTTCGCGGGTGCCGCTCAGCTGCTCCCTGAGGTCACCCCTTCCTGGTGTGAGCGGCTCCGCAGTCGGCGGAGAGCACACGCGCTCCCAGTTGAGGACGACCCAGGTTGAGCCCCCAGGTGAGAGACCAGTGCGTGGAGCCTACCGGGGGACTGCGAGGACCAGCATCCTCAGCTTTACACAGCTGGTGCCTCTTTCCCCGGTGGCCATGCCCCCAGCCTCCAGCAACATCAGCGCTGGGAATACCGGCTGAGTGGGTGACTCACACAGGAATTTACCTTGCCGCAAGGGTTTCCATAGACTTTTGATGCCTGCCTGCCCGACCAGCTCGCCCTCCACCTTTCGCACCACCCGCTTTGCGGGTGCCGCTCAGCTGCTCCATGAGGTCACCCCTTCCTGGTGTGAGCGGCTCCGCAGTCGGCGGAGAGCACACGGGCTCCCAGTTGAGGACGGCCCAGGTTGAGCCCCCAGCTGAGAGGCCAGTGCGTGGAGCCTACCGGGGGACTGCGAGGACCAGCATCCTCAGCTTTACACAGCTGGTGCCTCTTCCCCCGGCGGCCACGCCCCCAGCCTCCAGCAACATCAGCGCTGGGAATACCGGCTGAGTGGTTGACTCACACAGGAATTTACCTTGCTGCGAGGGTTGCCATAGACTTTTGCTGCCTGCCTGCCCGACCAGCTCGCCCTCCACCTTTCGGGCCACCCTCTTCGCGGGTGCCGCTCAGCTGCTCCGTGAGGTCACCCCTTCCTGGTGTGAGCGGCTCCGCAGTCAGCGGAGAGCACACGCGCTCCCAGTTGAGGACGGCCCAGGTGAGCCCCCAGGTGAGAGACCAGTGCGTGGAGCCTACCGGGGGACTGCGAGGACCAGCATCCTCAGCTTTACACAGCTGGTGCCTCTTCCCCCGGCGGCCACGCCCCCAGCCTCCAGCAACATCAGCGCTGGGAATACCGGCTGAGTGGGTGACTAACACAGGAATTTACCTTGCCGCGAGGGTTGCCATAGACTTTTGCTGCCTGCCTGCCCGACCAGCTCGCCCTCCACCTTTCGCGCCACCCGCTTCGCGAGTGCCGCTCAGCTGCTCCCTGAGGTCACCCCTTCCTGGTGTGAGCGGCTCCGCAGTCGGCGGAGAGCACACGCGCTCCCAGTTGAGGACGGCCCAGGTTGAGCCCCCAGGTGAGAGACCAGAGCGTGGAGACTACCGGGGGACTGCGAGGACCAGCATCCTCAGCTTTACACAGCTGGTGCCTCTTCCCCCAGCGGCCACGCCCCCAGCCTCCAGCAACATCAGCGCTGGGAATACCGGCTGAGTGGGTGACTCAGACAGGAATTTACCTTGCCGCGAGGGTTGCCATAGACTTTTGCTGCCTGCCTGCCCGACCAGCTCGCCCTCCACCTTGCGCGCCACCCGCTTCGCGGGTGCTGCTCAGCTGCTCCCTGAGGTCACCCCTTCCTGGTGTGAGTGGCTCCGCAGTCGGCGGAGAGCACACGCGCTCCCAGTTGAGGACGGCCCAGGTGAGCCCCCAGGTGAGAGACCAGTGCGTGGAGCCTACCGGGGGACTGCGAGGACCAGCATCCTCAGCTTTACACAGCTGGTGCCTCTTCCCCCGGCGGCCACGCCCCCAGCCTCCAGCAACATCAACGCTGGGAATACCGGCTGAGTGGGTGACTCACACAGGAATTTACCTTGCCGCGAGGGTTGCTATAGACTTTTGCTGCCTGCCTGCCCGACCAGCTCGCCCTCCACCTTTCGCGCCTCCCGCTTCGCGGGTGCCGCTCAGCTGCTCCCTGAGGTCACCCCTTCCTGGTGTGAGCGGCTCCGCAGTCGGCGGAGAGCACACGCGCTCCCTGTTGAGGACGGCCCAGGTGAGCCCCCAGGTGAGAGACCAGTGCGTGGAGCCTACCGGGGGACTGCGAGGACCAGCATCCTCAGCTTTACACAGCTGGTGCCTCTTCCCCCGGCGGCCACGCCCCCAGCCTCCAGCAACATCAGCGCTGGGAATACCGGCTGAGTGGGTGACTCACACAGGAATTTACCTTGCCGCAAGGTTTTCCATAGACTTTTTTCTGCCTGCCTGCCCGACCAGCTCGCCCTCCACCTTTCGCACCACCCGCTTCGCGGGTGCCGCTCAGCTGCTCCCTGAGGTCACCCCTTCCTGGTGTGAGCGGCTCCGCAGTCGGCGGAGAGCACACGCGCTCCCAGTTGAGGACGACCCAGGTTGAGCCCCCAGGTGAGAGACCAGTGCGTGGAGCCTACCGGGGGACTGCGAGGACCAGCATCCTCAGCTTTACACAGCTGGTGCCTCTTCCCCCGGCGGCCACGCCCCCAGCCTCCAGCAACATCAGCGCTGGGAATACCGGCTGAGTGGGTGACTCACACAGGAATTTACCTTGCCGCAAGGGTTTCCATAGACTTTTGCTGCCTGCCTGCCCGACCAGCTCGCCCTCCACCTTTCGCACCACCCGCTTCGCGGGTGCCGCTCAGCTGCTCCCTGAGGTCACCCCTTCCTGGTGTGAGCGGCTACGCAGTCGGCGGAGAGCACACGGGCTCCCAGTTGAGGACGGCCCAGGTTGAGCCCCCAGGTGAGAGGCCAGTGCGTGGAGCCTACCGGGGGACTGCGAGGACCAGCATCCTCAGCTTTACACAGCTGGTGCCTCTTCCCCCGGCGGCCACCCCCCCAGCCTCCAGCAACATCAGCGCTGGGAATACCGGCTGAGTGGGTGACTCACACAGGAATTTACCTTGCCGCGAGGGTTGCCATAGACTTTTGCTGCCTGCCTGCCCGACCAGCTCCCCCTCCACCTTTCGCGCCACCCGCTTCCCGGGTGCCGCTCAACTGCTCCCTGAAGTCACCCCTTCCTGGTGTGAGCGGCTCCGCAGTCGGCGGAGAGCACACCCACTCCCAGTTGAGGACGGCCCAGGTTGAGCCCCCAGGTGAGAGGCCAGTGCGTGGAGCCTACCGGGGGACTGCGAGGACCAGCATCCTCAGCTTTACACAGCTGGTGCCTCTTCCCCCGGCGGCCACGCCCCCAGCCTCCAGCAACATCAGCGCTGGGAATACCGGCTGAGTGGGTGACTCACACAAGAATTTACCTTGCCGCGAGGGTTGCCATAGACTTTTGCTGCCTGCCTGTGCGACCAGCTCGACCTCCACCTTTCGCGCCACCCGCTTCCCGGGTGCCGCTCAACTGCTCCCTGAAGTCACCCCTTCCTGGTGTGAGCGGCTCCGCAGTCGGCGGAGAGCACACCCACTCCCAGTTGAGGACGGCCCAGGTTGAGCCCCCAGGTGAGAGGCCAGTGCGTGGAGCCTACCGGGGGACTGCGAGGACCAGCATCCTCAGCTTTACACAGCTGGTGCCTCTTCCCCCGGCGGCCACGCCCCCAGCCTCCAGCAACATCAGCGCTGGGAATACCGGCTGAGTGGGTGACTCACACAAGAATTTACCTTGCCGCGAGGGTTGCCATAGACTTTTGCTGCCTGCCTGTGCGACCAGCTCGCCCTCCACCTTTCGCGCCACCCGCTTCGCGGGTGCTGCTCAGCTGCTCCCTGAGGTCACCCCTTCCTGGTGTGAGCGGCTCCGCAGTCGGCGGAGAGCACACGCGCTCCCAGTTGAGGACGGCCCAGGTGAGCCCCAGGTGAGAGACCAGTGCGTGGAGCCTACCGGGGGACTGCGAGGACCAGCATCCTCAGCTTTACACAGCTGGTGCCTCTTCCCCCGGCGGCCACGCCCCCAGCCTCCAGCAACATCAACGCTGGGAATACCGGCTGAGTGGGTGACTCACACAGGAATTTACCTTGCCGCGAGGGTTGCTATAGACTTTTGCTGCCTGCCTGCCTGCCCGACCAGCTCGCCCTCCACCTTTCGCGCCACCCGCTTCGCGGGTGCCGCTCAGCTGCTCCCTGAGGTCACCCCTTCCTGGTGTGAGCGGCTCCGCAGTCGGCGGAGAGCACACGCGCTCCCAGTTGAGGACGACCCAGGTTGAGCCCCCAGGTGAGAGACTAGTGCGTGGAGCCTACCGGGGGACTGCGAGGACCAGCATCCTCAGCTTTACACAGCTGGTGCCTCTTTCCCCGGCGGCCACGCCCCCAGCCTCCAGCAACATCAGCGCTGGGAATACCGGCTGAGTGGGTGACTCACACAGGAATTTACCTTGCCGCAAGGGTTTCCATAGACTTTTGCTGCCTGCCTGCCCGACCAGCTCGCCCTCCACCTTTCGCACCACCCGCTTTGCGGGTGCCGCTCAGCTGCTCCCTGAGGTCACCCCTTCCTGGTGTGAGCGGCTCCGCAGTCGGCGGAGAGCACATGGGCTCCCAGTTGAGGACGGCCCAGGTTGAGCCCCCAGGTGAGAGGCCAGTGCGTGGAGCCTACCGGGGGACTGCGAGGACCAGCATCCTCAGCTTTACACAGCTGGTGCCTCTTCCCCCGGCGGCCACGCCCCCAGCCTCCAGCAACATCAGCGCTGGGAATACCGGCTGAGTGGGTGACTCACACAGGAATTTACCTTGCTGCGAGGGTTGCCATAGACTTTTGCTGCCTGCCTGCCCGACCAGCTCGCCCTCCACCTTTCGCGCCACCCTCTTCGCGGGTGCCGCTCAGCTGCTCCCTGAGGTCACCCCTTCCTGGTGTGAGCGGCTCCGCAGTCGGCGGAGAGCACACGCGCTCCCAGTTGAGGACGGCCCAGGTGAGCCCCCAGGTGAGAGACCAGTGCGTGGAGCCTACCGGGGGACTGCGAGGACCAGCATCCTCAGCTTTACACAGCTGGTGCCTCTTCCCCCAGCGGCCACGCCCCCAGCCTCCAGCAACATCAGCGCTGGGAATACCGGCTGAGTGGGTGACTCACACAGGAATTTACCTTGCCGCGAGGGTTGCCATAGACTTTTGCTGCCTGCCTGCCCGACCAGCTCGCCCTTCACCTTTCGCGCCACCCGCTTCGCGAGTGCCGCTCAGCTGCTCCCTGAGGTCACCCCTTCCTGGTGTGAGCGGCTCCGCAGTCGGCGGAGAGCACATGCGCTCCCAGTTGAGGACGGCCCAGGTTGAGCCCCCAGGTGAGAGACCAGTGCGTGGAGCCTACCGGGGGACTGCGAGGACCAGCATCCTCAGCTTTACACAGCTGGTGCCTCTTCCCCCAGCGGCCACGCCCCCAGCCTCCAGCAACATCAGCGCTGGGAATACCGGCTGAGTGGGTGACTCACACAGGAATTTACCTTGCCGCGAGGGTTGCCATAGACTTTTGCTGCCTGCCTGCCCGACCAGCTCGCCCTCCACCTTTCGCGCCACCCGCTTCGCGGGTGCTGCTCAGCTGCTCCCTGAGGTCACCCCTTCCTGGTGTGAGTGGCTCCGCAGTCGGCGGAGAGCACACGCGCTCCCAGTTGAGGATGGCCCAGGTGAGCCGCCAGGTGAGAGACCAGTGCGTGGAGCCTACCGGGGGACTGCGAGGACCAGCATCCTCAGCTTTACACAGCTGGTGCCTCTTCCCCCGGCGGCCACGCCCCCAGCCTCCAGCAACATCAGCGCTGGGAATACCGGCTGAGTGGGTGACTCACACAGGAATTTACCTTGCCGCGAGAGTTGCTATAGACTTTTGCTGCCTGCCTGCCCGACCAGCTCGCCCTCCACCTTTCGCGCCACCCGCTTCGCGGGTGCCGCTCAGCTGCTCCCTGAGGTCACCCCTTCCTGGTGTGAGCGGCTCCGCAGTCGGCGGAGAGCACACGCGCTCCCAGTTGAGGACGGCCCAGGTTGAGCCCCCAGGTGAGAGACCAGTGCGTGGAGCCTACCGGGGGACTGCGAGGACCAGCATCCTCAGCTTTACACAGCTGGTGCCTCTTCCCCCGGCGGCCACGCCCCCAGCCTCCAGCAACATCAGCGCTGGGAATACCGGCTGAGTGGGTGACTCACACAGGAATTTACCTTGCCGCGAGGGTTGCCATAGACTTTTGCTGCCTGCCTGTCCGACCAGCTCGCCCTCCACCTTTCGCGCCACCCGCTTCGCGGGTGCTGCTCAGCTGCTCCCTGAGGTCACCCCTTCCTGGTGTGAGCGGCTCCGCAGTCGGCGGAGAGCACACGCGCTCCCAGTTGAGGACGGCCCAGGTGAGCCCCCAGGTGAGAGACCAGTGCGTTGAGCCTACCGGGGGACTGCGAGGACCAGCATCCTCAGCTTTACACAGCTGGTGCCTCTTCCCCCGGCGGCCACGCCCCCAGCCTCCAGCAACATCAACGCTGGGAATACCGGCTGAGTGGGTGACTCACACAGGAATTTACCTTGCCGCGAGGGTTGCTATAGACTTTTGCTGCCTGCCTGCCCGACCAGCTCGCCCTCCACCTTTTGCGCCACCCGCTTCGCGGGTGCCGCTCAGCTGCTCCCTGAGGTCACCCCTTCCTGGTGTGAGCGGCTCCGCAGTCGGCGGAGAGCACACGCGCTCCCAGTTGAGGACGACCCAGGTTGAGCCCCCAGGTGAGAGACCACAGCGTGGAGCCTACCGGGGGACTGCGAGGACCAGCATCCTTAGCTTTACACAGCTGGTGCCTCTTCCCCCGGCGGCCACGCCCCCAGCCTCCAGCAACATCAGCGCTGGGAATACCGGCTGAGTGGGTGACTCACACAGGAATTTACCTTGCCGCAAGGGTTTCCATAGACTTTTGCTGCCTGCCTGCCCGACCAGCTCGCCCTCCACCTTTCGCACCACCCGCTTCGCGGGTGCCGCTCAGCTGCTCCCTGAGGTCACCCCTTCCTGGTGTGAGCGGCTCCGCAGTCGGCGGAGAGCACACGGGCTCCCAGTTGAGGACGGCCCAGGTTGAGCCCCCAGGTGGGAGGCCAGTGCGTGGAGCCTACCGGGGGACTGCGAGGACCAGCATCCTCAGCTTTACACAGCTGGTGCCTCTTCCCCCGGCGGCCACGCCCCCAGCCTCCAGCAACATCAGCGCTGGGAATACCGGCTGAGTGGGTGACTCACACAGGAATTTACCTTGCTGCGAGGGTTGCCATAGACTTTTGCTGCCTGCCTGCCCGACCAGCTCGCCCTCCACCTTTCGCGCCACCCTCTTCGCGGGTGCCGCTCAGCTGCTCCCTGAGGTCACCCCTTCCTGGTGTGAGCGGCTCCGCAGTTGGCAGAGAGCACACGCGCTCCCAGTTGAGGACGGCCCAGGTGAGCCCCCAGGTGAGAGACCAGTGCGTGGAGCCTACCGGGGGATTGCGAGGACCAGCATCCTCAGCTTTACACAGCTGGTGCCTCTTCCCCCGGCGGCCACGCCCCCAGCCTCCAGCAACATCAGCGCTGGGAATACCGGCTGAGTGGGTGACTCACACAGGAATTTACCTTGCCGCGAGGGTTGCCATAGACTTTTGCTGCCTGCCTGCCCGACCAGCTCGCCCTCCACCTTTCGCGCCACCCGCTTCGCGAGTGCCGCTCAGCTGCTCCCTGAGGTCACCCCTTCCTGGTGTGAGCGGCTCCGCAGTCGGCGGAGAGCACACGCGCTCCCAGTTGAGGACGGCCCAGGTTGAGCCCCCAGGTGAGAGACCAGTGCGTGGAGCCTACCGGGGGACTGCGAGGACCAGCATCCTCAGCTTTACACAGCTGGTGCCTCTTCCCCCAGCGGCCATGCCCCCAGCCTCCAGCAACATCAGCGCTGGGAATACCGGCTGAGTGGGTGACTCACACAGGAATTTACCTTGCCGCGAGGGTTGCCATAGACTTTTGCTGCCTGCCTGCCCGACCAGCTCGCCCTCCACCTTTCGCGCCACCCGCTTCGAGGGTGCTGCTCAGCTGCTCCCTGAGGTCACCCCTTCCTGGTGTGAGTGGCTCCGCAGTCGGCGGAGAGCACACGCGCTCCCAGTTGAGGACGGCCCAGGTGAGCCCCCAGGTGAGAGACCAGTGCGTGGAGCCTACCGGGGGACTGCGAGGACCAGCATCCTCAGCTTTACACAGCTGGTGCCTCTTCCCCCGGCGGCCACGCCCCCAGCCTCCAGCAACATCAACGCTGGGAATACCGGCTGAGTGGGTGACTCACACAGGAATTTACCTTGCCGCGAGGGTTGCTATAGACTTTTGCTGCCTGCCTGCCCGACCAGCTCGCCCTCCACCTTTCGCGCCACCCGCTTCGCGGGTGCCGCTCAGCTGTTCCCTGAGGTCATCCCTTCCTGGTGTGAGCGGCTCCGCAGTCGGCGGAGAGCACACGCGCTCCCAGTTGAAGACGACCCAGGTTGAGCCCCCAGGTGAGAGACCAGTGCGTGGAGCCTACCGGGGGACTGCGAGGACCAGCATCCTCAGCTTTACACAGCTGGTGCCTCTTCCCCCGGCGGCCACGCCCCCTGCCTCCAGCAACATCAGCGCTGGGAATACCGGCTGAGTGGGTGACTCACACAGGAATTTACCTTGCCGCGAGGGTTGCCATAGACTTTTGCTGCCTGCCTATCCGACCAGCTCGCCCTCCACCTTTCGTGCCACCCCCTTCGCGGGTGCCGCTCAGCTGCTCCCTGAGGTCACCCCTTCCTGGTGTGAGCGGCTCCGCAGTCGGCGGAGAGCACACGCGCTCCCTGTTGAGGACGGCCCAGGTGAGCCCCCAGGTGAGAGACCAGTGCGTGGAGCCTACCGGGGGACTGCGAGGACCAGCATCCTCAGCTTTACACAGCTGGTGCCTCTTCCCCCGGCGGCCACGCCCCCAGCCTCCAGCAACATCAGCGCTGGGAATACTGGCTGAGTGGGTGACTCACACAGGAATTTACCTTGCCGCGAGGGTTGCCATAGACTTTTGCTGCCTGCCTGCCCGACCAGCTCGCCCTCCACCTTTCGCGCCACCCGCTTCGCGGGTGCTGCTCAGCTGCTCCCTGAGGTCACCCCTTCCTGGTGTGAGAGGCTCCGCAGTCGGCGGAGAGCACACGCGCTCCCAGTTGAGGACGGCCCAGGTGAGCCCCCAGGTGAGAGACCAGTGCGTGGAGCCTACCGGGGGACTGCGAGGACCAGCATCCTCAGCTTTACACAGCTGGTGCCTCTTCCCCCAGCGGCCACGCCCCCAGCCTCCAGCAACATCAGCGCTGGGAATACCGGCTGAGTGGGTGACTCACACAGGAATTTACCTTGCCGCGAGGGTTGCCATAGACTTTTGCTGCCTGCCTGCCCGACCAGCTCGCCCTTCACCTTTCGCGCCAGCCGCTTCGCGAGTGCCGCTCAGCTGCTCCCTGAGGTCACCCCTTCCTGGTGTGAGCGGCTCCGCAGTCGGCGGAGAGCACACGCGCTCCCAGTTGAGGACGGCCCAGGTTGAGCCCCCAGGTGAGAGACCAGTGCGTGGAGCCTACCGGGGGACTGCGAGGACCAGCATCCTCAGCTTTACACAGCTGGTGCCTCTTCCCCCAGCGGCCACGCCCCCAGCCTCCAGCAACATCAGCGCTGGGAATACCGGCTGAGTGGGTGACTCACACAGGAATTTACCTTGCCGCGAGGGTTGCCATAGACTTTTGCTGCCTGCCTGCCCGACCAGCTCGCCCTCCACCTTTCGCGCCACCCGCTTCGCGGGTGCTGCTCAGCTGCTCCCTGAGGTCACCCCTTCCTGGTGTGAGCGGCTCCGCAGTCGGCGGAGAGCACACGCGCTCCCAGTTGAGGACGGCCCAGGTGAGCCCCCAGGTGAGAGACCAGTGCGTTGAGCCTACCGAGGGACTGCGAGGACCAGCATCCTCAGCTTTACACAGCTGGTGCCTCTTCCCCCGGCGGCCATGCCCCCAGCCTCCAGCAACATCAGCGCTGGGAATACCGGCTGAGTGGGTGACTCACACAGGAATTTACCTTGCCGCGAGGGTTGCCATAGGCTTTTGCTGCCTGCCCGACCGGCTCGCCCTCCACCTTTCGCGCCACCCGCTTCGCGAGTGCCGCTCAGCTGCTCCCTGAGGTCAACCCTTCCTGGTGTGAGCGGCTCCGCAGTCGGCGGAGAGCACACGCGCTCCCAGTTGAGGACGGCCCAGGTTGAGCCCCCAGGTGAGAGACCAGTGCATGGAGCCTACCGGGGGACTGCGAGGACCAGCATCCTCAGCTTTACACAGCTGGTGCCTCTTCCCCCGGCGGCCATGCCCCCAGCCTCCAGCAACATCAGCGCTGGGAATACTGGATGAGTGGGTGACTCACACAGGAATTTACCTTGCCGCGATGGTTGCCATAGACTTTTGCTGCCTGCCTGCCCGACCTGCTCGCCCTCCACCTTTCGCGCCACCCGCTTCGCGGGTGCCGCTCAGCTGCTCCCTGAGGTCACCCCTTCCTGGTGTGAGCGGCTCTGCAGTCGGCGGAGAGCACACCCGCTCCCAGTTGAGGACGGCCCAGGTTGAGCCCCCAGGTGAGAGACCAGTGCTTGGAGCCTACCGGGGGACTGCGAGGACCAGCATCCTCAGCTTTACACAGCTGGTGCCTCTTCCCCCGGCGGCCACGCCCCCAGCCTCCAGCAACATCAGCGCTGGGAATACTGGCTGAGTGGGTGACTCACACAGGAATTTACCTTGCCGCGAGGGTTGCCATTGACTTTTTCTACCTGCCTGCCCGACCAGCTCGCCCTCCACCTTTCGTGCCACCCTCTTCCCGGGTGCCGCTCAGCTGCTCCCTGAGGTCACCCCTTCCTGGTGTGAGCGGCTCCGCAGTCGGCGGAGAGCACACGCACTGCCAGTTGAGGACGGCCCAGGTTGAGCCCCCAGGTGAGAGACCAGTGCATGGAGCCTACCGGGGGACTGCGAGGACCAGCATCCTCAGCTTTACACAGCTGGTGCCTCTTCCCCCGGCGGCCACGCCCCCAGCCTCCAGCAACATCAGCGCTGGGAATACCGGCTGAGTGGGTGACTCACACAGGAATTTACCTTGCCGCGAGGGTTGCCATAGACTTTTGCTGCCTGCCTGCCCGACCAGCTCGCCCTCCACCTTTCGCGCCACCCGCTTCGCGGGTGCTGCTCAGCTGCTCCCTGAGGTCACCCCTTCCTGGTGTGAGAGGCTCCGCAGTCGTCGGAGAGCACACGCGCTCCCAGTTGAGGACGGCCCAGGTGAGCCCCCAGGTGAGAGACCAGTGCGTGGAGCCTACCGGGGGACTGCGAGGACCAGCATCCTCAGCTTTACACAGCTGGTGCCTCTTCCCCTGGCGGCCACGCCCCCAGCCTCCAGCAACATCAGCGCTGGGAATACCGGCTGAGTGGGTGACTCACACAGGAATTTACCTTGCCGCGAGGGTTGCGATAGACTTTTGCTGCCTGCCTGCCCGACCAGCTCGCCCTCCACCTTTCGCGCCACCCGCTTCCCGGGTGCCACTCAGCTGCTCCCTGAGGTCACCCCTTCCTGGTGTGAGCGGCTCCGCCGTCGGCGGAGAGCACACGCGCTCCCAGTTGAGGACGGCCCAGGTTGAGCCCCCAGGTGAGAGACCAGTGCATGGAGCCTACCGGGGGACTGCGAGGACCAGCATCCTCAGCTTTACACAGCTGGTGCCTCTTCCCCCAGTGGCCACGCCCCCAGCCTCCAGCAACATCAGCGCTGGGAATACCGGCAGAGTGGGTGACTCACACAAGAATTTACCTTGCCGCGAGGGTTGCCATAGACTTTTGCTGCCGGCCTGCCCGACCAGCTCGCCCTCCACCTTTCGCGCCACCCGCTTCGCGGGTGCCGCTCAGCTGCTCCCTGAGGTCACCCCTTCCTGGTGTGAGCAGCTCCGCATTCGGCGGAGAGCACACGTGCTTCCAGTTGAGAACGGCCCAGGTTGAGCCCCCAGGTGAGAGACCAGTGCGTGGAGCCTACCGGGGGACTGTGAGGACCAGCATCCTCAGCTTTACACAGCTGGTGCCTCTTCCCCCGGCGGCCACGCCCCCAACCTCCTCGTATTTTGCTAGCCTCTCCACTACCGCGACGCGGGACGCGTGCGGGGCGAAGACCGGGCAAAGAGCGGGCCGTTTGAGGCCGTTCGAGCACGTGAGAGCCCGGCCCGGGCCTCCCCTCTTAATCTGCCATTTCTACCCCGCTGTCTACACGGAACAATGTGTACCAGAGAAACCAGAAGTAAATCTACATTAGCTGCTGCAGGAGCTACAAAGGGCCCCATTGACAATTATTTTTTCAAAGCCGGATCTCTACTAATTGAAGAAATTGAGGTCCTGGAAAGAAGAATCTCCCAAGAAATAGACTGGGTCAGAAGATCTTCAATTGGGCCAATGGCTCAAGCTAGAACACCGGAGGGGAGGACTGAACTTATAATAAAAGACAAGACCCATCAGGTAACACACCACTCGCCTAATCCAAATACCACTGACCTGGAGTCAACAATCGAGGTCCCAAGTGATTTTGATGATTTGAGCATAATGGCCCTCCCAAACACTCAACTACCCCAGACATCACCTGTAATTCTACCCCCACCCCCTGTCCCGAAAATTATGGTAAACAACGCCCAAGAGCCTAGCCTTGGAAGAGATAGGGGGACCAGGGAAGGTGCCATACAAAAAAAGAGGGGGGCCCCATCAAAGAAGTCAACAAGACAACATCCCCAATATCCAAACCTTCTAGGGGTAAAGGGGAAAAGGGAGGCATTATTGTGCCTAACCCAGAAAAGCAGGGCATAACAACTACCCCCACAATTCATACTACAAAGGTACCAGCAATGGCCATAACCACTACTCCAGCTGATAACTCCAGTGACGATATTACACTGGAGGATATTGGTGTACTTCTTAGATCATTACTGAGCCCTCTTGAAGCTCGACTGATCAAGATTGAGGCTAGGCTAGTCAATATTGAAAAATCCACAGTACAACTAGCTGACTCAAAGAAACTAGACACCAATCTAGCCAAAACAACAAAAGGGGCCCGATCCAAAGCCCAAAAAGGGCAACGTACCCATAGTTGCTAAGAATAACCTACCCTCCACCGATGCACAAAATCCAGCGCCCATTTTGGTTCAAACCCCTCTTCCCCCGCCCAACCTAAATTCCAATAAAGCATCACTACTAATGCCACAAACAATAACTATCCTACCGACGACTACCCCAACACCCAAGGACATTGTACCTACTCAGTCTAAATTCAAGGGCGATCAAACATCAACGGGAGAGAAACCCATTTATAATTGCAAACCCAAACCCGTCAATCTCCCACCAGAGGCTGCCCCTTACACGCTAGTCTTGGCAGGGGTTCCGGAATTAAAACCCACAACTATAGAAACAACATCATCTCTCAGAAATAAAGTCATCAGCTGGTTATCCACATACAGACCACTCCCGAGAGGAATAACCAGCGATATCTCTATGGTTAGGCGGGTTACTTGGATGGGATACTCTAGAAAATCAGTAAGGGGAGACTGCATCTTGGTCACTTTCAGAGAACCGGGCACTGCTGCCTACATTTGTGCCTGGGACTCTGATGACCTAGCTAGCAATATCCAACCTCTCCCTCTCTCATTTTTTTATCCATCAAGTCCATATAACTTGGAGGATCAAAGATGGGGGCACCACCAAGATCTCCTGGACGATTGGGGAAGTGGCCGAAGAGAGAGAAGCGGTCCTCCAAATTATAGGGGAGGACCCACTGATCATTTCACGCAGTTTGAGGAGGATGAAGGTTGGGAAAATATTACAAGGAGGAGGGGCCGCAGGGGAGGATTTACAAGAGGTATTCAAGGGCCCCACAGAATGCACTACCCAGCCCATCTCCCTTTCTACAACAGATACAGCAGTCTGGAAATGGTGGACTGACGCGTAGACAATGGGGGGTGGGATAGGATAGCAGTAGAAGGGACGGGTAACAGCCCACTCTCACCACCCACTCTGCTCACAGGGACACAAAACTCCATGGAATTAAATCTAGTTCCAGAGTCCTCTACAGAGGCTCCAAATGTTTTCCATACTAACTCAAGATTTGCTCAGGCTCTTTCACCCCCAATACAGGTGGTTACTCCTGAGACCAAGGAAGTTAATAACATCATCAGCTTGGGCTTATCTGTCACCAAATTATGCCCCTTAACCCTGGTTTCATGGAATGTCGCGGGATTAGCCAGCAAGATTGACTCTCCTGACTGGACCTCCTTTATCAATTCCAAAAATATTTTACTCTTTCAGGAGACCTGGTCACGCGAGGAAATCTTGCCTCAGGGTTTTGCAGCCTTCTCTAAACCTGCTAAGTGGGGGGGAAGGGGAAGGCCATCGGGGAGACATGGATAGCAACAGATTTAGGCTGCCAGGCTAACTACCTGGAAACAGATTCAGATGACATTTTGGGCGTCTCATTGGAGTGGCCAAATTCATCGAAATTGGTGGTTGTAAATATTTACTCTAGGGCGGTACAAATAGGTAAGGAATCCAGCACCATAGAGCAACTCTCGGTGTTTCTTGATGGCATTCCCTGGGAACTTGCATGCCTGGTGGGTGGTGATTTCAATTCACAGTATGAACCACTAGTAGGTCTATGTGATGGCCCCTCCCTTGAGGAAGACTCACGTTGGTGCGTACCTAAGACGGTGGCACCCCCCCCCGAGAGCTTGGACCCCCTTGGCCTTGCAGATTACTGCCCTCACCCTAAACCAAGGATTAAGGGCCTGCAACGGTCGCTGTACCTCAGATACACCTAGCACCTGCACTTACAATAAAATTGGCAGAGAATCGAGAATAGATCATATTCTCGTCAAACTATTCATGTGGCCACAAATAGCTGATTTAAAAATTATCGAGAGAAGGGATAGTGACCATAATGCCCTGGAACTTTCTTACATCTTACCAGGGAATGAACTCCCCACTCTCAGTACGGATAGTGATAAGTCTGGGCTCCTCTTAGAAAACAACCGGAGGAAAATCAAATGGGAGAAATTAGTCACTACGGGAGACGGTTTACCCAAACTTTATGCAAGGATCCTTCCGCTCCTGGAGAAAGCTTTCAAGATAGGGGAAGAGGCAGAAGGGCCAGCTAATAGAGAAAAGCTCGCTCACACACATGCTGAGCTAATTAACACTCTAGAGATAGATCTATTCTCAAAGCTGGGAAAAAGATCAGGACCCCCAGTCAAGACGACCTGGTACAATACTACCTGCCGGGAATCTAAGACCAAACTGCTACTCGCCATTAAGAGTGGCACCAACAGGGAGGAAATCCAAGCCAGGAGAAGATCTTACAGGAAGCTCCTGGTAGATGCAAGGGCCGAATGGGACCAGGGATACTGGGAAAATCTCTCGAGTTCATTAACTATTCGAGACTCGCATAAATTCTGGCGCCTGGTCTCAAACGGCACAGAGGATTTATCCACAGCTATCGAGCCCAACATTGCTCCTAGCTTATGGCAGAGCCATTTTGAGGCGCTGTACTCAGCAGAAGAAAGGTCCCCCAGCTTCTTAAACAGCACGCCAGGCACAGGCACATTCAGTGACCATTTTACAGAAAAAGAGGTGAGGGCGGCCATAGTTGGGATTTCCGCTGGAAAAGCCCCCGGTCTTGATGGGGTACCAGGGGATTTATTTAAGCAAGAACCAGGGATATGGGCCCCATATCTCACATTGATATTTAATGCCATTCTAGGGGGCATGGAGGTCCCGGATACTTGGCTGGGCGCAGAGGTTGTCCCAATTTATAAAAAGGGGTCCCCTCTGCTCCCAGCCAACTACCGACCAATAAGTCTCATAAACATATCCCAGAAGCTCTTTGGGAGACTGGTTCTGAATCGACTGCAGGACTGGGTGGACGAGATGGGCATCCTGACTCCATATCAGGCTGGATTTAGACAGGGAGTGTCAACAACAGACCAAATTTTCAGGCTGAACCTGATATACTGGAGGACAGCCATAATCGAGGGCGGCACCCTGTATACAGTCTTTGTAGACCTGCGTGCCGCCTTTGATTTGGTACCAAGACTGAAGTTATGGAAAGTCTTGGAGGTGTTGAATGTCCCTGGAGATATTTTGGGTATCCACAATAACAACTATGCCCGCGTTAGGTGCGGCGGAGGAGGCAAACTAACCGAAAGGTTTCCCATTCGCAGAGGGGTAAGACAGGGTTGCGTACTTGCACCGACCCGGTTTTGCCTCTTTGTGAACGGGATAGTGGACCATCTAACCAGGATCCCCAACATTGACGCCCCAAAGTTGACTGGCAGCAGGGTGCCTGCCAGTGGCGGCTGGTGACATTTGAAAGTGGCGGGGCGTAGCGCGCGCGTGATACCCTTTTGAGAAAGAACCTACAAGGTACCCTATATTACATTCATGAATGTAACAAGACGTACATCCAGGCTTTCTTCTGTAGACATTTTAATCTTTAAAAATGTCTTAAACTTGGTCTCTAGACTTGAGCGTTTACATATGCATAAATTATTATTGTGAAGCCACTTTGTCTATTACAATGTGCACTGCATTTTTGCAGACAATTTTGTCATTTTAGCTACAAGGAGGATTTTTTTCATCTCAACCTCCGTGTCATTGCCCCAAAAGAATTTGGTCATAAAACTGGCTGTCATGGCCCAGGGTGAATAACGTGCACGTAACGTTTGTTTATAGTATTTAAACCCTGTATTTAGCAAGAGCACGGTTTTAGCTTCACCGGCCCTGCCAGCAGCACAGCGGTATCTCTCCCATTTGGCTGCAGCGAGGCCTCCCTGCATGTCATGATTTTAATTTTTAGGGAAGTGATTTATTTCCATGTCGTGTCACTCGCGCAATTACCAGCCTCTTCTTTTTCAAGCGCAATGGTTAAAATCTGTAGACTTCCCCCTTGTAACATTAAGGACAGTCTTGCAGTGTGTGTTTGTAAAGTATGGCAAGAGTTTTTTTTAACAAACTTCAACCAAGATGTTTCCATACGTCTGGTTAACCTGTAGTAGTTGGCTATTTAAAAGCGTAATTGTTTGTTTGCCTGCCTTTTTTCCATAACAGTGCGGTTTGATCTGTCACGTAGACTGATATTATCTTTAACCATTTACTCGTCCCTAAGCCTCATATTATTTCTGGCCTATCTAAGTTGCAGTCACGGCTCGCTCACAGTGGGGGCCAGGGGGTGGGGATAAATAAAATAAAAAACTTACCTTGTCTTCGCTTGACCGGGTCCGCACCATCTCTGCTCTGGGGTCCCGTTGGCGCCTAGACTGATGGCTGCCAACTTGCCGAGACACAGTAGTAGCCAATCCTGATGCTGCTCTCTTTAGAGGAGAGCTGCTTTCTAAAGAGAGTAGCATCAGGATTGGGCTGAGCCTTGAAAAAACGTCGTTCTTTTTTTCAGCACTGGGGTACGTTGCATTAGGCAGGCAAACCCCTAATCTGTGGGGTTTTTTAAAACCACATAGTTTGCTAGTTGGAGAAGCCCTGCCGGGCAAACACCACATGCGCAGTGAGTGCGCACTGTGCCGGCACAGAGTCAGTCCAGCGCCACCCAGTGTCAGACAGTGCATACTGTCCATGTCCATGACACACACCACGGCCGCAGGGCAATAATTATCGGGCAATTTATTCGAGCGGCGCGTTAATTTATAAAACTTTTACTAACGCGCCGCTCAAATAAATTGCCTGATAATTATAGGTGGGGCAACGCCCAAACGCCCTAATGGTAAAACTGCCACTGGTGCCTGCAATTATGTTTGCAGATGACACCCTGCTGCTGTCTAAATCCCCTATGGGCATTCAACGTGTCTTGGACGGGTTTCTACAGTTCTGTTTAGATCGAGGACTTGAAATCAACCCCCAAAAGACCAAATATATGATCCTCAACCCGAAGCCGCAAAATCGCTCTCCACCAAGGTTTGGAGAAGTCCTACTGGAACAGGTGTATACAATCGAATACCTAGGGATCACTCTTAACGAACACCTAACGTGGTCACCCCATCAGGCGAAAGCGAATATCAAACTGGCACAGTTGGCGGGAGGCACTATGAGACTGGCGAGCAAATCCCCCTTCCGTCCACTTAGCCCTATAATCCACATCTACAAAGTTCAAGCACGGGGAGCTGTCATGTATGGGGGTGAGCTGTGGGGGCACACTCTGTCGTCCAAATTATTAACAACAGAAAACAAATTCTTGAGACAGATTGTTGCTCTCCCTCAGAGCACACCATTACTCCCGCTCAGATTGGACTTGGACATTCGACCCATAACGGAGGTGTTGGGCTTAAAGCCTCTGACATTCTGGCGGCGCCTATGGAGTAGTCCGGATCTCTCAAATTATAAAGCTGAGCTGCAGGAATTTTTAGAGCTTCCCAATGCCAAATCAATGCCATGGCTCATTTACATCAGGAGAACGTTGGAGGCAATCGGCCTCTACGAACTGTGGACAGACCCACCTAACACGTGCCCAAGGATCTCAAAAAAGGCACTGACGAGAGCGTATTACAAACAGATGCTCCTTAGAGCCATGGACGGAGCTCATGAGGGGTCGCTGTCCGACAAGTTCATACAAACTAAAGATTCATACCATCTCGAAAGTGTCCTAGATGCCATTTCTCCGCAACTAACCAGGAAATTATTTCTCCAATGGAGATTTGGAACGCTTCCCCTAGCATAGTTCACAGCATTGTGGTCTTCTTGTTCCTCTTCAGAAATCTGCCCGGCTTGTGGACATTTAAAGGAGAATGATATTCATGTTGTCTTCTTTTGCAAGGGATACGAAAGGAGTAGAAAATACTGGTTAGTCCCCTTGCTCAGAAATTTGGGATTCAGAACTTTTCTACCCGCCTATAGAGTCCTAAAGACAGACCTATCCCCCACTCTAGTCTTTGCTCTGTCTAAATTTTTAACCTCCATGTGGTATGCCCGATGTCGACGTGTAAAAATGATGTGTTAAGAAACCTGAAGTCGTGAAACAGCTCCAAAATTGCGTTACATTTTTAAATTCCAGCTTTTATCTCGATCAATATGTTGTTTAATATGTTTTTTAAATTTTATATAGAATTGAATGTGTATCTTTTATGATCTCTGGTCGAAATAAACATTAATTAAGTAAAAAATAGATAATACTTGCAGTGTACAGAACAGGATAGCATGAAAACTTTCTTAAAATGTGTCTTAAATCATTCTAAGGTATATGCAGGCTTCATCCTGGTTCAAAAATTAAACCTCATCCAAAAATAAGTCAGCATATGTAAAGGCACATATGTGCATTTACATTTTTGTAGTATATAAGCAGTCATTAAAGCATGCAGTTTAATGAATTCACGTATCATATTCTGGAAACCCTTGAGAAATTGTTTCCTAGGAAAAGAAGGGATCTAGTCTCGATCTATATCAGAAGACTTATTTTATAAAAGAGGGTGCCTTGGGAAAGAAAGACTTGTGTGCAAAACAAAGCACTTTGGTTCCCAGTGAAGTTTATGTAAAATACACCTGCCATGTGAAACGTTAACGAGCCCTGCAACAAAGTGAGCTGATAAATTTTGAACCACCTATAATTTTTCAATAACGAATTTCCAAATCAATGTCATTAACATAATTGAGCTGGGAGCCAATTAATGCTTTATCTGCCAAGAAGTCACTTTTGCCAGTAAGAAAATTAGATTATTTTCCTTAATGTTCTTAATAAGCCAAAAGTGTAAGCTGATCTTGAATGAGGAGAGTAAGCTTAGCATCAACCAAACCCACCCACACTGCCAGACACCCACTGAACCTCATTTTCTACTCCATCAGCCACATCATAGTCAACAAGCCAGAAACTATGACCTGGACAAACCATGCCTTCATCAGTTTCAGCATAACCATCTCACACCACAGCAGACTTGCAACCACTGGAACTGCCCATGGCAGCTGGAAAAGCATCGCAGAAGAGGAGTGGGCCATGGGCACTGGCCTGAGCAAACCAGCAACTTGCCAAAAGCCATGAAGAACCTTTACAGCTGCATCACTGCATGCACTGACACCCTGGCTTCCCTCAAATGCAAAGCAACAGCAAGGGCCCGACCACAAGCCAGCTGGTACAGAGAGGACTCAGGCTGATGAAGCACCACTGCAAGCAACTGGAGAGCATATATGGAGAAGAAGTCAAGGCACCACACATAAAGACATTTTCAAATTACCTGAAGAAGCTGCAAACAGTAAATATGAGCACCAAGTGCACAGCTCTTGCTGATTGTATTGACTCCAGCACTAACAGCAGCAATTAAATCTTCATCATCTCAAAGATTTCACAGTGCCTACTGCCACTTGCAGCAACATCACTCCCTCACAAGATCTTTTCAACAAGCTCTCAGAATTCTTATGTACCAAAATCCACTCCGTATACAGCAACATTGACCCTTAACCAGACCCTGTCACCAGTGGCATAACATAAGCCCCCGCAGCCCCCAAGCTCCAGGGGACCCCCTCAGCAAAAGTGGTAGTTGGGGGGCCAGTGAGGGGGCCCCCTCTGTTTACTTTGCAGGGGGGGGGGCCTTCAGTTTCATTACGCCACTGCATGTCACCAGAGCAACTCAACTACCCATCACGGGAGAAGAGAAAACCCTGACCTCATGGTCCATCATTACCATAGTCAGAATTGCTCCCACAATGAAGACCATCCAGTCACAAGCCCCACTTGCCCCCACCACACCTTCACAAAAGTACTCCTATCGATCAGCAAAGTACTAACACCCATCCTCTTCACCTTCATTGACTCACCCACATTCCCGGACACCTGGAAACATGCCATTGTCACACCACTGCTCAAGAAACTATCTAGCCCAGCCAAGCTTTTCTTCTACAGACCCATCTTCCCCCTACCATGCAGGCAAAGGTCTTAGAGAAACTAATCAAGTGACACCTCACCGACCACCTCAGCAACTACCAGCTACTCAACCCCCCGGAGTCCGAATTCAGGCCCTACCACAGTCCAAAAACAGCACTCACCACCGCCACATATGACATCCACATGATCCTTGATAGAGGAGACACTCGAGGCCTCCTACTCATGGACCTCTCTGCAGTATCTGACATGGCCTCACACCCCATCCTCATTATTCCCCTTCATGAAATTAGCATCCAAGGATCCGCTCTTTGCTGGATCTGCTCCTTGTTAATGGATATAACACAAGCTGTCAGCCTGGCACCTTACTCCTCAGAAGCTGGCAAACTCTTCTGCTGAGCACCACAAGGCTCATTGCTCAGCCCCAATGTCATCTGTGCACACAACATCAACATCCTCTCCTAATCCAATGACATGTAACTCATGCGCTCTCTCTGGACAAGACCCTGAACACAAGAAACAAATTCACAACCTAAATGACCGAAGTCAGTAACTGAATGAAAGCAAATTGTCTCAAATCTTCATCAAGAACACCTCACAATGGGACCCCAACTGGTGGCCGACCAGGATCTCAGAATAATCATCCACAGCAAACTGGACATGATCGCACAAGTCAAAGTTGTTACTGCGTCCAGCTTCAACACCATGAAGATGCTGAGGAAGATCTTCAAATGGCTTCCAAGAAGCACTAGAAAAACGATCACTCACTCCCTAGTCTCCAGCAGGTTGAACTACGGGAACACCCTCTACACCAGGATCACCAAGTAACTCACTAAAAGATTACAAACCATCCAGAATTCAGGAACAGTCTTATTCTCAACCTCCCATACAGAACGCACATAACACCACACATTAGGGAGCTTTACTGGCTCCAGATACACAAACATGCTCATTGAGATCTCCTCACACACAGATTCAAGGCACTACACAACTCAGGCACCACCTACCTCAACAATCGCAACTCCTTCATTCAACCACCCAGACTTCTCCGTTCACAGGACTCCTCCTTGCACACATTCCACACATACACAGAACCAGATAAGGAGGGTGGGCATTCTCCTACATTGCTCCTAAAGGGTGGAACAACCTCCCACTCCAAATCAGAGCCTCCTCCTCCCTTCTTCAATTCCTCAAGAAGTTGAAGACGTGGCTTTTCAATTAACCATCCTACCAAAGGCAGGGCTAGGCACATACACCTGCTCAGCACCAAATGTATAGGCATTTATATGGCGCACTACTTACCCGAGGGTCCCAAGGCGCTTCGACCGCTGCGAAACCCTTCCTGGCTTCCCTGAGAGATGGTCCCTTAATGGGTATCTCCAGGGTGAGACCAGGCATCCCCGGCGGTCTGGTGGGGCCGTTAGTGAAGATGAGGCAAGCTAATGCCCAGAGTTGCCGAGTGTGATCGCTGATCAGAGTGGGCACCGAGGCGAGAGAATTATCGAGTCCGCTGACCCTGGTCCAGAAACCTGCCACGCCGGGAATCGAACCCTGGTCCCGGGCCGTCCTCTGCTCTCGGGTCTGCCGCCTCTAACCAGTGAGCCACACTACTTCACCAAGATACCTTCGCATCTGATAGTGCACTTTACAAATACACATCACATAACATGACATAACATCAATCATCACACCACAGCTCGGGTTAAGGGTCATACTCAGCTTGGACAGCTAGTAAGTATCTAACCATCAATCAGAACGCCCATTCACTGCCAAGATCGCTGAATTCTGAAAAGTACATTTCAGTTTATTTCAGTTTATTGAACCCCATCCAGTTACAAACCAGGTGAATATTCTGTTGAAACTCAGTATGCAAACCAGAGAAGATGCTATTAGCCAACCGAAGAAGCAACTGCATATCATCTGCTCATGTGCATGCCCTGACACCCATTTCAGACAAGGCTTTGGCCAATGGGCTCATACTGATGTTGAAGAGGTGCGGTGCCATTGGCGAGCTTTGGGGAACTACCCATATTGGACTTTTCCTATCTGCGAGAAGTATGGGCTCATAATCATATCTTGCATCCTATCTGTCATAAAAGACTGAACCCATTTACATACTGTGCGCCCAATGCGACTGCTTTGAAATGATCTAAAATAAATGTCCCCATCAACCATGTTAAATAAAGCCCACAGGTTTATCAGTATCAATGCACTGATTTTTCTCACATCTAAATCAAACCTGAGGTCATTCAATAGAGAGAGTAAGACTGTTACGTTACTGTGAGTCGAGTGAAAACTAACCCTGGGCGGAACACTACGCTACGCTCACAGAGTGTGCGTAGTTTGGACAACTACGCACTACACAAATTGCACGTAGCACAGTGCAAAAACACGTAGCGGGCCTTTTTTGCTCACTCGCGGTCTTCAACATCAATTTGGCGACCAAGAGCGAGCAAAATCACCATCCCGGCGAGACTTTTTCCTCGTTCGCGATCAGCAACATCAAGTTGCCGATCGCGAGTGTGGAAAATAAACCTCCAGGTGAGATTCTCAATGCTGGTAGGACAGGTTTCTCATTGCAAGTGGTCGCCTATGCTCATGAACGCTTGCGACGAGAAACTACCAGTCCGCATTGAGAAAGCTGCTGCTCGAGTACAAATCTACTCGAGCAGCAGAAAACGACTGCTTGCATTGTGCAAGATTTATTTTATTTATTTATTTTTTAGAATTTTATTGCGCAAACAAATACCCTGGGGTGTCTCGGCGCATGTGTGAGCTAGCAGGACCATAATAGTAGAGTTCACTGGTCAAACAGCCATGTCTTTACGAGCCTCCGGAAGCTCATCAGGTTGGGGGCATTTTTGATATTTAATGGAAGAAGGTTCCAGAGTTTTGGTGTGGCCACTAAAAAGCGACGGTCTCCCCAAGTTGCCGTTCTAGTGCGAGGTACAGGAAGAAGGCAAGTGTTGGCAGATCTCAACAGTCTTTTGGGGGTGTACAGCTGGAGTGCCTCAGTCAGGAATTTGGGTCCTGTGCCATGCACTGCCTTGTAGGCAATGCAGAGGGCCTTGAACTTAATACGGCTCTCTACTCTGAGCCAGTGAAGCTGGCGGATGGCAAGGGTAGTAGGCTGGCGGCGAGGGATGTTTAAAAGAGTTCTGGCAGCCGCATTCTGTACCGACTGTAACTTTGACAGCACAGATTTCTGGGTATTGAGGAAGAGGGCATTTCCATAATCCATTTTGGAGAATACCAGAGTGGTAACTAAAGTCTTCCCGGCAGAGGAGGGGAGATAAGGCAGCAATTTCTTTATTTTCTTTAGCGTGAAGAAGGCAGAGGAGACAACCTTGTTAACATGAAGGTTGAAAGTTAGTTTGCTATCGAAGATGACTCCCAAGTTCCTCGCTTTTACCACTGGGACAGGTGGAGAGCCCAGTTGTTTGGGCCACCAGATGGAAGACCATTCTGGGGCGAGGTTGCCAAAGGTCATAACCTCGGTTTTATCCGAGTTGAGCCTTAGGCAGTTGGAGGACATCCACGTACTGACAGCAAGCATTGCTTCCTGAAAATTGGCTGCCACTGCTGTGCCGTTCTTGTGGATCGCCAGCACCAGTTGGGTATCGTCTGCGTAGGAAGTTAATCGCACCCCATAGGCCTTTATTACCCTTGCTAAGTCCGCTACGTAGATGTTGAATAACGTGGGACTTAGCGAGGAGCCCTGTGGTACTCCACATGGTAGTGCAGAGACGGGAGAGTAGAAATTACCCAATTTGACTGTCTGGGTGCGGTCGGCCAGAAAAGATGAAATAAGGTCTCTAGCCGAACCGTCAATCCCCAGAGCTGTGACACGGTGGACCAAAATAGCATGGTCGACCGTGTCAAATGCAGCGGATAGATCCAGAAGAATTAAGATGGCCGTTCCTTCCTGATCCATGATGGTTCTGATTTCATCAGAAGCTTTTATTAAAGCGGTCTCTGTCCCGTGTCCCTTCCTAAAGCCAAACTGCGTTTCGTCTAAGAGTTGGTACGTGTCGACGAACTCTGAGAGCTGTATATTCATCAGAGCTTCGCAAATTTTGGCCGGGAAGGGAAGACAGGCAATTGGTCTATAGCTGACCGGGGCGGAGGGATCCAGGGAGGGCTTCTTCAGAAGAGGCTTGATCACTGCCTTCTTCCACTGGACTGGATAACATCCGGTTTGAAAGGCAGTGTTGCAGATTTCCATGAGTGGATGGGAAATCACCTCACTTAAATTAGCCATCACTGAGGGAGGACATGGGTCCAGAGGAGATCCAGACTTGGTGATGGAAATGAGTCTGCTAATTTGGTCTTCAGAGGTGTCAGCAAAAGAAGAAAGATGGTCATGGTTATTATGGGAAAGTTCCTTATTGCTGGCAGTGGATCTAGCCCCTGAATCTCCACCAAAGGATGCATAGATATCTGCCACTTTAGTAGTAAAGAAGGTGGACAGTGCGTTACAGAACAGTTGGGAGGGTTCTACTCCGAGACCCGATGGAGGTGTAGATAAGGAGTTGACCACTGAGAACAGTTCTCTGGCCGAATTCCTGGCATTGTTTATTTGGCTCGAGAAAAAAGTCATTTTCCGAGTAGTGATGGCCTTTTTATATATGGTTAAGGCGTCTTTGTAAGATTGCTTAGCAATGGGGCAATAGGATTTCCTCCAGTGTCTTTCTAAATTCCGACAATGTTGTCGGTGAAGTCTAAGCTCTTCTGTATACCATGCCGCCGAAGGCGACCTTCTATTAGGTTGGATGGATTTTTCTGGAGCGACCTGATCAGCAGCGTTCCTGATCCAGTCTTGGAAATCAGAGGCTGAGGGGACAGGATTGGACCCTATAGTAGGGGAGGATAATGTCAAGATATTTGCCATTTGAGGGATGTCAGCATTCTTCCAGGCACGAATTGCTGCCCTGGTAGGTGGTCTAGAAGCGGGGAGGTTGACTGGGCGAGTATCAATACCAAATATAATGGCCCTGTGGTCAGTCCAGGTAAGAGGTAAGGTGTCTAATATTGTAATAAGAGAGTTGTTCGTGAACACGCCGTCTAGAGTGTGTCCCGCCTGGTGAGTAGGTCCGTTTACCAATTGTTGGAGTCCTAGAGTAAGGAAGTCAGCAGTGAGTTGGGCAGTGTCGTGATTTCCCTGTTCTTCCAAAGGGAAATTAAAATCTCCCAATACTGTGTAATCAGCAGAGCTTATTGTGTAGTCGTTTAGGTCAGAGAGGGACCCAAGAAAGGAATTCCGAGGTCCAGGAGGTCGGTAGAGCAAAATGCCTTTAAAAGTTTGTTTGCAGTTGATGTTGATTGCAAAAGTTGCAGCTTCACAGTAGGTGGATAAGATGGGGTCAAGCGTGGTATAATACTGATTCTTGTAAATTATAGCGAGTCCTCCACCTCTTCCTATTTGTCTGTCATGTCTCACAACGCTATAACCATCCGGGGTGGCCTGACAAAAGTCAGGTCCCGAGCCCGCATCTCCCCAAGTTTCGGTAGCAAAAAGAAAGTCGAGGTCGTGATTAATTATAAATTCACTAATATCTAGACTATGACAAGGGAGAGAGCGTGTGTTAATTAACGCCGCTCGACATCCCTGGAATGGGGCGAAGGGCGAACAGGAGAGGGCGTCAGGAACCAATGAATTGGGTAACAGTGGGGATGTTAATTGAAAATTACACCCAGGACACGGGGCGGGATTAATACTCACATCGGTTGGGGGAGGTAAGGGGATACAGTGGTGGCTGAGGAGGCCCGGATTGAGCAGTCTAAATTGGTCCGCGGAGTAGCGCACAGAAAGGCCAGGGGTCATGGCCCTGGGCCGTGTCCGGCCGCGGACGGGCGCAGACGGGCTTGGCTTTGGCGCGGCTTCGGCGCGCGCCCACTGCGCCAGCCCGCTGCGCCGTCTGTTATAGGTGCTCATTTATAGGACGTGAGGAGGGTGGGAGGCCAGCGCGACTAGAGCGCAGCCCCAGCCCAACCCAAGATGGCGCCCGCCGCCGCCTGCAAACAATGAAAGCGGTAAGGCGAAAGAAAGGAGATATAGCGTGGAGAGGGGTGTTAGAGTGCCTCTAAACTAATTCCCAGTTAATGTAAGCTAATAAAAAGCCCCCAGAAGAATTTTCAGCACGATTTTAAAACGATGTAAAAACGAAATGCAATGACAATTTAAAACACAGCAAATACAAGTAATGGTCTCAGGTAGCTCGCAGCCCTAGTGCCCACACAGGGAGAGCATAGAAAGATGCCATTTGCAATGACTGCACAGTGCGGGCAAGCATCCGGCACTGTGGAATCAGTGCGAACAGCATTTTCCCTACCGCACTACGCAGTTCGCGTAGCTACGCAGTTCGCGTAGCTACGCGTAGCTTGCGTAGTACAAAATGCACTTCGCACAGCTTCGCGAAGCGCTACTAGGCGAACTACGCCCAGGGTTAGTGAAAACCAGCCTGCATGTCGCTAAGGCCGTGGAGTGTCTTGAGATCATTCTAAAGAGTTTTGGGCTCAAAATTTTCCATCACTTTTGTCCCAAAAAGTAGAAGTGCAATATGGCGAAAATGATCAGTACCATGGGGTTCTTTCAGCAGTATTATGATTGTAGCCACCTTGAAGATAGCTAGGACAATTCCCTATTCAAAGCATGCAGTGAGAAGCATTCAAAAAGGCTTCAAGATTGCAAGGCTGTCACCGACAAAGAATGGGAGATCTCCAGAGGACAGGGATACAGCTGCGAGCCCAACTTCACTGTGCATATTTACTCTTTCAACTTTCCATCCTCTAAAACTGGTAACGACGAGAGAGCATTAGCAGATCTTTGTCTAGAGGATTATCCTCAAAACACAGAATTATTTAATATCTTTTCTAATCTCTTCTACCTACTCCAGTAAGAAATGATTAAATTGTTCACACATGTTCTGTGAGGGATCATTCCTCTGCAGTACCTTTGAAATGTCCATCAATTTGTTCACAGTTTCTGTTGGAAACTCCCTTGACAAGCAATCTTTTTAGAATAATATGATTTAATTGTGTTAAGGATTATGGCACTCAAGCTCTTTTCTTTTGCCACCAAGAGCAGACGGTTCTGCTGATTTCCTCCAACCGCATTCCTATCAACTTAAAGTGAATTTAACCGGTCAGCTCCCAAGTGGGCACTATGGAGAAAGTTGAAGGAGATATGGGCAAGCCCACAAACTCATAGAGCAAGGCGAGCCAGACCTGAGCCTTCTCGTTTGGCTCCAAGATCCAAATCACAAGTCATGTCATGAAACGATTTGGCAAGTACATCATCAACAAACATTTAAAATATAAAACTATAACGACCTTTACAAATAAAAAAGCTATTTCATCAAAATTTGTGGATCAGTTTAGTGCATTAGATTATACCACCTTGTTGAGTCGCATTTATATAAAGTGGTTAGCAAGTTTCAGTTGGCAAACTTGACTTGGCTCTATGTTGGCTTACGATTCCTGAGGGTTCACAAGCCAGATATTTAGACCTAGCCAACCTTGCACAATGCCTGGCTCATGAACCTCTACAACCAAGGAGGTAACAGAAGGCCTATAGCGGTTTTGTTATCCTTGGAATGCTAAGACCGTTGGCTGTCAAATTGGTACTGCACCAAAGGCGTAATGAAGCACCCGCTTTGTCAGCTCCATGGGGAGGCATCAGGGGCTGTTTAAATTGCTTTTTAAGCACTTCTGAACTTCAACCTGTGACTCAGAGATCACAAGACAGAAGACATGAAAGATCCCACGACCTATCTGTGGGTTGGGGGAAAAGGGGCTACAGGAAAGTCAAATACATAGGCAAATAGAAAAAATGATTGAAGTGGTAAATAAGAGAGAGCGTGCAAATAAAGAAGAAAAGAAGAATGCAATGATGGAAAGAAACATAGAAGGAAAGAAAGCTATAAAGAAATTAAACTTCTTTAAAAAGCCACAATGAAATGGAAAGGAGGCAGGAGAAAGAAAAAGAAAGCAACCAAGAAGGAACTAAGTAAAGAAATGTAGAAAGAAGAGAGAATTCGAAGATAAGCATTAAGAAGAAATAAAGGAAGGAACAAAAATTAAAAAGGAGGAGTGGAATAGGGAAAGAAAGTAAGACATAGGACATTCTGTAAATGAGGAAAGGACTATGAAAAGAAAATAAGAAGTGAAAGTATAAACAAATAATGAAATGAAGAAAAAAAGAAGAAAGAAAAGAAGAAAATGAAACAAAGAAGGGAAGGAATAAATAATGAAAGATGAAAAGAAGGGGAGAAAGAATGACAGGAGGATAGAAAGGAAGAAAAAATAACGTAAGAAGGAAGAGAATATTATAAGAAGGAAAAAGTAAAATAATAAAAAGAAGGGCAGAAAGATAGAGAGGAGGAGCGATGGAATGTAAGAAGAATGGTTAGAAGGAAAGAATGGAGGAATGAAAGGAGAGTGGAAAGAATGGATAACAGGAAGTATTAAATTAAGATGACAAAGAAGGAAAGAATAATGAAAAGACGGAAAGGAGGGACGAATGAACAAAGAATAAAAGGAAAGAAAGAGGAACGAATAAAAGCAATTCAAAGATTTGTAAATGTGCAGTTTTATGAGAAATGTTCTTTAAAATCTTGCAGTGAAGTGCATCATTCAGCACAATTTTCAGTTTTAATTTACTAGGTGTGAACAATTCTCATGGCCTTCATAGGAAGGATGGGTATCACTCACTTTGCTTTTTCATCTAGTGGCACGTGGGTCAAAGAGGGGTGCTTTATTTGTCTACCAACCCTATGCACTGCACCCCTCTTGTGTAAAGAAGCTAATATTTTGCCTCCAGTAAAATATTTGAACTGTCATTTCTCTTGACTGCCCTGCTTAAAAAAGCACAAAAAAAGTTAAATAAAAAACAATACATATAAATGTATGCTTGAATAAAGGCAGAAATGCAAAGAAAGCAGCTCTCAAGCCCTTCATCTTCTATTTCCACCCACAAAAAAATAATCTGCAACAGATCTTCGGCCGTGACAGTCGGTTTGCAAAGAAACATGTTTCGTAGGGAAACAACGTTTAAGCTTAAACACACAACACTGCGTTCCAAGCAGGAAACAAAATAAACTCCAGTGTAAAGCTTTCCTTTCATTTTTGTTTCCTTTACCGGTTTTGAGTGTATCTTAAAAATGCAACAATTGTGTCAGCAGTGACGACAAGTCGTTCGAGTTCAGCACCTTGTATTCCAGCTGGGAAACGTGACTTTATTTCCCAGACGAATAAATGAATACATGATTTCACATCTGACTAAGGACTGCTGTATCTATTATTAAGTGCACTAAAATGTTAATACAATAAAACAAAAATAACAACTGCCAAACGACTCAAATTACTTTATCAGGGTAGTGTGATAAATAAGTGTTAACATCACTAGGCAAGAATAACTTTACCGCATTCATTTGCTCTAGGTATGAGGAATATGGCGAATTCGTGGTAATCCAATTACCTCAATGACGACTGAGAGAAGAAAGCACGTTTATTGGAAAGGGGAGACCACTCGGTCACCCCGAACGTATGGCTGGGTGCCCCGATCCCCCGGGAAACCGTTGCGGGCGTGTCCCGGTCAGTATGCCCATAGCGGCGTGGTCGGAGCACGCCCCCGCCGCCTAAAAGGGTTGTCCTAAACACCCGCCCGGAAGTCCATGCACCTATGGGCGGGATGGGGTCGCGGCCCCGCCTTCCCGCTGCTGGATAAAAGGGGCAGGAATCCAGGGAAGCGTCCTCTTGTTCCTGTGCTCTGCACCACTCGTCGCTCGTGAGCCCTCAAGGGAACAAGCCGCAGTTTTTTGAACGTGTAATCGTTGTTTTTTCTGTTTCAGTCGTCAAGTTGTAGCTGGAGTCCGAGTCGCTACTGGACAACAGGCAGAGATAAAGCAGAATGCAGATATGCCTGGCAAGAAGAGTGGAAAGAGCTCCGAGATGGAACGATTGCTACGCACATTGGTGAACCGAGTGTCGGCGATGGACAGAAAATTCGGTAAAGTAGATCAGCTGGGTTGCGGCTTGGCAGACCTCCGGAAACAAGTTGTGGCCCAAGCGGGGCCCTCAGGGCGACCTAAGAGGATTGTGGGGCCTGCTTTGCCAAACATTACCCCCGGGGGGGTTATACGGGTAAAAAGAGGAAGGGGAAAGCGGGTCCTAGCGAGGCCCCAGTCTCAATGGAGGTCCTACTGGTCCCAGTAGCACCAGCGTCCAGCCCGGTACCCACACCAGATGGGGGATTGCCAATCCCTGTGGTTATCACACCGCTGGATAACGAGCAAATGCCTCCCGAACTAGCGCTTCAGTTGGCGGCTTTGTTACCCTGGTTGAAAAAGGGAGCGGGGGGATCCGCGGCTGTGGAAGACCCGGCCGAAGAAGCTAGACAGATTATCGAGCAGCTAAGGCAGACAAGGGGTGCTGGGACAGCGAACGTGCCTTCTATTTCCCCACAGGTGGCGAATTTGGTTGCGGTCGAAGACCGGAATAAGTCGACGGACACGTATGGAGGTGCGGCGGAAGCCGGTAAGAGATCACTCCTAATGATGGGGGAGGGCGCGGTACCCTTAAGGCGGGAAAGCTTGGCGCAACATATTCCTATGGCTACTAAGGAAATGGTGTGGGCTAATAAATACATAAACATGTTTTCATTGTTGACTGATCATCGAGAGTTAGAATATGCTAAAACTCAGAAGGATTTATGGCACCCCAGTGTATGGCGGGCAAAAATGGCGGAATTCAGGGTCGAAGAGTCTATGCTGAACTGGATCAGGCCCTTTTCTATTTTTGTAGCAATTATCGCTGAACGAACACCAGAACTGTTGAGTGACCTGGCTTGCTATCAGAGCAGGATCACTGGCTTCCATGAGAAGTATGGAGGAGAAGAATGGAAAGGGTATGATATGGCTTTTAGAAAAGCGAAAGAGTTTAATGAAACACTGACGTGGGATTGTTTGGATACTGTATCATGGCATGCGCAGTTCTTGACGGGATCAGCGGGTGGATCAGGGTCGAGCACGAACGGATCCAGGGCCTTTCACCAGAAACATACTCAGCCCTTTCGAGCAACCTACGGGGGGGAGTCTCAGCCTAGATCGGGCGGGAATGGAAATAAGCGAGGATTGTGTTGGGGTTTCAATAAGGGAACGTGTAGCAGGCCGCAAGGAATGTGTAGGTTCAGGCATGCGTGCTCTAGTTGTGGTAACACCTCCCACCCCGAAACTAACTGCCGATCCAGAGCCAATGGTAACGGAGGAAAAGGGGGTACCAAGCAGGATTGATGCGGTGCCGCGGAAGTCCAAACAATCGCCCGTAGATATTCTGGCTTTGACCCCGTGGCTGAACAAATACCCTGATCATGTGTCCGCTGGGATCCTGCGAGATGGCTTCTCATATGGCCTCAGGATTCTGGCGGGTGATTTTCGGGGGGCCCCCTCATGTAAGAACCAACTGTCAATTCAGCTCAACCCGGCGGTTGCCGCCACAAAGATCGCCAAAGAGGTTGGCTTGGGGCGGGTTGCAGGACCGTTTAGTGACCCACCAACAGCCGATTTTGTGTGTTCCCCACTAGGGGTAGTGCCTAAAAAAGACCCGGGGGAATACAGGCTCATCCACAATTTGTCGGCACCAAGGGGGGCTTCCGTCAATGAGGCGATCGATCCAGACATTTGCAGTGTGAGGTATGCATCGTTCGATGACGCAGTTGTAATGTTGAATCGCTTAGGCCCTGGTGCATTGTTAGCAAAATCAGATATTGAATCTGCATTTAGGTTGCTTCAGGTGCATCCCCAGGATCAACACTTGCTGGGTTTTACATTTCAGGGGAAATACTACATGGATATGTGAATGCCGATGGGTTGTTCAATTTCGTGTGCCTATTTTGAAATGTTTAGCTCATTTCTGGAGTGGGTGTTCTCGAAGGCCACAGGGCACCAACATGTGATGCATTATCTTGATGATTTCCTGTTTCTCGGCCCAGCGTGCTCTCGGGACTGTGCACGGGCATTGCAGGATTTCTGCGTGCTCATGCGGGGTTTCGGGGTACCGTTGGCGCCAGGTAAGATGGTGGGGCCGACTACCTCCCTGGAGTTTCTGGGTATCGAACTAGACTCCATGGAGGGTTGCTTCCGCTTGCCGGCAGAGAAAATCGCCAAATTCAGGGCCTCCTTGTTGCAGTGTCTTCGGAATGAGAAAGTGACACTGCACGAATTACAGCAAACAGTAGGTCAGCTTAACTTTGCATTAAGGGTTATGCCGATGGCCCGCCCTTTCTCGTGATCCATTGCCCAGGCCATGGTTGGCCTCAAGGAAGGGCACCATCGCACAAGACTGTCGGCAGAGGTTCACCAGGACATGCTCATTTGGCTGGCATTCCTGGCGGATTTCAACGGCCGAGTAGTCTGGAGCAAAGCCCCGGCCTTCTTCGGCAGAACTAGGCTTATGGACCGACTCGGCGGGCAGCGTGGGGTTCGGCGCGATCCTTAGAAACCGTTGGTCGGCCCAAAGATTGCCAGCATGGTGGGAAACAAGCGGTTTGACGAGTAACATTGGCTTTCTAGAACTATTCCCCATCTGGGCGGCTCTGTCGGCATGGCCTGAGGAGTTCAGAGACCGCTCGGTGGTATTTTGGTCCGATAACATGACTGTGGTTGAGTGCATTAATCAGCAGGCAGCACGCTGCAAATGGATATTGCGATTGTTGAAAGAAATTGTGTTGAAATGCTTGAGATTAAATGTACAATTCAGGGCAAAACATGTGCCGGGTGTACTGAATAATGCAGCTGATGCGCTCTCTCGTTTCAAAATGCAGGCTTTCAGGGATTGTTTACCCTCAGCGGAGCTAGTGGCAGCGCCATTTCCCGAAGCATTGTGGCAAATCGGCGCCCCGGACTACAAAACCTCGTGGCAGCCAGTTTAGCGCCCAAGACAAGGAAAGCTTATGAAGGGGCGTTCCGCTCGTACTGCGCCTTTTTGGGCCCGGCATGGGAGCATAGATGGGGTCAGGAGGGGTCCTTTACCGAATTTTTAGTGGCACTCCATGAGGAGGGCTGGTCGGCGGCAACCGCCAGTCAGTATAAGGCCGCCATATCATTTATGGCTCAGCTCCATGGTATCAGGGATCCGACGGACTCCTTCATAGTCAGGAAGGCGCTGCGCGGCTGGCACTAAAAGGATACCAGGCACCCAATAGAATTTGACAGATTGACCTCCTTGTTGGCTAAACTGGAGGAGACATGCTCCTCACCTAGCGAGGTTGTGCTATTCCGGGCAGCGTTCGCGTTGGCTTTCTATGGGGCCCTGCGGGTGAGCGAACTAGTGGCTGCCAACAAAAGAGATACTGAGGGGGGTCTGCGCAGGGATCACATGCAAGTGAGGGGGGATTCTCTGCTGATCACGGTAGCCAGGTCAAAGACGGATCAGGAGGCCTAGGGGAATAGCATTGTGTTGAAGCGCGCTCCAGGTAGTCCCTGTTGTCCAGTGAGGCATGTTGAGGCCTACCTAAAACAAAGGTTGACAACGTGGGGGGTGGGGGGCCTTGCTGCGGCATGCTGACGGCACCCATTTAACAAAGTTTCAGTTCCAGAGGGTGCTGGTGATCACGATCCCAGCTGCGGGCCTGAACCCAAGTGATTTCGGAACTCATTCGTTCAGGATAGGGGCCGCTACAGAAGCGACGGCCGGGGGTCTGCGGGCAGACAATGTTAAACAATAGGGGCGCTGGTCTTCAAATTGTTTCAAACGTTACGTGCGGCTGCACATGTTGTAATTTAATGAAGAAGTGCACTCACGCTTGTTGTCTTTTGTTTGGAATACAGTTTCACGAGCCTGTGACGCAGGGCGGAAATTGGGACCAGCCCAGTGTCAGCTAACCACCACTTCACGAACAAGGAATGGAAGACGAGTGGTCTGGGTCGTGGGCCACTCATACGTGAGGCGTGCCGGGGACATATTCAAGGCAGGTGATGCGATCCACACATCTGAGGAATATGGTTTCAGGGTGTCCTTCCATGGGAAGGGCGGCTTGTGTATTGACCGACTGCAAAGTTTTGTGGAAGAATTATTAGGGCGGCACAGGTCACCGCCATCTGTAGTCATAGTGCACATTGGGGGCAATGACTTGGTAAGGTTGGGCAGACGAGCTTTAATTGAGCACATACTTTCTGCAGTTAGTGGGCTAGCGAAGACGCTCCCGGGGTGTACAATAGCTTGGTCTCACATGATTCTGAGGAGGGTATGGCGGGGTGGTTTGTCCACAACAGCGTTGAACCATTCGGTAAAGAGGGCCAACAATAAAATGGAGAAATTGTTTCGCTCTGCTCATCTTCAAAGCATATCTCATGGGTGCATCTGGGGCGATCACTGCTATTCTGATGATGGGGTACACCTGTCCAGGGTGGGGAATGACCTATTGATAGGAGACATGATAGCTTGGCTAGTGGGGTTGAAGAGACATGACCTATAGGAGGTGTGGGGGGGGGCAGATAGTCGGTCAACTATCTGGCCTGTGGCGGTAAGGTCATGATCGGTGAGCAGTGATTTCAAAGTCCCTAGGGGGGGCGCCACCCATTATGGATGGGAGCGCCCGGGGGAGGCGGCCATTGGCCTCTCCCCCGGGGGAGGGCGGCACCCATTACGGATGGGTCGCCCAGGGGGAGACGGCCATAGGCCCCTCCCAGGGGGAGACGGCTATATGCCCCTCACCAGAATTTCCCGGGGGCCGGATGTCCGCTCCGGCGGAAGAGAGTGCGGGGAAAGGGGGGGAGTCCACGCTGTCCTTCTTACAGATACCCCGCACGGGAACTCGGACGACCTTAAGATGGCGTCGAGTGAAAGGGGGCCCCCACGACAAGGGAAGTTACAGTTGGCTACGAGGGTAAAGTCCTCTGCGCATGCGCCACTCACACGTGAGGGCGGGAATTTGGTGATAGGGACCTGACACCGGTTAAGACCTTGCCGTTGGCCCCTAACGTTAGGATGTACAAATTCTATGCAATGCATTATGTCATGATGTTAGACTCGGTTAGGAATTCTTTGTATTAGAGATTTGTTAAGGTTAGCCTGAAAACCTGTCTTCATCAAATGTAATGGAAGTTGAATTTGTACATGATACATGAAACGTTTTTAATTTAAAGTTTTAAATTTTGTTTCATATTTTAATAAATACGGCCGGGGGGTTCGTGAGGCCCCCCTGCCTTCCAAAAGTTCAAACTGTGTCTGTCTCCTCCCATTGGGATTGGTGGTTGAAGGGGTGACGGGCATCCCGGCCCATATAGAAAACAACCATTATTTTACGAATGCGTCTCTCCTTTAATCCTTTGCATTGTAGTACTTGAAACAATAGGATATATCGTCGACGGAAAACTTAAAAAAACTTGAATGACTGGAATTTGCTGTTAAAAGATTTTAAAATGGCTCTTTTTGGAGGTGCAGATTATTTCGCTCCGGGATATGTCATGGTAAAGGCAGCTAGCTGTGGCTCCAGTGGCTTTCTACATGTATACACTTGACAAACATCTGATTTAACCAATACTATTATGCATGTTGTAAAAGTAAGTATTTAGCTTAACATAATCTTTAGATTTTATCAAGTTACAGTTGTTTTTGCCTATTCATCAATAACTGTTTCGTAATTTGCAGCTGGCTGGAATTTTCTGTAAAATGTAAAATGCCTCCTTTTTGAGATCCAGCATTAGGGAACACGTGTTTTTACTAAAATTGTTTTTATGATATATTTATGTATAGGAGCTTCCAGCTAGGCCTCTCCATCCATTGGCCTGGTATTGTGTCTTTCACAATAGCGTTTACTGAAACACCACACGTCTAGTTTGCGCAAACTCAGGCATCTTGATAAGGAACATACCCACAGATGAAGGGCAGCGTCCATGCCCGAAATGCATTGGGGGCATTTGTAATCTTTATTTGATGTCCATCAATTGAATTATATGATTTGTGTTGACATATGGATAACGCGAAATATCACATGAAAGAAGTTTATTATTGAAGATGAATAAAGAATTTAAAATGAAATTATCACCTGATTTGGGATTAAATTGATTACATTTTCCAATAGGGACCCCGGCAGTGCACCAAAAGGGACGCTTCCCAGTGGGAAAGCGCAACCATTATTATTTTCACCTGTCCAGGATTAGAGGACGTGGAAATGCGCTCTGTAGCTGCAACAGAGCAGCCCTGTAAGGTGGGGCACTGCAAGTGTAGCGCATTGAGGACCCTCTAGGGCGAGAGAGTGCTGTGTGAGGGCGCTATACAAGTGATCTTAGTCAGTCAGTCGAGGTCGATCATAAAATATTAACAGTCCTGGATTTACAAAAAAATCACAAAAGTCACACATGGTATATTGAGAGAGTAATTGTAGCAAGCACCCCAACCTCTCCCAGAGGGGGTGGATTAGGGTCATTGGGGTTTGGACCCTACTTTGTCTACCAAGAGACTATTGGGACAAATTGGGCCACAGTGAGCAGTTTACATCAAAATTATCACGTATGTTCCCCCAAAAAGCAACATTCTTTCACAGGTAGCCAGATGTGTCAATAAAACATTATGTATCGAGAACATAAATGGAATACACAGCGCACATATATGTGTGCCTCAAGAGAAGCAGTGCTTGTTTGATACAGTGTGCCCAACTGGAAACATTTTGAGACAGTTCAAATAATACAGATGAAAAATACTGTGCTACGGTGCAATTTCTGTCACTGTTCCCGTGCCATTTAATAGGCACTCAACATGTTTGTGCCAACAAATAAAACATCATTGACTATACCCTTATCTATACTAGGAGCCATCATCCTACGACTATACCCTGACATTTTTGAAAATCCCTCTAATCCTTCAGAGTGGGGTCAGTAGTAATATGGCACTGCATGTGTGTTCCAAGAAACTGCTAATATATGATGCTCTGTCTGCCAACTTATGTGACATGCTGCTCAAATGTGTCAGAGTACTAAGCAATGTTCTGAGCTGTGTGGTGTAATCATTGTTGGGCAAATAGCTCTCATCCGCTCTTTATGCCAGGAAGATGCTGGCTGTACCATGGGGTTGATGAGGGTTCCAAGACTGTTGCTTGTGGTGCTCGGATGGTTACAAGTCATGTTGTACCCTCAGAGTACTGACCACAGAGGCTCAGACATCAGTCAGTTGTGTGATTCATTCGGATACGGATACTGTCACGGTCCCGGTGACATAATTTCCCCATATTATACATCACACATTGTTCTGCTTCCTTCATTGAAGGGCCCCACAAAACAGTTGCAAGTCATCTAGCCATTTAACACGATTCGGCTTCGAAGGTCCTAAGCTCATCCATGACACTAAGACCCTTGAGAAGACGTGTCTATATTGGCACCCACAAAAGCTGTGGTCACCCATGAGATATCCCTTTTGGGGTGATTAGAGCGTGTAATAAATTAAAAGAACATTTAGATTAGAGACACCAGAGCACACCATACAATAGTAACTTTCATCCTGTGTGCAATATGCACCATGAAGAGCAGTATCATCATAGGAGAAAATGTCCCACAAGATTAAGTATCACCGTAGTTGTAGATCGATTTCAAAATCAAATTTTATTTCTTAACAGAATGCAGCAGCCAACGCGCGTTTCGCCCTACCCAGGCTTCCTCAAGGCTGCAAATTAAATATAAAGACATCGATTGTAACATGTATTTTCTATAACATTTAAAAACATAGCATTCAAACAAAAATTATTTTTATGTAAAAATGGTCAATTTATCAGTGAGTGCTAATTTCATTATTAAGGCACCAATCACTCAAAATGACATAAAGGGCAAGAACATTATGTTCCCCATCAGTGAATCTAAATCACTCAAACTCCAAAAGTACAGATTCAGGTGCACCCGTTAGATAGATTAAAGAGGCACCACATCCTCCAAACCACCCTGTGTCTGGCTATATACAGAGACACTAGATACCCTTCACATTCGTCTTGGCGCAGAAAGTGAAGGGGGAAAGAAGTTAAATGAAACTCCTGATAATCTCACATGGCTAATGTAGTAATTATAACATTATGTCTCCAATAAACGCTGCATGTAGTTAAAATTCCAAAGTATAATCACACGTACCAGAAGTGCCGAAAAAGATTTTTAAAGGTATAGGGCTTGATATGCCTTCTAGTCGCGAATACTCGCCAGCGCCAACCAACATATATTATTCAAAATGAGAGCACGCCTAAGCAAAGGCAATCACCTTTTACCTACAGTTTCATAGTCCTCTTTTTAACATCTTTGGCACCAAAGGTAAAATCTGCGCATTTCGTGTGTGAAATACGTCCTCTTTTCCAAGTCTGTTATATTATTGGAACCGTGATACATTCCATCTGTCATAAAAGAAATATATACTGGCTAGTTTGAGTCTACAGTTTGAGTCTACAGTTCCGTTTACGATCCCCACGGATCCCATTTCTATTAACTTCTATGCCAGAATGTTAAAAGGCTATTAGTACCGCGTTCAAACTTACCGGGAGTTCCCATTCATTCCAAACAGCGTGTCCAAACCACCACTATCCGGGTTCCACACGCCTATGTCAACCCGCTCAGTTTTAATTGCGTTACGTTAAAAGTAAACACCAAAGAAGGGCACCATGTCCTAAACTACCAGTTTCAGCACTTCAGTGGCGGCCATCTTAAGGTTGCCATAACTAACATTAAGACTTATTTGAATTATATGTATTAGTCATTTTTAGGTTCGATTGACGTTCTATAACACCACAAATCTGACTAAAATGTCCTCAACGTAATTTCCTTATATAATACGTATCTACACTGACAATTTTATGTTTGTCCACCTCTCTGCCAGAATAAACATTAGAGGTGGACACCAAGTTCTGAGGCTACCCAGTTAGTAAATAGACAGTTATAATAATACCTTCTGGCAAACCACACCAAGTTACACACTATATATATATAACGGTGCATGTTAGTATATATCTCAATTCATATTGGTCAAGTTGCATCAATTCAGGTATAATTCTGTACACCGACTGAACACCATAGACTGGAGAGAATGAGAGAACCTATATGAGAGTTACCCCAGATCATAATTTTAAAAAGGATATTTGCAGTTCTAACATAATATAAAATCACAAATCGTTATAATCCGTGTCTAAATATAAAAGTATATTATTAATAAATCACTTCATCTTTATCTGACATCATTCTTATATAAATTCTGTACATTTTCATATTGATAAGGTATCAGGCTCAATGATATGCAACCAAGCTCCTCAAAAAATCCGTATCTCGGCACCTTTGCCAATTAATTTGTTTATATCCAAAGGCTTGTACAAAACAGTAATATTGATACAGCCTTCCTCCTTATAACCTCTCTATGGCAACTTAAATAGCCGTATTACAGATTACGACGCTTATTCACCACACATTGGTGCTCTACAACAATGCAGCAGTCATAGTACCCTCAACATGGCAATTTAAATAGCTTCAATAGCCATATTGCAGAATTAGACGATTGTTAAACTCAGAGTAATCCCATACCTTAACGCAACACTCATAGAAACTCAAAGAGTTCCTTGTCTACATTAATTCCCTGTTCCACGGCTCTTAAGGATATAATCCATTTGCTTTCTATCTGTCACAGTCTTGATGTTCTGTTACCACCTCTCTGGCCCAGATGGGCAACATCTATACCATGAAAACCTACATTTATGATCACTTTGTTTTTATGTATGGTGTTAAAATGCACTGGAAATTGGTATTGTGTGTTGTTGCTGTGTATGGCCCTTACATGTTCTTGTATCCTCTCCTTGAGAGGTCTCAATGTGCTCCCAATATATATTTTATTGCAGATGCATTTGATACAGTAAACTGTGAATGTAGTATTGCAGTTAATAAAATGATTCACAGTATATGTTTTTGCAGTATTATCTTGGAACTTGGTTGTTTTGTTTGTTACGAAACAACATACATTGCACATTCCACATTTATGAAATCCTTTTGGAGCAGAGGGTAACCATGTGTTCATTCTCATCGGTGGGATATAACTTGGACACAATGATTGTCTTAATGCCTTTCCCTTTTTTAATGTAATCAATGGTTTTGACCATATCTTTTCATGCAGACCTAAATCCTCCATCAGTAGATACCAATGTTTATTCAAGATGTTATACAGGTCCGTACTTACAGATAAATAAGGTGTGATAAATCTAATTTTCTTATTATTCTGTTTATTTTCCTACGTTTGTCTGTCAGAAAAGTGTTTCTATCTCTTTTGTTAATTTTATGATGTGCTTTAGCTATTATGTCATTGTTATATCCCCTGGCAATGAATCTTTTCTCCACTTGATGCAGTTCATCATTCAATTTTGAGACATCACTACAATTTCTCTTGGTTCTCACCATTTCTCCAAATGGGATTGATCTTATCTGTGAAGGTGGATGTGAGCTATTGGCATGCAGCAAAGCATTGCATGCAGTAGGTTTCCTAAAGGGCACTGATAACAATTTATAATTGTTGACCACAATAGTGATATCCAGAAAGTTTATGTTAGTAATACTTTGTTCCTTTGTGAAACTCAAATTGAAGGGATTATCATTCATATACGAAAACAGTTCTACTAGGTCCTCAATGGTGCCAGACCAGAACATCAAAATATCATCAATGTATCTGCCTAGATACAAATAACTCAATAACTTGAGGGCCGACATCATTAAGACAGAAAACACATTTTTAAGAAAACTGTTGGCCTTACCATTCAGAACTCCACTTCTTCCCCTGAGGCTTTACTTGGGGGTGAGACCTATCGATGAGGAGCTAGCGCTCAAACCCCTAAGGTTCTGGCATAGGTTCTGGACAACACCGGAGCTGCTAAATTACATACTGGAACTTAAAGAAATTTTAACCTATCCTAGTGCAGGGAAAAGTCCTTGGCTTATGTTCATAAAGAATGAATGTGTGAGGCTGGGAGTACCGGCCCTATGGTATGATCCTGAGAGGGGCGGTAAATTGGTCTCACGCAAGTATCTCTCGAGGATATTTTTAGATAGTAAACTTACTGCTGCTCTGTCTAATCCCCATGCCGGCATCCTAACTGATTCTTTCTGAATGATCAAAGATTCTTATTATTTTGAGTATTTCATGGATGACATTTATCCTATTTTAGCCAGGAAATTATATGTACAATGGAGATATGGTACTCTTTACTAGCAGATGGTCATCCTCTGCCCCAATCAACTGTCCTGGTTGTAACTGTGACATAGAAAATGATCTGCATGTTCTCTTCTTTTGTCCGGCTTACTGTAAGTCCAGGAGGTATTAGCTCGTACCCCTGTGCAAGAACATGGGTTTTGTACAGTGTATGTATGCTTTTAGAGTACTAAAAACAGAGACAACTAGACCCATTGTATTTGCTGTTTCACAATTTCCGGCTGCTATGTGGTATAACCGAAGGCATCTAATTGCCAAGCCCTGATCATTGAATAGTGGCTACCTGTAAGAAACTGTTTTAAAGAAATATCTATTGCCTATTTTTTATATACATTAGTCTACAGTAATGCTACTAAACTATTACGTCTGCGAAAATGTACCAAACTGTCATCCATGTATATTGTGTTTTTAAATGTCTTGGCACTCTTTTATGGCTAAAATGCCGTAATAAAGATTTTATGATGATGATGAATCATTTTATTAACTGCAGTACTACATTCACAGTTTATTGTATCAAATGCATCTGCAATAAAATATATATTGGGAGCACAGAGAGGCCTCTCAAGGAGAGGATACAAGAACATGTAAGGGCCATACGTAACAACAACACACAATACCCATTTGCAGTGCTTTTTAACACCACACATAAAAACAAAGAGATCATAAATGTAGGTTTTCATGGTATAGATGTTGCCCATCTGGGCCAGAGAGGTGGTAACAGAACATCAAGACTGTGACAAATAGAAAGCAAATGGATTATATCCTTAAGAGCCGTGGAACAGGGAATTAATGTAGACGAGGAACTCTTTGAGTTTCTATGACTGTTGCGTTAAGGTATGGGATTACTCTGAGTTTAACAATCGTCTAATTCTGCAATATGGCTATTGAAGCTATTTAAGTTGCCATTGTGAGGGTACTATGACTGCTGCATTGTCGTAGAGCAATAATGTGTGATGAATAAGCATCATAATCTGTAATATGGCTATTTAAATTGCCATTGAGAGGTTATAAGGAAAAAGGTTGTATCAATATTACTGTTTTGTACAAGCCTTTGAATAAAAACGTATTAATTGGCAAAGATGCAGAGATACAGATTTTTTGAGGAGCTTGGTTGTAATATCCTTGAGCTGATACCTTATCGATATGAAAATGTACAGAACTTATATAAGAATGTGTCAGGTTCCCCGCAATGTTACCTGTTTCTTGCGGAGAGATCTTGCAGAGACGACATGAGCTATCGCCCACTCCCACCTTATCTACTAAAGGTATGACAATCAGCAGGATGAAGATGGGAGTGAGGAAGGTAGCCAAAAAGGATTTAGGCTGATGTCAGGAGGTAATGGTGAAAATCCCTCTGTTCTGACAGGTTGTGGCACCAGCTGGACAGGGTGACAAGGAACAACTATAACTACAGGTGAACCACAAGCTGCCACATGTTGTGAATGTATCTAGGACCCTAACTAAATATTCCAGATTTATGCCCTTATATGGTTATAATATATCATGTCCTTATAGAGGCATAAGAATCGTACCCATATTTACTCATAGCCCACGCAGCCCAAATACGGCAAGGCTACTTCCTTAGATTCCTAGAGAGCCCAACGAGTTCTTTCGACACACCAAACCTCTAGCAACCTGGGAAATCCCCATGCCATTGTTTTGATTTGTCATAGAACTCCTGCAAGCACTTAAAGAACGGCCCGTTCTTATTGACATCTTTTATTGATGTCTCATGTCCACCCTTACGTCAAACACGGCACCTTCCAGGTATAAATATACCAACACTTGCCTTAAGCAATACATGGTGGTGTGGAGCAGAGCGGCTATCTACTTAGCCGAAGCCCAGCTGATGCGAGAGCCGAAGGAAGCCGTCCCTCCCTTTGACACGCCGGGAAAGAAGCTGCCTTTTCTCACGCCGAGAAATCCAGCTCCGGTGTTTCCAGTCACCCTTGCGGGTTACTTGGAGATCGAGTCCTGAGAAAGAGATACAAGACCTCCTTCATTCTATAACCAAGATACGGAGCTGACTAAAACCTTACAGAGAATTCTTGATTCAGATTCTTGGCAAAAACCCAACTTAACTTAAGACTGCAATTTACTTACTCCTTCCCATGTATTAGGCTTAGGTCAGGTACACCGGGGTAGGCGTATCTTAGAAGCACCAGTTGAGTTCGTTAGTCAATGTTTTTATGTATGTAAATATTTTTTACCTTTTAAGTATCATATGGCTCAGAAACCATATCAATGCTTTTACAGTATTATTTCATAATACTCCTTTTACTGTACGCACTTTACTTTATAACAAGTATTGCAATTGTGGCAATTCATTTCTCTTGCATGAGAAAGAAGACTGCTCAATAAATAACACCTTTTATTGAAAATGCCCGTCTCTCTATTTCTCTGCACTCTGGTGAAACTAAGCATGCACGATTGACTGAGTGAAATAGTTGTCTATTGTTTTCACACGACTCTGGAGATATACTCCTTATTCTGGGGGAGCAAAAGTTATCATGTTATATGGTTGTCAGAAGCTAATCCCTTCTTGTCTGAATCAGGGAAGTTAACCTCTCCCTGTTCATTCGAGAAAGTTTCTAGTGACCTCTGAGCTAGCTGGCAAAACTAATTAAGTCTAACATAGTCAGTAGAGACCTAGATGACCTCAGTCCTACGTCTACACTGCTGTTTATGTTATTCCAATGCGTAGAGCCTATTGGGAATATAGGAACTACACTACATGGGGCCCAACGTTTGGTAAGGCGATAATCTAACGCAAGATACTAGAGTAACTCATTCGTGCTTTTTCACACAGACCCCTTTTTCCCGTAAAAACTCCAATAGACGTCTGGAGTGGGTGAAAGGTTAATATCTGCCGAAACTTAGTAGGATGAGAATCCTATGTATTAGTTTACGGTATAGTCAACGTTGAAGGATACAGTGTTCCAAAATATTGTGCACCTAATCTTTGTTTCCTTGAAACTTGATCTGCAACAAAAGACTCTGTCAGGAAAATGATGGAAAGTGAAGAGGAAAGAGACAGAGATGCTTTGGCAGCTCAACTCTTAGCGGATGACACAGTTATCCAAAATGACGACCCGAATTCAATACTCATCCCATTCAATATAAGAAAAACCATAACTATAAAACATATAGAAAATGGGGTATCATCGAGAGGTGGTACAGTTGTATTTGTGGTAGAGGCTCATGAATATCGGCAGACAGGGGTATTCTATTCCTGGATAACTTTTCCAGCAGCACATGCTGTGACACGTAAGTTCCACTACTATAAAATAGCGGAATCTCCAGAGGAATACTCTCCTTTCGAGGAAGTTGAAATTCCACTAATATACCAAGAGCACCTGCTCTTATTTAATAACGCCCTAAAACATCAAAATCACATTACCAGGCTCGGTCCACTAGGTAGACTAGGAGCCACGTGGCCGGTTCTAGCCAGCTACACACCACATCCAGACATTGAAAAAATGTCAAGCGGAGAACTTTTGGTTCAGCTAAAACAACTAATTAAAATTCATAGACAATTGGTCCAATATGTCATGCGGACTTCAACAGTCCAGACTACAATTAAAGTTCCTCAAAACACCCCTTATCAAGGGAACACAAATAAAATTACACCACAGAATATACAAGCATGTCTTGGTAAAACACCACAAAACGGGAGCAAATTCCATTCTGGTTAGCTCAAAAAATCACTCAGATAGAGGCAGTATTTCCTGATACTACTCCTCACGAAAAACACAGAATTCTGACTATCTGTCTCCCAATGGGGATCGCACCACATGTGGAGGACTGTGACACTTGGGGCACCGTTTTTGCTTCTATCTACACAAAAACACATGGTGTTCCGTCTATGGCGGTTATACCAGATGTACTAAGACAGATTCAAAATGAATACGGTCCAGAACCTGCTTTAACTCTAGGTATGAAATTACTGAAGGACTTCAAACAGGTCTCTGCTATATTATTAGCCAATATAAAAGGAGAAGCAGCATGTGTGGCAATCCGTCAAAAATTAAAAGAGACAGATATAACAGACCAACCTCTTGAGCTTGCTAAAATAATTGAAAAATCCTATGAAGAATTAGGCAGAGATAGTTTGGGTGCTAAACCAGTAAAACCCCAACTAATTGAAAATCCAGAAAAAACCTTTATTAAGAACAATCTCAATTCTCAAAAGAAGAAGTGGGAGGGTAATAAAGAAACCACTCCCAGAGAAAAACAATTTCAGTCCAGAGGACTTTAAGCGTTACTCCTGAGGCGAAAAGCCGGGAGCTCGTTATTGCTGCATTTTAACCTGCTGTGTCTTGTTTTTAAAATACCTGCTTATTTGCACATTGACTATCACTTTGGAACTCACCCTTGACTCGCCGAGCAGCTGAGTATTAGCTGTTTGAACAGAATCGCTTGTTTCTTTGGCGCCATTGCACGCCGAGGGAGACTACAGTCATGCCCATCTCTTGCTGGCCACGCCCCCTCCACAGAGATAAATAGAGCGCGCTGAGCACTAGCGCTGCTCCATTGTAAGCGTTACTCCCGAGGCGAAAAGCCAGGAGCTCGTTATTGCTGCATTTTAACCTGTTGTGTCTTGTTTTTAAAATACCTGCTTATTTGCACATTGACTATCACTTTGGCACTCACCCTTGACTCGCCGAGCAGCTGAGTATTAGCTGTTTGAACAGAATCGCTCGTTTCTTGGCGCCATTGCACACCGAGGGAGACTACAGTCACGCCCATCTCTTGCTGGCCACGCCCCCTCCACAGAGATAAATAGAGCGCGCTGAGCACTAGCGCTGCTCCATTGTAAGCGTTACTCCTGAGGCGAAAAGCCGGGAGCTCGTTATTGCTGTATTTTAACCTGTTGTGTCTTGTTTTTAAAATACCTGCTTATTTGCACATTGACTATCACTTTGGCACTCACCCTTGACTCGCCGAGCAGCTGAGTATTAGCTGTTTCAACAGAATCGCTCGTTTCCTGGCGCCATTGCACGCCGAGGGAGACTACAGTCACGCCCATCTCTTGCTGGCCACGCCCCCTCCACAGAGATAAATAGAGCGCGCTGAGCACTAGCGCTGCTCCATTGTAAGCGTTACTCCTGAGGCGAAAAGCCGGGAGCTCGTTATTGCTGCATTTTAACCTGTTGTGTCTTGTTTTTAAAATACCTGCTTATTTGCACATTGACTATCACTTTGGCACTCACCCTTGACTCGCCGAGCAGCTGAGTATTAGCTGTTTGAACAGAATCGCTCGTTTCTTTGGCGCCATTGCACGCCGAGGGAGACTACAGTCACGTCCATCTCTTGCTGGCCACGCCCCCTCCCACATCATTCGTTGCCACTATAAATCATGTGTCAACACCGGAAGCGCAGCGGACGAGCGCAGCGGGCACGCCGATTGCGCGCCAATGGCGCGCTTAAGGCAAGCTCGTCTGCGCTCGTCCACGACGAGGACGCGACTAGCGCCACCAACTATGCCCAATTCGGCCCACAGTCCCCACTTTGCACCCGGGATGCATTGCTTAATCTACGAGGGTCTGCACACGAAGGTAAGCTCACCTTTGAAGATACAGCATTTCCCCTACCTGACTTCACCCACAAGGGCTTAATCGTAGGAGGTCTGCTGAACGTCAGATACCTACCTAAGCATGCCACTGAAATCAATCTCCTCATAGAATCCCACCATCTAGATGTCCTTTTCCTAACTGAGACTTGGACACATGCCGACTGTGATATCGATTTAGCATCTGCCTGCCCTTTAAACTTCAACATCCTGCATCTCCCCAGACCCAAAGGCCACGGCGGCGGAGTTGGCATTATCTTCCGAGCCTCATGGCAAATAAACACCATAGACATAGACCCAGTGCCCGGGATTGAGCTCTTTGGTCTGGCCATAAACTGCCACCCAGGAGTCACCTTCACGGTGATCATTTGTTACCGTCCTCCAGGGGCATTTTCCATCCCGCAACAGCAAGCTCTTCTCACTATCTTTACAAACATGGCAACCTCCCACAACAAACTAGTTATTCTAGGAGACTTCAATCTCTGGCCAAACGGCAGCCTAGATACAGGTCTAGACAACCTCTTGCTGTCCTGTGACAGCGTGGGGCTTCACCAATTGATTAAGGATCCCACCCACTCTGCAGGCAATCGACTCGACCTTATTTTCTCGAGCCCTGATCTAACACAAGTAGGCGACATTCTGCCTATGAGCTGGATGGACCACTCACTCATCAAACTCTACATTACCAGCACCACAATAAGAAAGCCCAACAAAAGCTTTCTACCTGAATTTACGTACCGAAACTGGAAAGCCCTAGAAAAACTCAGCGCCACCACCAAAGTCTTTGATGTGGAGGATAGCTTCTCTCCTACCAGCTCGGTTGAAAACAACTACAGAGCCTTCAGCACGAGAATAACTTCCATCACGGACTCTGTTGCCCCATTAAAACACTGCAAACCCAAAGGTAGAGCACCTGCTCCTTGGTACAATGACTCCCTGAAAACTCTTAAATCAGCCTGCAAACAGGCCGAGAGGAAGTGGAGACACGGATACTGTGACAACAATAAAATCCTCTGGAAAAGTATGCTCCGTGACTACAAATCTGCTATTGCAGAGAGCAAATCGACTTACTACTGCTCCACTATAGTTAACGCAGCTAACAGTTCAAAAAGCATTTTCCAGATTCTGGATAACCTCATACATCCTGACTGCGCCAAGAAATCTATTCCCCCATTTCAGACCCTCTGTGACAATCTCGCACAGTTTTTCACGGACAAAATCGAGACCATCATTAACAACCTGGCAACTCCCTCATCACATAACACTCCAACCCCCCCTGGAGCTGGTTCCGCTAACCTTGATCCTCCAAGTTTAGCATGCCCTCCTAGGGAAAGGCTCCTGGCCTTTCCCCAGATCCCCGAAGCAGAATTTGAGAAACTGGCACTGGGCATCACCTCGGGGTCCCCCCTTGACCCTCTGCCCCCGAAAACCTGGAAAGCATGCGGGAACGAGCTATTCCACACCCTCCGGAGGATCTGCAATCAATCGCTCGGCTGTGGACTCGTTCCCAACCCCTGGAAACAAGCGCTCATCACCCCGCTACTGAAGAAACCAACTCTGAATCCAGAATGCCTTTTCAAATTTCGCCCCATATCACTTCTGCCCTTTCCGGCGAAAGTGGTGGAACGATGGGTCAGCACCTGCCTGTCAACCCACCTCGAGCAGCATCACGTTCTGGACGACTTCCAATTCGGATTTCGTCCAGCCCATAGCACCGAAACAGCAGTGCTTACTGCCATGGAAAAACTTCGAGTGCGAGCAGACAGGGGCCAAGCTGTGGCCTTGATCCTATTGGACCTGTCTGCCGCATTCGATACTGTCAACCACGTGATCCTGCTTGAGAGGTTGAGAGAGGCTGGGGTTGATGGCACGGCCCTGCTCTGGTTTCACTCTTATCTCAGAGATAGGAAACAGGCCGTATCCCTCCCTCCTTTCCAATCTGCCTTCTCCCCAGTCCCTCACGGTGTACCCCAGGGTTCTTCTATCAGTCCGATCCTTTTCAATGTTTACTTAAAACCACTGGTCACTTTAATCAAATCCCATAATATGACTACAGTAAACTATGCGGACGACACCCAGCTCCTTTTCTCTTGGGAGGGCGAAGATTCCATTCCCTTGGAAGCCTTCCACAACTGCCTAAGAGACACTGCAGGATGGTTACACCGGAACTCCCTCCAATTCAACTCCTCGAAAACCGAGGTTCTGTTCTGTCCTGCGAGCCGTATCCCTCGCCTTCTGCCTGCGGAATTCTGGCCCCCGGAAAACCCAAACAATCCGCTACCTGTCGCCAGCGTTCGCAATCTGGGCGTCATGCTAGATAACAAACTTAGCATGGAAACGCAGGTAACAAGAACAGTCGCCACATGCTCGGCCCTTATGCGCTCATTACGTAAAATCCTGCCATTATTACCACCTCCAGCCCGAGCATTGATAGTCAGGTGCACTATTCTGAGTCGTCTCGACTATTGCAATGCCCTCCTGCTTGAATCTCCTACGGTACTGTTGGACAGACTCCAGCGAGTCCAGTCGGCAGCAGCCAAACTGGCCCTTGGATGGACCAGGAGATCCTCGGCCACCGCTGCCTTGGCCGAGCTACACTGGCTTCCCTTGAAGCACTGAATAGCCTTCAAGGCCCTTTGCTTGGTCTTCAAGGCACTACACGGATCAGGACCAAGACCTCTTCAACATCTGTTCTCTTGGTACATCCCAACCAGAACGCTACGATCCGCGACCGCCTGCCTTGTGAAAGTACCCAGATTTAAGAAGGCCAGGATCGGGGGAAGATCTTTCAGAGTAGCTGCTGCCAAGCTCTGGAACAGTCTGCCTGCCGACATTCGCCAAATTCCACAGCTCCTACCCTTCAGGAAACAAATAAAAACATGGCTCTTCCCCCAGCCCTCCACTCCCGCCCCCCCCCTAATCAATTCCCATCGCTTCTAACCCAGGCGCAAGCTACCAGCGCCAGGATACCTGCCAGGTGACAGTCGCGCTCTATAAATGTTTTAAATAAATAAATAAATAAAGGAAGGTCTCCCCAACGGAGAAATAGATCTCCAGAAGGAGGGGGCAAGTCTCCCCAAAGGGAGCACTCTGAAAAAAGATACAACCTTAGAGATAGGGATAAATTAAGAAAACCTGACATATATCAAGATATTGCTACACGTCCCTCTCGATCTTTTCAGACTTCCTCACAGAAATCGGAAAGAAGAGGACGTCAGAACACAAGGAAGAGCACGTCAAGTCCAAAGACAAAGAACCTGCTCATCAAAGTAAAAAATCACAATTTCCCAGAAAGAAGGTAGCAAGTATTAAAATTAAACATGCCGAGAATTCTGAGGACACAACTGAAAAACGGAGAGTGGGCCCTGACAATGCTAGAAAGCACAGCAGAAGTGACCATAGCTCGCAAGATCCTGATGAATCTTCTGGAGATAGTGGACACGAATTAATACATTCAAGTGGAAACTGCAGATACGCGAGTTAGTGTGCCCCATAAACTATATGAAATAACATTACGTATAGAGGGAGATAAAACTAGGAAAATAAAAGGTCTCTTTTGGGAGAATCTATCTGAAGGCTATGATATCCTGTTAGCTGAAAAAGACTGGCCACCAGAGTTTGTCAGGGAGTGCCCTCATGGAGAAGAAATGATTATGCCTGCCTTCTCAAATCATATCTCAATTCATAAAAAATACACATTTGCAAGAAAATGGGCAGTGGCCCAAGCCCCTGCTCTATATAAAAATCACGTAGGATGGGATGAGGATTCTCCTCCCCACAAAATCCAGTTAAAAAATCAACCTACTGCACAAAGACAGTACCCAGTTAAACAAGAAGCTAAAAAACAAGTCAGGGAGATCTTAGATCAACTTGAATATCAGGGGGTGATTGAAACATGCACCTTACAAATGAACAATCCTTTGTTTCCTGTCTCCAAGCTAGACGATTCATATCGTCTAGTTTTGGACTACAGACATCTAAACTCCTGCTGTAAAACTTTTGCAGTCCAAAACTCACACAGTGCAGCACTAATGAATAACATTGTGCGCAAAAAATATAAAACGACATTAGATATCTCTAATGGATTCTTCTGTCAAAACATTGCACCTGAAAGTAGATATTTGACCGCTTTCTCAATAATGGGGTCGCAAAAACAATTTTGTCGACTCCCACAGGGATTCAAGAATAGCCCAGGATTATTCTCAGCAAGGGTAACAGAATTACTACAAATGTATGATGATGAGGCATTATCCTATGTCGATGACATCTATCTTACAGACGATGACCTGGAGACTCACTTGAAAGAGTGAACACCATAACACCTGGGTGCGCATCCGAAGGTTACAAATTTAACTTTAAAAAGTCAAGAATAGCCCATCTAACAGTCCTATTTTTAGAATATGAATTATCAAGTGAAGGTAAAAGCCTAGCAGACAAGCACCTAAAACGTTGAAGAATTTACAATCAATACTAGGTTTCCTGAATTTCGGAAGAACATACATTCTAAATTATGCAGAGAGGGTTAAACCCCTCTACGAATTAATAAAACTTCAAACCAATTAATTGGACTCAAAAACACACAGAAATTTTGAGAACATTACAGACAGACAGGTTAACTAAAACATAACTGCAAACACGCGCAAACGAACGCAACCTTGTAATCTGAGTATTCCCAGGAAGATGCGGATTTACATACCTGACCTCTAATGAGGGATAAACGGTACCAATAGCTAACAAATCACATTTGTACACACAAGCTGAAATGAAATTCAATTCTACAGAAAAAATTCTGACAGCGGTTCAAACTACTGTAGCAAGAGAAAGAGCCCTAGCCCAAGGCAAGAGAATATCTGTTTTAACAGCAGAATCAGCCATTGAGGAATTAACAAGCCCACAGAATCTAAATGCTGTTGCATTAGATCAAAAAAGGAGACAATGGGAAAATTGTTTGCTACAGAAGACGTGAAACACTATTTTGATCCGAACATGAAAAAACTGGAAAATCTAGAATACGAATATGAATATCCTCTGCCAATCGAAATTCTGCCTCTCCAACAGTACACCTGTGTAATCTACACAGACAGATTTGCACAACACTACGTTGTGGAAAAGCAGATTTACAATACCGTATGCGCGATTGTTAAAGGACGGTGGCGCTTAGGTAAATTCAGTCCAATGGTCACTAAAACTGAATCATTCAGAAACTGTACAGCTCAGCGAGCTGAAATAAGATCTCTAAAGATGGCGCTAGAAAATGCTGATCGCGAATTCCCCACACTGATAGTGTGCGATTCGCATTACTGCATCCAGTCTTACAATATAAGCATGCAGACTTGGATTTAAAACGGTTACAAAGATGGCACAGGTGCCACAATAAAGCATAAAAAGCTTGGGAACAGGTAGTTCTTTTACAGAAAGAACTACAAAAGACTCAATTGATACATACACTGATTCATCGACGTGATGGCGTTCACGTTGCGGGGAATTCATTGGCTGATAAAGCCACAGCGGCAGCAGGTCAACCGGCTTCCGTAGCCACTAAAAGGCATTCCCAAAAACGAATAGATGGAGAAACCATGCTGGCAGTACTAGCCTCATTAAAAGGCAACTATGCAGCATTACCTCTCAACTATCCGCTCAATAATACATACATAATTGATGCGAACTCCATTCCGTTTCCTCGAATCCTTGGAGTGGGGGATAGAGTAATTCCAAACACGAACCGGAGAATCTTCTTGATACAAGACGCACACATGGGATTGGGTCTGAGGCACCAAGAGATAATGAAATCTCTGAAAGAATTACAATCACAATACTGGTGGCCGGGGATGAGCGTAGAAATTCACAAATTTGCAAAGAATTGTGAGGATTGCAACAAAGATCGCAGTTGTGAACCGGACCAGGCACCAGCCCAGACACCACTATTAGACAGCATCAGGCTATCTATGCGCAAACGTCCGACCGGACAAATGCGGCCCCATAATTTTTAAGGCTAGATTCACTAAGGATGTGGCCCCAGCGCTCGGCAGACGCCAGAACTGTTATAAAAGATTTGCGAGTCTTTATCGGCACATACGCAATAGGCATGCTACATTCTGACCAGGGTCCTGCGTTTAGCTCTAGAGCTTACAAAGAAGCCATGACCAGCATGGGCATTGCATTGCGGTACTCTTCTCCCTTCCTCCTGATGGAAATGCGGTTGTGGAAAGAAAAAACCATGACATAAAGCAATCTATGACATTGAGGGTATTAGGTTCGGGTGATGGGTGGGTCAAACATCTAACAAGTGTCCAACATAGGCCAAGAAATTCTCTAAAGGGTTTCACTCCATACGAACTATTGTTCGGCACTAGAATGAAAATCCAGGATTTAGATTGTCAAACTTCAGTGGTGGAAGAAAAAACCTTTGATATCAAAGATCGTTTGGTTGTTTTACAGGACTTGAATGAAACAAGAAAAAGTGTAAGTAACATAAAGTCTAAGCCAACAACCACTGAAGAACCACCTGTCCCAGCAAGACCTGTCTGGATGCCAAAGATTGTGGATCTGGTCAGAGAAAAGTTTGCGGTGAAGAAAGAATTTGGGCCTTCTTACAGAAAAGCAGTACCTGTCTTAGCTGTCAGCGGAACAAGATCAGTAGTACTACCGCCACTTGCTGGTAAAAAGGAGAACAGAGTTGTATCCATCGACCTGGTGAAACCACAATCATGTGGCCGATAATAAGTAGTAGGCCCAGTGGACTCCCAAGAAGTAGCAGAAGACCAAATCTTGCTACAATCCAAGAGGTTCAAACTGAGAGACTAATCACTTTCGATAAACCTTCAGTGAACAAAAAAGGACTATGCAACAAAGCAATGGAACTTGTGCCTCTTGAATCCCAAATTGCAACAGTTCATGGAGAAACATCAGTCTACAACGATGTAGCCTCGGACTATACAAATGTAACAAGAGAAAATGCAAAGTTCAGTGGAAATCCGGAAGCAATCCCACCAATTGACAGAACTGCATCTGGCTACTTTATCAACTTTGATGATTTTTCCGATGATCCAAGTGAACATAGAGACAAGCCAGCAACAAAAACTTTCAAAAAGAAAATTAAAGAGCTTTTTCATCAATTAAAATAAATATATTTGATTTCCCCGTGGATTGAACTATGGATTGTGTAAGGTGTACTTATCCTTCTACTTTGGCTCATCTTATTTTTAATTTCGGGAACATTTATTGATGGAAAATACAGTTCAATGGACACAGCAAGTCAGAACATCAACTTGGTCCTGAAACCACACAGATCATCTCACATAGAGAAAAGAGAACTATCATCAGTGAACATCACAGCAAAGCCTATACCTGGTGGTATAGCATGGGACAGAACTGACTATGAAATCTATGGCCCGGTAGAGTTCCTGAAATATCCACACCAATTCAAGATTTCATTAAGTGACTTTGTGACACCAAGTTCTTTCTCTGATGATTGGAACTTTGACAATATTAATAATATGATGTCGGATTTAGAAATGTCAGCAAAATTTACAGAACATGATTATTTACAGGGTTCATCGAATTATGAAGAAATGTATTGTTATAACCACTATGGTCATCATTATCTGCATAAGTCTGCGAATCCTAGAAATGTTTTTACTTACAATCAATAGGAACATTGTCCAACTCCGCCAATAGGCAGTTCAAAAACATTTTATGAAAAATTCCCATACTTCTAAGGGTTTAATTTATCTGATCCAGAAACGTTTTATTTCAAAATGTTAAATAAGACAGGAATGAAAAGCATGCTGACAAATACTAAATTGATTTATTCTGAAAAAGTTTATGATAAAATTTCTACATTTGGTTTTGAATTTTGGAAAAACAACATAAAAACTAAAACCATCTGGGGTACAAAAGAGTGGCAGGTACAAGGTCTAGAAGCATTATGCAGAGCCTGCATGATCCCAGAACAAATAATGTTCCTGAATGACACAATTCAGCAAACAACCTGTCTTGGTTTGGCCAAGATAAATGATTTAAATAACCAGTCTATACCAAAGCCTATGCCTGATAGAAACACCACTACAGATGAGGGGTTAGACGTGTCCTATGTATTAAAACGAAACAGAACAATTCCAGATTGGAAAAAATGGTTGATCTCGCCCACAGACACTAATAACTGTCAAGATAGATTCCTGAACAAAATACAGGGATTCAAACAGAATAGGCCAGACCCTAGATATTCCCAGAGAAAACATCCAGGGATAGTTACAACGTATAGTGTAGGAAAACTATGCCTTGACTGGCTACAGAAATCCACACTTCCCGAAATCAAGCAACACTTAACTTTACTTAAAGAAGGTGCTGACTTGTGAGATTTCATAATGGGACCACGCAAACAGCGTCAAAAACGTTTCATATACGCCGGTATATACGCAACTTACAATGAAGCTTGGAAATTAAAACAAATTGAAACTTCAGAAAAAATACGTGAAATTGATCGTATTAATTTGGAAAAATCACTTTCTGTAGTAGACAATGGGTTAACGACTCTGTCCTCCAGAATCTATTCACTGGACAGCATTGTATCATTTGCTATTGATATAATAGAGCAGGACATGCTAATGTTACAACATGGCCAGTCCCAATTACGTTCTATTGTACAACCAGGCTGGACATTGCAAAACCTGCGTTCAGGCTATGTTTAATCAACACAACGTCATTATTTTCTATCTTTAACCTTATGTTATGTTATGTTATGTTATTAAATCATTTATTGAGCGCACTAACACTGATTAGTTTCTTGGCGCTAAATTGACAGTAACACAATCAGAGGTAGAAAAGGTAGATTAAAAAGCTTGTCTAAAGAGCCAGGTCTTCAATGCTTTCCGGAAAGGTAAAAGGTCTTGGCAGGACCGAATTTCCAGGGGAAAGGTGTTCCATAAGCAGGGGGCTAATGTAGCAAATCTTCGTCCACCAGAACGTTTGAGTTTGAAAAAAGGGGTCTGGAGAAGGCCTAGATGGAGTGACCGAAGGTTACGAGAGGGAACGTATCTGGTGATCAGTTGATTAATGAATTTAGGGCTTTTGCCGTGTAGTGACTTAAAGATCATACAACCTGCTTTGAAGGAACAGCGTTGCATGACCGGAAGCCAATGAAGCTTAATAAGAAGAGGAGTTGCCGCCTGCCATCTTGGTTGCTTCAGGATCAACCTAGCAGCATAGTTCTGAACCATCTGGAGGCGCTTAAGTAAATAGTTTGGGAGACCCAGATAGATGGCGTTTGCGTAATCCAGATGAGACAGAACAGTGGCGATCACAACCTGAGTAATAGCTTCTGGTGTTAATAGTCACCTGACTTAACCTTACTGATAAACAAATCAGTTTGGCACAAAAAGGAGCAGACTATACGATACTGAGCATTGAAAAACTTGAGAGATTACAATTGACAATGTCAGAAAGACCTGTCATTGAATGGATAATACACCGCACCATTACAATCCCGATAACAACTTTTCAGTTTCAATACTGCCAAAAATATATACCAGCAGGCCTGTATGAAAGGTTGGATAAAGGATACATCAAATCGACCTGGAATTTACCTTATACACACAAATGTTACAGTGAAGGGAAAAAAGAGGTATTTCTTAGTGGTACAAATTGTAAAAAATCACTAAGCAGTACACTCCTGTGTCAAGGTAGTAACGTACATGGGGCCTGTGAAGGTTTATCAAACAAACTTTCATGTCATCTGCAGGGCACTCCTACTACACAGATAGAGCCATTTTTCAGACAACTATCCAATGGTAGCTACGTTCTAATAAGTGACCACAGCTGCTGTGGCATGGGGCCAGAAAAAGCCTATCTCGTGACTGTAACGTCCAGGGTAATTTTCTGTATGCAAGTATTGTATCCAAACAGCAATCCAGACATGGAGGCGGCAATATGGCCTTATGTGAATATCTCTTCTATTCGAATTGATACTTTAAGCAGAATAAAGTCTATTCTTTTACAGACAACTGTGCCTTTAACCTCGTCCAAAGAGACGTATGACATGCAAGTTGCAAGGACAGCGGCAGAGATACATACCCTATTATCGACAAATTGCCCAGTGCATTTCGTAGAAATGTTAAGTCAAATCTTAAACATGTCAGATACCAGTGGCATCGCACATGTATTTAAGACAATTTTTTCGAGACTGCTAGCACCCTTCGAAGCAGTTCTTGGCATCTTCCCAAATTTTGTGCATTCGCTCTTCGGTGGCCTGCCTCTTATTTTGGGACTCGTAGCATGAATTTAGTTTTTCCTTCTGCTCCGATATGGCAAGCCAATTCACAGACAAAACTCTGGCAACGATGGAAGAAACGATCCTAGCAATACGATACCGAGAACATATCACTAAAGTCCTCGGATTGGCCCGGCTAAGCGATCTGAATACTACCTGGTTTCTTTCATTCAGACCGATTTGGCAAAATTGCATCTTACCTTGTGCTTCGATGTCTGCTATGCGGAGAAGAATGCGTGTTGGACGTTTGTCTTACACTACTATCAGCAGTACCAATGGATATCGACGCTTTGCTTTGTCCTGTAACGACTCATGCAACGTGTTGTCCCCAGCGGCTACCTATTCTGATGACAGCATTCCTTGAGACTTCACCATTCTGATTAAGTGGCGGTGAGGTACGAGATGAAAGCGGCACCACACAGGTACAACCTTCAGTGAACATTGCTGATCCTGACATCGATGATGGCAATGCATCGCACATATGCACTATTTCCACCTTTTTGGAATTGGCCCAACTTTCACCTTCTGTTGTAGACGCATTTTTTACCGGTCTATCAGAAGTAATGTTCTCCCCTAACAACGAGAATAATATTTGAAAAAGCGAGCTCACAGCGTTCCCTGAACTCTGAATTCGGCCTTCAGTTTTGATAAACAGAACTTTAATAAACAGCAGAACTATTTTTTCTCCTCCCTTCCGGAGAGCGAAATTATTTTTCCCAAATTTTCTAAATATTTACCATTTTTTTGGCACATGGTACTCTGCTTAAAGTAGAACTATTCTTAGAGAACAGAACTTCTATTTTTTAAGAATCTAGAGACCATATTTTGAGTCAGCCTCTAGCACATGTACATTCTTGTATGAATATGTGATGAAATGGTCTCGACCTTTTTTTCTGTATTCAGAGCCATTTCATAAATGTAATTTTCGCAATTCATTTAGCCAATAAATATATTTGCATTTCCTGAATGATAACTCTGCTTGACAGCGTACAGTATAATACTCATTTTCGTGTATCTATACCATTTCAGATGCATCCATTGTATTTTGGGGTGGGCTGGAAAACACATGCATACCTATATGTTTATATATTGCTTAGTATTTAGTAATGATAGACATTATACGTGGAGTGGGTGTTGTGAATGTATCTAGGACCCTAACTAATTATTCCAGATTTATGCCCTTATATGGTTATAATATATCATGTCCTTATAGAGGCATAAGAACCGTACCCATATTTAGTCATAGCCCATGCAGCCCAAATACGGCAAGGCTACTTCCTTAGATTCCTAGAGAGCACGAGTTCTTTCGACACACCAAACCTCTAGCAACCTGGGAAATCCCCATGCCATTGTTTTGATTTGTCATAGAACTCCTGCAAGCACTAAAAGAACGGCCCGTTCTTAGTGACATCTTTTATTGACGTCTTATGTTCAACCTTTCGTCAAACACGGCACCTTCCAGGTATAAATATACCAACACTTGCCTTAAGCAATACACGGTGGTGTGGAGCAGAGCGGCTATCTACTTATCCGAAGCCCAGCTGATGCGAGAGCCGAAGGAAGCCGTCCCTCCCTTTGACACACCGGGAAAGAAGCTGCCTTTTCTCACGCCGACTTATCCAGCTCCGGTGTTTCCAGTCTCCCTTGCGGGTTACTGGGAGATCGAGTCCTGTTAAAGAGATACAAGACCTCCTTCATTCTATAACCAAGGTACGGAGCTGACTGAATTGTGCTGGGCTAATACTACCAAAGAAAATCTATATAAAATGTATTTTTATGTATATGAGAAAAAATCTCTTTGAACAAATGAATGCTTTTTTAATAATAAATATATGAAAATAAAATGATTTGATACCGGATAGCGTCTGTGTGGGCAATTGTAATTATTTGAACGTTCCAGTCCTTTTGAGTTTTGGGAACTTCCTGTTCATGTTCTGATTACTGTTAAACTCCCTGGTGGGTTGTTTCCCTTTATTCTTTTATTAGATTCAGGGTCCCCTTTTTGTTTTTGATACGGAGCTGACTAAAACCTTACAGAGAATTCTTGATTCAGATTCTTGGCAAAAACCCAACTTAACTTAAGACTGCAACTTACTTACTCCTTCCCACGTATTAGGCTTAGGTCAGGTACACCGAGGTAGGCGTATCTTAGAAGCACCAGTTGAGTTCGTTAGTCAATGTTTTTATGTATGTAAATATTTTATACCTTTTAAGTATCATATGGCTCAGAAACCATATCAATGCTTTTACAGTATTATTTCATAATACTCCTTTTACTGTACGCACTTTACTTTATAACAAGTATTGCAATTGTGGCAATTAATTTCTCTTGTATGAGAAAGAAGATTGCTCAATAAATAACACCTTTTATTGAAAACGCCTGTCTCTCTATTTCTCTGCACTCTGGTGAAACTAAGCATGCACGATTGACTGAGTGAAATAGTTGTTTATTGTTTTCACACAACTCTGGAGATATACTCCTTATTCTGGGGGAGAAAAAGTTGTCATGTTATATGGTTGTCAGAAGCTAATCCCTTCTTGTCTGAATCAGGGAAGTTAACCTCTCCCTGTTCATTCGAGAAAGTTTCTAGTGACCTCTGAGCTAGCTGGCAAAACTAATTAAGTCTAACATAGTCAATGGAGACCTAGATGACCTCAGTCCTACGTCTACACTGCTGTTTATGTTTTTCCAATGCGCAGAGCCTATTGGGAATATAGGAACTACACTACACACACATACACAGATACACATGCAGGATTCACTATTACCTTCTAGGTGGGCACCAGGACGTGGACATCAGGAGGAGAAGAAACTGAAACTCTTGCCAAGACGTTAGCGCTCCTGCGCCGAAAGGAAAGTCAAGAAGCGCACCAGCGCTATGATTGTACAATAATTCCTTGTACAAGGCAAATAAGAACTTAAGGAAAAGCAAAACCGGTTACAGGAAGTTACAGGATACAAGCAGTTGCTCCAGCGCGAATGCAAGTAAAGGCCCAGCGTAGTTACATAAGCAACATAGTCACGGTAACATACCTAGAGTACCAACTCGGAAGTACCATAATAGTGTCTGCTCTAGCTGCGCTACTTCTTATAGACTAGCGCCTGGTAGCGTTCCAGCGTGGGGGTAAACAAACAAGATATAAGTGCTCCTGCGGAAGGGTAAACAAACTAGATATAAGCGCTCCAGCGCGGGGGTAGCAGCAGCGTGCAGGCAGCGCTCCAGTGCGTGAGAGTCAACAGCGTGCAAGGCAGCGCTCAAGCGCAAAGGAAGCAGGCAAAGTACTGATAGCACTCCAACGCGGGGAAGAAATAAACATGCAGGCTCAACGAATATGAAGTGCTTAGCCGAGGGAGACCGCCTCTGATAAGCGGAGTCCCCGAAAGCGCTGATGGCGTTGCAGTGGTTCCGGTCCGACGACTAGACCGCCAACTGGCAGACCCGGAAGCAAGGAATATATGTGTCCCGCAATGCAGTCTTACGTGAACAGGCAAACGTGAAAAGGGTAAGTGAGGAACCGAACATGACAGAATGAAGTCAGATAAAGATGAAGTGATTTTTTAATAATATACGTTTATATTTAGACACGGATTATAACGATTTGTGATTTTATATTATGTTAGAACTGCAAATGTCCTTTTTAAAATTATGATCTGGTGTAACTCTCATATGTGTTCTCTCATTCTCTCCACTCAATGGTGTTCAGTAGGTGTACAGATATACCTGAATTGATGCACCTTGACCAATATGAACTGAGATATATACTAACATGCACCATTATATATATATATAGTGTGCTACATGGTGTGGGTTGCCAGAAGGTATTATTATAACTGTCTATCTACTAACTGGGTAGCCTCAGAACATAGTTTCCACCTCTAATGTTTATTCTGGCAGAGAGGTGGACAAACATAAAATTGTTAGTGTAGTTACTTATTATATAAGGAAGTTACGTTGAGGACATTTTAGTCAGAATTGTGGTGTAATAGAACGTCATTGGAACCTAAAAATAACTTATACATATAATTCAAATAAGTCTTAATGTTAGTTGTGGCAACCTTAAGATGGCCGCCACTGAAGTGCTTAAACTGCTAGCTTTAGGATATGTTGTCTGTCATATACCTGTCCCAAAACTCTGTGCTTCCGCAGGAGCCGATGATTAATTCCACAATTCCCAAACTCCACTACCGAGTACATATAGCACCCAGGCAGCAAAGAGGGGGAAAGGGGATTGGGAAGATAAGAGAAACGCCACAACTTCCTTCTGCTGGACAGGTCTGCAACTATCTTACGTGTTCTTCCTGTAATAGAACTATGTTAGCAACAGATCCTAAACCCTCTTAATTCTTAAACATACTCTGTCTATCTATACTAAGGTTACCTGTCCTGATTGGGGGGCTATCTGTTCTCTTGTAGATAAGTAATTAGCTTCGCTGCTACACTGCGTTCCTCCCTATGTGTAGATACTACTGAAAGAATTAAATAACAGATACAGTCACTAATTATTCTCACTGTGTACTTTCCTAGTTTTATCTTGATACTAGTTAGTTACCTGTAGGAACTTGTGAAACAGGGATTAACCTTCTTCTTAACAGTTGAAAACAATCAAGACCACCACCATGACGAAACTCTGGAGAATTCAGTCACAAGGTGGTACTCCTTCTGTGTTGATAAGTATGTATATATATATATATATATATATATATATATATATATATATATATATATACATAACCACACCTACTTGATGAATTTCTGTTTCTTTCTGTTTCTCAAGTCTTAGTGAATTATTTCTATGTTCCAAAATGTAGCCCAGTATAACAACTCTGGGTTGTATGCAGTCTTTCAGGTCTCAGGTAGTATAGGTCTCTGGTAGGATGCTTCACAAAAACATTCTGGTAACTAAATGTTACTTGTGATAAGGCTCACTAATTTTCAGTAAAATACCCAAACAAGAAGTTCTTTACAAAAATCTGGGAGCGCTAATCTTTAGCAATAATACCGGGACTCTGCTATTCCTCAGTTCCCTTCAACTTCACTTGAGTCTCAAAAATAAGGTCAAAGACAGACGTACTGCAGACGCGGAAATGCCAGTCTGCCTAGAAGTGTCGTGTTGCGGCGTTTGCCGTTTCCCTTGGGGGCCGCTAAACACATACAAGAGACCGGGATACTCACTTCCGGCGGAAGACGAGTCCCGGTCCAGTCTTTTGCTGTGCTGACTTGCCAAAGCACTTCCGGGGAAAACGCATAAACACCGCGTTTACCCGCCGGGTCTGCGCTTCGGATTCTAGTTGAATCCCCAGACGCTAAACTCAGCTTGCAGTGCCCGGAGTCATCTCCAGAAGTCCCCAACGCGCAGGACGCTTCGATTTGGGGTTTTTGCTCCAACGCGCTGTAGCGCTAGATTTGTTTGTTTCCTTGCCGTTACCGCGCTGGAGCGCTAGACTTGTTTGTTTCCTTGCCGTTACCGCGCTGGAGCGCTATTTTGTTTCCTTCATGTTTGCTGCGCTGGAGAGCTGTTTGTTTCATTAACCATCGCCGCGCTGGAGCGCTATTTGGTTTCCTTCACGTTTTCCGCGCTGGAGCGCTGTTTGTTTCATTAACCATTTGTTTCCTTAAATGTCCACCGCACTGGAGCGTTGTTTGTGTTTCCCTTTTGCCTGGCAGCGCAGGAGCGCCTTTTTGTTCTCCCTCTAACCAGATAGGAATGCTACTTGCTCTGAGCTCTCCTCTTGACTGTGCAGTACCACGCAGGAGCGCTTCACTTTGGGGTTATGCACTAACGCGCAGGAGCGCTATTACTTTGGGTTTGTTTGTACATTACGGGCAGGAGTGCTATGCTTTGGTTTCCTTAACTTTGGAGCATCAATGAATCCCTGGGTACGACGGTCTGCACTACACTGGTGAGTCCGTGGGTGAACAGGCTTTCTGTATGTGTTTAGATGTCTGCATTGGAAGTGGGAGGTGTGGTCATTCCCTGATTAAGTCCTCTTTGTCTTCTAGTTGGCGCCAAGACCCTACCCAAGCTCCACACACGCCAGGCCTTTTCGTTCCTTTTTGGCTCCCTTCCCTGCTCCCATCTGATCCCTACTGGGTACTACAGTCTGTGCGGGTCAGGTGGGTACAGGGGCGGTGGCTCTTGTCGTGTCTGCGGAATCGCTTCACAAGCAGAGGTAAGACTTGTGGGCCTTTGACAAGAAGGCTCCGAAATACTCACAAAACAGGAATTGTATTTTCTGAAAAACAGCCGCTCTGGTGAAGGCAACCGTTCCTCAAAATGTCTCAGTTGAAGTGTGCACTTTGCCGGGCGTGAGCAAACGAACACAGCTGCGCTTGCCGAAATACCAAAAAGACCAGACCTGCAATTTCAGCAATTGAATCCAGCGGCCATCTTGGAATTCCGCCGCGAGGATATCATTTGCCTACTAAACAAAATGGACGACCATCTGTTTTAGCAAGAACCTACGAACCCTGACATGTCTGCCCTGATGCACTTTACAAACAACTGGGAGGTGTTTGAGGCTTACTAAGGGCTTGCTCTGGCCAGTCCTGACACTACCTCCCCACTAAAAATCTACCCCAACCTCTTTGGGCTTATTAGGGTGCCTCTTGTGGAATTCTTTAATCAGTCTCGGTGCCTGCAAATTGGTTTTTGGTTCCCAAGTTCTTTCTTCTGGACCATAACCCTTCCAGTCCACCAGATAAAAAATTTTCCCTTCTTCATCTTTGAAACTACAATCCTCTTAACTTCAAATTCCTCTTCTGACTGAACTTGTAGGGGCTTGGGAGGACCCTTTCTTCTCAGATTAGATGGATTCTTCCTTACTAAAGAAACATGAAACACTGAATGGATCTTTAACCTCTGGGGAAGTCGAATTTAAACGCTAACTGGATTCACCATCTTCTCAACTTGAAAAGGGCCATCGAATTTAGGTTGGAACTTTCGATTTCCCTTTAAACACAGATTTTGAGTAGAAATCCAAACTTCCTCTCCAGATTCATAAATTAGGCTAGAACGTCTCTTCTTATCAGCTTGTTTCTTGTAAGAACGCTTTGCCATGATAAGGTTGTCTGTAGCTTGCTGATAGGCCTCCTGTAGATTTTGAGCTACCTCTTCTACCACTGGAACATCACTCTCCTGCCTTCCTACAAAGGTGTTAGAATGTCTACCTGAGTTTAAATAGAAAAGAGTGTAACCTGTAGAAGAATGTTTTGTGTTATTATAGGCAAACTCAGCCGCCCAAATTATCTCTGGCCAATCACCCTCATGGTCCATCAGGAACAAACCCAAATACTGCTCCAATTCCTGATTAACTCTTTCCGTCTGGCCATCAGTCTCTGGATGGAAACTGGAAGACAAACGAGAGTCAATATCCAACCTCTTTAAGAAGGCTTATCAAAAGTGAGAAATAAATTGAGGATCCTGATCAGAAATTACCACCTTTCGAATACCACGTGGTCTGACTACATGTTGTGTGAAAAGAGAAGATAATTGAGTAGCATTTGGAATTGACTTTAAGGAAATGAAATGACTCATCTTGGTGAAATGATCTACTACCACCCAAATGATGAAAACCCTTGACTGGAGGGGAGTTCCACAATGAAATCCATGGAAACTGTGTGCCACAGATACGGAGCCGGGGGCAAGGGGAGCAGCAAACCCTGTGGGGCCATTCTCACTGATTTTCCCTTGATACATTGCTCACAAGAGGCAACATGTTGTCTCAGCTGAGTCTCCATGGTCGGCCTCCGAAATCCACGTTGTACCAATTCCAATGTTTTCTTAACTCCCTTGTTGCCAGCCAAGAGGTCAACATGAAAATGTTGAATGAGCATTGTTCGGACTTTGTCATTTGGAACAAAAAACCTTCCTTTGAAAAATGGTCTGCCATTCTTAATCTCTCGATTCTCATCTTGTCTGATCCAGTCTTCAAGATCTAACTGAGCAAGAACCTGATCCAACTGGTATTCAAACTCTGGACACTGGATTACACCAATTATCTTTTCCTTTGGAACTATAAGTTCCTTCTCCAAAATCGGGGAATCTTCTCCAACATCTAAACGTGACAAGGCATCAGCTTTACCACTGGTGGGACCAGGTTTATAGGTTAACACGAAATTATAATCTGCAAAAAATAAAGACCACCGCAGTTGCCTGGGAGTCAAGGTTCGAGCAGATTTTAAAAACTGTAGATTCCGATGATCTGTGTAAACAGTAACTTCATGTCGAGCACCCAACAAATAATGCCTCCATTCCTGGGGCGGAAGTAAAAACTGTCTTTAACTCACAAAATGCCCCTTCTGTTTCAGCTGTCCATTCAAACCTTGCTCCTTTCTTCACAGACGAGTTAACGGAGAAACTTTTTCCGAAAAGTTTTCAATAAAGCGTCTGTAAAAGTTTGCAAAACCAATGAAACTCTACATTTCGCGGAGAAGGCCATTCCTTGATCGTCTTCACTTTAACTTCACCCATCGACACTCCGTCTGATGAAAGAACGAAACCCAAAAATTATACTTGACTGGAATTAAACACACATTTCTCCAACTTCACAAAAAGTTGATGTTCCAATAACTTATTCAGAATGGCTTGGACATGCTGGATATGCTCCTTCATATTTTCAGAGAATATGAGAATGCATCAATGTAGACAACAGCAAAACGGTCCAAGAACTCCTTCAGGACATCATTTACAAAATGCTGTAGAATAGAATTATTTCTATGTCCCAAAATGCAGCTCAGAATAACAACTCTGGGTTGTATGCAGTCTTTAAGGTCTCAGGTAGTATAGGTCTCTGGTAGGATGCTTCACAAAAACATTCTGGTAACGAAATGTTACTTGTGATAAGGATCACTAATTTTCAGTAAAATAACCAAACAAGAAGTTCTTTACAAAAAGCTGGGAGAGCTAATCTTTAGCGCTAATACCGGAACTCTGCTACTCCTCAGTTCCCTTTAACTTCACTTGAGTCTAAAAAAGAAGGTCAAAGACAGACTTACCGCAGACGAGGAAACGCCAGTCTGCCTAGAAGGCTCCGAAATGCTTACAAAACAGGAATTGTATTTTCTCAAAAACGGCCACTCTGGTGAAGGCAACCGTTCCTCAAAATGTCTCAGTTGAAGTGCGCACTTTGCCGGGCGCAAGCAAGCGAACACAGCTGCGCGTGCCGAAAAACCAAAAAGACTAGACCGGCAACTTCAGCAATTGAAATCGGCGGCCATCTTGGAATTCTGCCGTGAGGATATCATTTGTCTACTAAACAAAAGGGACGAACATCTGTTTGGCAAGAACCTACGAAGCCTGACATGTCTCTCCTGATGCACTTTACAAACAACTGGGAGGTGCTTGAGGCTTACTAAGGGCTTGCTCTGGCCAGTTCTGACAGTGTCCTTCTTGGGTGTCTACTTTTAACATAATGCAATTAAAACTGAGCGGGTTGACGTAGGCGTGTGGAACCCGAATAGTGGTGGTGTGGACACGCTGTTTGGAATGAATGGGAACTCCCGGTGAGCTTTGAACGCGCTACTAATAGCCTTTTAACATTCTGGCATAGAAATTAATAGAAATGAGATCTGTGGGAATCGTAAACCGAACTGTAGACTCAAACTAGCCCTTATATATTTCTTTTATGACAGATGGAACCTATCACGGTTCCAATGTAATATAATGTAATGTAAGGGGGTTTTTGTATAGCGCAGACTATCACTCCAGGGAGCATCTTGGCGCTTTGAGGTGACTATGCATAGATGGAATAGCACTAGATCAGCTGTACATCAGGGAGAGCAGATTACTTTATACTAAGCTCTTGCATAGTGTATCGGGTAGGCTATATATCCAGGTTTTTAAGGTCTTTCTAAAAGCGGCTTCGGATGTAATTTGCCAAAGAGGCAAAGGCAATTTGTTCCAGGCCTTTGAGCCCAGGACTGCCAAAGCCTTTCCTCCTCTAGTCTTTAGTCTAAAGGTGGGGATGGTAAGGAGGTTAGCTTCTGATGATCTCAGATGTCATGAAGGTTTGTATCGCTCAAACATGGCCTGGATGTAGCTGGGCCCTCTTCTGTGATAGGCCCTAAAAGTGATCAGGAGGATTTTGAAAAGCACCCTCTTGTGTATCGGGAACCAATGGAGGGCATCCATTGCCGCTGTGGCCGATGTCCTCCTATGCCATCTCAGTACCAGCCTAGTGGCTGTGTGTTGAACCATTTGTAGCTTATGCCCTACCGTTCTGTTTGTCCCTGCATAGATGCTGTTGCCGTAGTCAAGTTGCGATGTAATGAGCGCTACTTCCACCATTTTTTCGAGCTGAAAGCGGTATCAGATCGAAACATTTTCTCAGGCCCTTCATAATACTGAAACAGGTTCCTGCCACAGTAACTGCCTGCTGTTTAAATGCTACGGTGTCATGCCTAGGTTTCTGACTGTTTTGATGGTATTAGGGGTCGCTGAAGCATCTTCCGGCCACCAGAGGGTGGGACTGAAAAGATTATCTTTTCCATATGGCAGGATTTCGGTTTTCCCTGAGTTGTACTTGAGATGGTTATTTCTCATCCATTCAAACGTAGCTCTGAGGCAGTTTTTAAGATTCATTTCAGCCTCAGAGGTGTTGTCATCCAACACCAGGATGAGCTGCGTGTCATCCGCATACGAGATGGTGTTAATTTTGAAGGATGATATCAGTGCAATCAGGGGGCCATATATACATTGAAAAGCGTAGGGCTCAAACAAGAGCCCTGCGGTACCCCTGAGGTGAGTCGCTTTTCTTCAGATCTGAAATGACCTAGGGTGATTACTTGGAGCCTGTTTGCCAGGAAACTTTTTACCCAACCTAGTACATTTCCTGCTACCCCGGCCGCGGCTAGACGGTCCACAAGGATGGTAAGTGAGACCGTGTCAAATGCCGCGGACAGGTCCAGGAGTACCAGGACGGCCTTTTTTCCCTGGTCCATTGCAGCTCGCAGTTTTCAAGGTGAAAATGAGGGCAGACTCTGTGGAGTGATTAGCTTTGAAACCTGCCTGGTTTGAGTGCCAGATGTTGTTTGCCTCCAAAAACGCAGTGAGCTGTTTATTTCCGGCTTTCTCTGTTAATTTACAGAGCGCCGGGAGCAGTGAAATGGGTCGTAGGTTGGAATGGGTCGTTGGATCTCCTAGCTGTTTCTTCTGTAGGGGTTTTACCGCTACTAATTTCCATTCATCGGGAACTAAGGCTAGCTAGAGTGAGGAATTTATTATGCTGTTAATGGTGGGGTTGATGATATCCACCATAGCATGAAGGACAAGGGGCGGGCAGGGATCAAAAGGGGAACCTGATTTGATCGCTAATATCGCTGTCAGTGTTTCCTCTAGGCTAACTGGTAGAAAGTGTATCATGCTGGCCGCGGCTGCGTCTACCTTAGTGCCCTATTTTCCGCCTTGGGTCAGCGGGGGTCCTCTTGCTCTGTGGGAGCTTTCTAGGGCCTGTCCCAGGGGCGGCCTGGTTTGTTTCCATGCTAAGTGTATTTATCCACTCCCCAAAAAGCTGGCTAACTTTAATTGGGTCTCTAGTTAAATTTGGTCTTTTCTCTATAGCTGACTTTAGGAACTCTGATTTTTCTATGATGTTTTTCCAACAGGGTTTCCCTTGGGGTCGCCCTGTTTCCATTCCTATCTTCTTTTTGCTGAGCCGGCTCTGACTGCAAGTTCGAAAGGATTAAAATTATGATCTGTCCATGTTTATATTTGGGGCATCTTCACACTAAGGGTCCCCAAGTTGGAACAGATACAGTCAAGAATATGACCTGCCTTGTGTGTGGTGTGTGTTGTAAGTTGGGTTAGCCCCAGAACGCTCATTGTGTCCTTGGAGCACGTTGCCGCTGGGTCTGTCGTGGACTCCAGGTGAACATTTAAATCCCCTAAGAGTGTAAAATTTGCCGACTTAAGGGCCAAATTACTAATCACTTCCCCGATGCTTTCCAGGAAGTCCTTGTACTTTCCTGGTGGTCGATACATTAAGGCTCCTGTGGAGGTAAATGAGTCATGGACCTTAATTGAGAAACCCATGCTCTCTGCTCCTTTGAGATCTGGGAGATCAAAGGTTTGGCACTGGAAGTTGTCTCGATAAATAATCGCAAGCCCTCCTCCCCTCTGGTTTAATCTATCTTTCCTAGAGATAAGATATCCAGGGGGAAGAGTGTTAGTGACATCCGGATTTCCCCCCGGGGTCAGCAATGTCTCAGTTATAAAAAGACACTCTAGGTCCTCCTCTGTTAGGAGGTCGAAGATATGCAATGCATGCTTGGTCATTGATCTCACATTAATGTGCCCGCTTTTGGCTGGCTATCTACTTGCGTTTGTGCACCCACCTCGCCGCCAAGACCTAGAACTTCCTCCCCATCCACCTACAGCAGACCCAAGACCTGCTGACCTTTCGAAGACTCCTCAAGACCTGCCTCTTTGAGCAGTAGCAGCAGAATTCCCCACCCCCCAGTGCCTTGAGACCCTCCTGGGTAAGCAGTGCGCTTTACAAATGCTACGATTGATTGATTGATTGATGAAGGACAGCTGCTTGAAACTAAACTCAGAAAAGACTAAGGTTCTCATTCTCAGCCCCTGCACCTCTGGTTGCCCTCCGCCCTCGGGATCCCACCCACCCCTACAGACCACGCTCGGAACCTTGGCATCATCCTTGACTCCTTCCTCTCCATGTACCGCCAGATCAACCCCGTCACCTCTACCAGTTTCAACTACCTTCCAATCCTCCGTAAGACCTTCAAATCGATCCCCCCGACTGCAGAAGGACCGTCACCTACGCACTCATCACCAGCAGACTAGACTACGGCAACGCCCTCTACGCCGTAATCAACAGCACTCTTCTACACAAACTCCAAAGCATTGAGAATGCCGCAGCCAGACTCGTCCTTGGAACACCGTGCCATGAGGACCTGACACAACACCTACAAGGCCTCCACTGGCTCCCCGTCGAGAAGAGGATCACCTTCAAACTCCTCACCCACGCCTACAAATCCCTCAACAACATCGATCCCAAATACCTCTACGAGAGAGTATTCTTCCATGTACCCAAGAGAAACCTCCGCTACGCCGACCTCGCCCTAGCAGAAGTCCCCTACATCCGCAGAAACAGAACCGGCGGGAGAGCTTTCTCCTACATTGCATCAAAAACCTGGAACAAGCTCCGGCTGAACATCAGATGCTCCCCGACCCTGCATACGTTCAGGAAGGACCTCAAGACCTGGCTCTTCGTCTGACCCAGAGCCGCCGTCCCCCCCCCCCATCTCCCCCCTGTGTCTTGAGACCCTCACGGGTGAGTAGCACACTTTATAAACCCCTGATTAATTGATAAGACCAGGTTGTGATGTTACCGGAAGAATCAAAGAACTGCCCCTCTGTCTCAAGACTAGCACATGTGCAAAAGTAAAAGCAGTATGATTTCCATCCATGCCAGTGTCCATAGAACTACAGTGCTTACTTCTAATGTTGTTTCTCCTTGTTTAAGAATTATTGTTGTTTCCTTGATTAAGGCCCTCCCCTTTGTAAGCCTTCCTACCTCGAGTGAAATCACACTCGACCACTGTGCACTGTTGCAAAACTCTTTCAGTTTTATTTTTTAACTGTGAATATATATTCTATTTTTGAAACAATAAACAAATTTAACTTGTACAATTTCGTTTTCAACAAATCAATACATTGTGTTAATCATTTCTGATTATTCGGTATTTACATTCTTTAACTCATTTAACAGCAGAACTGATGTTTTGAAAACATTAACAGAAGGAAAGCATGACTGATTTTACAGACATAAACATTATATTGCACTTTTTCAAAAATGCCCGATGCATTTCGAGCCTAAGGTGGCTCTTCTTCCGGGGCCTGTAATTTGAACAAATAAGACACATTGTTAAGTGAAAAATGTCCGGCAAACAAGGGGCCATTTAGTATACTGAAAGGATTGTGTGTTAAAAGTGATATGAAACCTCCACCTAATCCCCCGTGATCCCTGAGACTGAAACACTACTAATGGAGCTTACCCTCCTCGTAGTGGCGTACCACTAAGTCTTGCTCTAAAACAATAGAAATGAACAATTCTGCGTGTCAAAAAAACGTGTGACAAAAAAACGAGTCTTTCACAAAGTTTGTTGCAACTTCAAAACACACAAAACTCACCCTCGGTGAGATCACTGGTCTGTCTGTTTTCCTACTGAAACTGGTGGTTCTACTGAAAAAGCAGAAAACACACTCAATGAGCCTAAGCTGAAGCTTTGTTGACCTACAAAACACTAAGCCCCCACAGGCTTGTCGTGTACCTTAAATGTTCCTTCCGCGTACTTCTCTGCCGTCTCTCTTAACTCACGCTGTGTTCGAAACAAGCTGTGGATTCCTCAAACGTAACCTCCATCTTTACTCCTCTAGCGTGGAAACTTCAGCCAATCAATCGTCAACATTCCTTCCTCACGTACTTCATAAGCTAGAGCGCTAACCTAACGCTTGCATTGCCTTACTTCCTCACTACTCTATACCCACGTGCATCGGAGTAACTCAATGGCTTCTTTGTTCAAGCGACGCATAACAATAAACAAAGGTGAAAAAACATGCAGTGTGTCGGGATAGAAAAAATTAATGAGGGTGCTTTTTGCATGATTAAGACATTGGAACATGTTGTCGTATGGGAGGAACCAGCGCTTCATACATTTTTACATGGTGCATGATCTAATGGACATATTCATAAAAAACATGAAAAATCAATTTTTTCATTTGAACCCTTTAGGATCCTGTGTTTCTAGCCTTTTTATCCAGTAAATTTCTCTCTGTAAGAGGGATCTGGTAAGATCCGTTCCTTCAAAATATTGAACTCGTTCTAGAACTGAAAACTGTAATTGGGCTATGCTGTGTTTAGCCTCCATCCAGTGCACTGCCAGTGGACTTTTGGTGGACTGGTTTCTGATAGTGCTTTTATGTTCGGTAATTCTCACTTTTAATTTTCGTTCTGTCTTACCAACATAAAGTTTCCTGCATGGGCACTTTATGTAGTAAATCAGAATATTTGAAATACAATCTGTATTATGAAATAGTGGAATAATTTTCCCCGTTTGTGGATGATCTAAGGATGAACCTACTATGACATTGTTGCAATGTAAGCAGCATCCCTTTGTAAGATGAAATCTGTTTTTGTTTCAGCTTTGTTTGAACTAATTCTTTCAAATTTTTTGACCTGGTGTAGGCAAAAATTGGTTTTTGATCAAAAATTCCATTGAAATCTCCTTCGTTTTGCAGAAGTGCCCAATGTCGGTTCACTATATTCTTGATTTTTTGGGAGCTCGTAGAAAATTTGGAGACAAAGACATTTCTCTCAATGCTTTTTTTGGGTTTCTGTTGCAGCAAATTTTCTCTGTCACATGCTTTTATGCGCTCCCTCGTTTTGACCAATATTTCCTCAGGGTAACCTATTTCCTCATATTTCCTTTGTTGAATATCCAGATGTTTTTCAAGATCTGCATTATTGGAACAAATTCTTTTGATCCTCATGAATTGCGAGAAAGGTAGATTATTTTTCAAATTTTGAGGGTGAAAACTTTGGTACAGCAATGCATTGTTAACATCAGTATCTTTGATAAAAACTTCTGTCTGCAGTCCAGAGTTTTCTAATCGTATTCCCACATCCAGAAATGAAATCCACGTATTACTAATGTTAAAGGTGAATTGAATATGTTCATCATGTTGATTGAGTAGGTCCAATTTGTCTTCCAGTAATTGTCTGTCTGAGTTCCAAATCACGAAAATGTCATCAATAAATCTGCAGTAAACTACTGCATGAGCTATCCAATCTCTGTGTGTGTATATGTGATCTGACTCAAATTTAGCCATAAAGTGTTCGCGTATGCAGGAGCCCCTGCAAAACCCATGGAAGTACCTTGTTGTTGTAAAAAGAAACATTCTTCCCATTGGAAATAGCTGTGACATAGACAGAAGTGAAGAATTTCCAGAATGAACACTTTATCGGCTCTGATGGTGGATTGACTCAACAAGGCCCATTCCACAGCTTCCAGGCCAGCTTGGTGAGGGATGGATGTATACAATGATTTTACATCTATTGTGCAAAGCAGCATTCTGCTGTTGAGGAATCCACAGCTTGTTTCGAACACAGCGTGAGTTAGGAGAGACGGCAGAGAAGTACGCGGAAGGAGCATTTAAGGTACACGACAAGCCCTGGCGGGCTTAGTGTTTTGTAGGTCAACAAAGCTTCAGCTTAGGCTCATTGGGTGTGTTTTCTGCTTTTTCAGTAGAACCACCAGTTTCAGTAGGAAAACAGACAGACCAGTGATCTCACCGAGGGTGAGTTTTGTGTGTTTTGAAGTTGCAACAAACTTTGTGAAAGACTTGTTTCTTTGTCACACGTTTTTTGACGCGCAGAATTGTTCATTTCTATTGTTTTAGAGCAAGACTTATTGGTACCCCACTATGAGGAGGGTAGGCTCCATTAGTAGTGTTTCAGTCTCAGGGATCACGGGGGATTAGGTGGAGGTTTCATATCACTTTTAACACACAATCCTTTCAGTTGGTGCACAAGAATGATAAGACAACCAAGAGTATACTAAATGGCCCCTTGTTTGCCGGACATTTTTTACTTAACGATGTGTCTTATTTGTCCAGATTTCAGGCCCCGGAAGAAGAGCCACCTTAGGCTCGAAATCCATCGGGCATTTTTGAAAAAGTGCAATATAATGTTTATGTCTGTAAAATCAGTCATGCTTTCCTTCTGTTACTTTTTTCAAAACATCAGTTCTGCTGTTAAATGAGTTAAAGAATGTAAATACCTAATAATCAAAAATGATTAACACAATGTATTGATTTGTTGAAAACGAAATTGTACAAGTTAAATTTGTTTATTGTTTCGAAAATAGAATATATATTCACAGTTGAAAAATAAAACTGAAAGAGGTTTGCAACAGTGCACAGTGGTCGAGTGTGATTTCACTCGAGGTAGGAAGGTTAAGTATTAGGCACGTGAGGACAAGCGTGCTACCACTGTTGCACGCATATGAGTAGCTTAATAAAAAATGTTGTCAAAAATATACTATACATAGAACCCATAGAAAGGTGTGCTTCTCATGTATACACCCCTGCTCTTCTTCATCCTCAGGGACAAAGCTTCTAGACCCAACGATAACACACATTTGTGCAGCATTTTCTTTCCTAACTGGTGTTGAAAGGTCTTTCAATGGGAAACAGAGACAGACAGATTGGATGTCAGGAGAACCTATCCGTTATCACTAGGTACTTATCCATGCAAATTGTTTTTCAGACGTTCTTAAATTTTTCTGTCTTTTTTGCTAAAACATTTTTAAACGCATGTCAATGGATTCCTGTATCCAAGTTTAATGATTTTGGCGTCTCTTTGCTCATTTATGGTTTCGGTTTCTAAATTGGTTTGACATGTTTACTGTGTTGTTTTCTTGTCTTTAACCTTTTACGTGGCTGGGTTTTTAATGAGTGGGCAGTGTTCGGGCGGCCAGGGGCCGCCCTCCGCACAAGCCCACCGTGATGCATGACGGCCCCCGGCCGTCACGCGCAAGCAAGGGGTTAAAAATTGTTTGTTACTGCTAGAACTTAACCTGCATTTCCATGGGGAATTTTCCGCTGCTTCTGCCACCACTACCACGGGTTTTGCTGAGATTTTCTGGCACTTGTGTTGAGACTCAACCAGTGTGTGTTCATTATGTAGGCAAGTGTCCCTTCTTCCCAAATTAATAAACACTTTCTGACAGTTATCATGTAGAGGGCAGGTACAATAAATGAGAAAGAAGTAGGAACTTTTTTAAACATGGCATCTTTGGCTTGGGTTCCCTTGACCTTTTGGCTTCTAACTTCCTATTTTTAACAGTTAAGGGTTAATATGCATGCAAATCACAAATCTGTATTTTGTATGGAGAGCTGTGTGAATTACTGCTTTTGTTTCATAAATTCTTTTGTTACCGCAGCACATGACACTTCCCTTATGTAGACCAGTGACTGTTACAAACTGTCATCAAAGAGTTTCATGCAAACTGCATAAAATAGTTAGGACGTTATATTTTTTCACCATTTTTCATTATTTATTCCTAATGTTGCTAAAAAGGGTTTGTTTGGGTAAATATACATTCTTTTTAGTAAAGCTAGCCTTTACCAGTGCTTTAAAACAAAAGAAATGTATGTGAGAGAGGGGCTATGGAAAAATGAGGGGCACTTTTGCCCAGTGGTAGCCAGGGAATCTGAAGAGGAGGTCATGGAGGTGGGGCACCAAAACGGATTGACGCACCAGGTGCCACCAGCGCTAAAGCTGGCCAATTAACATATACTTCTAATCTTACTTAGGATTCACCACTTTACCACCATTTCCTATTATTTACCATTGAATGTAAATACTTTACCAGAAGGTTCTCGCTGACACGTGGGACTTAACAGGCTTAGCAGTTCATTTCAATTTGAACTGTTACTTTGAGCAGTATCATTGTTATGATATTAAATTAGTGGTTCTGATTGTAGTAAATTGCCTGATGATTGCATTCCTTGATTTCATTGTCAAATACAATTGAGAAAATGCATGCTTACGAATAACCCCAACCAAGCTCACAAAACTCTGTTAAGATTCGCAATTTCTTTTTAACATCTGCTTCAACCAAAATAACTGCGCATGTCGCATCTGATTTTTCTGACACAGATGCCCAATCATGAATACTATTATTTCTCTTATGCTAATAGACGCTCCCACATGCATATAAAATATTTAAATTAGGTGTCCATCAATTTTCACATAGAATTCACTTATAGAGATAACCCTCCAATTTATAGCATTCAACATTTTTCGAAAGCTCGAATTTTCATAGTTTTTTTTATTTTTCACACTATTATGCATTGAAATGCATGTGCTTTTCCAATGTTGTCCATGCCTTCTTCTGAGGCCCTGTCAGCACTCTTAATTGCCTATCACTAAATTATTCTTCATTTGAGAGTCTAACCATACATCAGACAATTCCTCTCTATAGTCAATGCACATCACAGGCCTGTTAGTGGCATGCGCCCAGGTATGTCCCTCAAAGTTTTGTTAGTGCCACGTGATCCCCCAACATCTTGCAATGTGTTTTGTGAAAATGTATTTAACACTATCATTATTATTATAGTAACAAAGCTCTATATTCACCAGTGTTATTCATGCATCCACCCTTCTTATAATATCTTGTGTAGTTGTTCTGTGAAAGTGCCATGACTGTATCCTTTGCCGATGGTGTAGTCCTGGGGATATGCAGTATAATTAAATTCTTATTTGTATGAATATTGTAAATATATAAGAAATAAAGTGTCCCCTGCAATATGTCATAAGGGTATTGCAAGTTCCCTCGTTAGTCAATAAATATGTGTGTAGGGTGTAACTTAAGTATAAACATTTATCACATCCTTAATGCATTGTACCTTCAGGGAGTACCTTATTGACTGTTGTTTGTGCTGACCTGCAAGGCCTGGATACAAATTCTGCTAGATCTTTTTAATCTTTGTGCCAACAAGGAGGTTTTATCTGTTTCTCAAGCTTGCCATTTTCTTTTTAAAATACTCGCACTCATTACATGTTGAGATGAATGTCTACTAAGGGCATCAGTAAGGCTGTGGTTAGGACTGGCTGCTATGCCTGTGGTAAAGCAGACTCTGCTGGTGCTATGGTGGTCAGCATCAGTGGTGTGTGGATCCATATCGTTGTGGCTGAGAATTGTCAGTAAAACAGCAGGAAGACTTTCTGCAAAACTGCAATGGTAGGTGAACTATTACGCTATGGAGGCCCATTTAGCTTTTTCTTTTTTTAATTTTCATAAACAACCCCTAAAATGTTAGGTGGGTTCTCCTGGCATGTGATGTATATTATTGTTAGTTGTTTTCCTGCCTGGAACTGCCATGACTTCCCACCTGATCCATGCAGGAAAAATCATCATCAGAAGGCTTGCCCCAAAAAGGGCTGGCTTCCAACACACTGCAGCTGGTGATCCCTGTGGTGAGTGGGCTGCCTGTACAGGTTCCTGATGGAAGAGCCAAGGGATGCTTGCTATCAGAAACAAAAGTATCACCAAACGAGACATGAGAACCTTAAGTGAAGTGGGTAGGAAACATAGTTGTTTTTTTTTGCTGAGTTACCATTTCCGACCCTATGTCTAGTCCTTGATTTTTTAAACAGACTAGAATTTCTCTCAGGATGTTCCATTATTTGCTAAATACTCTACTTTTCTATAATAGTTCGTCCTGAGCAGAACAACCTGCCTAAAAGATAATTCACCTGATACATTTCTAAGGTGGTAGCTATTGTAGCAAGCAAGAGTATGCTTAGCTGTTCACTTAGTAAGTAATGGAACATTGAGAAAGCCATGATGATGCTCGGACACTGGGTCCAATAAAAATGTTTATCCTCTATAGTGATAATAGTGATATGCTCCAAGTATTACTCAATAAGGATAATGTGACTCTGGTGTTTCACCATATGGCAGTTGTTAGACCTATCATCCTTAGGGTGGTCTTTTCTCAGACTTTCTGCCTTTTACCTCTTGTTTTGCTGATTATTTTTGTTGGCCTCAGCACTTTACCACTGATAACTGGTGCTAAAGTGCATGGGCTTCCCAAAGACATGGTGACATTGGTCTATACCTGATTGACATATTTGATTTACTAGTAAATCCCTTGTAAAGTGTTATAACATATACCCAGGGCATGTAAGTCAAATGCTACTAGAAGGCCTGCAGCACTGATTGTGCAACCCACATAAGTAGCCTTTCAAACCAGTCTCAGGCCTGCTACTGCAGGGCCTGTGTGTGCAATTTACTGCCTCTTCGACTTGCCATTTAAACCTACTTGCCAAGCCCTAAACTCCCCTTTTACTACCTATAAGTCACCCCTCATGTAGGCCCTAAGCCCCAAGGACAGGGTGCAATGTAAGTAAAAGGTTGGGCGTGTGTTTAATCTTTACATGTCCTGATTGTGACAAACATCCAAATTTGTTTTTCACTATTGTGAGGCCCACCTCTCTCATAGGCTAGCAATGGGAATTCATTAAAATACTTTTAAGCTGTAATTCCTGACATTGAGGATTAGCTTTTTCATGTTTCATATCTTTGGAATGGTAATGGTAAATCCTCCTCACTGGTGAAGTAGAACTTAACATTAACGTTTTAGAAATGCCACTTTTAGAAAGTGGATATTTTTGGGCACTTGCTGCTCTGTGTGCCTGACAGCCTGTCTCCAATGCCAATTGGGGTGGGGGACAGCTACACTTTGTGCAATCCCTCTAGACAGCTTCAACACTGGAAGGATATGTGTGTCTAAGCACCCATCTACGTACATCTTCTGATGACCTTGCTGGGCAGGATAAAGGGGAGGGGCTAACACTTCACTGGAATAGGCAGTGTCCTGTCCCCACAAAAAGAACTGATTAAACCCCACAGATAGCCTGACAGAAGGACTGGGTTAAAAGGGATACTTGTGCACTTTGTGGAGCTGCTTTGAAGTCATCCCCACATCAAAGGCATTTTTAGGTATAAGTACTGGGTCTCTGACCCCCTAAAATCAGACACTACTGGACTTGTAATTGAAGTTCTGCCAGAACTGCTGTGATGCATAAAGGACTCAACTGAACTGCTGATCTGGAATGCCAACTGTCTGCTAGTTGCCCTGCTGCCTGCTGCTCTCTGACTCTGCTGAAGGAAAGCTGGAGTCTGTTTTCACTCCAAGATTTCTCCAAGTGCTTGTTGGCTTCCCTCGTGTTGCTTGAGACTCAGGGATATCAAAGTCTTCACCCCCGCTCGTGTGGCTGGCTCACTGGAAGGGGCCCAGATACTTGCAACATGGATTTTGATGCATCTCCTGTCTACGTATAGCAGAACCGGCTCATCGACCCAGTTGTGGTAGTAAAATCGTCTTTTCGTCTCGCACCCAGCGCTTTGCCTCCAGAGATCGATGCATCAGACAGCGTATCACCACCATTGCAACTTGGAGAGATTGATGCATCCCCTCTCAACTACAGCACCCATCGTCGGAACTGACTCATCTTCACTGCGTGGAGAAGTTTGACGCATCCTGCACCTGTGGGCCTTGACATCGATGCATCTCACTGTTTGTGACCAAGAAGGGTACTTTGTCCACTGAGTCCTGTGTGGGTCCTAGCTGGCTGGCGCTCCATCACGGTTGCCCAAACTTTGGGGGAGCGTTACAAACAATTCACGCATCGCAGTCGCCCGCGAGGCTGCACTGCTTTGCGCGACGGAGAGGGAGCACCATATCTTCAGCGATATGGCTTTCTCCTCCCTTTTCCCTTGCACCAATGCTGATTTCAGCTGCCTTGCGCCACACATACACCTTAGTGCCGTAGCGCTAGGGTGTGTACATTTGTCTAGCATAGGTTTTGTACAGGAATGGCACCCTTCCTGTACAAAATACGATGCTCAGACACAATGCAAAGTTTTTCTCACTTTGTATGCGTGCTGCACAGCGCAGCACGCATGCAAAGTTGGAAAAACAAAGGAGAAATTAAAGCATTTCTCCTTCTGTGTGGCTACTTGAAAAGGGTGCAGTTTTCGCACGCTAAACCCAATTTACTTTATTAGGAAATTGGGTTATGTGTGAGAAACCTTGGGTGGTTATATGGGAACCCCCATGCTCTACCCTTGGTATGCCCCCATGGCGCAAAGTAGTGCGAAGCAGCGCATAGCGCTGCTTCGCATTACTTTCCGTTAATTCCAGTGCTTAACAAGTTTAGTGCTAGAAAGTAAATAGAGAAAAACAAATTATGCCAATTTGCCACTCAAACATGGCGCACAATTTTAGTAAATCTCCCCCTTTGACTTTCCCTGGCCTAGTGCGACCTAAAGTAACCTTTTTAGCGCTACTTGCTTCTAAGCCCTTTATAGCATTTATTTCATTAAAATTCAATATTTCAACTTCTAAACATTGGATTTTTGTCATTTTAGTCTTTTTTGTTTAGAATATAATAATCTATTTTTCTAAACCTGTGTGGAGTGTTTTTTGTGGTATATTCATTGTGTTACTGAGTGTGTGTTGCACAAACATTTTACACATTGCCTCGTTAGATTAACCTGACTGCTCTGTACCAAGCCACCAGAGGGTGTGCAAAGGTTATCTTTCAGTGTGTTTCTAGCTTACTCTGACTAGAGTGGTGATTCCTGCCTGGCATGGTTGTATACCTCAGCCAACCAGGAATCCCATTTCTAACACCAGTTAATACACTTGATGGTCACAGAAGACCCATTTAACTCATATAGTCCATGCCTAAATTATGTACCTTAGTTATTCAGCCACATTCTGGACAAAGGACGTAATGTGTCAAGCAATATACTTAAGAAACATCACTCTTATAAAACTTGTCAGATCCACCATGCCAGAAATCCCTTCACATAAACCCATTCATATATATATTCACAGAAAAAACCATAGGTTTTACACACGTTATAGTTAGGAAGTAGCATTTAAAAAACCTATGAAATTCACTGAAAAAACCATAGGTTTGACACATGTTATAGTTAGCTGGAAATTTTACTGACATAAAACCAATGAAATTCCACGTTATAGTTAGTTGGACTCACTATAACTTGCGCGTGCAATGCACTGCTGATGACGTCACATATTAAATCATTCATGACATGGTCAGTGACATCACTCATGACATCACTGATGACACCATCCAGTGAATATGTGTCTTTCTGAAAAATAAATATTAGTGAGTAATGTTTAAATATTTAAGTATATATATTAGTGTTTCACTTTGTGTATAAGTGGCTACATGTGTTGGTAAGTAGCTACATGCGTATGTATATGGGTTATTAGATGTTTCTCTTAGTATCAGTATGAGTGTCTATATGGTTTGGTGGGGGTATTACTTAGCACATAGATGCATGAGTGACTGACTCTCTGTTTGTATGTGTTTTGAAGACAGCATATGTGCAGGACTGTATGGGTGGATGAGTGTGTATATGTGTTTGTTAGTGAGTGAATGACTGTCTCACTAGTGTCGTTATCAGTAACGACATATGTTTTAATCTAGTATATGTGAATATTGATGTATATAAGTGAGTATATGTGAGAGTAAGAGATTGAAAGAGTTCCTGTTTAAATAAGTATGTGTTTCTATAAGTGATTGTTTAAGAGAATAAATATGTGTAATTTTCAATAGAAGTAAGGTGGAAGTGTGTGTATAACTCTATATTCAAATAAATGGATGTTCAATAGTTTATTTGCACGTGTGAGTATGTCTGTGAGTAACTTTTCGATGATTGTCGGTGTGTAACAGGATGTATAGGTGTATCATTTCATATGATGAGTGAGTATATGTATGAGTGGATGTGTATATAGATGGTGGAATTACTGAATTACTTGTTGTAACTGATATGGGTATCTGCATTTTTTTTAAATTTCAGTTTCTATTTTTGAATATGTGTTTCAAGGATTACATTACAGTGAAAGGAGGTCTGTCACTATGTCACAAGGATGGTGTCATCAGTGATGTCACTGACCATGTCATGAATGATGTAATATGTGACGTCATCAGCAGTGCATTGCACGCGCAAGTTATAGTGAGCCCAACTAACTATAACGTGGAATTTCATTGGTTTTATGTCAGTAAAATTTCCAGCTAACTATAACATGTGTCAAACCTATGGTTTTTTCAGTGAATTTCATAGGTTTTTTAAATGCTACTTCCTAACTATAACGTGTGTAAAACCTATGGTTTTTTCTGTGAATTTCATTGGTTTTTAAAATGCTAATTCAGAAAAATGTCGTGTATGCAACCTATACTTTTGGCAATAAACTTCTGGCAATATTTTTTTCGAAAACAAGCCGTTTTCTTCACTGTTCAAGTTGCATAGAGACTCCTTGTAAAGCAATACAGAATTCGAAAGTCTGTACCTTGCCTTTTTTTAAACACATTAAAATTTGTCTGTAAATAAAAATAGCCTTACTAAACTTTCGTGCGCGACCCGGTGTGCGCACTCTCGGCAACAGTTGTCAATAAAATGGATATCGCATTTCCAGGCTTTCGTGCGCGACCGAGTGCGCGCACAGGCCTATATATTTCGTAAAAACCTTGCGATTTGAACTTATTGAATTTCTTCATACACCCCTCAAAGAACTTATAGTACGTCAAAGAGACTGTACCTAGACTTCTTTTTTATTCTTATGAAACTTTTCAGTAAATGGAGCCGAATGTCTTTTTAAACTTTCGTGCGTTACCGGATGTACACACCTTGGTATTTTTTTTAGAAATATAAAACGTTTCATACTTTAACAATTGTGCGCTTAAATCCAGCTCAGAAGATATACAAAATCATGATGGTAGTTGGTTCAACCCAGACCGTTTATTAGAGGTAGATCGTCCGACTCCACCGGAAGACACCCCTAATAAAAAGGACATATATATAACATGCGGACTAGCCGCTGTATCGTGCTAGTAAACTATAACATATAAATCGTTAGAAAAAACAAAAGGAATCGAGCAAAATCAGTAGGCCACTGATGAGATCTTTTTTTGACCTCGCTAAAATAGAAAAATTAGGAACAACCCCTCATGAGAAATATGAAACTAGTGAGAGAAACCGAGCTCGACGCCATGATGGCTGCAAGACAGCTCGGCTCCGCCGCCCACCCCACCCAAAATAACGACAAATATTATAAAGATACACAACACACCAGCAAAGTAACAGGGTAAAACGTTTTATTAAATAACTATTTACATGGCAGCCTACTGCAACATGAAAACAACACTTTCAATTGGTTCTTAATAGTTTCAATTCTGAAATTTACACGCAGCACTCCACCCACTTCCCTCACTATCTTTTCTACTCTCAAGAGACAACAACGTCCTACATCTTTCGGAAGACTTTGGTGAAATGGCTACCGTATCTCATTCATCTTCCGAATCTGACCAAAATGATCGACTACCTTTAATAAGAAAAAATTAATCTTTCATCTGGCAATTTTTCACTTATCCTGAAGATCAAAAGAAAGTGAATGCACCAAAAGTAACCTGCACGATATGTGACTTGGTTCTCTCAAGAAGAAATCCAGCAAAAAAATATTTCTTTTCCATACATACCATGGTGCGGCATGTCAAACAAGTGCACCCTCTGCAATTTGCAGAGGCAACAACAAGAGCTCTGGCCACGCTATTACCATTAGAGGTGGCCAGCACATCTTCTGATCGACGACCTGTATCTCCATGGAGTGCAGAGATGGACTTCAGATATTTAACTATAAATGGTCTATAACCTATGGTTTTTTCAGTGTTTTTCTTTGTTTTTTTAATAGCAAATATCAAAAGCTTTTTTGTGGAAAATGAATAAAATTAGGTATACATAAGCGGCGTTCATTTATGTTCACCACAGCCATTGTTAAAAGTAAAGTGAAAGTCGCGAAACAGTGGCCACGCCATCTAGTCCCTTTTAGGCCCCATCATGCACGTAAGTAACAGCCATTTTCTGTGTCATGGCCTCTCTGCCCACTGCCAATAGCCTATGATTGTTCAAAATTGGTTCTCTTTGGGTCATTCTCTGTTCACAAATAAGCATAAAGTCGCAATACTCTATTTAGTTTTTGCAGATAGTGAAGGATAGGTAGTGCACACTTTTGTCCCCTTTGTAACCCGTCATGCCTATCTCTGCCCCGTTTGTTGGTAGATGTTGAGAGCCATGCTTCAGGGTCCGACAAGTTGTGTGGGGGGATGCCTTGCTAATGCCGCCACCCCCACCACCTTCTGTAGGAAGGACTCTGGATATACTTGGTCCCTGAGAGGCTTCGATGTCCCTGCCTTGCACAAATGTCATAAGTTCTGAATTTTGAGTGCCATACTTCAGGGTCCAAGAAACGCGGACTCGGAGGGGGCGCTTGGCTCCTGCCCCCTCCCCAAGTCTTGTTGCCCTGGTATGGCCTGAGATCACCCACCACATAGGCGGCCGGCTCCCGGGGTCAGGCGGAACTTCTTGCCTTTTGATGCCTCTTCCATTCTGGACCTTGTCCCACAATCCGTTTGACCTGAAGACACGTCCTGCGGTGCCCTGGTCCAACCATCACATTTACACCGTCTCACCCGCCATCCGGCTCAATTGCACCCACTCTTCCGATACAGCGACAGGCGGCTGCCACGGAGCTCAGGAAATGGCGGTCGGCTCCACAGACTTGGGCCTGGCCTGCAAGGATGGCTCTGGGCAACCCTGGAACTCGGACGCTTGACTGCTAGGGCATGAGCCCCATTCCCAAAAGCGTCCCGTCAGCTTTGAAGATTCTACAAGAGTCACCAAGGCCCCCGACTCCTGCAGACTTCCGGTGGGGAGCGACTGCCATGATTGCTCGCGGAATGGCCACGATGTAGCCACGGGGTGCTCTCATGCTGACGCCAGCTTCAGTCTGAAACATCCAGAAACACTGTAGACTACCAATTCGATCAGTCTCGGTGGAGCCCCAACGACGTATCGCGTTCTTGCGTAATCCGTCATATGACGCGCCGCGTTAGCGCACCCGGAAGTGCTCCGGTGCGCGAGGCGCGAAGCGCAGCTTCCCGGAAGCAATGCGGAGCGCGTAACGTAAGCAATTACATTTCAGTTGGTTCTCCCTCACAATATTTTCAATGTCACATAAAAGTCACCCATCACCCACTGCCATCTCTGGCTGTTTCCATGGTAACACCTCATTCTGCACCTGGCTGAAGGCACAGGTCAAAAGTTCATATCTCAACGTTCTACAGCAAAGTAACAACACTGTTTTCCCACCAGAAACACCTGCCAATCCACAGCTCTGTTACATGTCTTTTTTTTCACACCCAATAGTACTTTTCGTTTAACATAAACATTAACATGCAACGTACTGTTCAATCTCCACTTCTTACAATCAACCAATCATTTTTATTTTTTAAACCACACCCAGCCTCTTCCTTTTTCTTTATTTAGAATTTCAACTTCTAACTACCATTCCACTTCCAGAACCGATCGGAGGGCGACTACAAATCCCTTGAAAATGAAGGTCTGGCTAATAGGACACAGTTATATTCACTGGAGTGAAAAATATGCAGTAAGCAGACGAATTTGCAACCTCAGCTTACCAAATGTACACATAACATGGATTTCCAAAAGAGGATTGAAATGTCACCAATTGATTCCATTGGTGAAAACTTTTATGCATCTCCCAGAACCAGACCTTATAATTGTGCAGTGTGGTGGGAACGATCTAGGCACAATCACTGGGGTAGGTCTGGAAATGCTTCTAAAAGACACCTTATGACAATTGATGACACTTTTTCCTCGATCTGCCTTGGTATATTCCAATATATGCCAAAGACAGAAATGGAATTGGTCCAATCAACATTGTGCACAATTTGAGAAAGCAAGGAGACATGTAAATAAATCTGTTTCTGCGTTCCTCAGAGATTATAGCATGGGTTCTATTTACCACAACAACTTGCGATACCACATGCAAGACGTCTATAGGAGAGACGGTGTTCATTTCACGAATGAGGGAAACAGAATCTTCCTCTGCAACATCAGGCTCTGCATCGGTACTTACTTATAAATGCAGAAAACACTCAATTAACACAATGGCTCTTTTCAGAGCCACCTTATATCTAAGCACTCAAACTTCTGATTTATCTCCATTTTCACACTCTTGTAAAAAGGTGTGCGCGACCGAGTGCGGCACCACGCAACTTTAAAAAAAAAATATATATATATATTTTCGCCTTTAAGGGCCTTACTGCACACCCTGAGAAAACCTACGCAGCAAAATAATCTCTACCTTCTCCCCTTTCCATATTCCAACGCTTTGAAATCAACAATATATTTACTGGCAATGACAAAATGGCGGTCAACACTTCCTGATTTCCTTCGAATCGAACGTTAACAGATGTCACGCAACAAAATTCCGCTCGCGCGCGCAGCCGTTTGGGTGCGCGCACATGTGCGCGCGTATAGATATATAATTGAATTTAACTTTAATTTCCTCAGCAACTACTGAACGGATTTACACCATTCCAAAAAAAGCGTAATCTGCGAGCCGGACTTTACAGTTTTGCCAAATTTCTTATAAATCCATTCACCCGTTCGACCTGTAGCCGAGTCTAAAGGTCCTATGGAAAATAACATGGAGAAAACACGTTTTGGGACCCCCCTTTTATCTCAGCCCCCACTTGACCAATCCCCCCCAAACTTTTAGGGAAGGAGCGCAGCGGACCGAGCCATCTCCTTTGAGAAATTCGCTAAGATTCTTCAAACAGGGCCAAAGTTATTCCAAATAGAATGTTGAGGATTTCCTATGGAAACTAGGTCCTAACTATAACTACCTCAGTAGGTAATATATATATATATATATATATATATATATATATATATATATATATATATATATATATATATATATATATATATATATATATATATATATATATATATATATATATTCACTGAAAAAACCATAGGTTTCACACCAGTTATAGTTAGCTGGAAATTTTACTGATATAAAACCATTGAAATTCCCACGTTATAGTTAGATGGACTCACTATAACTTGCGCGTGCAATGCACTGCTGATGATGTCTTATTAAGCCAGTTAACCAATCAATTTTTAAAAACCATCCATTTAGACACTTATTTAAACATTTATTCTTCCATCAACTTTTACATATACATATATAAAATATATTTATTTTTCAGAAAGACACACATTCACTGGATGGTGTCATCAGTGATGTCATGAGTGATGTCACTCACCATGTCATGAGTGATGTAATATGTGATGTCATCAGCAGTGCATTGCACGCGCAAGTTATAGTGAGTCCATCTAACTATAACGTGGGAATTTCAATGGTTTTATATCAGTAAAATTTCCAGCTAACTATAACTGGTGTGAAACCTATGGTTTTTTCAGTGAATTTAATAGGTTTTTTAAATGCTAATTCCTAACTATAACTGGTGTGAAACCTATGGTTTTTTCAGTGAATTTCATAGGTTTTTTAAATGCTAATTCCTAACTATAACTGGTGTGAAACCTATGGTTTTTTCAGTGAATTTCATAGGTTTTTTAAATGCTAATTCCTTTGTATATCGAGTTTCTAACCTTTTTTTTTTTTTACAATTTGCTGTTTTTTTGTAAGTATTCATTTTTTTTATATAATTTGTTTCTTTTGCGCTCTGGGTGCGCGCTCCGGGAAGCTTTCAGCTAAGCTCTCCTGTAAGCTTCTCCGAGAGCTCATCTGAAAGCGCACCCAGAGCGCAACTGTCGTTCGTGAAAAAAAAATATGAATGAAAAGTTAATAATAATGCAAAACATTTCGTACCATACAAATAAAATTTGTTTTTTTTAATATGGAAAATGATTATGCATTTCTATAAAAGATTGATGACGTCACTTCGGCGCGCAACGTAAGTGCCCTCGGAAGCGCCTACGTGCGCGGCGCCTAAACGCACGCAAAAGCGCCTACGATCGCGCCACGTTTGCGCCCCGGAAGCACCTACGATCGCGCTGCGTAAACGCACCCGGAAGTGCTCCAGAGCGCGCAGCGTAAACGCGTCGGGTCATGTGACCCTAAAATAACACTTTTCATTGGTTGCTAACAGTTTTTTTTTACAATGAATGAAATCCCCACCCATTTCCTTCACTTCTTCTTTCACTTTTGTGACTGAAAGACCTGCCTTTTTTGCTGCTCCATATTCCTGGATTCATCATGGCTGCCAGACCATCCAGCAGTGAAGATGACTCCAATGATTTCATTGATGAAGAGCCTCCTCAGCCGAAGGTCAAAGAACATTTCATCTGGAAATTTTTTAAGTTTCCAGCAGACCAGAAGAAGGTGAATGCACCAAAAGTAGAGTGCAGGATCTGCAAACAGGTCCTGTCACGGGCTAACCCCCAAAAAAAATACTCTTTTGGCAACTTCACCATGATTCGCCATGTGGAGAGGAGGCACCCCCAGAATTTTGCCCGGGAAAGTGTCAGGGCTCTGGCACAAGAGGTTCCCAGAGATGGGGCCTCTACATCAACAGGAGGAGCAACTTCTTCTGGAAGAGAACAATCACAGGGGCAGGTAGCAAACATTCAACCTGCATTTAACCATGGGGTCGTCAGATGCAGATACTGCAATCAACTCCTCACCTATGGGGAGCAAAGTGTCCTGCTCATGGTTCGGGCATTGGAGAACCATCACTGCCCTTCCCACCCCTAATTTTTTTCTTTTCTTTTTGCTCCTGTTGAGCAGTTTCTATTCCCTGTTTTTGTTCCTGTTCAGTTAAAAGAAGAAAACCAAAAGTTCTTTTCAGAACTACCTCCAATTCTCATCAAAGAGCTATAATCTTAAAAAATGAAGAGTAAGTGAAATATAGTGCATTGATAATTGAAAGGAGAATGAGTAAGAAAGAACAGAAAGGTATGAGAGGTGAAAGGAAGTGAAGTAGGAGGAATGAAAGAAGGTGAGTGTTAGAAAAGAAAGTTATGACACAGTGAATAAACTGGAGGCCTCATTTCTGAAAAGTGACGCATCGCTACGTGAAAACAGCGATGCGTCACTTTTCTGGACGCACTCCTTATGACATTCCAAGTAACGCATTGCTGGAGTGCGTCACAAAAGTGACGCAACTCCAGTAATGTGTCCTTTCACATGGAAAAAGCACCATGTGAAAGGTTTGCTTTGAAGCAGGCGCAAGATTTTGGCGCAACTGCATCCTAAAAGTGACGCACTGCGTCATTATTACCAAGCTTTTTGCAAGGAACACCCCCTCTGCATGCATTATACCTGACACTATTTTTTAAAAAGTGACGCATCTAGGTACATGGGTCACTTTTTAAAACTCTGCGCCATATTGTATCTGCATCAGGTATAATGTATGCAGAGGGGGCAATCCCTCGCAAAAAGCTTGGTAATAACGACGTACTGAAATCTATAAGATTCCTCTGCGTCACTTTTAGGATGCTGTTGCGTCAAAATCTTGCACCTGCCTCGCATCACTTTTATGTTTACAGATATGTCAGAAATACTGACGTATCTGTAACTCCTTGCAACATGATTCGTCATACATTAAATATGACACATCTGGAATGTCATAAGGAGTGCGCACAGAAAAGTGACGCATAACACCAGCAGTGTAATAAAATGTACCTCGTTGCACTATATTTAAAAAGTGACGCATCAAGATAGATGCGTCACTTTTTAAATATTGCATAACAATGCGCATTTTTTTACACCGCTGGTGCGTCACAAAAATTGACGCACAGGAAGCGCAAAACTAACAGCGCAAGGCCTTCATAAATATGGTCCTGGATTTTCCCCGTGCTTCGCCGGTGCGCGTACCATGCGCTTCCCCCGCGCAAAACGAAAAAATTTTTTTAATGCCCTGCAGGACCCTATTTTAGTCCCTACATCAAACCTAGGGGGTCAGAGGGGGTCTACTCTTCCCCCTTATGGTCATTTGCCCCTTTTTTTTTCAAACCCCTTGTGTCTCGATTTTACCGAGACACAAGATGGCGGCCGCTCCGCACTGTTTAGAATGTTTACAGACAACTGAGAGCCAATCAGCTTCCTGCGCGCAAGTCGCGTGTCGCGCCTGGAGCGCACTCCGGTGCGCGCACGGGAGAGCGCCTATAGATATATATATTTTTTTGAACCTAAATTACTCAAAATCCACTGGAGCACATATCTTGAGACATAGCAAAGGCACATCGGGCTACCAGTCCCTACAATTTTGCCAAGTTTCGTGGAAATCCATTCAGCCGTTCGGGCTAAAAGTGAAATCGACCGCCCTATGGAAATTAACATGGGGAAAACGCGTTTAGGGACCCCCCTTTTATCTCGGCCCCCGCTTAACGTATCCCCCCCAAACTTTCAGGGAAGGACCGGAACCCCGCGAGGCCATTTTCAGGACATTTTCAGGCAGATTCGTCAACCGGCGCCAAAGTTATTCCAAATAGAATTTTGAGATTTAACATTGAAAAAAATCCTAACTATAACTACCAACTGGCGACCGCCAGTAGGTAATATATATATATATATATATTTTTTTTGTACTCTAAATAATGTGCAGAGTTTTACAGTGTATCCAATAATAACGCGAGATTATGCTGTTTTTTATTGTGTAACATATATAATATATAGGCATTCATGCCGTAATTATTAGTTGTGGAAAAGTTAGAAACATTGATAGTATTTTTTCTGTTTCTAACCCATGTGATGGCACATTGCACTTTAAAAGGGTGATCAGCCCTCGTGACGTTGTCATGTGATCAAGGCTATCTCTAGCCGAAACGCGTCATGGCGGACTGGTGCGGGCTAAAATACTAAAATAAAAATATTTGCACCAAACTACGGGTCTTGCTGGTTCCTGTGTCTTCAGATCGGCTGAATGCTGTGAGTTGTCTAAGGAGCGCCACGTACCTCGTATCTCAGCTGGGAAGCTTCCCTGGCTTGTTGCGAGACCCCTCCTCGTGCTGGGCGAAGTTGCAGCAAGAAGCAACCTTCCTTTCAGGAAATTTCGTAAGCTCCGTGTACGGAGAAGCTGCCACGCCCCAGGGTTCACTGGAACTGAATGCTGCCGCGATCGTGAGGAAAACCCGGAAGTGGTTCGGAGGTTTTGAAACCAGCGTTGGTTGGTCCGGACTTTCTGAGCCTGCTGAGTGAGTACCAGGAGCGGTTGCTAATCGGACCATACGAGTGCCCTGTGAGGAGTTCCAGAAGCGCTATTTCCACGGACTACCGGTAGGACGTGCTTTTGAGTGTGCTTGTTGTTTCTATTGCCCGAGAACACCATGTCCGCGGACACGTTAAGGGGGCGCATGGAGGCGTCTAAGGGAATGTTTACGGACCCCCCGGCTGGGGAGTCCGTTGTGCGTCCCAGTTCCAGTGCTGCACCGGAGCATTGCTCCGGGCTAAAAGAACTGTTCAAAAAACTGGAGAAATGCAGCAAAAGTGAGCAGTCGAAGTGGTGGGAGCACACATCGCTGTCGGGTTATCTAGAAGTGGGACGGGTGCCAAGGGGCCTGCGAATCCTATTAGCCCCATCGTATGAGAAACCGGACCCCCAAATGCTAACCGACTGGGCGCAGTGTAACTTAGAAAATTCAAAACGCTTGATGGGGATCCTGATACAATACGCTGAAAGCGATAGGGTCAAACTGTTGGAAGAAATCGACACCATTAACGCTGAAATCGATAAATTTCCCCCATCTGCCGAGATAACTAAGTATAGAGAAGAAATGGCAGTAAGGCTTAAACGCGAGGAGGAAATTATAAAGAAGAGGAAGGCATACAAGTTCCAGCGTGACCGGCTGGACTACGAAAATGGCCAAATCTTCACGTTTGCTAAACGATATGACAAAATCAAGCAGCGCCATGGTAAAGAACTTTCCAACACTGCCGCCACCACTAAAGCTGACAAGAACGCAATTTCAACAACACAACAAGATGAAGTATCTTCTGTTTCTGGTGAGAGTTCACAGTATGAGAGTGAGTCTGAAACGGAAATCAGACGTCAACAAATGTCGGGGTTTTGCAAATTCACCCCAGGGGAAGAAATGGAGATGGTAACTCAAGACCGAAAACTTACCCTCCGCTCTGGGACACAATCGGCCGGCGCCAGCGCAAAAATAGGAAACGCGCAGAAAGGCGGGCCTGCAACAAACGCCGCAAATGCAACTGGCAAACCGCGAAAACAGCGCGCGAAAAAGCAGTGGAACAAACCACCGGTAGCCCAACAACAGTAGCTACCCTTGAACCTCCACATGTAAACTCGCAGGCGGTTATCAACCTTTCAGATGTGAACCTTTCACCTGAGGAAATTTCTATACTCTCGTTGGGATTATCATATAGTCCAAAAGCCAATTTTGACTATGCAACCACAAAAATTGATGTTTTTAAGTTCGTCCGAAAGCTGAAGTTACGAAAACACTTCGCATCCCGGACTAGCTCCAGCGGGAAGCTTGCAAATATCAGTGAGGTGACTGTACCTACCACCGATCTAACTGGTAGTGAGGCTGATACTACCATGTTGGGTGCAGCATTAACGCAAGAACTTTTGGATCTGCATCAAGTTGAATTTGGTACCAATACCGAGAGTCAAGAGGCACTGGGGGGCGAACCATTGCCCATATCTTGTGCAACCAATTTCAAATTAAAATCGAAATTTTGCCCTCTGATGCTTAAGGATAATATAGATATCTTCCATGATCGTGTTGTTTCACAACTCAAAGAACTACAAATCAGAACTGCAAACCAAACCAAACGATATGACCACAGAGACAAGGAATACCATATGTTAATCAAAAAATTGAAAGCCAACAAGAACCTGGTGATTAGACAATCAGACAAAGGGGGTAACGTGGTCCTTTGGCCACGTAAAATGTACCTAGAGGAAGCCCACAAACAACTCAACGACAAGGAGTGTTATCGTCGTATCTCCATGCAAGAGGCATCTAATTCGAGGAACGATATTTACCTCAAATTATCCGCTTGGAGAAGCAAGGGCCTCATCACAATGGATGAATATAAGTTCCTGAAAAAAGACCATCCGGTGACCCCGGTGATATATTTCATCCCTAAGGTACACAAAAGCATACACAAACCCCCTGGCAGGCCCATAATATCTGCTTGCAACAGTCTACTGGAAAATATGAGCAGGTATATTGACTTCTTCCTCCAGGAACATGTGAAGGGCCTACCGTCTTTTCTCCTTGATACCAGTGACTTGTTGAGTAAGATTCAAGACTTTATTTGGAGCCCCAATTATATCCTTGTATCAATGGATGTAACCTCGCTGTATACCAGCATATTTCACATTGATGGTTTGAGGGCTGTGCAGCATTTTTTGGAAAAACGTAATCAGTGTTTTCATGATCACTCTAAAATGTTGCTAGATATGATCAATATATGTCTTGAGAACAACTTCTTTCTTTTTGCTAGTCAGCTGTTTATCCAGACCAGGGGAGTGGCAATGGGGGCCTGCTTCTCTCCCAGTTACGCCTGTCTTCACATGGGGTACTGGGAGGAGCAGGTCCTGAGGAAGCAATATGCCACTGTCATGAACACCAAAGTTAAACTTTGGTTAAGGTACATAGATGACCTGGTCTTCATATGGGATGGATCTGAGTCAGAGGTAACTTTGTTTATAGAGGAATTGAATAACAACAACCTGAACATACAATTCACTAATACTGTGAGCAAAGAATCCATTGTTTTCCTAGATGTGGAACTATATGTTTGTGACAAAAAATTGCATACTAGACTATTCCGCAAACCAACGGCAGGAAACACATTGCTACATGCTGGAAGTCATCACCCAGCACACCTGATACGTAGCATCCCTTATGGGGAGATGCTGCGTATCAGACGAATTTGTAGCAGCGAGGATGAATGCCGACTGGCACAATTAGCATGCAAGGCCAGATTTGTTGAGCGGGGCTATAAAACAGATACGATAGATAAAGCCACTATTAGAGCTAATAGGATGGATAGAATTGCACTCCTGGGCTCAGGAAAGGCGCAAACTAATTCTGTAACTGACAACACCAACAGTGAGACCAGACTGATTATGGCTTACAATAAACAACATAAATGTATCCATAAAATAATCAAGGATAACTGGTCTTTAGTTTCCTGTGATCCTGTAATAGGACCACTTATTAGCAGAAATCCTAGCATCACCTATCGCAAAGCCCACTCCATGAAAGATAGTCTAGTATCAAGCAGTCCTGAAGTGGTTTCTGGCACATGGCTAAGTGACAGTAAAGGCTTTAAAAGATGCTCAAGCTGCAAAGCTTGTAAGCATGGCATCAGTAAGACTGAGGTATCCACTCCTCTCTCACCCTTTCCAATAAAAATCCAACAACAACTAAATTGCAAGTCAGAATTTGTTGTATATGTCTTGGAGTGCCCATGCGGCTTAAGATATGTTGGCAGTACTAGGCCACAAGTACATAAGCGCATACTTCAACATCTGCGAGCGATTACTCACGCAGATCAGGCTTACCCAGTAGCCAGGCACTTCGAGAGTAACCATGGAAAGGATGCGTCTTTACTGAAATATTTTGCGATAGACTGTGTTCCTCCCCAAAGGAGAGGCGGTGATAGAGAGTCACTTTTAAGAAAACTGGAGACTCGCTATATAATCCTTTTAGATTCTAAGGTACCGTCTGGTCTTAACACAGGGGAGGATTGCCACACCTATCTATGATTCTGTTCTTTAATATGCAAGACCTGTTAAATGTGCCATCTATGATAATGTGAGTTGAGTTGTTTAAGAAAAGTAACTGCATCTCTAGTTATTGCATTCTTATTAGAAACTGTGGATTTTCCATTCTGCACTGATACACTTTATTCCCTTTTTCCCTCCATGACCTACTGATACAATTTTTCAATGTTGATTTTTAATTGATTATCATGCACTTGGTAGCACTTTTTATGCCATCAACTATGTTGCACATTAAGCCAATTTTGCACAATACCGAGTATATATCTCAGGCTATGGGACTTGCCCATTGGGGCATCATTGCACTTTAGGTTTGATCCGTGATAATGTATATAAGGATCAAATGTGTAGATATATGAATTAATAATATTTTAGTTATATTTTATATGTATATAACTATTTATGGCTTTTAACTTTTATATCATATTTTAAAAGTTTATATTACCTGTGCCTGAGTGTGTAATTGTATTTAGACATGTATTTTTTGTACTCTAAATAATGTGCAGAGTTTTACAGTGTATCCAATAATAACGCGAGATTATGCTGTTTTTTATTGTGTAACATATATAATATATAGGCATTCATGCCGTAATTATTAGTTGTGGAAAAGTTAGAAACATTGATAGTATTTTTTCTGTTTCTAACCCATGTGATGGCACATTGCACTTTAAAAGGGTGATCAGCCCTCGTGACGTTGTCATGTGATCAAGGCTATCTCTAGCCGAAACGCGTCATGGCGGACTGGTGCGGGCTAAAATACTAAAATAAAAATATTTGCACCAAACTACGGGTCTTGCTGGTTCCTGTGTCTTCAGATCGGCTGAATGCTGTGAGTTGTCTAAGGAGCGCCACGTACCTCATATATATATATATATATATATATATATATATATATATATATATATATATATATATATATATATATCTATATATATTCACAGAAAAAACCATAGGTTTTACACACGTTATAGTTAGGAAGTAGCATTTAAAAAACCTATGAAATTCACTGAAAAAACCATAGGTTTGACACATGTTATAGTTAGCTGGAAATTTTACTGACATAAAACCAATGAAATTCCACGTTATAGTTAGTTGGACTCACTATAACTTGCGCGTGCAATGCACTGCTGATGACGTCACATATTACATCACTCATGACATGGTCAGTGACATCACTCATGACATCACTGATGACACCATCCTTGTGACATAGTGACAGACCTCCTTTCACTGTAATGTAACCCTTGAAACACATATTCAAAAATAGAAACTGAAATTAAAAAAAAAATGGATACCCATATCAGTTACAACAAGTAATTCAGTAATTCCACCATCTATATACACATCCACTCATTCACCAACAGTTCTATATAGTCACTCATACATATACTCACTCATCATATGAAGTGATACACCTATACATCCTGTTACACACCGACAGTCATCGAAAAGTTACTCACACACATACTCACACGTGCAAATAAACTATTGAACATCCATTTATTTGAATATAGAGTTATACACACACTTCCACCTTACTTCTATTGAAAATTACACATATTTATTCTCTTAAACAATCACTTATAGAAACACATACTTATTTAAACAGGAACTCTTACAATCTCTTACTCTCACATATACTCAATTATATACATCAATATTCACATAAACTAGATTAAAACATATGTCGTTACTGATAAAGACACTAGTGAGACAGTCATTCACTCACTAACAAACACATATACACACTCATCCACCCATACAGTCCTGCACATATGCTGTCTTCAAAACACATACAAACAGAGAGTCAGTCACTCATGCATCTATGTGCTAAGTAATACCCCCACCAAACCATATAGACACTCATACTGATACTAAGAGAAACATCTAATAACCCATATACATACGCATGTAGCTACTTACCAACACATGTAGCCACTTATACACAAAGTGAAACACTAATATATATATTTAAATATTTAAACATTACTCACTAATATTTATTTTTCAGAAAGACACATATTCACTGGATGGTGTCATCAGTGATGTCATGAGTGATATCACTGACCATGTCATGAGTGATGTAATATGTGACGTCATCAGCAGTGCATTGCACGCGCAAGTTATAGTGAGTCCAACTAACTATAACGTGGAATTTCATTGGTTTTATGTCAGTAAAATTTCCAGCTAACTATAACATGTGTCAAACCTATGGTTTTTTCAGTGAATTTCATAGGTTTTTTAAATGCTACTTCCTAACTATAACGTGTGTAAAACCTATGGTTTGTTCTGTGAATTTCATTGGTTTTTAAAATGCTAATTCAGAAAAATGTCGTGTATGCAACCTATACTTTTGGCAATAAGGTTCTGGCAATATTTTTTTCGAAAACAAGCCGTTTTCTTCACTGTTCAAGTTGCATAGAGACTCCTTGTAAAGCAATACAGAATTCGAAAGTCTGTACCTTGCCTTTTTTTAAACACATTAAAATTTGTCTGTAAATAAAAATAGCCTTACTAAACTTTCGTGCGCGACCCGGTGTGCGCACTCTCGGCAACAGTTGTCAATAAAATGGATATCGCATTTCCAGGCTTTCGTGCGTGACCGAGTGCGCGCACCTGCCTATATATTTCGTAAAAACCTTGCGATTTGAACTTATTGAATTTCTTCATACACCCCTCAAAGAACTTATAGTACGTCAAAGAGACTGTACCTAGACTTCTTTTTTATTCTTATGAAACTTTTCAGTAAATGGAGCCGAATGTCTTTTTAAACTTTCGTGCGTTACCGGATGTACACACCTTGGTATTTTTTTTAGAAATATAAAACGTTTCATACTTTAACAATTGTGTGCTTAAATCCAGCTCAGAAGATATACAAAATCAGGATGGTAGTTGGTTCAACCCGGACCGTTTATTAGAGGTAGATCATCCGACTCCACCGGAGGACGCCCCTAATAAAAAGGACATATATATAAAATGCGGACTAGCCGCTGTATCGTGCTAGCAAACTATAACATATAAATCGTTAGAAAAAACAAAAGGAATCGAGCAAAATCAGTAGGCCACTGATGAGATCTTTTTTTGACCTTGCTAAAATAGAAAAATTAGGAACAACCCCTCATGAGAAATATGAAACTAGTGAGAGGAACCGAGCTCGACGCCATGATGGCTGCAAGACAGCTCAGCTCCGCCGCCCACCCCACCCAAAATAACGACAAATATTATAAAGATAAACAACACACCAGCAAAGTAACAGGGTAAAACGTTTTATTATATAACTATTTACATGGCAGCCTGCTGCAACATGAAAACAACACTTTCAATTGGTTCTTAATAGTTTCAATTCTGGAATTTACATGCAGCACTCCACCCACTTCCCTCACTATCTTTTCTACTCTCAAGAGAGAACAACGTCCTACATCTTTCGGAAGACTTTGGTGAAATGGCTACCGTATCTCATTCATCTTCCGAATCTGACCAAAATGATCGACTACCTTTAATAAGAAAAAATAAATCTTTCATCTGGCAATTTTTCACTTATCCTGAAGATCAAAAGAAAGTGAATGCACCAAAAGTAACCTGCACGATATGTGACTTGGTTCTCTCAAGAAGAAATCCAGCAAAAAAATATTCCTTTTCCATACATACCATGGTGCGGCATGTCAAACAAGTGCACCCTCTGCAATTTGCAGAGGCAACGACAAGAGCCCTGGCCACGCTATTACCATTAGAGGTGGCCAGCACATCTTCTGATCGACGACCTGTATCTCCATCGAGTGCAGAGATGGACTTCAGATATTTAACTATATATGGTTTATAACCTATGGTTTTTTCAGTGATTTTCGTTGGTTTTTTAATAGCAAATATCAAAAGCTTTTTTGTGGAAAATGACTAAAATTAGGTATACATAAGCGGCGTTCATTTATGTTCACCACAGCCATTGTTAAAAGTAAAGTGAAAGTCGCGAAACAGTGGCCACGCCATCTAGTCCCTTTTAGGCCCCATCATGCACGTAAGTAACAGCCATTTTCTGTGTCATGGCCTCTCTGCCCACTGCCAATAGCCTATGATTGTTCGAAATTGGTTCTCTTTGGGTCATTCTCTGTTCACAAATAAGCATAAAGTCGCAATACTCTGTTTAGTTTTTGCAGATAGTGAAGGATAGGTAGTGCACACTTTTGTCCCCTTTGTAACCCGTCATGCCTATCTCTGCCCCGTTTGTTGGTAGTTGGTTCAACCCGGACCGTTTATTAGAGGTAGATCGTCCGACTCCACCGGAGGACCCCCCTAATAAAAAGGACATATATATAAAATGCGGACTATCCGCTGTATCGTGCTAGCAAACTATAACATATAAATCGTTAGAAAAAACATGAAACTAGAGAGAGGAACCGAGCTCGACGCCATGATGGCTGCAAGACAGCTCGGCTCCGCCGCCCACCCCGCCCAAAATAACGACAAACACTATGCAAATATTATAAATATATACAACACACCAGCAAAGTAACAGGATAAAACGTTTTATTAAATAACTATTTACATGGCAGCCTACTGCAACATGAAAACAACACTTCTAATTGCTTCTTAGTAGTTTCAATTCTGAAATTGAACACCCAGTACATCCAGAGGTCATGTCCGACAAGTTGTGTGGGGGGATGCCTTGCTAATGCCGCCACCCCCACCACCTTCTGTAGGAAGGACTCTGGATATGCTTGGTCCCTGAGAGGCTTCGATGTCCCTGCCTTGCACAAATGTCATAAGTTCTGGATGTTGAGTGCCATACTTCAGGGTCCGACAAGTTGTGTGGGGGGATGCCTTGCTAATGCCGCCACCCCACCACCTTCTGTAGGAAGGACTCTGGATATACTTGGTCCCTGAGAGGCTTCGATGTCCCTGCCTTGCACAAATGTCATAAGTTCTGAATGTTGAGTGCCATACTTCAGGGTCCAAGAAACGCGGACTCGGAGGGGGCGCTTGGCTCCTGCCCCCTCCCCAAGTCTTGTTCCCCTGGTATGGCCTGAGATTGCCCCCGACATAGGCGGCCGGCTCCCGGGGTCAGGCTGAACTTCTTGCCTTTTCATGCCTCTTCCATTCTGGACCTTGTCCCACAATCCGTTTGACCTGAAGACACGTCCTGCGGTGCCCTGGTCCGACCATCACATATACCTGCGCCAAGAGACGGCGTGGGGTGCACTGGAAGGGAGAGGCGGCGCGAACGAGCCTCTCCCACCTCACCAGGTGGAGGTTTCTTAGCTACACCCCAACGCTTCACTCGGCCAGCTGAGTTCCGCCTGCTCCTGCGGCACAGTGCCTCGCTCGGCCAGCTGAATTACGCCTGCTCTTGCTATTACACCGTCTCACCCGCCGTCGGGCTGAATGGCACCCACTCTTCCGATACAGCGACAGAGGGCTGCCACGGAGCTCAGGAAATGGCGGTCGGCTCCACAGACTTGGGCCTGGCCTGCAAGGATGGCTCTGGGCAACCCTGGAACTCGGACGCTTGACTGCTAGGGCACGAGCCCCATTCCCAAAAGCGTCCCCTCAGCCTTGAAGATTCTACAAGAGTCACCGAGGCCCCTGACTCCTGCAGACTTCCGGTGGGGAGCGACTGCCATGATTGCTCGCGGAATGGCCACGACGTAGCCACGGGGTGCTCTCATGCTGACGCCAGCTTCAGTCTGAAACATCCAGAAACACTGTAGACTACCAATTCGATCAGTTCCGGTGGAGCCCCAACGACGTATCGCGTTGTTGCGTAATCCGTCATATGACGCGCCGCGTTAGCACACCCGGAAGTGCTCCGGTGCGCGAGGCGCGAAGCGCAGCTTCCCGGAAGCAATGCGGAGCGCGTAACGTAAGCATTTACATTTCAGTTGGTTCTCCCTCACAATATTTTCAATGTCACATAAAAGTCACCCATCACCCACTGCCATCTCTGGCTGTTTCCATGGTATCACCTCATTCTGCACCTGGCTGAAGGCACAGGTCAAAAGTTCACATCTCAACGTTCTACAGCAAAGTAACAACACTGTTTTCCCTCCAGAAACACCTGCCAATCCACAGCTCTGTTACATGTCTTTTTTTTTCACACCCAATAGTACTTTTCGTTTAACATAAACATTAACATGCAACGTACTGTTCAATCTCCACTTCTTACAATCAACCAATCATTTTTATTTTTTAAACCACACCCAGCCTCTTCCTTTTTCTTTATTTAGAATTTCAACTTCTAACTACCATTCCACTTCCAGAACCGATCGGAGGACGACTACAAATCCCTTGAAAATGAAGGTCTGGCTAATAGGACACAGTTATATTCACTGGAGTGAAAAATATGCAGTAAGCAGACGAATTTGCAACCTCAGCTTACCAAATGTACACATAACATGGATTTCCAAAAGAGGATTGAAATGTCACCAATTGATTCCATTGGTGAAAACTTTTATGCATCTCCCAGAACCAGACCTTATAATTGTACACTGTGGTGGGAACGATCTAGGCACAATCACTGGGGTAGGTCTGGAAATGCTTCTAAAAGACACCTTTCGACAATTGATGATACTTTTTCCTCGATCTGCCTTGGTATATTCCAATATATGCCAAAGACAGAAATGGAATTGGTCCAATCACCATTGTGCACAATTTGAGAAAGCAAGGAGACATGTAAATAAATCTGTTTCTGCGTTCCTCAGAGATTATAGCATGGGTTCTATTTACCACAACAACTTGCGATACCACATGCAAGACGTCTATAGGAGAGACGGTGTTCATTTCACGAATGAGGGAAACAGAATCTTCCTCTGCAACATCAGGCTCTGCATCGGTACTTACTTATAAATGCAGAAAACACTCAATTAACACAATGGCTCTTTTCAGAGCCACCTTATATCTAAGCACTCAAACTTCTGATTTATCTCCATTTTCACACTCTTGTAAAAAGGTGTGCGCGACCGAGTGCGTGCACCACACAACTTTAAAAAAAATATATATATATATATTTTCGCCTTTAAGGGCCTTACTGCACACCCTGAGAAAACCTATGCAGCAAAACAATCTCTACCTTCTCCCCTTTCCATATTCCAACGCTTTGAAATCAACAATATATTTACTCGCAATGACAAAATGGCGGTCAACACTTCCTGATTTCCTTCGAATCGAACGTTAACAGACGTCACGCAGCAAAATTCCGCTCGCGCGCGCAGCCGTTTGGGTGCGCGCACGTGTGCGCGCGTATAGATAAATAATTGACTTTAACTTTAATTTCCTCAGCAACTACTGAACGGATTTACACCATTCCAAAAAAAGCATAATCTGCAAGCCGGACTGTACAGTTTTGCGAAATTTCTTATAAATCCATTCACCCGTTCGACCTGTAGCCGAGTCTAAAGGTCCTATGGAAAATAACATGGAGAAAACACGTTTTGGGACCCCCCTTTTATCTCAGCCCCCACTTGACCAATCCCCCCAAACTTTTAGGGAAGGAGCGCAGCGGACCGAGCCATCTTCTTTGAGAAATTCGCTAAGATTCTTCAACCAGGGCCAAAGTTATTCCAAATAGAATGTTGAGGATTTCCTATGGAAACTAGGTCCTAACTATAACTACCTACTGGCGACCGCCAGTAGGTAATATATATATACATATATATATATATATAATCGCTCCTTTTCCTTCTTACTTTTCAAAGAAAAACAACACTCGCGGGAGGAGGATCCAAAAGCTTTTGTTTCTGACCCTCAGAGCACCAGACGCGTTTCGGCTACTGCCTTTGTCAGTGGTACGCTGACGCGCCATTTTTTCTTGTTTAAATCCCCAACATGAGATAATACATAGAGATAGAAATGAGACTGCTCTCCCAAACATATTCGCCATATTGAAACTGTTATTGCTCCGTATTCCATTCTAATCATTAAGCCCTGGATGGGCTCGTGCTTTTTCCCAGACTGGAAATCAAATATTTGATTTTAAACAATTCATTACACATTTGTCCTTAAAATTTTATCAAAGCACTATGTTGTTTCACCCCCAAATGGGCGTTTTACTGCTAATAACAGTCTTATTATTTCGCCCTGGATGGGCATTTCAAGTCACTCCTTTACTCTATCTCTACTAACACACTGTGCAAATAATATTGTTAATCCCCACAACCAAAATGAAAATAAACATAAGACATAAAAAATTACGATAAAAATCTTAATTCATCAATACATATCTATGGGTTCACTGTAACTTTCAACTTTCTCTCTATACTGCACCTCAAGGGTCCGCTAGCCTAGATGAACTGTCATCTCTTCATGGCTATTGAGCCCTCCTGGGTTCTTGGTGACGATGTCTATTATATACCTGGATTCCAACCTCCTCAGTTTCTGTAATCTGTCCCCCCCTCTTGGATTAGTGGGTACTTGGTCTAATGCAAAGTATTCCAGTTGCTCACTATCACTTTTGTGGTGTTGTTTGTAGTGTCTAGCTACTGGGTAGGACGGGTCACAGTTCGTTATTGCCTTTATGTGTTCCAGGATGCGCATCTTTGTTGCATTCACAGTACTGCCTATATAGCGCAATCCGCACGGACATAATAGACAGTAAACTGTGTACGGTGTGGTGCATGTTAAAAAGGATTTGATTCTTCGAGCTTCCCCTCTCACCTGGTAAGATGTCACTTTCTTACTATGTCTACATGCTTTACAGCGTCCGCAGGGATAAAAGCCCGGTTTAGGTTTACCAAATGGTAGTACCTCAGGACGTGCTAGATAACTACTAGTCAAGGTGTTCCTTAATGCTCTTGCTCTCCTGTATGTCACCATTGGTTGTTTTGGTATATCTATACCTATTACTGGATCTGTAGTTAACAGATTCCAGTTTTTCCTTAATGCTGTCCTTAGCATCCCTGCACCTTTTGAGTACGTGGTGATTAATCTGAACTTCCCTCCTTTATCATTTGCCTTCTTTTTAGTTTTTAATGTCTCCTCTCTTGGGATTTGATCTACTTTGCTTAAAGCTTCTTTCAGACATTTTTCCACGAGGGAAAAGGGATAATAACGGACTTGTTAAAAGACTGGAGATCCAATATTGAGAGTGGGAGAGGCGCACGAGGGAGTATGAGCAGGAGTAAAGGCAACATATAATACTCCAAGTAAGCGTCACAAACGACATCGACGTGCCATGTACAGCGATACAGACCGCCAGGAGGCGGCAGAGAACGCTTTTAAAAAACGCACACAAGCAAGTGTGACAAAAAAGAAAAAACAAGATGAAATTAAAGGGTCAACAGTAACAGCAACAACTTTATACGGAAAATTGGAGAGATTGTTCGAACGAGAAATTAGAAAGTGGTGGGAAGCCACATCTTTGCAGAACTATGTAGAAGTGAAACGGGTACCAAGGGGACTGAGAGTGTATACGGTCCCAGCCTATGAGAATCTAGACCCCCAGCTGCTAGAGGAATGGGCGGAATATACAGGAGAATTCTGCCAAGGATTATTGAAGCTACTGATAAAATTCGCATGGAGCGATCATGCTAAAACACGGGAAGAAATAGCGGAACTTGAAAAAGAAATAGAGGCACTGGGGGAGGACAGCAAAAGGCTTGACGAACTGAAAGGTGCCATGATAAAACCTCTGAAAGCATATGAAGATAAAATCACGAGACGGAAACAAGAATAATTTGAAAGAGATGAGGGAGACTATATGACGGGCAGGGTACTTACTTTCGCCAAACGATACGATGCTTAGGTGAAAGCATTAAGAGCGAATAACAAAGCGGTGTTGACAAGAGGAGAGGAATCGGGAGACACAACGGAATCAGAAGTCTCAGAAAACGAACAGGCCAGAAAAGACAGAGAGGTGGTAACAGTCGCGGAAACACGACAACTCCCTTTTCGCGAAGAGTTTCAAATCATCAGGCAAACACAAAACTAGGGAGGCAGGGGCAAGCACCCAGAACAACAACAAAGAAGCCCCCCACGCGGAGGAGCAGCGAATGGAGGAAAAAGCAATTACTCGCCGCCGAGGACCCACAGCGCGACATACAACAAAAGACGATAAAACACAATGAGGAACAAACACAAGAAAATAATTTGACTATCGTGAACCTGAGCCAGCATAATCTAACGGAAGAAGAGGAACACGTTTTTGAAATTAGGTCTTTCCTTTTGCCCCTCTAAACCGCTTGAATACACACAGACTGAAATAGATCTTTCTCAAGAAAGTTGAAACTCCATAAATTTTACAAATTGCGACCACAAAAGACAACAACGCAAATTAAAAGAGGGGAGAGACAAGAAATCCGAGTGAGAGATATACCAGCCTTGGAAGCAATGCAAGAATTGAGAGCAGAAGGAGTAAGTCAACCTGAAAATTTGTCACAAGTGTATATACCACAAGAAGGAGGTAACACTAATTTCAAACCAGCATCGACGTTCGTACCACAAATGCCCAATGACAATATAGACCTTTTTATGGAATCAGTCTCTAAAGAACTAAGAAAGAAAGAAAGAAAAGGTCCAACGAATAACCAGTGGAATCTAACACAGAAACATCGAGAGGCAATAAGAAACTTACAAAATGATAAAAAACTGATTGTGAAGCCCTCGGACAAAGGAGGGAACGTGGTCTTACAAACATATGAAGCCTACAATGAAGAGGCACTAAGACAATTGCAGGATGTAAAGTGCTACCTGAAAGTGGGGAGGAAGGACTACCAAGACAGCATCACAGAGTGCCACGAAGTGTTAAAGAAATGGCACAGTGAAGGGATAATTGAGACAGAAGAATATCTGTATCTACGATGTCTAAATCCCGTAACACCATGTTTCTACCACCTACCAAAGGTGCACAAGGACAATGTGAAGCCACCAGGACGACCAATTGTAAGTGCCCAAGGGAGCCTTTTGGAACGTTTATCAATTTATATTGACTATTTCCTGATTGACTATGTAAAGACCTTAAGAAGTTATCTGAGAGATACTAAAGATCTATTAAGCAAGTTAGAACAGCTCACTTTGAGAGAAGGAGATCAACTTATAGTAATGGATATCGCTAGTTTGTATACTAGCATAGACCACGAACAAGGGATGAGGGCAGTAGAAAACATACTGTCAACAAGGGAGGCTAACTTTGCGAAACACAATGAGATGCTTTTGGAGTTTTTAAACTTTAGCCTTAAACACAACATCTTTCTGTACCAGGACCAACATTATAAGCAGTTGGTAGGAGTGGCCATGGGCACAAGCTATTCCCCCAGTTTCGCTAATATCTTTGTGGGATGGTGGGAGGAAAACGAAGCTTGGAACCTGATGTATGAGGAGTGGACACAACACATACTAGTATGGTACAGATACATAGATGATCAGTTGATCATCTGGCGAGGGCCAGAAAGCAGGGCAAAGGAATACATTGAGAAACTCAATGATAACACATATAACTTACGTTTCACGAGTGAAATTAGTAACAACAAAGTAAACTTTCTCGACCTGGAAATAAAAATAGAAGAAGGCAAAATAAATACACAGCTATTCAGAAAACCTACAGCAGGGAACTCGATTTTACATTCTATGAGTACCCACCCACCCAAGCTAATCCATAGCATCCCGTATGGAGAATTGTTGCGTATTAAACGCAACTGCACATTAAAAGAAAAGTATCAGGAGAATGCAAAGAAAAGCATAGAAAGATTCAGACTCCGGGAATATGGTGAAAAATGTCTGAAAGAAGCTTTAAGCAAAGTAGAACAAATCCCAAGAGAGGAGACATTAAAAACTAAAAAGAAAGCAAATGATAAAGGAGGGAAGTTCAGATTAATCACCACGTACTCAGAAGGTGCAGGGATGCTAAGGATAGCATTAAGGAAAAACTGGAATCTCTTAACTACAGATCCAGTAATAGGTATAGATATACCAAAACAACCAATGGTGACATACAGGAGAGCAAGAGCATTAAAGAACACCTTGACTAGTAGTTATCTAGCACGTCTTGAGGTACTACCATTTGGTAAACCTAAACCGGGCTTTTATCCCTGCAGACGCTGTAAAGCGTGTAGACATAGTAAGAAAGTGACATCTTACCAGGTGTGAGGGGAAGTTCGAAGAATCAAATCCTTTTTAACATGCACCACACCGTACAGAGTTTACTGCCTAGTATGTCCGTGCGGATTGCGCTACATAGGCAGTACTGTGAATCCAACAAAGATGCGCATCCTGGAACACCTAAGGGCAATAACGAACTGTGACCCGTCCTACCCAGTAGCTAGACACTACAAACAACACCACAAAAGTGATAGTGAGCAACTGGAATACTTTGCATTAGACCAAGTACCCACGATGATTAGAATGGAATACGGAGCAATAACAGTTCCAATATGGCGAATATGTATGGGAGAGCAGTCTCATTTCTATCTCTATGTATTATCACATGTTGGGGATTTAAACAAGAAAAAATGGCGCGTCAGTGTACCACTGACAAAGGCAGTAGCCGAAACGCGTCTGGTGCTCTGAGGGTCAGAAATAAAAGCTTTTGGATCCTCCTCCCGCGAGTGCTGTTTTTCTTTGAAAAGTAAGAAGGAAAAGGAGCGATAATAATAGCGAGGAACGCCCCTCGCAACAAGCACCCGTGCCTGAGTGCACGACCCGGCGTGAGGTGAAAGCAGAAATATATATATAGTAACTCCAAGAAACCACCTCCAATCCAGCAGGACCGGCGAAGTAGGAGACAGACCACAGCATTCGGGTAAGTATTTTTTATTTTTCAAGTATTTTCCGCAACCAACCAACCATGACGCGTTTCGGGCTTTGCAGCCCTTGTTCACATGCAAGGCATTAGTGATTTTTTCAGTGCTTATAAAGTGCTAAAGTGCTCCGCCTACAGCCCTGTTCCCTTAAAGGTCATGTGACCACTATAACAAGGGAAAACAGACTATCTCAAAATAAGCTCAAAGCAAAAATTACTTTGAACATTGCAATTCCGGCATAAATGCACCATGTGTACATTGTGTAAAGACATTTTTTATACACAACAGTCAAATTACCGAATAAATTCCTGGAAAGGGAATCATAACTGGGTAAATCCAGATACATCATATACACAAAAAATGTTAAGAGCATCTAAAACATGTCATAAAGAGATAGCATCGATTATTGTGCTAACAAGTATTAACTTTGTTATTAGGAAAGAATAGAATTCTTTCCACTAATGTGGGGCCTGACGGAGCAATAATAAATAACAACCAAAACAAAGCTAGGACAACCATGCCTAGTGTGCAAAGAGGCTAGAGATAAAGTGCAAACTGCATATTCATAAAGACAATGAAATATAAGTTATGAAATATCAAAGAATGCACTACAAAAAACACAATTATTACCCATCATAAAATCAGGGACTATTCTTTGTTTTAAAAATGCATTTCTAAAAACATAAATTTCATAATGTTGTTATCTTAAAAGAACATTACAGAATGTGTGTATAAACATTAAATAGTGATAAAATGTGGTAAAAGTAAAGGGAAGGCTCAAAAACCATTGGCCTCAAAATGGTGAAGAGACGGCGCAATATAGAAAAATTGATAACACATAAATATGCAAATAATTCATATTAATTTACATAGTAAAGTGCTATTAGTCATGAGTGTTTCTTAAACCCTGATAGATACAGGGAACCTGACTATCTATCAATACTAGAAGTACAGTAGAGAGAGTGTAAATATCTACCCAATGTAGTATATAATAATGAGCAACAGGGAACCTGACTACTCATTAACATTTGGGCAGAGTGTCTGACATAAATAGACCACAGCAAAAATGCAGAAAGGCTGATACGAAAAGAGGGGCAAAATAATACATATTTTGTATAATGGCAGAGTTCCTAGTGTTCTACAAAAAATTGTAAAAATCTTCAGTATTGTTGAGGCCAGTTGGCCATTTACTATCAAACTCTAATATGAAACGTGTTTCGAGTTGTCGCAATAACAGCTCTCTGTTGCCTCCTCTGCGTAAGGGCAATACTGATCCTATCACATAGTATCTCAAACAATTAAGATCTTTATTATGTTTGGCCGCAAAATGGCGTGCTACAGGTGAGGTAATTTGAATTTTATGGTCAATTGTGTCCCCTAACGTAGACCCCAACGGCTCCATGTACGTGCTTCAAGTACATGGAATTTCCCTCCATGACCAGATATGAAAACGCAAATACATTTGCGTCCAACGTTAACATGTCCTCTTTCAGATCCACCATGAATGGATCGATAATTCAGTTCCTAAGTATGTCTTGCCACCGTCTTTACATGGTGCACTTTCACGTTTTCCTGGCTCTGGCGAGCTAGGCCCTGATTTCTGCCATCGAGCCCTTTCTGCCTTCTGTCTCGGACAGCTACAGCCTGGATCTGCATCCCTGACCTTTACCTTACTCCCTGCGCGGTGAGCGGTGCCCGGCTCGGCCTGCTTGCCTGCCAAAGACAGTGTTTTGCTTTCAAGTTATCTGCTCCGCTCCTCGAAAATACATTCCTGCCTAGTGATTTAGGTAAACATCCCCCCAGCTGCAGAGCAAAGGGCCCGGCCTTTCTGTCTCTGTGCAAGTAATTCATTGCTCCTGTTACCATGGTAGGCCCATGGCCCCTCGCATTACACGCAGACACGTAGACGCATATGCACTCACTAGCAGTCAGTATAGAATAGCCTTTACCCGAAAGACCTTTCCTTCCAGATAATACAGTTCCTCAAACACTAGATATCAGATATGATTTGGGATTAGGTTGTTCTGACATGCCAGACTTCTGTCTCCTCTTTCAGAGCTAAATGTCAAGTCCCCTTCACCCTCCAGTTCCACGTCAATCACACGTCATGTTGCCTGCGCGCCATCCAGCCATATATTTCTGCTGACACTGCAGGATTTCTCTATGAATCCACCCACTTGTGACACTTTCATGTGACGTCTCTAGCACACACCTCCGTGTACGCCCTCGTGCACGCCTTCTGTTACGTACATGTGTTCTTATCTCGTTTCTTTCAGCTGTTACGCCTTTTGTATCCATCAAAATTGTATGCATTGACTATATATATTGTACACTGTTAATAAAGCATTGTCTATCCCTTCCTGAACCTTCGTGGTGATGGAACATGATACCATGGTTCGAACCATTTCATTAGATGGAATAAAACCCTTATAAACTCAGATTCCACGGACTCTGCCTCTCATTTTGATTGAGCTATTATTGAACTTATACCGCATAGAAATTTAGCATACGGTAAATCTTTATTTACCACATAATTTGGCGCCCGAACAGGGACCCCTCCCCCACCTTACACGCCGGTGGTGCGTTGCAGGCCTAGCCCCCTGCCACAGCCGTGACGGACAACTACGCGTACCCGCAGGATTTCCTGTATCTCCTTCAGGCCAACGGAGGTGACTGAGACTGCGATCGACACCCAGACGAGGCGGTGAGGAGTGCGGAGGATCCCGACCAGAGCCCAGCCGAGAGAGCAAGGTCCGAGGTGTCTAGAGGCCCACCAGTTCCGAAGTACCTACGTCACGTGTTGAGTCGAGTCCAGTCCGGTCCAGTCCAGTGTCGAGTTTCCGAGGCCTTCCGTTCCGTGCTTCCCGGTGAGTACCGTTGCTGGGGATGCATCAAGACGGGTGCATTAATTTGTGTCCGGTCAAGACGGGTTTGGGTACACAGACCCGGTCTGCACTGTTTTAGCAGTGTATCTGTACTGTTTAGCAGTATATCCAGTATCCAGTTATCTAGTTATTCTAGTTATTGTTGTTCGATTTCGAAATGTTTAAATGTGTTTTAATGTCGTGGTATGAGTGATTGTTTGATCTTCATTACTGTGTTTATTGTATTAGTTGTGTTCAAGTCCGAGTAAGTATCAAGTATCAAGGTTCAGAATGCCTCTATTCTCTAAACTGAGACAGATAGGAACTAGGAAAGGGATACTTGAGGAAGCTGTTCCCATCCCACCCAGGGACACTCCCGGTCATTTTATGTACCACAAGCCCGGCTTAGATGCCATATTATTTCTCGACTTGTGGGCAGATTACACCAAGGACTTAGCAGAGAATCAGAGATGGCCCGTTACAGGGACATGGGATGCCGAGTGCATCATGAGAGTAGAGGAAGCGTTATGGAAAAAGAAAGCCAGACAGTCACAGAAAGATGCCATTGAATTATGGCGTAAGGAATCACACAGACGGACAGAGAAAGCACTCAGAAAAGCAAAGAAAAGTAGAGAGGATTCTGAAAAAGCCAAAGAAAAAGAACTACTAGAAGAAGGAGAACGAGTTAGAATGGAACAACACGATAGACGGAGTAATGCCATTATGACAGGACTGTACCCGGTCCTGGCCGAGGGCCTGCCCCAGGCGACCCCGGAAACACCGAAAAATCTGCCCCCTCCATTGGATCCGACTAAATTACGTCACAAGACCGCAGCAGATATTTTTCTTTCTTCCTATTTAGACGATGTAGCTCCCGCATATACCGATGTACCTGCTCGTGTACCACCTACTGACGTTAACCTACCCCATGATCATCAGCCCCCAGGTCCGCAACAGCAGACCCCCCAGGTCCGCTTCCTGCACCCTTACCTGTTGTCCCCCCCGGTATTCAGCAATTACATCCACTTAATCCTTTTGGGGCTGGCGCTGCCCAGACCCCAACCCAGTTACAGCAGGTACCGACCCTACAGCAAGCCTCCGCTACAGGAGGTGCTACAGGAGGTTACCGTACCCCGCCACCTACACAGCGATTGACAATAAGAGACTTAGCTTCACAACATACCCCGAAAGGGGCCCCTTTAGAAAAGCTTAAAGAATATCTTACAGACTGTATATATGATCCCGTTCCAGGCAAGCAAGGGCCCATGATGTTAGCCTCGATACGTTTAAGACGTGCTGCAAATTTTTTAGTTTTATTGCCAGGAATGCCAGATTATCTAGACAGGATATATCGTTTTGTTCAGACTGGAGAGGGTCCTGAATGCATTCACGAGGCCATGGCATATCAGAAAGTAGACACTCAAAGTATGATATTAAGATTCCTCGTAAACTGTTTTATAAGAGAACGAGATCGGCCTGGTATAAATAAAGAAGAGATGGAGGTACTAACTACATGGAGTCAGAATATAGCAGACGGAAAACATGATAAACAGAAATGTACAGAGGCCATGTACAGAAAGGTCCGTAAAGAAATAGTAGTAATGCATGAAAGAGAGAAGGATGCAAGGGAAGCAGAAACAGACGTGAATAAATCCTCAGAGGAGGATGAGCCAGAAGATCCAGGTACGGTGGCCTATGTAGGAAAGGGTAGACCCTTTAATAAAACGTTACGCCCAGAAAGCAAGAGACTTTTTCACTCGGCTATGTCAAACCCGAGGACTCCTGAACATCTATTTCAGGCTACCGATAAAGTACTTCAAGAACGAATGGGGTACCATGTACTCAATTCCATGGATGAACAAGAATTAGCCAGGTCAGCAGTACAATGGGCTGACAATTCCGATAGATATAATGATGACGCAGTAGCGCAAACCTTTTTGAATCTTTCCCCAGACGAACAGCGACTAGCTGGTATGTACATGATACAACACCTCCTTACGTTGTATAAGAGCCAACATTCTGATCCAGGTCCCCTACCTGATGTACTAATAGAGTTACTAATGAATAAATGGAGAGGCCTAGGTACCGATTTAATTAAAGTAATTTTAGAACATCGACACAGATATAGTGCTTTCTTGAATCCACAGTTTGTTTCAGCTCCACCCCCAGAAAGGAAAATGTTTTACATAGACAGACAGAATCCCTTGCGAGAAGTGCACCCAGTCAGGAATGATGATAATACCCTTACACGTGTGTATGTATACACGCCCATAACTAAAATGGAATTATTGGAAATGAAGAAAATAGTGCCCAGCCACGATAAAGACCCTGCAGGTTTTCACCGTGAAATTAAAGACATGTTACTCATGGGAGATTACACCTATCCTGACATTATGAAAATATTGAAAGTATTACTGCCTGCCGGTATTTACGAGAAACTCAAAGAAAAAGAATGGGAGGTGGGAGACCAAAAGATTGATGGGGCTGCATTAGAAACTGAAGAATCTGGTCGAACCCCAGGTTTAGGTCTTGGGGATAAAACTAAAGCATTACCAGGATTGTTAGTACAGGTTTTGCCACGTTTGTTAGCAACTAAAAAGGAAGACTGGGATGCAATCTCAGCCTGCAAACAGAAACCCGATGAAGACACTAGTGATTTTTATTCCCGATTTGAGAAATGTTTTATTATTAATAGTGGCCTGAAACCAAGTAGCGAGTCATACCCGCATCTTTTTGTATCCAAATTAGTCGAGAATTCCTTGCCCCAGGTTAAGAACCGTGTACTGAAAGTCGAGAGCACATGGCAAGCTAATTCGCCTTCCCAAATGTTGCAGATGTTACAGTACCACCAGAACAGAATTAGGGAAGAACATGATCACGAACAGAGACGTATGAAAGACACGAAAATGAAAATGCTAGTAGCTCAGTCAGTTCCAGCTGACGGTCAGAAAAAGGGTACAGCACAATCACAGTCCAATACTTCAGCAGCTCCTGTTAAAGGGACATGCAACTATTGTAAACAGCCAGGTCACTATGTAAACGATTGTGCAGTTTTGAAACATAATATATCCACAGGTAAAACTAAAGAGAGACCACGTCAACCTAGACAAGACCAGGCCCAATAATCCGTACCACAGAATGTACAGCCTATGCATGCTCCACAACAGACAGTACAGACCGTAGCGGTACCACAGCCACAACCCATTGCCGCAACACAACATGCAACACAGCAGATGTACCAATATGCACAAACTGATTATCCCGATTACCAGCGATACACATGAAACAGCCTAGAGAGGGAGTTTGGCTTGCCTCTTATTGAGGTTCCTGTAGATCAAGAGGGTCCTTATGTACATAGTCAGGTATTAGGAAAGGATAGAAAGTTTTTGATTGACACAGGGGCAAGCAGGACGACAATCAGTCACGACGAGGTTCCAGGGGCACCCCTCTCAGGCTCACAGAATGTTTCCCTTGGATTTTCAGGAAAGCCTATTGTTAATGAAGTATCAAAACCAGTTCCCCTTGCAGTTGGTCCGTTGTCTCGCACTACAGATTTATTGCTCACGAAATCATGTCCAGAAAACTTATTAGGTATCAAGACACTGAAAGCTCTAGGAGCTGTAATTTGTTGTTCTCCGGAGGGAGTAAGATTGTTTCTGCGTGACTTTAAGGGTGTTGAGAGATATTGATTCCAGATTACAGAATGTTCCTGCACATTTATGGGCACAAGGCCCCACTGATGTAGGTTGTATGCACATTACACCATATCGAGTTACACTCAAGCAAGGTGTTGTTTTACCACGAATCCGGCAATACAAGTTACCACCAGATGCTGTAGTGGCTTTACTGAAAATCATTGACGAGCTCATTGCACAAGGAGTGGTTGTAGAAACCGACTCAAATCTCTGTAATTCCCCTATCATTCCAATTCTTAAACGTACTGACCCAAATGCACCCCCAGTTTATCGATTAGTTATCGATTTACGAGAATTGAATAAATGCATTGTACCACAATATCCCGTGGTCCCAGACATTTCGTCCCTATTGACTGCTATTGATTCCGAAGCGACGTTCTTTACTGTAATTGATCTGAAGAACGCCTTCTTTAGTGTCCCCATTGATCCGGAAAGCCAATATCTTTTCGGATTCTGTTTAAATGGCCGAAGCTTCAAATTTGCACGCGCACCTCAAGGATTCACAGAAAGCCCCAGCATCTATAGCCAAGCATTGAAAAGACAACTTGACAGTATCCATATGCCTGACAACACTGCCCTACTTCAGTACGTCGATGATCTACTGATCACCGCCCGTAGCGAACCTGAATGTGAACAAGCATCACTGACGGTTTTGCATTTCCTGGCGGACAAGGGACACAAAGTGTCTCCTTCGAAGCTGCAATTCTGTGTTCAGCAAGTGGTGTACCTTGGGCACTTGCTGTCCAAGAGGGGGAGACAGCTAACACCTGACCGTATCCAGTTAATTGTAAACATGTCACAACCCAAGACACAAAAGGAGGTACGGGCCTTTATAGGCCTCACTTCTTACTGCAGACAATGGATCCCTCAGTACGCATTTCTAGCCAAGCCACTCATACAGTTGACAACCCAGGAGGCAGCGACATCGACTGTCCTCCCTTGGACTCAGGAACATACACAAGCTTTTGACGACTTAAAGAAAGCCTTATGTCAAACACCAGTTTTAGCGACACCATGTTACAACAAGCCTTTTACACTTTTTGTCACAGAACTCGAAGGTACTGCATTGTCAGTACTCACCCAGGATCAAGCAGGTTCACACAAACCGTGTGCTTATTTTTCTAGTACATTAGATCCAGTAGCCCAGGCTCTGCCTGCGTGCTTGAAATCTGTAGCAGCAACAGCTCTAGCGATTAGACAAAGGGATTCCATAGTGTTAGGACACCAATTGACAGTACAAGTTCCACATTCCGTGGAAGTTCTTTTGAACAGAACACAGACTCAGCATTTGACTATAGCACGACTGACAGGTTATGAATTAACATTGTTTCAACCACACATAGAAATCAGGCGCTGCAATACATTGAATCCTGCTACACTTTTGCCATTAAGTGAGACAGACCCTTTGGCACATGATTGTGTTGAAGTCATTACCATTACGACGAAACCCAGACAAGACTTGACAGATATCGCATTACCAGATCCAGACCTGACACTTTATGTGGATGGTTCATGTATGAGAACAAGTACAGGAGAGTTAGTGGCCGCATATGCAGTCACGACAGAAACTGAAGTCATAGAAACACACCGCATTGACACCCTGTCAGCCCAAGCAGCAGAGCTCATCGCTCTGACTCAAGCCTGTATTCGAGCCAAGAATAAGAAAGTTAACATATACACAGATTCCCGTTATGCCTTCGGAGTTGTACACGACTTCGGAGTTCTCTGGCAAGAGAGAGGTTTCTTAACTTCTCACGGTGCCAAAATCCAGCACGGTCCCCTCATTCAAGCTCTGTTAGAAGCAATACATTTGCCTACAGCCATAGCCATCATGAAGTGCAAAGCACATACGAAAATTACAGATACCATTTCCCAGGGTAATGACCTGGCAGATCAGACAGCCAAGCATACAGCTCAGACTCATACTCACACAACTGACCTGACAAAGACAATAGTCCAGACACCGACACATTGCATGACAGTTAGGGATCCCGCCCTAGATTTAATTGACATACAGACACATGCTACACCAGACGAAATCAAGAAATGGACTGAACTAGGAGGGATCCAGACAGAACAGGGATGGATGACGAAGGGAAAAGCCACATGGTTTCTCCCCGACTCTATGATTCAAGTTATCATTAATACAGCACATAGTCCTGCACATTTAGGAGAAAAAGCCATGCTAGACAGTATTCAAAACCTTTGGTTCAATAAACATTTACGAGCAGCAGCAAAACAGAAAGTGCGTACTTGCATGATCTGTTGTCAGTTCAACCCAGGTAAAGGCATTCCCGTAGAGCAAGGTGGATTTCATCCTCCCGATTACCCTTTTGAAGTCCTTTAGATGGATTATATCCAGATGGAACGTTGTCGAGGATTCAAGTATGTCCTCGTAGTTGTATGTGCACTTTCCCGATGGACAGAAGCATATGCAGTCCCAGATTACACTGCTCCGACCACTGCCAAGCAGCTGGTACGTGAATTCTTCCCACGGTATGGTTTGCCCCGTGTCGTGTACTCAGATAACGGTCAGCCATTCTCGTCCGAGCTCATGAAGCAGGTATCACTCCTGCTAGGATATCAGTGGAAGTTCCATTGTGTCCGACATCCCGAAGCAGCAGGTCTCGTAGAGAGACATAACCAGACATTGAAAACGCGCCTTGCTAAGATTTGTGCCGAGAAAGGTGTAGACTGGATAGTTGCATTGCCAGTTGCACTCTTTTACATGAGAATGGTAGCTCATTCCAGGACAGGGCTATCCCCGTACGAGGTGGTCTTTGGCAGGCCACCGAATATGTGGGGGACGCCTCTGCCTCGTAAGATCACAGATGTTGACTGTAATATGCTGACAGATTACCTTGCCTCCTTGATGTCTGCACTACAATCTTGTCGTTCACAGGTAGCTGCAGCCTTTCCCGACAACACCGAGGTGAAGCCACACGAGATTGTCCCTGGCGACCAAGTGTATATCCGGAATTTCGACAGGAGGAGTCCGCTGGAGCCCCGCTGGCAGAAGCCGAAGCTTGTTCTGTTGACCACGAGGACGGCAGTCAAGGTGGAGGGCCGCAAAGGCTGGCTCCACTCCAGCCACATCAAGAAATTCCATGGACTACCGCCAAAACTAGACTCCCAGCCCTGCCCCATTCCAGAGACTGATACTAAACTCCCCCTGGTAGAGAAAAGTCCTTCTCAAGAATTTCGTATGAAATTGAGGTCTAGCAAGTCAGACAGTTTAATTGTTTAAGTCCTCCCCTAGGTGAAGCGGTTAGACAGGTTCCTGACATGTACAAGTTAGACCCCAATAGAGAGAGAGATAGACAGAAACAGCTCAAGAAACGAGAATATCGTAAATCTCTCCGCAGCCATTGTATTGTTACATTATTGATTATGTTTTTTCTGAGTCTTACGATTATTGCTGCAGGTTTATTGTTACACATGTACTTTCCTATTTTCACACGTGCACATTCTTCCTCAAATGACACTGTCGAGCATACTTTCAGTGAATTGCCCCCTCACGAGTTATCATACCGACTTGCGCTGCGCAACAATACTTTCATCAGTATGTTACATCATTCTCATCAGACCAGTAACGCTACAAATTGTTGGATATGTGGCCGACTCCCCCCCTATCAGAAATACAAGGGAGTTCTGCCCCTCTTTCCGTACCCGTTTACACACAATGGTTCCTGTGGTGCATGGTTTAGTTTAATAAATTCTTTAGATTCTGATTCCATAATTTATCAGGGTAATTGGGTCTGGGGAAATCTGAACACAGTTATGCATAGAGCATGTTACCCTAACAAGGAGGGTCTTCCACAAAGGACAGGGACCGACCTAGAAAATGAAGTATATGGATTAGGTAATTATACACTTAACCTCATGATTCTGAATGTCCAGTCCGAAACTAAGCCAGACTTGCCCTCTATGTCGGTGTTACCAGTTAAAGGTGAATTATGTGTCAGAAAGAATGGTTCGGTACACCTAGGTCATAGTGAATGTACTACTGTGATCGAATTCAGTGATAAAGGCAAGTCTACATTCAAAGCTACCCGCCATTCCTATTTTATTTGTGGTCAGACAGCCTATATACGTTTGACACTAGATTGGGATGGGACATGTTACATTGCATTCCTTCTGCCATCTGTTTTTCTAGCTCCACCTGATTATCATAAGAACTCCCGTCTAGTACCTAATAGACCCAAGAGAGAACTCCCGATTGTCGACTATACTGAAACGGCATGGGAACGATACACAGATTTCAATAAAGGTTTCTTTCCCTATTTAGGAGCTGTCTTCAATAGCAAATCAATACGTCACTTGACCAGAACTCTCGAAGCAGTAGTGAATGAAACTACTTCCGCCCTAGGCAACTTAACAGAGGAACAGTCTGCTATGAGACTTGTTGTTCTTCAAAATCGTCTTGTTCTTGACGTCATCCTGGCCGATAGGGGCGGAGCTTGTAGAGTCATCGGATCGAGTTGCTGTGTTTTCATTCCAGAAAACGCACCGTCAGTATATAGAGCCATAACCCGTCTCCATAAGATTGCAAGTCAGATAGTCAAGTCAAGTCAAGTCAAGTCATAAAATTTGTATAGCGCACTACATACCCAGAGGGTTTGAAGGCGCTTAGGAAGGGGAGGAGGATTATTTGTCAAATATCCACGTTTTAAGCTGCTTTCTGAACGCTAGGTGGTTCTGGGTGAGGCGAAGGTAAGCGGGGAGTGAGTTCCATGTTTTAGCAGCCAGGTATGAAAAGGATCTGCCTCCCATGGTGGTCTTGTTGATGCGAGGTACAGTGGCGAGGGCTTGGCTGGAAGAACGTAGTTGGCGGGGGGGTGTAGAAGGACAGTCGAGAGTTGAGGCAATCTGGTCCGATGTCATAGAGTGATTTGTGTGCGTGGGTAAGCAGTCGGAAAGTGATCCTCTTATTGACGGGTAGCCAGTGGAGGTCTTTAAGGTGACCAGAGATATGTTCGTTGCGTGGGATGTCTAGTATGAGCCTGGCTGAGGCGTTTTGGATTCGTTGGAGTTTCTTCTGGAGTTTAGCGGTAGTACCTGCGTAGAGGGTGTTTCCGTAGTCCAGTCGGCTCGTGACCAGAGCGTGGGTGACTGTTTTCCTTGTTTCGGAGGGGATCCAGCGAAATGTTTTTCTGAGCATGCGAAGAATGTTGAAGCAGGAAGAGGATACGGCGTTGACTTGTCTGTTCATTGAGAGTGAAGAATCTAGGATGACGCCAAGGTTCCGTGCGTGGTCTGTCGGGATGGGTGCTTTTCCGAGGGCTTCCGGCCACCAGGAGTCGTCCCAAGCAGAGGGGGATGTACCTAAGATGAGGACTTCTGTTTTGTCTGAGTTCAGTTTCAGACGGCCTTGTTTCATCCATTCGGCAACTTCTTTCATTCCTTCGTGTAGGTTAGTTTTGGCGGTGTTGGGGTCTTTGGTGAGTGATAGGATCAGTTGGGTGTCATCCGCGTAGGAGATGATGTTGAGGTTGTGTTGGCGTGCGATGGCCGCGAGGGGGCTCATGTATACGTTGAAGAGGGTGGGGCTGAGTGAGGATCCTTGTGGTACGCCACAGATGACTTCAGTGGCCTCGGACTTGAATGGTGGGAGGCGGACTCTCTGTGTTCTTCCGGAGAGGAAGGAGGTGATCCATTCAAGTGCTTTTCCTTGTATTCCGATGTTTCTGAGGCGCTGTAGAAGGGTGCTGTGGCAGACTGTATCGAATGCTGCAGAGAGGTCGAGGAGGATGAGGGCGACTGTGTCTCCATTGTCCAGTAGAGTTCGAATGTCGTCTGTTGCTGCGATGAGGGCGGTCTCAGTGCTGTGTTTTGCTCGGAAGCCAGATTGTGAGGGGTCGAGGGATTTGTTGGCTTCGAGGAAGGCGGCGAGCTGGTTGTTGACGGCTTTCTCGATGACTTTGGCCGGGAATGGAAGAAGCGAGATGGGGTGGTAATTTTTGAGTTCGGTGGGGTCCGCTGTTGGTTTTTTCAGAAGGGCGGTGAGTTCAGCGTCTTTCCAGTCTTCTGGGAAGGTAGCGGAGTTGAAGGAGCAGTTGATGACGTCTCGGAGGTGCGGTGCTATGACGGAGTCTGCTTTGTTGAAGATGTGGTGAGGGCATGGGTCTGTGGGGGATCCTGAGTGGATGGAATTCATCAGGCGGATGGTGTCCTCAGTGGAGATTGGGTTCCAGGCGTTAAGGGTGTTCACGGGGGGAAGATGGTCAGCAGATGGTAGGGTGGGTTGGTTTCCGGGTTGGTTGTCAAAGCTGTTGTGGATGTCTGCAATCTTGTTGTGGAAAAAAGAGGCTAGGGAGTCGCAAAGGGTTTGAGAGGGGGTGATGTCGTTGGAGTTGGCCGAGGGATTGGAAAATTCCTTGATGATGTTGAAAAGTTCCTTGCTGTTGTGGGCGTTGTTGTCAAGTCGATCCTTGAATGCTGTTTTCTTGGCTTTTCGGATCAGTTGGTGGTGAGTGCGGGTGGCGCTTTTGAAGGCGTCCTTGGTGCTGGTGGTTGGGTCTTTTTTCCAGGCCTTTTCAAGGGAGCGGCAGAGTTTCTTGGATTTCTTGAGATCATCGTTGAACCATGAGGCTTTCTTGCTGCCAGGTTTGCTTTGACGTTTTTTCAGTGGTGCTAAGGTGTCGGCGGTGTTGGATAACCATAGGGTGAGGTTGGCGGCGGCTTCGTTGGCGTTAGAAGAGAGGGCTGGGGAGTTTCGAAGGAGCGATGCGGAGATTTGGTCCTTGGTGATTTTGTTCCAGTTTCTTTGCAGGGTAGGTTGGGAGTGGTTGATGGGTTTCGGCTTGTTGTAGGTGAAGTGAACGCAGCTGTGGTTGGTCCATAGGAGATCCGTAGTGTGGCTGAAGGAGACATGATTGCTGGAAGTGAAGATGGGGTCGAGTGTGTGACCTGCGATGTGGGTGGGGGAAGTGACTAGTTGTTTAAGTCCGAGGTTGGCGAGGTTGTCCACGAGGGTGGCGGTGTTGTGGTCGTTTATCTTTTCAAGGTGAAAGTTGAGGTCTCCCAGAAGAATATAGTCTTTGGAGGGGAGCGCGTGTGGAGAGATGAAGTCCGTGATGTCTTCACTGAATTTTGCGCGGGGTCCTGGTGGTCTGTAGAGGAGAGTGCCTCTGAGTGTTGTTTTGGGGTCGATGTGGATCTGGAAGTGAAGGTGTTCGGAGTTGGCGAGGTTGGCGTCAGAGCTGGTTGAGATGCGGATAGATTTCTTATGGACGATAGTGATTCCTCCTCCTGTGTGGCTGGTACGGTCTTTGCGGGTGATCTTATAGTCTTCAGGGATGGCAATGGTGATGTCTGGTGCGGAGGAAGCATTCATCCATGTTTCCGTAAGGAAGGCGACGTCTGGAGAGAAGGTGTCTAGTAGGTTCCATAGGTCAATGGCGTGCCTGCGCACCGATCGGGTGTTGAGCAAGATGCATTGTAGGTGGTTGGGGTCGGGAATCTGTGGTGTGGTCGTAGCGGAGATGTGGTCGGTGCCGCTGAATTTGCAGGAGTAGCAGGAGAAAGGTCCATGGGTGTGTCCAGGAGCGGCTTGGACGCAGTTGGGGGCGCGACCGGGGTTAAGGGCTAGGAGGGAGGCGACATCGTAGGTAATGCGGGAAGGCTGGGAGGCGTGAGGAGCAGGGGGTCTGGCACTGGGCGCGGTCCAGGCGCGGACGGGCGTAGACGGGCTTACCTTTGGCGCACCTTCGGCGCGGGTTGGGCGCGGTCGCTGCGCGTGGACGCTGCGCGCGGGAACTACTGTCATATATGGAGAGTGGAGGGGGAGGGGCGAGGGCGTTCAGCTGGGAGGCGGGGCGGGCTAAGGAGGACGACAACAACAACAAAATGGAGGCGGAGGGGTCAGGGCGGCAAGAGCGCTTGGGGGAAAACGCAAATACTGCTACAGAGTCACGCAATTGAATACAATGCTAATGAGCAAAAGCGGCGAGATGATAACAAAGTTTACAATTCTACAGTCACGCTGGCAATATCACACTGCAAATGGGCAAATCGGCAATTTAGCAATCAAAATGGGCAAAGCGGCAGTCCAAGCACGCAGCGGCAATTAGAGCGCACAGCAGGCTGTAGTTATTAATCAGAGTCCAGATCAGAGCATAAGCGCTGCACAAACGATACCGCAACAGCAGGGGAGCGACCACTCAGCTCGGAAGCCAGAATCCAGGCACCTGGACATGGTCCGGTTGGTTCTGGAGCGTGTTATCAGCCTGGGGATGGAAAGTCCTATCCTTCCTCGGAATAGCCCTTCTCATAGTATTCAGTTGTTGCCTATGTTTACAGTGTGGGCCAGCGATTTGCGGCTTGTGCGCCACATCATGTATTCCCCATCCAAGTCCACGTTCTAAATCTCTCCTGAAAAAGGAAGAGCAAATGGTGTTATATGAACAAATAGATAGACTAATGAAGATCGATATATCATGAAGGGTCCGTAGGGGACAAGGAGAGAATGAGGTAATTTGAATTTTATGGTCAATTGTGTCCCCTAATGTAGACCCCAACGGCTCCATGTACGTGCTTCAAGTACATGGAATTTCCCTCCATGACCAGATATGAAAACGCAAATACATTTGCGTCCAACGTTAACATGTCCTCTTTCAGATCCACCATGAATGGATCGATAATTCAGTTCCTAAGTATGTCTTTCCACCGTCTTTACATGGTGCACTTTCACGTTTTCCTGGCTCTGGCGAGCTAGGCCCTGATTTCTGCCATCGAGCCCTTTCTGCCTTCTGTCTCGGACAGCTACAGCCTGGATCTGCATCCCTGACCTTTACCTTACTCCCTGCGCGGTGAGCGTTGCCCGGCTCGGCCTGCTTGCCTGCCAAAGACAGTGTTTTGCTTTCAAGTTATCTGCTCCGCTCCTCGAAAATACATTCCTGCCTAGTGATTTAGGTATTTACAAAAAGGGGTGGTGAGGGACAGAGTCTCTGAATTAAGCAGAAAGCTCTCACCCAGTCAAAAGATCAGGGCTAGATCCAACACCATTTTTTAGCTCACTGCACCATCCTAGTTTCAGAACCTGGCTGTATGCAAATTAGTCTGTTCCTGTTCCAGTGCATGATGGGAACAGGACAAACCAAACTACAGAAGCCAATTCTTACACTGGGAAGGAAACAAGCTCCCGGGGACCGGTTTCTGGCATTACAGCCGTCTTCGGCCCGGTTTGCTTGAATCCTGATGGTGCAATGAGCAAGGGTCTCACATCTGAGAATACCCTTCCACGCTTAGGGTGGACAAAAATATTTACAAAAAGGGGTGGTGAGGGACAGAGTCTCTGAATTAAGCAGAAAGCTCTCACCCAGTCAAAAGATCAGGGCTAGATCCAACACCGTTTTTTAGCTCACTGCACCATCCCAGTTTCAGAACCTGGCTGTATGCAAATTAGTCTGTTCCTGTCCCAGTGCATGATGGGAACAGGACAAACCAAACTACAGAAGCCAATTCTTACACTGGGAAGGAAACAAGCTCCCGGGGACCGGTTTCTGGCATTACAGCCGTCTTTGGCCCGGTTTGCTTGAATCCTGATGGTGCAATGAGCAAGGGTCTCACATCTGAGAATACCCTTCCACGCTTAGGGTGGACAAAAATATTTACAAAAAGGGGTGGTGAGGGACAGAGTCTCTGAATTAAGCAGAAAGCTCTCACCCAGTCAAAAGATCAGGGCTAGATCCAACACCGTTTTTTAGCTCACTGCACCATCCCAGTTTCAGAACCTGGCTGTATGCAAATTAGTCTGTTCCTGTCCCAGTGCATGATGGGAACAGGACAAACAAAACTACAGAAGCCAATTCTTACACTGGGAAGGAAACAAGCTCCCGGGGACCGGTTTCTGGCATTACAGCCGTCTTCGGCCCGGTTTGCTTGAATCCTGATGGTGCAATGAGCAAGGGTCTCACATCTGAGAATACCCTTCCACGCTTAGGGTGGACAAAAATATTTACAAAAAGGGGTGGTGAGGGACAGAGTCTCTGAATTAAGCAGAAAGCTCTCACCCAGTCAAAAGATCAGGGCTAGATCCAACACCGTTTTTTAGCTCACTGCACCATCCCAGTTTCAGAACCTGGCTGTATGCAAATTAGTCTGTTCCTGTCCCAGTGCATGATGGGAACAGGACAAACCAAACTACAGAAGCCAATTCTTACACTGGGAAGGAAACAAGCTCCCGGGGACCGGTTTCTGGCATTACAGCCGTCTTCGGCCCGGTTTGCTTGAATCCTGATGGTGCAATGAGCAAGGGTTTCACATCTGAGAATACCCTTCCACGCTTAGGGTGGACAAAAATATTTACAAAAAGGGGTGGTGAGGGACAGAGTCTCTGAATTAAGCAGAAAGCTCTCACCCAGTCAAAAGATCAGGGCTAGATCCAACACCGTTTTTTAGCTCACTGCACCATCCCAGTTTCAGAACCTGGCTGTATGCAAATTAGTCTGTTCCTGTCCCAGTGCATGATGGGAACAGGACAAACCAAACTACAGAAGCCAATTCTTACACTGGGAAGGAAACAAGCTCCCGGGGACCGGTTTCTGGCATTACAGCCGTCTTCGGCCCGGTTTGCTTGAATCCTGATGGTGCAATGAGCAAGGGTCTCACATCTGAGAATACCCTTCCACGCTTAGGGTGGACAAAAATATTTACAAAAAGGGGTGGTGAGGGAAAGAGTCTCTGAATTAAGCAGAAAGCTCTCACCCAGTCAAAAGATCAGGGCTAGATCCAACACCGTTTTTTAGCTCACTGCACCATACCAGTATCAGAACCTGGCTGTATGCAAATTAGTCTGTTCCTGTCCCAGTGCATGATGGGAACAGGACAAACCAAACTACAGAAGCCAATTCTTACACTGGGAAGGAAACAAGCTCCCGGGGACCGGTTTCTGGCATTACAGCCGTCTTCGGCCCGGTTTGCTTGAATCCTGATGGTGCAATGAGCAAGGGTCTCACATCTGAGAATACCCTTCCACGCTTAGGGTGGACAAAAATATTTACAAAAAGGGGTGGTGAGGGACAGAGTCTCTGAATTAAGCAGAAAGCTCTCACTCAGTCAAAAGATCAGGGCTAGATCCAACACTGTTTTTTAGCTCACTGCACCATCCCAGTTTCAGAACCTGGCTGTATGCAAATTAGTCTGTTCCTGTCCCAGTGCATGATGGGAACAGGACAAACCAAACTACAGAAGCCAAATCTTACACTGGGAAGGAAACAAGCTCCCGGGGACCGGTTTCTGGCATTACAGCCGTCTTCGGCCCGGTTTGCTTGAATCCTGATGGTGCAATGAGCAAGGGTCTCACATCTGAGAATACCCTTCCACGCTTAGGGTGGACAAAAATATTTACAAAAAGGGGTGGTGAGGGACAGAGTTTCTGAATTAAGCAGAAAGCTCTCACCCAGTCAAAAGATCAGGGCTAGATCCAACACCGTTTTTTAGCTCACTGCACCATCCCAGTTTCAGAACATGGCTGTATGCAAATTAGTCTGTTCCTGTCCCAGTGCATGATGGGAACAGGACAAACCAAACTACAGAAGCCAATTCTTACACTGGGGAGGAAACAAGCTCCCGGGGACCGGTTTCTGGCATTACAGCCGTCTTCGGCCCGGTTTGCTTGAATCCTGATGGTGCCAGGGACAGACTGATTTGCATATAGCCAGGTTCTGAGCTGGGATGGGGCAGTGAGATAAATAACGGTGATGGATCAAGCCCTGATCTTTGGACTGGGTAAGAGTGGTCTGCTTAACTCAGACACTCTGTTCATCACCACCCCCTTTTCTAAATCGTTTTTGGCCACTATAGGTGTGGCAGGGTATACTCAGACATGAGTCCCTTTCTCACTGCTCCATCAGGATTCAAACAAGCCGGCCCAAAGAAGGCTGAAATGCCAGAAACCGGTCCCCGGTAGCTTGTCTCCTTTCTGGTGAAGAATTGGCTTGGTAGTTTAGTCTGCCCTGTTCCCATGATGCACTGGACCAGGGACAGACTGATTTGCATATAGCCAGGTTCTGAGCTGGGATGCGGCAGTGAGAGAAATAACGGTGATGGATCAAGCCCTGATCTTTGGACTGGGTAAGAGTGGTCTGCTTAACTCAGACACTCTGTTCATCACCACCTCCTTTTCTAAATCGTTTTTGGCCACTATAGGTGTGGCAGGGTATACTCAGACATGAGTCCCTTTCTCACTGCTCCATCAGGATTCAAGCAAGCCAGGCCGAAGAAGGCTGAAATGCCAGAAACCGGTCCCCGGTAGCTTGTCTCCTTTCTGGTGAAGAATTGACTTGGTAGTTTAGTCTGCCCTGTTCCCATGATGCACTGGGCCAGGGACAGACTGATTTGCATATAGCCAGGTTCTGAGCTGGGATGGGGCAGTGAGATAAATAACGGTGATGGATCAAGCCCTGATCTTTGGACTGGGTAAGAGTGGTCTGCTTAACTCAGACACTCTGTTCATCACCACCCCCTTTTCTAAATCGTTTTTGGCCACTATAGGTATGGCAGGGTATACTCAGACATGAGTCCCTTTCTCACTGCTCCATCACGATTCAAGCAAGCCGGGCCCAAGAAGGCTGAAATGCCAGAAACCGGTCCCCGGTAGCTTGTCTCCTTTCTGGTGAAGAAATGGCTTGGTAGTTTAGTCTGCCCTGTTCCCATGATGCACTGGGCCAGGGACAGACTGATTTGCATATAGCCAGGTTCTGAGCTGGGATGGGGCAGTGAGATAAATAACGGTGATGGATCAAGCCCTGATCTTTGGACTGGGTAAGAGTGGTCTGCTTAACTCAGACCCTCTGTTCATCACCACCCCCTTTTCTAAATAGTGATTTAGATAAACATCCCCCCAGCTGCAGAGCAAAGGGCCCGGCCTTTCTGTCTCTGTGCAAGTAATTCATTGCCCCTGGTACCATGGTAGGCCCATGGCCCCTCGCATTACACGCAGACACGTAGACGCATATGCACGCACTAGCAGTCAGTATAGAATAGCCTTTACCCGAAAGACCTTTCCTTCTAGATAATACAGTTCCTCAAACACTAGATATCAGATATGATTTGGGATTAGGTTGTTCTGACATGCCAGACTTCTGTCTCCTCTTTCGGAGCTAAATGTCAAGTCCCCTTCACCCTCCAGTTCCACGTCAATCACACGTCATGTTGCCTGCGCGCGCATCCAGCCATATATTTCTGCTGACACTGCAGGATTTCTCTATGAATCCACCCACTTGTGACACTTTCATGTGACGTCTCTAGCACACACCTCCGTGTACGCCCTCGTGCACGCCTTCTGTTACGTACATGTGTTCTTATCTCGTTTCTTTCAGCTGTTACGCCTTTTGTATCCATCACCATTGTATGCATTGACTATATATATTGTACACTGTTAATAAAGCATTGTCTATCCCTTCCTGAACCTTCGTGGTGATGGAACATGATACCATGGTTTGAACCATTCCATTACATGGAATAAAACCCTTATAAACTCAGATTCCACGGACTCTGCCTCTCATTTTGATTGAGCTATTATTGAACTTATACCGCATAGAAATTAAGCATACGGTAAATCTTTATTTACCACACAGGATAGGAGGGATCAGTATGCAATATAGCCCTTAGGTGCTGTAAAATTCTGACGTGCACCTGGGCTTTAGTACTACCGATGTAATGTAGTCCACAGGTGCACGTCAGAACATAGACTGCAAAATCCGTTTTACAGTCGTAGCAGCCTTTAATTGGAATCTCACTGGGGCAGAAAGGGGTTTGATAGTGGGTTTTATTCTCCCCAAATTTACAGGCCAATTTTTTTGAATAATTCTTTTGATGGCATATTCATCACTACTATAGGCTGTGATGAACCTGGGACATGTATGGATAGTCATGTCGGAACCATTAGATACATCAGCATTGTCGGGGTCGGGTGTCAGAAATAAACTCTCTCTACTTCTTAACCTTGCTTTAGCCAAAGCTTGGTTAAAAATTTGATTGGAGTAACCACGTTCTAGAAACCTAATTCTGAGATCATTGATACATTTGTCAAATTCAGATGTGGAGCTACAAATACGTTTGACTCTAAGGATTTCACCTAAAAAGATACTGTAAATTGTGTGCTTCGGATGGAGGCTAGAGGCATGTAAAAGGGTGTTTCCCGAAGTAGGTTTACGATGTAATGTGGAAATTAGTTTGTTATGTTCCACATAAACCTGTACATCAAGAAATTCTATCTGGCGGGCACTAATGTGTGAGGTAAAATGGAGATTTAGCGAGTTGTCGTTGATTTCATTTATAAATAACTGAGCTTCCTCCTCACTTCCCTGCCACAGAATAAAGTTATCATCAATATATCTTAGATATTTGCTGATTTTCTCTCTCACCCATGTTGCATGTGTAATGCCTAGGACCTGTTCCTCCCACCAGCCCACGTGCAAGCACGCGTAGCTGGGGGAGAAACAGGAACCCATGGCCACGCCACGTAATTGTCTCCATATGTCCTTCCCAAAGGCAAAATAATTATTATTGAGACACCAATGCATAAGTTCTAAAATGACTTTGTTATGTTCATTAAAGTCAGCAGAACGAGTGTCCAAAAAGTGTTTTGTAGCCCTTAATCCCTCTGGATGACCAATGCTTGTATAAAGGGATTCCACATCCAATGTGATGAGCAATATATCCTCTTGCCATTCCAAGTCTTTGATCTTTACCAGGAAATCGCCAGTGTCGCGCACATAACTAGGCAGTTTTTTGACCAAATCTTGCAAAAAATAATCTATATAGCGACTGACATTTTCTCCAGCACTATTGATCGCCGAAATAATGGGTCTTCCGGGAGTTGGCGAGATATTTTTATGTATTTTCGGGATTAGATAAAAGACAGGGAGGACCGGAAATTCTTTGTGCATGAATTTATATTCCTCACCTGAAATTATTCACTCTCGCCGGTACCTACTTAACAATTTTTCCAACACAGTCTTGGCATTAAGATATTCTTTCTTGTTGGTTTTGCTATAACACGAAGTAATGCTGAGTTGACGCAAAGCTTCGCCCACATAGTCACTTTTCTCCCAAATCACCAGGTTGCCACCTTTATCAGCTGTTTTTACAACTATGTTTGGGTTACTAGTAAGTTTCTGGAAAGGGGCGACCACTCGGTCCCCCCGAACGTATGGTCGGGTGCCCCGATCCCCCCGGGAAGCCATTTTGGGCGGGAGGCGTGTCACGGCTGGTATGCCCGAAGCGGCGTAGCCGGGGCGCGCCTTTTCCCACCCAAGAGGGGCTGTCCTAGACACCTACACCGTTGGCCACGCCCTGTAGGCGGTCGGAGGAGGGTCCACGCCCTCCCGGAGAAGAATAAATGGAGCAGCATTCCAAGGAAGCATCCTCTTGTTCCTGTGCTTGGAAGCTGCACCTCCTCGTTGCACGTGAGCCCTTGACGGAGCCGATTCTGTAGAGGGGTGCTTCCGCTTGCCCAAAGAAAAGGTGATGAAATTCAGGGCCTCGCTACAAACATGTCTCAGCGAAAAAAAAGTAACTCTCCATCAGTTACAACAGGCTGTGGGTCAGCTCAACTTTGCCCTGAGAGTAATACCGATGGCTCGCCCCTTTTCCCGTTCGATCGCACAAGCCATGATGTGCCTCAGGGAAGGGCACCACCGCACAAGACTGTCAACAGAGGTTCGCCAGGATATGCGCATATGGCTGGCATTTCTGGCGGATTTCAACGGGTCGTGTTGTGTGGACCGATCCACCGGTTTCCTCGGAAGAACTGGGGTTGTGGACCGACTCGGCGGGGAGTGTGGGTTTTGGCGCCATACTCGGCAATCAATGGTCGGCACGAACCTGGCCTGAGTGGTGGCACGATAATGGACTCACTGGTAACATTGGGTTTCTGGAGCTGTTCCCCATTCTGGTGGCCTTGGAAACTTGGCCAGAGGGTTTTCGTGATCGCTCTGTGGTGTTCTGGTCTGATAATATGACCGTGGTTGAGTGTATCAATAGTCAGGCAGCACGCTACAAATGTATTTTGAGATTACTGAAGGAAATTGTCCTGCTATGTATGAGACTAAACGTCCACTTTAGGGCCAGACACGTGCCAGGGGTACTAAACCAGGCAGCTGATGCGCTCTCTCGATCCCATATGCAGGCCTTCCGGGGTTTTCTGCCCTCAGCGGACTCGGTGGCGGCACCATTTCCCGAAGCTCTCTGGTCTCTCGGGGCCCCGGATTACAAAACCTCGTGGGAGAGAGTCTAGCACCCAGGACAAGGAAGGCATATGAAGGGGCGTTCTGTTCTTATTGGTCCTTTTTGGGTTCAGCTAGGGGGGAACACTGGGGGCAGGAGGAGTATGTCCTGAAATTTCTGGTATCTTTACATCAGGCAGGCAAATCAGTGGCTACGGCCAATAGGCACCGGGCCGCCATTTCTTTCATGGCACGGGCTCATGGCATCCAGGACCCCACATCGTCCTTTCTGGTACAAAAAGCGCTGCGTGGGTGGCAACGCCTTGAGGGTCGCAGAGTAGATGAGAGGCACCCGATAGGTTTGGAAAGGTTGTCCCTGTTACTGTCCGTACTCCCGGCGACATGTTCATCTCAATCAGAGACGGTGCTATTCCGGGCCGCTTTTGCATTAGCATTCCATGGGGCTATGCGGGTAAGCGAACTGGTAGCGAGGAACAAGCAGGATACGGGGGGAGGTCTGTGTCGAGAACACATTCAAATTAAGGGGGAGACAATGGTAGTCTCATTTGCCAGGTCCAAGACCGATCAGGGAGCGATCGGGGACAGTGTGGTAGTCCAGCGGATTCCGGGATCTCCCATGTGCCCGGTAACATGCGTTGAGGAGTATTTAGCGCAGAGGGCGGCATCATGGGGGGGAAGCTTGCTGAGGCACACCGACGCCACCCCACTGTCTAGGTTTCCGTTTCAGCGGGTGCTAACAATGGCAATCGCAGCGGCGGGCTTGAACCCGGGCGATTTTGGGACCCATTCCTTCCGGATAGGGGCTGCTACAGAGGCTACAGCCAGGGGTCTGAGTGTTGAAAAATTAAAGCGGTTGGGACGTTGGTCCTCAAACTGTTATAAAAAGTATGTGCGTTTGCACATGTTGTGAAGTTAATGACTTGCACTCACGCTTCTTGTTTTCTGTTTGGTTTACAGTTTCGCGAGCAGGCTTTGCGGGGCGGACTGTGCAGTTGACCCGACACCTGGGGACCAGCGGTCAAAGTTCACCGGCTGAGGAAAGAGTGGTGTGGGTCGTTGGCCACTCATACGTGAGGCGCGCCGCGGACGTATTCGAAGCAGGTGACATGATTCACGTGGCTGGGGAATACGGGTACAGGGTGACCTTCCACAGAAGGGGCGGGCTCTGTATTGACCAGTTTCAAAGTTTCATTGAGGGACTGTTAGGGCGGACGAGGTCACCGCCATCTGTAATCATAGTGCATCTTGGGGGCAATGATTTGGTGACCGTTGGTCGACGAGTGCTTCTCGAGTTAATTTTGTCCACAGTAAGTTGGTTGGCAAGAAGGGTTGCGGGGTGCACAATTGCATGGTCACACATGATTCCTCGGAAGGTGTGGCGGGGGGCCCTCGCTGTGCCAGCTTTGAACCGGTCAGTAAAGAAGGTTAATAACAAGTTGAGTAGGTTGTTCCGTACAGGTAAATTGCAGTGTATCCCACACGGGTGTATCAGGGGGGACCATATGTATGTGGCGGATGGGGTCCATTTGTCCCGGGAGGGAAATGTCTTACTCATAGGAGACTTCTTAGCTTGGTTAAAGAGTTTACGTAGCCATGACCTTTAGTAGGAGCTTTTGTGGGGGGTCCGGATAGCCGGTCAACTATCCGGCCTGTGGCGGTAAGGTCATGATCGGTGAGCAGTAATTGGAAGATCCCTAGAGGTGGGGCGCCACCCATTATGGATGGGAGCGCCCGGGGGGAGGCGGCCATTGGCCCCTCACACGGGGAGGCGGTACCCTTCTAAGGATGGGACCGCCGAAAGGGAAGGCGGTCAAGACCCCTCCCTGGGGAGGAGGGGCTACGGGTCCCCTCCTTGGAATTTCCCGGGGCCAGGACATCCGCGACGGCGGATGTGGTAAGCAGTGTGGGGTGGGAGGGGGGTCTACGCTACCTTCTAGACACCTCACACGAGTCCTCGGACGACCACCAAGATGGCGTCGAGTAAGTATGGGCCCCCGTTAAGACAAGGGAAATTGGAAGTTGGCACAGAGGTACAGTCCTCTGTGCGCCCGCCCCTCACAAGTAAGGGGGGGAGTCTGGTATTAGGGATCTGACACCGGTTACGACCTTGCCGTTGGCCCGTAATGTTAGGATGTACAATTTGAATTTTGAGAAATGCATTTACAGGATGTTTTAGAATCGGCTAGGAGAACCTTTGTATTAGAGATATCTTAAGGTTAGCCAATAAACATCGTAATGTATAAACCAAATTGTACACGATATGAAACTGTTATTTAATGTTTTAATTTTGTTTCATATTTTTAATAAATACGGCCGGGAGGGTAACTCCCTCCCGCCTTCCAAAAGCTCAAGAACTGTATACGTCTTCCCATTCTTGGGGATTGTGTTGGGAGGGGGTGACGGGTATCCAGGCCATATTCATAAGCGCTATGTAATTTGCTTGTTGTTGGTAATATTTGCTTTTGTTACTTTTGCAAGATTTGGTATATAGTTGCTTGATTTCATTGGTAATGCATTCATGGAATGTGTCAATGGCATCTTTTACCATTAAGGGTACAAATTTAGATTTATTTTTGAAAGGCGCGATGCACGCACCCTTTTGAGTAATGTTAATTTTTGCTAATCTCGTTTGAGTGCTGCTCTCAATTTCAGAATTTAACGGTTGAGAATTAGTGGCTTGGCAAAGGTCATTAAGAGTTAAATAAGTGGACACATCAGCAGCTCTTACCTCCGGCACCCCGTCCGCGGTGTTGGAATCAACTGGGGCCGAGGTTCCAGTAGTCGTTTTCAGATTTTGAGTGGCAAAATGTTTACGTAACTTCATTTTTCGTATGAAGCGATAGACATCAATGCGGGTCGCCGCATAGTCGAAGGATTGAGCTGGACAAAAGTTGAGCCCCAAAGATAAAAGTTGTTCTTCCGCTTTCTCCAGAACCACACTGGAGAGGTTAATTACTGCATTTTTGTTGCTCACTTCCTTCGTTGCCATGGCCCTTTGGTTTTCTTTTTTTGTTGTACTTTGTTTTCTTGCTTGTTTCCTTCGTTCTCGTCTTTTTTGGTTTTGCAATTTGCCCTTGACTGTTCAGTCGAGGGCGCAATGTTCTCAGTCTTTCTGCCACTAAAAAATCAAGTTCCTCAGCCAAATCCAGAATAGGCACTGCTTGCTGGTCTCTACTTAAATCTTCACTGGAAACACTTGATGAGGAAAATGTGTTGCTGCTAGTATCATCGTTAAGCAACACCTCGTCGCGTTCAGGATCATTGCGTGAGGTAGTGGGAATAGTTTGATGTTTTGAGTTCCCACTATATTGCTGACGTTTTGCTGCACTATATTTCCGGGCAAAGGTAAAAATGTGTCCATGTGCATAGTCTGCTTGGTCGCGAGCAAACTTGATGACCTTTCTAGCCTTGATCTTGTCTTCGTGTTTTTTCAAGCGGTCATTCATGGCTGATTCCAAGTTTTTTTAAAACTGCTTCAACTGCTTCGGACTCTTTGCATTTGCTGATCTCATCATTAATTTTGTCAATGTTCAAAAGTATTTCGGCTCTGTCAATGGCAGCATATTTTATTAAAATGTGAACTAAGTTCATTGAAGCTGCCAGATTACTTTGCCCCCATTCTTTGAGCATCATTGGATTTGGACGGTCGAAACTAGGAGCCAGCATAATGCGGAGTCCTCTTGGATCCCGACCTGCATCTGCATATTTCGTCAGTGAATAGTGTTCCCACCATTTAGTAATTTCCAAACGTTTTTCTTTTTCCAAATTTTTGTACAAAGTCTTAATGACACCTTCGCCACATTTATCCGTCCCACCGGGACCTTTCTTGTGGTTTCACTCATGACGGTGATATTGTCAAATAACTGCGCCGCCTCCGCTTCCCTAGCACGGAAAGCCTCCGCAGACATATTGGTTGGGTTTGAGAAAAAGTGCGAGGAACTGGAAAGCACAGTGCACGCCGCTCGAAGAGATTGCTGTAACTGCGGCTGCCTATCCAAAAGTGCTTTTGAATTTTCGAATCACCTCTCCACTTATCCAATGCCGTTTGATTAAAACCCGGCGTCGTGCACCAATCAAGAAGCAGAGTCCGCCGACCCCGCCGAAGACTGTTCCGCACTGAAGCGCCGACCTTTTTCACCGATGGTCAATGATAGGTAGCACCTGCATAAGATTCCATTTTCGGAGAAACTTGCCACTCGGTTTGAGATCCAGGTGCCACACCTACTAGCCGGTAGGTATATATAGTTAGGATTTTTTTCCTATGGGATTTCTGAAAATTCTATGTCGAATTACTTTGCCGTTTGTGGACGAAATTGGCTGAAATTTTCAGGAAAATGGCACATTTTGTTTCTGAGCAGCCCCTGAAAATTTGGGGGGGTTCGTCAAGGGGGGGGCGAGAAAAAAGGGGGTCCCAAAACGTGTTTTTCCCATTCATTTTTCCATAGGGCGGTTGGAATCACTTTTAGCTCGAACGGCTGAATGGATTTACATGAAACTTGGCAAAATTGTAGATATAGTTTGCCCGACGTGCCTTTGCTATGTCTCAATATATGTGGTCCAGTGGATTTTGAGAAATTAACGTTTTAAAAAACAGATATATCTGTAACAGCGCTCCAGTTAGCGCCCCGGTTCGCGTACCTGCCGCGTAACGAAACTTTGCGAAGCGAAGCTGATTGGCTCTCCGGTTTCTGTCAACATTCTAAACAGTCCGGATCAGCCGCCATCTTGTCTCTCGGTAGGATCGAGAGACAAGAGGTGGAGAAAAACGAAGGGGGAAATTAATTAAAGGGGGCAAGGTAGACCCCTCCTGACCCCCTAGGAATGATGTGGGGGATATTAAAGGGTCCCGTGGGGCAAGAAATAAAAAAATAAAAAAATTCGATTTTTTGCCGTAGAGGCGCGTCCCGGTACGCGAACCGGGCAGCTAACCGGCAGCGTAACGGGAGTCTGAGGAGAAGCTGATTGGCTGTCAACATTGTAAACAGTCCGGATCAGCCGCCATCTAGTCTCTCGGTAGGATCGAGAGACAAGAGGTGGAGAAAAACGAAGGAGGAAATTAATGAAAGGGGGCAAGGTAGACCCCTCCTGACCCCCTAGGAATGATGTGGGGGATATCAAAGGGTCCCGTGGGGCAAAAAATAAAAGAAATAAAAATTTGTGATTTTTCGCGGTGGAGGCGCTTCCCGGTACGCGAACCGGGCAGCTAACCGGCAGCGTAACAGGAATCCGCCATCTTGTGTATTTAGAACGTCCGGTTCATGTACCGGGTAGCGTCCCGGTAAGGGTAACAAGGGGAAAACCAAGAGAAACAGTAAAAAAAAAATTAAGGGAATAGATTTCCAGCAAACTTGGCAAAATTGTAGGGACTGTTTGTTTGATGTGCCTTTGCAAGGCCTCAAGATATGTGCACGTGTGGATTTTGTCTAATTAAGGTTAAAAAAATATATATATCTGTAAGCATGCTCCGGCACGCTTATGTTACGGGTTTTGTTTGCGCTGCAGAGCCGATACGTCACGGTTGTGCGACGCGTCATGAGGCGTCTCACGTGGCTACGTGATACGTCACGTAATAAAGAATATATTTTACAGCTATAGATATTAGCTTTTAAAAAACCAATGAAATTCACTGAAAAAACCATAGGTTATAGACCATATATAGTTAGGAATTTGCATTTACAAAACCTTGAAAATTCACTGAAAAAACCATAGGTTAGAGACCATATATAGTTAGCTGGACATTTTATTGACATAAAACCAATGAAATTCCATATATAGTTAGTTGCACTAACTATATATCGCGCACCCGCAATCCACTGCTGATGATGTCACATATTACATCATACATGACATGGTCAGTGACATCACTGATGACATCACTGATGACATCATCCAGTGACTGTGTGTTTCTGTAAAGTTTAAATATGTTTTACATATTGAAGAATGAGTGAATGTATAAGTGTCTGGATGAAGGATTTAGTAGGTGCGTGACTGACTGAGTGAGTGAATAAATGTGTCTTACTGAATGCATGGGTTAGTGACTAAACTGTCTGAAAGTGTGCATCAATATGTCTGTTGTTGTGCAAGCTGCTGCATGTGTTGATCAGTAGCTATATGAGTGGCTATATGGGTTATTGATTGGTTGCCCAAGTATTTGTATGGAAGACTGAGTGTGTGTGTGGCTGGCTGTGAGGTGTGTGACTCTGTGCAGATCAATGTGTACTTGTATCAGTAATTGTATAAGAGAGTAAGTATGTGTTGGTATATGTTTGAAAAAGTAAGGTGTTCTGTGTTTAACTGTATAGATGACGAAATCGAAGTGTGATTGATTCTTTACAGGACTGACAAGGTGTGTGAGTAACTCCATGGATGAGTGGCAGTGTGTGAGTGTCTGCATAGGTGTATGAGTGCATATGATAGTGTTGTAATAATGAATGACTGTATGTATGAGTGATTCTATGGGTGAATGAGTGAATGTGTGTGTAGACGTAGGAATCAGTGAGTGCGTATGTAGTAACTGGTATTGGTGTGTCATGATGTCATCAGTGATGTCATTTGAGATGTCATCAGTGATGTCATCAGTGATGTCATTTGAGATGTCATCAGTGATGTCATCAGTGATGTCACTGACCATGTCATGAATGATGTAATATGTGACATCATCAGCAGTGGATTCGGGTGCGCGATATATAGTTAGTGCAACTAAATATATATGGAATTTCATTGGTTTTATGTCAATAAAATGTCCAGCTAACTATATATGGTCTCTAACCTATGGTTTTTTCAGTGAATTTTCAAGGTTTTGTAAATGCAAATTCCTAACTATATATGGTCTATAACCTATGGTTTTTTCAGTGAATATATATATATATATATATATATATATATATATATATATCTTCGAAAATGCTTGCTTCAGCCACCAACTCCCGTAGGGTCAGAAAAGAAAACGAGGCAGACCCTTCTTAGTGCTTTTCGTTCAGTTTATTTCACCAGTCCTCACGACGCGTTTCGGCAGATCCCTGCCTTGATCACATGACAACACGTCAGTGAAGCACATCCCTTTTTAAAGTGCTAGTGCTCATTAATAAACATAAAAGAGGTATTTACATATATGCATCACGGTAATCCGTTTTCTTAGGCACTTCATATTTAAAACTGCAAACTTTCTCCGTTGTTTGTAATTATATGTACAATACATTTATGCATTATGGGAAAAAAACATTTTATGTCCACCATACAGTATAATGTTTTGCCGTTGTCACCAATAATACTTGTATAATACAATTTCACTCTTCACCATTGCTCCAATGTTTTGTATAAATACATATTGCAAACTTCTGTATTGAAATGACATGATTACGTGACTGTATGTTTTCCCCTTTCTCCTTAGAATTATGTTTATGTTTCCAATACCTCTATTATTCAAATCAAAATATTGTGCTTCCCCGGAACATCCCCTAGTTAGCCTTTTTTAGTTTTTCACATAAAAAAAAGTGCTATTCAAGTGCATATAAATAATAAAGTGCTAGTGTGCTGCATACTTTCATCTGTGCGGTATTTTCTGTTATGCTGTCTTTTCATATATATAAGTCGGTGTTTTCACGCCTAGCAGGGTGCAGGTTAAATGGATTATCTTTCAGCTGGGTTTCTAAAGCATGATTCCCACAATTAATTTTCAACAAATATACCAATAAAATTCATAAAAAATCAATTCATGTTTAAATAGCTAAAAATTCCCAATCCATCTAAGATCATAAAACCAACATATAAATACATTTTGTAGAAAAGGCATAAATATAAAATACGGTTTTTAAAAGTTAATTTTCACAATAAATTTAAGATACTTATCAAAAATTCATAAAATTAACTTATTTACAGATCTACTATTTACAACGAATCCTATTGTTCTTTCTGACTTGACCCTTTCATATTCTTATGTTCAGTTAGTTTTTCTCATCCCTTAAGTTATTTTGGTGGCCATGTAGGTATTGTGATTATGCTATCAGTCCAGATAAGTGTACATGTCCTCCCCCATATTCAATACATTGGGTTGTTTGCTATCTAATAGCAAGATGTAATGGGTTTCCAAGCGACGTAAAGCCCCTTCCCTATTACCTCCCCTTCTTTGTACTGGGACGTTGTCTATGAGGTAATATTGTAGATCTTTGGGTTTACCACCATGATATTCTTTGAAGTGGCGGGCTACTGGATAGTTAGGGTCATTATTAGTTATCGCCCTGAGGTGTTGTAATATTCTCTGGTACCCTGGGAGTTTTGTACTTCCTACGTACCTGAGACCACATCCACATTCTAGAACATATACTACATAATCATTTCTACAGGTTAGATGTTGCCTGATCATATACGGTTTGGGACTGAATGCTGTCATGTACGATGTTGTATTTTTTCCATGTGTACAAGCTTTACAGCTAATACACTTAAAAAATCCTTTTCTAGTGCTGAGCCAGTCCGCGGTATTCTCACATTCTGGACTACTCTTTACTAGGGTATCTGCCATTGAAGTTGATTTTCTAAATGTTATAGTTGGATGTTCTGACAATGTTTTCCCAATAATTGGATCATCTTTGACTATGTGCCAATTGTTTTTGAATATCTGGCGCAGAGACTTATGCTGACGATTGAATGTTAATATCAATCTAGGATTTCCCTCCGTTTCTACAGTGTTGGATTTATCGCTTTCCAAATCATTCTTACTGTGTAGCAACAAGTCCTCTCTTGATCTAATTCTGGATTTTTTAATAGCGTTCTTAATACATTTGGCACTGTAGCCCCTTTCTAAAAACCTCATTTTGCTTGCTTGCTGATTCTTAGACAGTTCTACCTCATTGCTACATATCCTACGTAGTCTAAGCATTTCCCCATAGGGGATGCTTTGTATGAGATGAACAGGATGTGCACTTGTTGCGTGCAAAAGTGAATTTCCAGATGTTTCTTTCCTGTATAGTGTAGTGCTTACTGTCTGATTTTCTATCTTAATCAGGACATCTAGGAACGGTATCTGGTCCTTGCTAATGTGTGAGGTAAAATTAAGGTTGATCTCATTGTCATTCAACTCTTCAATGAACTTTTCTGCTTCTTCCTTTGTCCCATTCCATATGATCATTAAATCATCAATATATCGTAGCCACAATATAACTTTATCTTTATAGGTGTTATTGTGCTTTCTCATTAGGACCAGCTCCTCCCACCAACCCATAAACAAACAGGCATATGTGGGGGAGAAGCTGGCCCCCATTGCTACACCTTGCACTTGTCTGAACATCTGTTTTTTAAAAAGAAAGAAATTATGTTCCAGACAAAAGATTAGGAGATCCATCAACATTTTGTTGTGACTAGTGTATTCAATGGGTCTCCTTGCCAAGAAATATTCAACTGCTTTTATGCCATCAATGTTACGTATGCAGGTGTATAGAGATGTTACGTCTAAAGTAATGAGCATGTAACCTTCTTCCCATTTGACTTTCCCTAGTTTTCCCAAGAAATCCCCTGTATCTCTCACATACGATTTTAACCCTTGTACATGTTCTTGGAGGAAAAAGTCAATATATCTTGATATATTTTCAAGAGGTCCATCACAGGCCGCAATGATGGGTCGTCCATTGGGTGTTCTTTATTCTTGTGTATTTTCGGGATGAAATAAATCACCGGGGTTTTTGGAAAGTCTTTCTTTAAATATTTGAATTCTTCCAAACTCAGTAAGCCTTTACTTTTCCATGCTAATAATTTACTCCAGAGTTCGTCTTGCATCTGCTTATATTTAAGGGGCGTGCTGTGATGGTAACACTGTATGTCGTTTAATTGTCTCTCTGCTTCGGACAAATATTCTTTGAGGGGCCACAGCACTATGTTCCCCCCCTTGTCTGAATTCCGTATTACAATGTCTTTTCGCTTTTTCAATTTCTCCATTAATGCCCCATAATTCCTTTCCTGAGTGGTAAGTTTCCTTTTTGTATTTGTTATTTTCATATTCAATTTCTTTATTTGTGAAACAACCACATCACTGAAAACATCGATGGCATCTTTTGTCATTATCGGTACAAATTTAGATTTCTTTTTGAATGGGGTTTCCGTTTTTTTGTTTCCAATGCTGTCTATATCTTGAGTGTTCAAGATTGGAAATCCCCCCTGGGTTACTTGACTTCCTTGAGGGGCACTCTGTGTTGGATTTTCTGGTACAGTATTTACTATGGATTGGACATCCCTTAGCAATTCAAAGTCACCGGCTAATAGGTTTGGCTGGGCCGCTGTGTCTAACGATGGATTGTTATGCCTCGTTTTAGTGCTCACCTGTTTGTGATACTTGCACAATTTTAGTTTTCTTATAAATTGGTACACATCAGCCCGAGTTCTCGTATACTGGAAATTGGATTCAGGGCAATATGAGAGACCCAGCAATAGGAGTTGTTCTTCTGCAGTTGTCAAATCTATTCCTGCCAAGTTAATAATAGTGTTGGCATTGCCCGTGGTGCTTGCAGGTTCTGTTATTTTGTTTTCTTGTTTGTCCATGACCCCCTGCCTCTGCCTCCTCTCTTTGTTGTTGCGTTGTTTGTTTGCGGTCCTCCTCGCCCTCCTCCTCCTTGTACGCCGTTTTTTGCCGATTGTGTGGTGCTTGAGCGTAAAGTTTGTCGCCTGCTTTGCCTTACATATTCCAGTTCCTCAGCCGGAGTTAATTTGTCAAGATCATCCAGGCTCTCTGAGTCAGAATTACTTCCCACTATCCCGCTGCCATCCGACAGTGATGAGACTTCGGGTTCTGATTCCTCCATATGTGCCGGCGGTTTGTCACCATTTTGCATGCCTTTTTGACCTTTCTTGGCCGCTGTTTTTCGCATCACATCGAATTTTCTCGCAAAGGTAAAGATTTTACCATCCTCATAGTCTTGTTTGTCTCGTCTAAATTTGTACTGTTTCCTTGCTTTGATTTTTTCCTCCTCTTTTTCAAGTCTTTGTTCCATTTCCTCGTTGTATTTAGTTTTCTGATCCTGTGGGTCACTCATGGCTTCTATTTCCTTTCTCAAACTCTCAATCTGTGGCACTAGTTCCTCTCTGTCACTTTCTGCGTATTTTACCAGCAATTCAACCAATTTTCGTGAGGAATCTAAATTACATTGTGCCCATTCTGCCATTAATCGCGGGTTTGGGGTGTCATAGCTAGGGGCAATCATTATTCTCAGTCCCCTCGGTATGCGGTTCACTTCTAAATATCTTCTGAGTGATGTAGACTCCCACCATTTTGCTGTTTCCCTGCGAATGAGTTTCTCCAGCTGCTTATATTTATCTTTCAGTCCTACTCCTACATTAGCGTTACTTGTGCCGACAGTTTTGTTACCTTTCGCTGATTGCGGTGTCTCATCCGAGAACACATCAGCCGCCGCACTCTCCCTGTTCCGTAGTGTTGTCGCGGACATGGTGTTTAATCTGGTTATATATTGTTGCTCGCCCACTACTGCTGATCAGCGCTCAGTGTTCTATTTTCACTCACTTCGCTTCGCGCTACCGCCAGTCTAGGCTTAGCACTCCTCCTCACCTGCCGGTTATCTTGGATCTCGTCCTTTGCCAGCGACGTCCGGTTTTCCCGCCACCGAGGCTCCCTCGTTCCAGCTCCTCCGAACCGTACTCGGAAACCTGTGGGCGTGTCACCTTCCGTTCTGCTCAGCCGGACGTGTTCCTTCCAATGCGGCAGAGGGCTCCTTGTATTTTCTCCGTTTCCGCTTGTTTCAAATCCGACACCCTCCCGAAAAGTACTTTCTCCGGGAGTCAGGTACCTTTGACTTTTCTTTTATCCACGGTGCCAAACTTATGTGGAGGGGGTCCGCTTCTTACTGGGAAAAGTGGAGCACAGACCCAAGTAAGTGGAAAAATTGTCGGTTTATTGAGCTGTTACTCAGTCGGCCATTACGCGTTTCGGTACTGACGTACCTTGATCACATGACACAGTAAATGGTCACCTGGTTTCTTATATACCAACATTTGCATTTTTTTCTCTTTTTTTGGTGATGCAATTTTAAAGTGACAGTGCTCTAGTAATTACAAATCTGTACATTGGTTGTTGTTACATTTGTAGGCTCTTTGACGCATTTTTGCGCGACATTTCATGTCGGTCTAAATACCATAAGATACATTCACATAACAATATATACATGTTAAAGTCATATTTACATGTGTTCCTGTGCAAATTTTGCAATAAAGTGCATTTGGTCACGGTATAAATACCATAGAGCATATTATAGAGAGTGTTATAAATATATAAATAAATAAATATATATACATTCGTTAAAAGAACTCATTTTCTTTACAGCTCTATTCCTCTTTATACAAGACGTGCAAGGTCGCATGTGCAAAATAATGCTTGTTCACTGTTTCATGTTATACATTTGTGGTATCTTTGAGATTGATTTTTTAGAGCCACTTATATACTCAGGACAGATTATAGTGTGATTTTAAAAAATCCTATTCAGAAGCCTCTGATAAGGATGGTTTTATAAAGAAGAAAAAGTGTTGTTGTGTAAACCCTGATGACAAAAAGCAGAAAAAGAAAACTCCCTAAAAAGTGTTACAACTTACAATTCATAATTTTTTATATATATGAATTGTTATGTTAAAAAGCAGTTACCAATAAAAACTTTATTTTCTATTTCTTGTTTTATGTTGAGGCTCTATTTTTTATCGTGATACACTTGGATTTCATTTGAGTTTACCAGGGGATGTTGTTTATGTGTATATCTTTTTATTCCGTCTATTTTGATACACTCCATTTTAAGACTATTATACATACTTATTGACTGTTTTTATAGGCTTGTATACAGATCTTCAGTTATATTGAGCCCATACTGATGTTTAGAATCCAGCTTTAATATGTAGCAGGTTTCTAATCTTCTTAATTTTTCATCCCGATCCCCACCTCTCTTATTTGGGGGTATTGTGTCAATAAGGTAGTATTTGAGTAATCTGACATCTCCCTGGTGTTTTTCATTAAAATGACGGGCAACTGGGTAACTAGGGTCTTTGTTTTTAATTGCACGTATATGTTGCAATATTCTTTTATGTCCCTGCAATTTTGTGCTTCCCACATATTTTAAATTGCAGGGACACTCGAGGATATAGACCACATATTCCGTTTTACACGTTAGCATGTGTTTGATTTGTTGGTCACCTTTCCCAAATGCTAAGGTAAAACTCTTTTTATTCACTCCATTTAAGCAAGCTTTACACGTTTGACATTTATAGAATCCTTGTCTCTGGTTAAACCAGTTCTTTTTGGGGATTTCTATTGGATTGTTCACTACTAATCGGTCTCTCATATTTGGTGCTCTCCTATGAGTGACCGTTGGCTTTTTTGGTAAATGTGGACCTAGTATTGGGTCATTTTTTACCAATGGCCAATTTTTTCGAATAATTCGACTGATTTCTTTATTTTGTTTGTTGTAGCTTACAATCATTCTGAATTCGTCATCTTTTGGTATCTCTGTTTTTGATACTTTCGTGTTTGTCTTTGCTAGGGCTGATTCTAGAAGTGAACTTCTGTCTACCTCGTTACTTTTTGTTATTGCATTTTCAATGCATGTTTTTGAATACCCTCGTTCTAAAAATCTGTTCTTGCTTGACTCTTGTGCTTTAGATAGTTCTTCCGGTGTGCTACATATGCGTTTGATTCGTAACATTTCACCGTATGGAATGCTTTCTACTAGATGTTTTGGGTGATGGCTGGTTGCGTGTAAGATGGAGTTTACAGCTGTTGGCTTTCTGTGTATTTTTGTCTCCAAATTGCCATGTTCTATATACACCTCAACATCTAGGAATGTTACTTTTGTGGGGCTAATGTCTGCAGTAAAGTTCAAGTTGATGTCATTTTGGTTAAGTTTGTCAATGAATGTTTCAGCCTCTGTTTTCGTGCCTTGCCATATAATAAACAAATCATCGATATATCTCCACCAACATTTTACATGGTCACTCAGTATGTTATTGAAATTACGATGGAGAATCAGTTCTTCCCACCACCCCATATGCAGACAGGCGTAGCTAGGGGAGAAACTAGCTCCCATAGCTACGCCTCTTATCTGTTGGTACAGGCTATGCTGGAAGAGAAAGATGTTGTTATATAAACAGAACTCCATCATATCTAATAACATTTTGCTGTGTTCAGCATAGACAACGTCCCTTCGTTTGAGATAGAATTCTGTAGCCCGCATGCCATCTCTGTGACTAATACTCGTGTATAACGAGGTAATGTCCATTGTTATCAGCAGGAAGTCTGATTGCCACTTTATATCTTTTATTTTGGCTAAAAAGTCTCCTGTGTCTCTCAAATATGAGGGTAAATGTTGGACATGTTCTTGTAAAAAGTGGTCGATGTATTGCGACATGTGTTCTGTTAGGCTGTTTATCGCAGAAATGATCGGCCTGCCAGGTGGGTTCAGATTATTTTTATGAAGCTTTGGTATGAAATATAGCACCGGAGTTGTTGGGGTGTTATTTTTCAAAAATAGAAATTCTTCTTTATTTATCAAACCTTTGCTTTTCCACGCAAGTAGCTTAGCATATAATTTTTCATTTGTTAGTTTCAGAATATTTTGGTCACATCTGCGATAACAGTCCTGATCCATAAGTTGTTTCTGGGCTTCTAGTAGATAGTCTGTTTTTTTCCAGATAACTAGATTGCCTCCCTTATCAGCATTTCGTATAACCACTTGTCTGTTTTTAGATAGCTTGCTCATTAGTTGTTTATATCTTTTTTCCATCTTTCTTTTCTTCCTGTTTTTTGGTTTGTTTGTAGCCATGTTGAGATCTTTTAGTTCTTTCGTGATCTGTTCATGGTAGATGTCTATTCCATCTCTTGGCATTATTGGGACAAACTTTGATCGAGGTTTGAAATTGGTAGTACATATTCTATTCACTTCTGTTGCATTTTCTAATTCAGTGTGTGATTCACCGTCTTGTGTTTGTGTTGTTTCCATTTCCGCCAATTCCTCAATGAAGTGTCTTTCTTGAGTATTAAATATTTGATCTCTTTCATTATGATCATTTGTCAAAGGTATTTCAGGTATTGGTATTTCTTTTTCGCTTTTTAGTAGATGGTGTTTTCGCAGTTTGAGTTTTCTGATACCTTTGTAGATATCCATTCGCGTTTTTGCGTAGTCAAAGGTACTTTCAGGGGCAAAGGACAGACCCAGGGACAGGAGTTGTAATTCAGCCGTGTTTAGAGTTATGTCCGATAAGTTCGTAACTGTGATATTATTCATTGCTGTTGACGCTGTCGATGCATTGGGGGATTCTACTTTCGATTCCACCTGCACGTTTGATATCTCCTTGTTGGTTCTCCTTTTCCTTGCCCGTCTCCTTTCTCTGCGTTTGCGGGTTTGGCTTTTGATTTTCCCGGCGGTTTTGATGTTTGGCGCTTTGGCCGAAGGATTTGTTTTTGTTCCTCGACTAAAAAATCAAGCTCTTCCACCATTGTTATGTTGGTTGGTACTCGTCCAGATCTTATATCATCAGAGTCACTTTCAATTGCCGAGCTTAAGCTAGAGGTTGAGGATCCTCCCTGAATATCTTGTCGGGAGTCTTTATTTGCCTCTCTTATACCGCTGAACTTTGAGATTTTCATGTTCTCATATTTTTTGGCAAAAGTGAAAATTCTGCCACACTCATAATCGTTTTTATCTCGGTGATACTTGTACGTTTTGCGCTCTCTTATTTTTTCTTCCTCTTTCTGAAGCCTGTTAGTCATTTCTTGTCTTAGTTTAGTTGCTTCATCTGTTTGTCCCATATTTTTTATTTCTTCATTCATTTCATCTATTTTTTCTTGTAGTTTTGCGCGGTCCAATTCCGCGTACTTTACCAAGATTATCATCAACTTTCTCGATGACTCCAGATTAGTCTCCGCCCATTCTCTGAGCATGTTTGGGTCGGGGGTCTCGTAACTAGGTGCCAGGAGGATACGCAAACCCCGTGGCACCCGTTTTACATCCAGATATCTTTGTAGCGATCTTCCCTCCCACCATTTACTTTGCTCCTGTTTGCACATTTTCTCCAGTGCCCGAAATTTATCCTTTAGTGTATCACTTTTAGCATTTGATGTCCCAGGTGCATTCTGGGATTTGGTGTTCATTCGCGGTGTTACAGCTTCATCAAACATTTCCACCGCTTTAGCCTCACGATCTTTTAACGTGTCTGACGACATTGTAACAGCTCTTGTAATTTACCGATAGTTTAGTGTTTAGTCACTACCGTCTCCGAGTGTTTATTGTAATGTCCAAACACTGCGGTCGCGTGACAAAGCTCACTTTCCTCGTCACCCAACTTGTAGATGCCGTGCTGTGTGTGTTCTTACCTTCAGCTTTTCGCCGGCACGTCTCGCGTCCTCCGACCCGGGACTTCCGCTACTCCGCTTACTCCGTAAGAAACTTGCTGCACGTGTTGCACCGTTGGGGGGCTCTCCGTAGATTTACAATCCTCCAGGATAACTTGTGGTTTTTTTGTCCGTTGCCAGACGCCTCCTCTCTACTCCGGAAAAAGCCCTTTCTGTTTCAGGCGAGGGGTCTGTGTAATACCGGTAAAGGAAGGACACCGGTCATCAATATCTCTGCCACTCCACTCCGTAAGCAGGACGCAGGCGCTCTCTTCTCCCGAAAAGACACATGGAGCACAGACCCAAGTAAGTGGAAAAGTTGTCGGTTTATTGAGCTGTTACTCAGTCGGCCATTACGCTTTTCGGTACTGACGTACCTTGATCACATGACACAGTAAATGGTCACCTGGTTTCTTATATATCAACATTTGCATTTTTTTCTCTTTTTTTGGTGATGCAATTTTAAAGTGACAGTGCTCTAGTAATTACAAATCTGTACATTGGTTGTTGTTACATTTGTAGGCTCTTTGACTCATTTTTGCGCGACATTTCATGTCGGTCTAAATACCATAAGATACATTCACATAACAATATATACATGTTAAAGTCATATTTACATGTGTTCCTGTGCAAATTTTGCAATAAAGTGCATTTGATATATATATATATCTCAGACACATACACACACACACACACCATTATACATACATGCATGCAGATACACACACACATTCACAATAATGTCCTATAGCATTTCCACCATACACACATACACATGCCTTGAGTACATAGTAGTTTGCTACAGTTCCGATAGGAGCAAGGGTATGGGATTTAGCCGAGCACTCAGCATTGAACATGCTCGAAAGAGGCTGAGGGGAGTCAGAGATCAGAGCTCTGTATGTCCAGAGCTGTGTATGGCCTATTGCACTTCCTTGCAGCCCAAGGCTTACGGCTTGCTTCTGTGCTGCAGAATTTAAAAAGCTAGAACTTTGGTCTCTTGCAGCAACCCCACTCCAGCCGTGCCCCAGGTAATACAAGCAAGCAGCAGTGGCCTCAGGGCTGCATGAACCAGAGACTGCAAAAGAACAGCCTCTGTCCCAACTCTATTTTCCCTGTTTCTCTCCAAGGTCTCTCAGCCGCTCTTGCCACCATGGTCAGAATGGGACAGAAAATAGTCTTGAGTACCAAAATAAAAGTGACCCCCATTAGTGAATCAGTAAGCTAAAATAGTGTCCAAAATATGCAGTGTGGAGCAGTTCGAACTTGTAAAGAGTCAAACGTGTTTTGCAAGGAATGGAAGACTGCATGGGTTTGTGCTTGCTGCAGGCAATGTTGTGGTAATAACAGGGACATCAAAAATAAAAACCGGCCGAGCAGACCATAAAGCAGGCTCACAGAGAAAACACGGTGCATACGCTGATCTATCAGACCAGCCCTACTGGCACTGCCTGATTATGCTATGAGTCACTTTGACCCTACTTGCCAGTTGCCACCAATGTTATCGCCAATGCCCTGAGATCTTGGCTAGAGGTTGAGCATGCAGTTAGGGTGCAACTTGGAGTGAGTGCTGCTGGTCTGGGCTCTGATTCAGGAGTCCGACCCCAATCTGTGGTGAGCAATGAGGAACAGCTGCCTGGAAGCAGCTGGTAAATTCCAGGAGGAGAGTGCAAGTGTGAGTGAGAGTGAACGTGTGAGTGATATTTGTTAGAGAATTGTGCTTTTGAGTGAGAGGAATATGGGTAAAGATTGTGAGTGTGGTAGGGGTGAGATGGAGAGGATTGAGAATTTGGGAGGAGTGTGAGCAACAGGGAGCCTGAGGGCAGTGTGAGAGTGACTGAATGTAAACCGGATTGGGTGATCTGAGGGTGCCAGTGTGGGTGAGGAACAAAAGGTGAAAGTCTTTTTTTAAAACCCTCGAGTTTGTAGAACATTTTACAGGTTCCATGGCTAGCATTCGGCTGCATATACACTTAGAGGGGGTGGAGCATCCCCCCCCCCCCCAGCTAAGTCCCACACTAACACATGGCCTTGCATCTGCAAGGTTGGCAGAGAGGCTCCCGCTTCTGTATCCTAGCCTTGCCAGATGTCTGCACACCGGTAAGGCTCCTTGTCAGCATCCTTACACTTCTTTTTACATATCAGTATTTATTGAAGGTGTTGGCCTGATGGGCTTCACTGAATCATAGCAAAGGTCTGCGAGTGGAACCTGGCGTCCCGCGACATGGACCGCCTCCCTCTCTGATGCGGAGCTCAGAATAGAGTATTCAAAGAGTCCAACCACAGCAGAACATTTGCATTAGTTTGTACTCTCTTTGCTCCCATGGAGATGCAAATGTAGCAGCACTTGACGGTATCCATTCGCGGTTTTATTTATAGAGATTAAAGAAGTGCACATGTTTAGACCTTGATAATAAGTCTCCAGCTCATCCCCGGGTCACATTATTCACTGCTGCCTGTGCCTGCTGTTCTGTCTGCATCAGATTATGCTTTTATCATGCCCACTTTGTCCTCTGTCTGCACCCTTCGCTGCTGGTTGTGTCCCTCCCTGCCTGTGGGACCCTATCCTACTTCACCCTTCCTGGAGGCATCCAGCCCTGTCGTGGCCCAGATCATACACTGGCCAGTTTACATGCAGCCTGTCCTGACCACACCCTGCTTTGTCTGCATCATGCCGTGCAAGTCTTATGCCCTGCCTGCACTATTCCCTCTGCACCATTCCCTCCCTGCATGTACCATTCCTTCTCTGCGCCTTATCTTACCTTGTTGGCACATGTCCTGACTGTACCAGCCCTGCCTGCACTCAGGGACGGAGTCGCTGTTAATTTCATCAGGGATTTCCCTGGATCGGCTGGAGCCATCGAAGGTTGGGTTTTGAAGGCCTAATGTGGCTGCTGGTGCTTCTGTCACTTCCTACAGCTCCCCAAGATTAGCTGCAAAAGGCAGAGGAGGGGGCTGAAAGAGAGAGAGAGTGCAAGGGAGAGAGGGGAGAAAGTGAGGGAAAGGGGCGACAGAAAGACAAGGAAAAAAAGGAAGAGAACTGGATGGTTTGCCATTTTTTGGCAGTGCTGCATTTGACTCTGACTACGGTCCTCCCTGCACCCTATGTTATCTGCATCTAACTCTCCTTGCGGTATGATACTGGAACACTGAATTTTAAATATCCTGCTACAAACGTATTGTAACAAAAATATCGTCAACCAAAACATCAACAAATTATGCAGAAGGGGATACGTTTAGTTTTACCATATTTCACTTTACATATATCTTATATTTTGATGGCATGCATTTCTTCAAGATATGTAGATGTGGAGGTAAGAATAGTAAATCTATACTAACCAATTTATACTTACCCACCATGTTTTAGTTGTTGAGAATGTTACTCTACACATACACCCCTGCTTGCACTATACACCTGGATCCTATAAACTTGAAACTTGAATCTGCCCCGTTTCTTGCTTGATCCTTTCTGTGCCTGCATTCTGATCAAAATAACCTTTCCAGCACCCTGAAATCTAAAACACTACGTAGGCATCTACTACTAAGCCAGCAACGTGCACTGCATGCCTTACTGGCGCCTAACTTTTCCAACTATCTTTGAGTCCTAGAAACAGACCTACAAATGGGTCGTTTCTTACCTAAAATTCTTTCCTAACTGTGGATTTTGGAAAACTCTTGGGCCAAATCCATTCCACTTGATTTGCAGCTTGAACCTGTCGGTATTCCAAAAAGCTATATTAAAGTGATTATTCTTGCAAATCTGTACCAGTTTAAATTCCTTTTTTTAAAAAAATATTTTTATTATTCCACAGTATAATAACAACAAATCAATAAAAAAAATCCAATGCATCGTTTTAAACACGCATCTTTTCGGCAAACAATCCCCATATTCCGATGCCAATTTTTTGTTTCTTCACCCCTTTAACAGAATATAAACTAAATTCCACATTAAACAAATTATACATCTTTGTCCTCCAGCACATGAAAGATGGAGCTGAAGGCTGAAGCCAGTCTGTCGCAATACATAACCTTGCTACAGTCATAGCAATTAAAATGAAATAACGATGTTTAAATAGTGGAGCGCCCTTCTCTAATTGTGCGCCCAAGCCCAAAAGCATAATTGTAGAAGTAATGACAATCGGCGTTCCGATGATTCTACTTGGAATATTTCTATATCACTAATAAAAGGTGTTTAAGCTAGCCCGCCCTTATAAAAAAAGATCAGGAGGTGATTTTGAATTTTTTGTACAGTCTGATTTCTGCAGAGGCACAGTTGAACTTCGCTGGCAATTGTGTGATCTGATTGCTCAATTTCAGGCTAAAAGTGTTCAGTCCTATTTGTTGAACCCTCCCAAATTGAAAGTTGTTTATAAAGACTCCACGCATTTTTTCACCAATGAGGATTCGGCCAAAGAATTTTTGAACTCTATTTAAGGGTAGATCCAAGTAAAGTCCACGGATGTAATGGAGGATCATGTTATGTAACATGAGGAAATTTGGATGTTATATACTGGTATAGATTAATTTAGTTTTGTTGTTTTAATTGACACACATGAGTAGGAATAGCAGCAGAGTCACGGGGGGAGTGTAGGCAAGGGGGGTTACGCTTGGCTGCATCTACAGGATCACAAGTCCTAAAGCCTCGTTTCAGGGGTGTGGGTGGGTGGGGGGGGGCCTCTGGAGTGGGAGGGTGGATGAAGGGGCAGTGTCACAAGGGTGGGGAAAAAAGGATACAGATTCCACAGTTGTTCAAGAAACCAATAAAGAGGATTTTTTGCAAGTACAGGAATACTCGGAAATGCATGGTCTAAATTGGTACTATAGGATATTATTGAAAGGAAGGCTAATTGACTACTATTATGGCAGCTAAGAGGGTAAAAATATATACGTGGAATGTCACTGGGCTAAATAATTGGAGTAAAAGAAATCGTGTCACAGCAGAATTACGTAATACTCAGCCTGATGTCTTATGTCTCCAGGAGATGCATATACCCTGGACACAAAGGGCAGTTTTAGAAACTTTAGGATCTACACTCTTAGTGGCTTCACAACAATCTTCTATGATTAGAGGAGTGGCAATATTAGTTAAAGATAATAGGGTTACAACGGGTCGTTGTCTAGCAAATAAAGATGGGAGATGGGCCATTGCAGAATGTAGCTTTGGGGGGACTAAGTATACATTATGTGTTATATACGGATCCAATTTGGATGACGCCTCTATCCTTGAAGAGTTAAATGTTGAATTAGCTTCATGGCGGGCACCGTTGGTTTTATGTGGGGATATGAATACCAATTTAACAATTTCAGCTTTACAGGGAGGTCCATGGGTATATCATGGGCACAAACCACGAGTGTTTAAAGCCTTGTATAATCTTGTAAATGATCTTGGAATGATTGATGTATGGAGTGATTTAAATTCAATAGACCCAGGGTTTACTTATTATTCTTATCCTCACAAAACATTTGCACGTTTAGATTATTTTTTTATATCTCTTCTTTAAGGGGGGGTGTTGCAATTCGGATTCTACCGAGGATGACGTCTGATCACTCTCTGATTATATTGACATTAAGTGTTACTACTCAGCACTCGCCAATAAAGACATTTTCTTTTGATCTGAAACTCTGTCTAAATGAGAATTTTAAAGACCATATGTCTAAGTGGATTAGTGAGTTCTTCATTAATATTAGAGATTCGGTTCATTGTGCTATTGTCTGGGACTCATTTAAAGCATGCTTCAGAGGTGAGGTGCTAAGCTTTGTATTTCGAAACAATTCGAAGAAAAGGATAGAGATACAGGATCTGTATGTAAAACTTAGGATTGCTGAGGTTAAGCTAATTCAAGGGGTTAGAGTTAGGGCGACTAATATTCAAGTGCTAGAAGAAGCTACTGAATTGGCAAAGGCCAAAATACAAGAGATCTGGAATATTGATAATGCCCGTAAATATTTAGCAAATAAAAAAGAAATGCATGAATATGGGGAAGCTGTGGGCCGCTGTCTGGCTTGGCGATTACGTAGGGAGGCAGCTATGGGGCGGATTAACACCTTGAAAGATAGGGATGGGGTACTTAGTCAGGAACCTAAAGAGATTTTATAAATTTGCATCAATTCTATTCTGACTTATATAGCCGACAGTTAGGTACTGTGTTTTCTCGGAACCGATACTATTACAAATTCAAATTCAAATTCAAGATAGCTTTATTCGGTATTTTGACAAAAAACCATAAAAGCATGACATACAAATACGAGGCAAAAAAACAGACTAAACAACTTTTCTCATATACAAAATTTCTTACAATATAAAATATCATCAGAATAAAATAGATAAAATAGAACTAATTCATTAAAATGTGCGTATATAAAGATTCTAAAATTCATTTACAAGACTCTTGGGGTTCATACAGTCTACTGCTGTATACGTATTATTCGGTGTTTATGAGGAACATTATAATACGAATTTTCGGTTTTATGTTTATCCCAGAAGTCCTATGCGTTTCCCATAGACCCCCTGCATTTTACGATAAACGCCAGGAATTTTATCGCTGTCACTATGGTGACTTCATCTTGCAGCATATATAATCTAAACAGTGCAGTTTTACAGGTTCTTACACCCCCTTACTATTACAAAAACCCAGCGGTGTCAGGGCAACACCCAAAGACCCCGGATTCCCCTGTCTTGGCAAACAGAGACACAGGATACTTCTCGATGACGTCAAAGACCAAAGTTTATTGGTTGCAACCAGGGACAGAGGTCTACGAAGTACACACGGGTAGTTCGACAGAGACTGCACCAACTCAATGAACAAAACTCGGTCTTTTATGCCGAAAATTACGCTTCTGGCAACATCACAATTTGCATTCGGTGCATGCAAAACAAACCAATGAACAAGTAGCATTTCCAAAAGTATCGAATCACGATAGTCAAAGTTAATCCACTTTCCGTTGTCCAGCCCACCAAAACGATCGCACACATGTTAGTTTCCTGTTTGATCAGGCCGGACAAACCCATCATAAAACCTTCAACCCAGATCGATGAACATGTCGTAAAGGAAAGGCAGAAACAGATGGAAAGGAGATAGAGGAGTGGGAACGGTGGGCCATAAAATCGGACCACGTCCTGTTCTTTGATCTTTATCAGTGCAGCTGCTGGACAAGGAACTGGCTCAGCAGGATTCGCCCCAGGCGAGGAGTCAGTTCGGCCAGGTCAACCAGGAGTCAGCGAAGGCGTACGTGTCAAGGACTCGTTCGGCCACGATCATAGGGCCTATGTTAGGGCAACCATACAAGATGGCTGCCACTTTACAAAATGGAACCCGAGGGTTCAAACTAAATCCTCAAATACAGAGTGTTCTCCTATATCGATTCATACGAAAACACTCAGACATGTTAGACTCGTCATTTGCGGTCTGCTGACACCAAAATCGTCCATTTCCGACGACCTTTATAAATCGGGTTTCAGCACTATCGAACCCAATTTGGTATCACGGAACCACAGACTCTCCTTTTGCCCTGTCATAGGCAATAAACCCAGACCCATTTTAATCTGAATCCGGATCTATATTCATCAGGTCATCAATATGCTGTTGTAGCATCATCTTATTACTATGCATCTCTCTCCGGACAGGCTTCCGTACGCACAAAGTAGCACAAAGGCCACAAATAGCCGGAGCGCACTGTACACAGAGACAAAACACAAACAGAATCGCCAAAACCGCACCAATGACCATCAGAATGTTCCAACCCCAAGTGGATATCAATCCCCATAACCATCCCATCAAAGACCAATCCCCTTTGTCCAGATGGACAGAATCGGAGATTTTGTGCAGTTTGGAAATGGCCTGGAAGACTGACGGAGCATTATCTGGAATAAAAACACAGCAGCTCGATTGAATCAATCTACAAACTCCCCCTCGATCTGCTAGAATAACGTCTAGAGCAACTCTATTCTGAAGTGTCATAAGTCTATCCGACTGGAGCTCAGCAGTCAGGTTACCAAGGGCACCGGCAGTCTCAACTATGGTGGACTCAACCACTCTCGTAAGCTGACGAATATTCCTACTGTTAGCCATAGGTCCCCAGAACGGCAGAAAACCCTTAAAGAAATCACCCAATTCTTGTCCTGCAGTGTCTTCTTGGCTAAAGACACCTCTAACAATTCTCGTTCTGTGATAATCTGCCGCAGCTGTAAAAGGGGGGGGTAACAGAAAGGAAACAAAACATGTGCCCGAAAAGTCATGGGGCAACCATGTGTATGCTTTGTCGAAGCAAACAAAGTAGGTACCCTTGGCAGCTAAGAACGCTGGGGAAGACTGAGACGGAAACACGTAAGTCTCAGCACAAACGCTCTTCCCTAACTGAGCTTTCGGATTCTTACCGTGGCCCTGCAGATAATAGTAACCCTTATGGGGCACTATCTAGATCGGTAGAGGACTTTTCGCACGCTGGTTAATACTCAGACTTACTCCACATCCATTTACGCTCCAACCACTATATGGTTGCCTCTCGTCTTTCGGAATAGTCTCTACTGCATTAGTCCCTTGAATCATGTCGACTATGCCTCTAGCTATAGGACTATTCTTCGGATTATCTCTCTGTGAACGTAAGGGATCAACACTGTGGGCATATATGAACATGGTTCTGTAAGCTCGGATCGAACCATTCAAACTAAAGTGCAAAACCAAATAAGGAATTCCTTTGTCAGTTGTATGAGGCATCAAACCACAAATCCAGCAGTTCGTTGTATTGATCACTAACTGGTGCTGGTGTAAAAGCTGTATGAAGGAATTATTAGCAAACTCCTTACGTCTGACTACCTCATATTCAGGCAAAGGGTGGAATGAATGAGAGGAAATAGTAGGTGAAGGTGTAGGTTGCACAGTGGAATTAAACGTCATTTCAAAAACAAATGCTATGTAACCAATTATAAAAATCACGAAACTCAGTAGCAAAAGTATGCACAGAATCAAAAAACATTTCTTCGACATTATTTTGCAAATACGTTTTCTAAAAGTCAGTGTCTGCACAGGTCTCTCCAACTCAAAGAAATCAATCCTAAACTAAAGTTGCTGCCCGCGGTGGTTGGTTGATTCTGCTTGAGAGGGCCTCCGCTGAAACCAGGAAGACTGCCTCGGACCAACAGAACCCAAGACCTAGTGTCTCAGGCTTGCACTCCCGAGACTGGTAGCAACCGCGACCCTAGCAGCAGGAACCGGATGGCAGTTCAGAAAAACAAAAATACGTAGATCCTTGGTGGAGAGTTAACCTGCAAACAGTAAAAAAAAAATCAACTTTATTAAGCTTTATTTGTCCTTAATTCTCAATCTCAAATTGTATCTGTCTCTTCCAGGTACTTCTTGATCGGTGAACAAAAGATGAGGCTCTGTAGTGTCCAACCGCTTTGCAGAAGGTATTGATGCTTGCAAAAGACGATCACTTTCCAACTCTGAATTAGTACCAATCAAACGGGCATCACTGAATGCAACAAATTTCGGAACTGATTCGGTCTCAGATTCTGAAAGACCATCTTGAACCCACTTGTCATACGGCAAAGGTAAGGGTGCTTTCTTCGTGTGGCACCCGTGAATCCAGTGACGCTTGCCACGTACTCGCACCGCAGATCTCGTCGATAAGAGGACCTGGTAAGGTCCAATCCAGCGGGGCCGATTATTCTTCGTTCTCTGGAAGTTCCTGACAAAAACCCAAGAACCGGGTTCTATCACTTGACCTGGATCTTCTGTAGCTTGTGGCAAGGAATTATATACCTGTTGGCGTAAAACACTCATTTGAGTTGTCAATTCACGCAAGTAATCAAGCAAAACAGGGTATTCAAGGTCACTAAATCCAGTCGGTCTTGGTACACCCCAAATATTCGCCGGGCGATCAAACACGACCTCATACGGACTCAAACCCATTCTTGAATGCACAGTCATTCGGGTGGACAAAAGTGCTAATGGCAAAGCATCTGGCCATTGTAAACCAGTGCTCTCTTGAATTTTGGCTAATTTGAGTTTCAGGGTGCCATTATAGCACTCAACTAAACCAGCTGATTGGGGATGATTTGCAGCATGGAATTTTTGCCTAATCCCAAGACCGTCACACACTTTCCTCATCACTTGACCCACAAACTCACTTCCGTTATCACTCCAAATGATTCTCGGCAATCCAAACCTAGGGAAGAATTCTTTTATCAAAACTTTGGCAGTGGACAAAGCAGTATTGTCCTTAAGGGGGTAAGCTTCTACCCATCTAGAAAAAGAGCAAACAACTACCAACACATACTTTAAATTGTTGCATCTTTCCATATGGATAAAATCTAGCTGCAAAGTCTCGAACGGATACGCAGGAGGAGCAAAATGACCAGCTGGTGTTGGAGTTCCCTTGCCAGGATTATGCATCAAACACACCATACAATTCTCGACCAAATTCTCTGCACATCTAGGTATTCCCACATTCTGCCAAACCGGAGCCAACAACTTGCAAATCCCTTTTACACTAATGTGTGCCAATCCATGCGCCATTGTAACAACTGGAAGCACATAAGCATTTGGCAACAACCATCTTTGATGTTCGGACAAATCAGTCCAACAACCATTCGAATCCAACCTACCCTTACTCTCTCTCCAGTCATCCAACTCTTTCTCCGAAGCCTCACTCTGGATAATCTTCACACTTTCAATAGTGTCTTCGCACATACCCTTCTCTGGAACCCATCTCGCTGGACCCACAACATACATTTGACTCGTTACATTCCTAGCAGTTTCTTTCGCAACCTCATCCGCAAACGCATTACCACAACCAACATCATCCGTGATCTTTCTATGGGCACTGCATTTTACAATCGCTATCTGCAAAGGTAACGTAAGAGATTCAAAAAGCTCATTCACCAACTGCCCATGCTGGATCTTCGTCCCATGCGAGGACAAAAATCCGCGTTCACGCTACAATCGTCCAAAGCTATGGGCCACTCCAAATGCATACTGACTATCAGTATACACATTCACTCTTTTCCCTTTCGCCAACACACATGCTCTCGTAAGTGCGATCAATTCCGCCACTTGAGCAGAATTATACGGGATACGTGCAGCTTCGACAACTGTATGTAAGGTCGTCACGGCATATGCTGCAGTGGTATCACCATTCGGTAATTTAAAACACGAGCCGTCAACCCACAAGACATCATTACAATCAGGGAGAGGAGTATCTCTCAGATCTATCCTCCCCTTCGTCTCTTCTTCAGTTCTCAAGAAATAATCGTGTTGCTCTTCGCTATCATCGTCTGTCTCAAGCGAAATCGGCAACAATGTAGCCGGATTTAGGGTATTGCACCTCTTGATGTGCCCATGGCTCGCTAATAACGTAAGCTCATACCCTGACAACCGAGCACTAGTCAAGTGCTGTGTCTTCGTCCGATTCAACAAGGTATCCACTGCATGTGGAACCATAACCACTAGCGTATTGTCCATAACTAAACCAGCAGACTGTCGGATCGAAACAGCCGCTGCTGCAGTTGCTCGCAGGCAACTCGGCAACGCTTTAGCCACAGGATCTAAAGTTGATGAAAAGTACGCACATGGGCGTTGCTTCCCGCCGAATTGTTGGGTCAAAACCGACAATGCACATCCTTCCCTTTCATGGACATACAATGTGAAAGGCTTGCTGTAGTCGGGAGTACCCAACACAGGAGCCGAACACAGCGCATTACGTAGTTCAGAAAAACTCTTTTGACATTCCTCAGTCCAAGGAATTGGATTTGGAGTATCCTTAACCGTCAGAGCTATCAAAGGTTTCGCTAAAAGGGAAAAATTTGGGATCCACTGTCTACAGTACGACGTAATACCCAAAAACGCACGTACTTCTCTCTGTGTCGTAGGGACACTCATTCTCGCAATAGTCTGGATTCTTTCTGGGGTCAGTTTCCTTCCCTCCTTCGATAAGAGGTGACCTAAGTAGGTAACTTCTTGGCGACAAAATTGTAATTTGGAAAGAGAAACTTTATGATGGCAATCAGATAAGTGAGTCAACAAGGACACAGTGGCATCCTTACATATGTCTTCAGTATCGGCAGCGACCAACAAATCATCAACATACTGAATAAGGGCCGCACCTTCCGGTAAGGCCAACAAGTCAAGTTGTGTCTTCAGAGCTTGACTGTAAATTGATGGACTCTCACAATAACCTTGAGGAGCGCGCTTAAAGCGGAAACTTCGTCCTCCTAAAGAGAATCCAAAGATATCTCTACTCTCTATGGCAATCGGGATGCTGAAGAAGGCATTCTCCAAGTCGATCACCGAAAACCAAGTAGCAGAAGCTGGAATCAGTGTCAGTAACGCAGTAATGTCGGGTAAAACAGGGAATTGCGGAACAACAATCTTGTTCACTTCACGAATATCGATAACAAACCTATATACAGGAGGCTGTGAAGAATCAGTTCTCTTTAGAACAGGCAAAACCGAACTATTGCACACATTACCTCGAGTCTCTTCAATAACATTTTTATCAATCAGATCATAAATGATCGCCAAAAGCGCTCGTTCACCATCACTTGAAATACGATATTGCGGAATACGTGGTAACTGAGCATTCACCTTCAACGTCACAACATATGGGGGAATATCTAACAGGCCCACATCATTTGGACCCGTAGCCCACAATGAGTCTGGTAAAGAAGACAATTCAGGTGGAAGACAATCTTTTGAAACATATATCGGAGAAATCACATTCTCACCTAATGTAAGATGTACTCCTGACGGAGAACAGTACAAAGTCGCATACAATCTCTTCAACAAGTCAAGGCCTAATAAGTTCTCATTACAACCTGTAGTCAAAAGAAGGGTTGCTTCAAGCCTACGAGGACCAACAGAAAGAGGCAATGGAACGGAAATCGGATTCATAACGGGGGCGCCAGAAAAACCTATAGAAACATTATTAAAGCCAGACAAAGGTGCGCCAGGGAGTTTAGAATGCATAATCGAACTCTTCGTAGCACCAGTGTCTAGCAGAAAAGGCTCTGACACACCTGATGCAATCACTTTCACGTAAGGTCCACTCTGATCTACCGGAACTGAAACAACTCCCTCTCTTTGTCCATGGCTGTCCTAACAATCATTACCTTGCTATCCATCGCCTTCAACATAATAATCATCTACGTAGTACTGTGTAGACCTACCAGAAGAATTCTGCTGTTGATCAAAGCTATTCATCAAATTCTGCGGAGGCAAAGGGTGCGCGTTCTGTCCGCGACCTCTACCTCTAGGTACTTGTTGAGCACCTCTACCTCTAACACCAGGAGCACTATTTGCACGTTGCAACAGAACGGGACAACTATTCTTATAATGACCCTCTTCTCTACAATATGCACACTGATTAGGCCCATACGGAATACGCTGTTGTTGAGGAGTCTCGTCTCTTTGCGAGTTCCTCGAATACTGTTGAGGCTGCTGATAGTCACGCTGATTATTAACACGAGGTGGATAAGCTTGTTGTAGAAGAACTTTAGTCTTCAATTCCTTAGTCTTCTTATCCGCTCTCTCTAACTCATCCTTACGCCTATTCTCGTAGTACTGAGCCGTAGCAAGAATCTGCGCCGAAGTAGAAACAGGCCAAGCACTCTCGGAATCTTTCAACTTAGTACACAACTCAGGAAGAAGATTGTGCACAAATTTATCAACGAACAATCTCTGGCCACCTTCAGTAGCCATATCCTGACCACTATGATCAACAAAAGTTTCCTCAAAACGCGAGAAAAAGTCTGAAACAGACTCTTCTTTCTTCTGCTTACAAGCTGACAATTTGTCCCAATTAACACGGACTTCAGGCATTAAAGTCTTCATGAAAGTGATAATCCTACCAGGAAGTTCAGTAATAACATCTTCAGGCTTAGCACCTCCAACTTGTCATTCGCTGCAACAAGATTCACCCACGAATCGCCCAATTCATTATCATGATCTGTATGTCAAATGACATTCCAGATGGGCTGTGGAACAACGTTCCCAAAAAGCATATCTATGTCCGCCAAATTCATGACGCACGAAACTCACAGTTTGCGGAAGTTCTTTATAATATCCTGCCGGATTCTTCCGCAGATCTGGTAAAGTCTGCTTAAGCGCTAGAACTTCTGCACGCTTCCATGGTACATGAACCCACACACGCTGAAAGTGTGCTTGAACCGGTGGAACGGCAGTCGCATCAGCAGGTCTCCATACTGGAGGAACCTCTCGCATCGGATATTGACGCGCTTGTCTCCTAACTGACGAATCTGGCTCAAACAGTCGTTCAGTAGGAACTTCACTACGGAGCAACAGTAACGACGATACCGCTTTCTCAACATCGGGTAGACTCACAATCGTTCCTTTGGCAAACTCCGAACGCAATCGAGACAATTCTACAGGAACCCTACCCAATTCGTACATCCACTGTTCATGGAGGAACGCACACATAAGTTCAAAAACATAACGCTGCTTTGGTGCTTCCCATTGTCGGAAAACATCCATAATACCTTCTAGGTCATACTGGGACCTATACATCACCCATCTACGTGCCATATAGTCCAAAACCACTCGCTCATCTGTATCGGGCAATTGACTACGTGATTGTCTACGCTCACTCACAGGAGACATACCCATTTGTCCCAAAATAGGAGTTAGAAAATTAGAAAAGGCAGCGGTCATCCGCTGTCTAGGAAAAGGAACAGTTGGAAGGACAAGAGGAGACGAAACAGTAGTAGTAGTAGGATCCATAGTCGGAACAGGCATAGAAACAGTGGTAGCAGAAGGAGGCAAAGTTAGCAACCCTTGAGAAGGCTGCGCATTACGAACAACAACCAACGAAGAAGCTGGCTGTGGAGGAATAACAGGAGGCAAAGCAATAAGAGCTTGCGCGGCCACAACAAGTTGTGGTGGCGCCGTAGCATTCTGCACATAAGGTGGTGGTGAATTTAGCAAATGCGACATCAAAGGGTCTTTCACAAGATCCTTTTCGTCTTTCTGCTCTTTAACCGGCAAGACTGGGTAGCATCTATCTACCTCTAACTTCCTCACTCTAAGCATCTGCTCACTGTCTTTCTCTTCTTCATTATCTCTGTATGCAACGGCGGCTTGCACCATTGACATACCCTTTCTATTCTTTTTCGCTAACTTAATTTCTTTCTGTTTGGCTTCCTTGCGCCATATGCGGAAAGAGTCAAACATTGCCGGCCGGGCTTTCTTCTTGAACAATTTCACTTCAAGGTTATTGTAACACCATGGGGTCATCACAGGTGCAAGACTCGAGACAAGCTACAAATAGTCACTTGTCAGCTACTGCCTCTTACTCCCCACAGAATGTCGAAACCGAGGTGGAAACACAATCGGAGCAGTGGCCCTTTAATTCAAACTGGTCCTACGACTGGGAGGAGTCTCAACAGGACACGGAGACCTCTTATGCCGAAAACAACGAATCAGGTGTGTGCTTGTTCACCCGGAGGGAGCGGAGCGAAGAGGAAGACGGAAGCGAGCGGAGCGGAGAGAATCATCGAACGAGGAGAGGCGGAGGAGAGACGACGAGGAGAACGCGGAGCCGGAGAAGCCAGGAGGCCACCGACACCACGAGCCGCCCAGCCATACACCCGCGGGAGGTGTATGGCTCAGCCAGGTACGTGAGAGATTCAGGGGCTGGGTTACTCGTAAGACAGCTCCGGCGGACTAAACCCGGGATATCCCTTTTTCCTGGTGTTCCCTTCCCCTGAGCACAAAACCCTTCACTACGGCACTAGTTTCAATTGTGTGACTCATGTATTGGCATCCTCACTCCCTCCCCGTAAGAACGCTAGAAGTATTGAACGGCTAACTGATACACCGTTACCTTTTCTCTGTTTCACTCGAGAGGCAAAACGGAAGCCGAAGGAGAACTACCCCGACGGAAACCCGACAGAGGACGTAGAGCTGCATCTACCGAATCAGGGATCCGGAAGGCTGCAAGAAGCCGTTCTCCACGAGGAGCGTTAACTACGAAGAAGAAAAGCTCAGACTCTTTGTATTCCAAAATAAAACCCATAAAGACTAGAATCAGCGTACTGCCTATTCTTCCCGCACCTGTAACAGTGGTGGAGAATGCGGGCATAGGCACCATCTGTGGAGTCAAGATGGAGACAGTTGTGGAACAATTAGTAAAGGGACAAGAACGAATCGAGTGGGTGTTAGAGCAACATTTAGTATCAGCTCAAGCAGATAGAGAGGTGATCAAAAAGGCGTTTGAAGAGAAAAGCGAACAACCCTGGGTTGATCCCGTACAAAGGGGAGGAACAACGGAAAGAACCATAACTCATGGAACACCACCCGTCTCCCTACAAAAGTATAGAAATGGAGAGGATCCCGATGCGTTTCTGTTAAATTTCGAAAGGGCAGCAAGGGCATGTGGTTGGCCGGTATCAAAATGGCCGTTTTTTTTGGCACCCCTATTAGGAGGAGAAGCCCAGGCCGCTTATCAAGTAGCAAATCCAAAGGGTGACACCACTTATGCAGAAATCAAAAGAATAATACTCGACCACTTGGGATTAGACCCCGAGGCATATCGCCTGAAATTCAGAAAAGAGAGAGGTTCTGTAGGGGAAAATCCTAAAACTTTGTTTGTAAGATTAAAAATGGCCGCGGACAAATGGCTGACACCCACTACCAGCAGTAAAGAGGAAATACTTGACCTGATATATTTAGAGCAGTTTCTTGAGGCTCTCCCCTACGCCACACAAAAATGGCATCGGCAACATCATAATTTAACAACCGCCCAAGCTGTGGAAATGGCATCATCGTTTACACGTGCACAGCCTAAACGTTTCCCTTTTGAGATGGAAAAAGAGAGGAAAATAGTAGTACGGCCCGAAAAGAATGTTTTCCGAGGGAGAGAAACTACACGTCCCCGTACCTGGAGGACCGAGAACAGTGCAAATACAGGTCCACAATGTTTCGATTGTGGCCAATGGGGCCACATTGCCCGAATGTGTCCAAGAAAAAGGAACGATGAAGAACCGATGGAGGTCGGATACCTCCCCAAGGCCGTTCTGTTTTCCGCAGAGATGGGAGGATCCTTTAGAGTAAGTGTGAAAGTAAATGGACACTCCTTATCAGCTTTATTAGATTTGGGCTGTCGACAGTCAGTAATCCAATCAAAATATGTCCAGTCAGAACAATATGTTTCTCAGGGGAGGGTTAATATTAAATGTGTTCATGGAGATATCCGACCCTACCCCATTGCTGACATTGTTATTGAGCCGACAGTGGGAACCGCACAGGCTGTACGGGTAGGCGTAATGTCCAATTTACCCGAAGATCTAATAATTGGGACAGATAACCCTAGTTTCCTGAACATGTTTAAGGATAAACTAACGGCTAAGACTCAAACAGATAGGGACGGTACTTCCCAAAAAGAACGTCCTCTTGTACGTAGCCTTCAAGTAGTGAAATTGACTAAAATACAACATCCCCCACTAAAGGTTCAGCAAAAGCCGCTGGTTATGATCTCTACAGCGCATATGATTATGTGATACCCGCTCGAGAGAAAGCCCTAGTCAAAACGGACCTGCAAATCGCAGTTCCTCCAGGGTGTTATGGCAGAATAGCTCCACGATCAGGATTAGCAGCTAGGTACTTCATTGACGTGGGGGCTAGCGTTATTGATGAAGATTACAGGGGTAATGTGGTCATCCTCCTGTTTAACTTTGGGCCGGATGCCTTTCAGATCAAGAGAGGGGATAGAGTGGCACAATTAATTTGCGAATGTATAGCTGAGACCCTGCTAAAAGAAGTAGTCGGGCTAGACAACACAGAGAGAGGTTCTAAAGGTTTTGGCTCATCAGATACACATACCAGGCCGATACACTTGGTTATTTCTCAAGACCCCTGGGTTTTGGATAAGAGCTTTAAATTTGCCCAGATTAGTGATCCCACTCTGTTTAATGCGTGGGACCAGGCCCATCAGATAGATCAGGTTTCAAAGGTTTTCCCAGGGTTCGTAATTCAGAATGAGCTGTTGTATAGATTAGGAAAGGAGGGAGATCCTGCTCAACTCTTAGTGACTGTCTCGTTCAGAGAGCAAGTTCTTTTCTTTGCACACAGCCATATCATCGCCGGTCACTCCAGCGCTGAAAAAACGACCCAAAATATCCTCAGGCAATTTTTTTGGCCCGGTATTTATAAAGATACCGAATCTTACTGTAGGTCCTGCGAGATCTGCTAGAAGATGAATATGGTTCGGCCACCGGCGGTCCCCTTACAACCTTTGCCGGTCATTGGAAAGCCCTTTGAACGGGTCGGCATGGACCTTATTGGACCATTGCCCAAAACTAAGAAGGGGTTCCAGCACATCTTGGTAGTGGTCGACTACGCCACAAGGTTTCCCGAGGCTTTTCCCTTATCTGCGGCCAATTCGAAACAAATTGGTGACAAGATGATTGAGTTATTTAGTAGGGTTGGGTTTCCAAAAGAGATTTTAACTGACCAGGGCACGCCGTTCATTTCAAAATTAATGAAAGAAATCTGTGGCACGTTGGACATCCACCAGATCCGTACCTCGGTTTACCATCCTCAAACGGACGGACTGGTGGAACGTTACAACCGTACCCTGAAAACCACCCTCCGTAAGATGATGGAAGTTAGCGGAGATGATTGGGATCGTATGTTACCCTTGGCATTATACGCCATCAGGGCGCAGAAACAGAGCAGTCTGGGGGTTTCGGCTTTTGAAATGCTGTACGGCCGTCAACCCCGCTCGCTGTTGGAAATGACCAGGGACGCCTGGATCAACGAACAGTCTGAAGAGGCAAGTGCAACTCTTGATTACGCCAGGGCCCTTAAATCTAAACTGGGCAAATTAAGGGATCTGGCGTTGACTCATCTTGTAGCTAGCCAGCATAGACAACAGGCTATTTATGACAAGGGTAAGAAGTGGAGGCGTCTCAATCTGGGGGACTGGGCTTTAGTTCTCCTGCCTTCCTCCTCTCATAAATTCAAGGCGGAATGGATGGGTCCCTATAAAGTTGTGGAGGTTATTGGGCGCACTAGCTATAAGTTGCAGGTGACTTCACGTAAACAACAGTCGTATCACATCAACCTTTTAAAAAAATGGTTGGGTCCACCTCCTGCCAACGTCCATTTGACTACTGCTCCAGGCTCGGCTGACTCAACAGTTGACATGCTTGTTCACAATGAGGAACTGAAGGCTCAGCAAAGATTGGAATTGAGAGAGACATTTGTACAGTATGAGGATGTGTTTTCCAACCGACCTGGAAGGACATCTCTGGCTGAACATTGTATTGATACACCACCTAACAAAAAGGTTAGGATTAAACTCTACAGAGTCCCCGAAGCCAGGAGAGCCGCTATTAAATCCGAAGTGGATGAAATGCTACGGTTGGGAGTGATTCGCCCCTCTAAAAGTGATTGGTCCAGTCCGATCGTCATGGTCCCTAAACCCGATGGCAGTCGAAGGTTTTGTATGGACTTTCGCGCTCTTAATGACATCTCGCTCTTCGACGCTTACCCCATTCCTAGAGAGGACGAGTTAATTGAACGACTGGGCCAGGCGAAATACATCTCTACCCTTGATTTGACCAAAGGGTATTGGCAAGTGCCTCTACGACCAGAAGACATAAAAAAAACTGTGTTCTCAACAGATGAGGGGCACTTTGAGTTTACAGTGCTTCCGTTTGGTCTTCATGGGGCTCCAGCAACATTTCAGCGCCTAATGAACACTGTCCTCGCTGGGTTGTCCGATTTCACATCTGCGTATCTGGACGACATTGTGATCTACAGTCCAGATTGGCAAACTCATCTCAAACACCTTACTGTGGTTTTGCTGGCTCTGCGGAAGGCTGGTCTCACTGTGAACGCAAAGAAATGTAAGCTCGCATTCCATAAGGTTAAACACCTTGGATATGTTTTGGGACATGGTTTAATTGAGCCACAAATTGAAAAAGTGAGGGCGATTGCTGACACTCCTTTTCCATCCACTAGACGAGAATTGCGTTCTTTTTTGGGCCTTGTTGGTTACTACCGATGGTTTATTCCGCAGTTTGCGGACATTGCCGCCCCTCTCACAGATGCTTTGAAAAACGCTGGGAAGGCATCATCTCCGGTACATCCTACCATACAGATGCAAGAGGCCTTTCGGATTTTGAAGTCGGTGATTACATCCACCCCAGTATTGTCATCCCCAGATTTCTCTCGTCCGTTTTCCTTGCACACTGATGCATCTGACTATGGGATTGGAGCGGTGCTTTCCCAAACGGGTCGTGATGGACTTGACCACCCGATCTTATATGTCAGCAGAAAACTATTCCCTCGTGAGTTAAAGTATGCCACAGTCGAGAAGGAATGTCTTGCGATCAAGTGGGCCATTGAAAAACTGGCATATTATCTGGAAGGTAGGCGTTTTGAACTCTATACAGATCACGCACCTTTGCTATGGATGGCTTGCAATAAGGCTAACAATGCTAGAGTATTGCGTTGGTTTCTGTCACTGCAGCCGTACACTTTCTCTATACATCACCGTAAGGGCAGTGAGAATGTTGGGGCGGATTTTTGATCTCGTCACCCACTCCCCGATCGTGAGTGTCCGGAGGGGGAGGTGTGTAACACCATGGGGTCATCACAGGTGCAAGACTTGAGACAAGCTACAAATAGTCACTTGACAGCTACTGCCTCTTACTCCCCACAGAAATGTCGAAACCGAGGTGGAAACACAATCGGAGCAGTGGCCTTTTAATTCAAACTGGTCCTACGACTGGGAGGAGTCTCAACAGGACACGGAGACCTCTTATGCCGAAAACAACGAATCAGGTGTGTGCTTGTTCACCCCGAGGGAGCGGAGCGAAGAGGAAGACGGAAGCGGAGCGGAGCGGAGAGAATCATCGTACGAGGAGAGACGGAGGAGAGACGACGAGGAGAACTCGGAACCGGAGAAGCCAGGAGGCCACCGACACCACGAGCCGCCCAGCCATACACCCGTGGGAGGTGTATGGCTCAGCCAGGTACGTGAGAGATTCAGGGGCTGGGTTACTCGTAAGACAGCTCCGGCGGACTAAACCCGGGATATCCCTTTTTCCTGGTGTTCCCTTCCCCTGAGCACAAAACCCTTCACTACGGCACTAGTTTAAATTGTGTGACTCACGTATTGGCATCCTCACTCCCTTCCCCGTAAGAACGCTAGAAGTATTGAACGGCTAACTGATACACCGTTGCCTTTTCTCTGTTTCACTCGAGAGGCAAAACGGAAGCCGAAGGAGAACTACCCCGACGGAAACCCGACAGAGGACGTAGAGCTGCATCTACCGAATCAGGGATCCGGAAGGCTGCAAGAAGCCGTTCTCCACGAGGAGCGTTAACTACGAAGAAGAAAAGCTCAGACTCTTTGTATTCCAAAATAAAACCCATAAAGACTAGAATCAGCGTACTGCCTATTCTTCCCGCACCTGTAACAGTTATCTAGAACTTCTGTCTCAAAACTACCATAACGGGGCCACTGTAGGACACCGTCGTTCTTTGTATATTTTAATCAAATCTCATTATAGCTAATAGGACCTACTCCATGCTTCACGTATAACTCGTATGTAGGAGTTTCGATCGGAGGAACCGGACACGAATCCTCTAACCGGGAATCCCTCGACGTACCACAACTGAACAAATTCCTAAGACTGCTAAAACCAGGCATCTTGCTCACTAGTCTAGCTTCAAACAACAAGTGTAATCTAAAATCGATAAAACTCGTGAATACACAAATCCCTTGGCTTTGGGGCCTGCAGGTACCAAATCAAAGCTATCCACTAAAGGATACACACCAAACTAAGAACTAAGAACTAGGACACGCTCCCTTTTATACTTAACTGAATTGTCGATGGCGTCACCAGAGGACCCGTCAATCGTCTCGCTCTACAAACGTCTAAGGCTCCAAAACAGGGCGACAGTCAGGGCAGCAATCCTTCGTAGCCGTCGGGACGCGGGAAGCCTCGCAGCAAAGACCTTCGGAACCACATCGACATACAGGGGTCGCTGAAGTGGCTGGCCAACCTCTGGAATTTTCACACAACGCTCCTCACGAACCTCTGGCTTGGACCGGTACCGCTGAAGTCGCCCCACATTGGGCGCCAAATGAGGTACTGAGTTTTCTCGGAACCGATACTATTACAAAAACCCAACGGTGTCAGGGCAACCCCCAAAGACCCCGGATTCCCCTGTCTTGGCAAACAGAGACACGGGATACTTCTCGATGACGTCAAAGACCAAAGTTTATTGGTTGCAACCAGGGACAGAGGTCTACGAAGTACACACGGGTAGTTCGACAGAGACTGCACCAACTCAATGAACAAAACTCGGTCTTTTATGCCGAAAATTACGCTTCTGGCAACATCACAATTTGCATTCGGTGCATACAAAACGAACCAATGAACAAGTAGCATTTCAATAAGTATTGAATCACGATAGTCAAAGTTAATCCCACTTTCCGTTGTCCAGCCCACCAAAACGATCGCACACATGTTAGTTTCCTGTTCGATCAGGCCGGACAAACCCATCATAAAACCTTCAACCCAGATCGATGAACATGTCGTAAAGGAAAGGCAGAAACAGATGGAAAGGAGATAGAGGAGTGGGAACTGTGGGCCATAAAATCGGACCACGTCCTGTTCTTTGATCTTTATCAGTGCAGCTGCTGGACAAGGAACTGGCTCAGCAGGATTTGCCCCAGGCGAGGAGTCAGTTTGGCCAGGTCAACCAGGAGTCAGCTAAGGCGTACGTGTCAAGGACTCGTTCGGCCACGATCATAGGGCCTATGTTAGGGCAACCATACAAGATGGCTGCCACTTTACAAAATGGAACCCGAGGGTTCAAACTAAATCCTCAAATACAGAGTGTTCTCCTATATCGATTTATACGAAAACACTCAGACACGTTAGACTCGTCATTTGCGGTCTGCTGACACCAAAATCGTCCATTTCCGACGACCTTTATAAATCGGGTTTCATTACTATCTAACCCAATTCGGTATCACGGAACCACAACAGGAATACGACCATAACAACTTTGCCAGTTTATTTGAAGGGGTTACGAAACATCTAGATCCCAGTGATAAGGTATTACTGGATGAGCGAATTTCAATGGAAAAAGTAGAAGCTGCTGTGAATAGTTTGGCTATGGGAAAGGCTGCTGGGCCTGACAGCTTGCCTACAGAGATTTATAAACTTTTTAAAAAATTTTATTAAAATTGACATGCTAAAAACATTTAGGGCTGCACAGGAGGGGCGCGCCCCGAAATCTTGGGCAGAGGCCACTATAGTAGTGTTTAATAAAAAGGGTAAAGATCCGGAATTGGTCGGCTCATACCGACCAATATCATTATTAAATTGTGATAGTAAAATTTAATCCAAGATATTAGCCACTCGTATGTCTAGAATAGTCAGTTCTTTGGTCTCATAGACTCAACATGGGTTTATTACAGGACGGAATACAACCTCGCATATTAATAAAGTAGTGACATTGTTTGACATTGCGCATGCCGAAAAGTGGGATCTGGGTCTAATTTTATTAGACGCAGAAAAAGCGTTTGGCCGTGTGGAGTGGGCATACCTGTGGGAGCTAATGCGGCATTTGGGGTTTGGTCAATGCTTCCTCATAGCCCTTCAGGTCTTGTACACTTCACTGGTCACTAGAGTTTATGCCATGGGAATGTCATCAGAGATAGTGAACATCACCAGGGGTACACGACAAGGGTGCCCCCCTGTTCACCATTGTTATTTGCATTGTACCTCAATCCATTCATTGAACAACTGGCTTCTAACGTTCTGATTAAACCTTTTATGATACATAATATTCCATATTCTGGATTCGCATATGCGGATGATGTAGCAATTGCAACCTCGGATCCTTACTTGGCAATTCAAGAGATAGATCGGTTGGCTAGAATTTTTGGTCGATCATCAGGATATAAATTAAACGTAGCTAAAACGCAAGTCCTAATTTCAGAAACAGTTATTATGGATGATGTCCGAATTGAAAAAGAAGTGACATATTTAGGGATTAAAATCCGATCATCTATGCAGGAAATAGAGGATGTTAATTGGGCTATGTTAGTACACAGTTTTCAGGATTCATTAGGTAAATGGTCACAACTTCGTCTCACATTAATTGGTAGAAGCAATGTCATTAAGATGAATGCGTTAGCTAAAGTATTATATTTGTTTAGAGTGGTACCACTAGAATTCTCTATGTTTTATTATAGCATTTACAATCTATTTGTTCTAAATTTGTATGGGCACCGGGCAAACCAAGAAGGGCTATGCGTTTCCTGACCTTACCAATTGAACATGGGGGATTAGCAATTCCTGACTTTACTTTGTATTTTTATACATGTTTTTTGTTACGAATGCGGATACTCTTGACTAGAGAAGACATAGAAAATGTTGCAGATGCCCCCTCAATTTTTCAAATGCTGTTAGGACCAGTGGCACAACAGTGGTTATTTAAAGAAATAGATAGAAGTTACTTTAAGCGGACAAGGTTTAAGGTACTGATAGCTGCCTTCAATATCTGGAAAAAAATACGTAAAGTAGTGTGGCTCACTGGTTAGAGGCGGCAGACCCGAGCGCAGAGGACGGCCCGGGACCAGGGTTCGATTCCCGACGCGGCAGGTTTCTGGACCAGGGTCAGCGGACTCGATAATTCTCTCGCCTCGGTGCCCACTCTGATCAGCGATCACACTCGGCAACTCTGGGCATTAGCTTGCCTCATCTTCACTAACGGCCCCACCAGACCGCTGGGGATGCCTGGTCTCACCCTGGAGATACCCATTAAGGGACCATCTCTCAGGGAAGCCAGGAAGGGTTTCGCAGCGGTCGAAGCGCGGAGATACTCCTCCGGGAGTCGATCCTAGCGCTATATAAACCTGCAATTAAGTTAAGTCAAATGGGAAAATCATCATGGGACACCCACACTAATGCCACAAAACTTGTACCCTCCATTTTCTGGGATGGTCTAGCTATTGGGTGGCGGGCTAGAGGTATTGTTCAATTGGGAGACTTTGTAGGTACAGATGGCTCTTTACTATCCTATGTGGATATGTCTCGATTGTATAATCTGCCGAAGTCACACTTTTTAAAATATTTGCAAATTCGAGACTTTATGATACGGAAAAGGATTACTTTGTCTCCCAACCTAGTGGTAAAGGCCGTCCAACGATAAGCTAAATTAGGGGAGGTGTATCAGCTATTACTACTATATAGGAAAGATGATTTAGAGAAACAGGCAGGTAAATGGTCTAAATCTCTGGGGGTGGTTGACACTGTATCGGTGAAAGATGCTATTGCAATGTCAAGGGAATCATTACTTTCTGCCAATTTGCGTGTACAATGTTATAAAACGTTTTTTAATTTGTATTATACTCCCGCATGTATGTTTAAATGGGGAAAGGGACAAGATGGAAAATGTTTTTGATGTGGGGGGATAATGCTGATATGTTACATATTTTTTTTAGCTGTGGGCATCTTGCGAAATTTATTAGTGATGTACCAGTTTAAATTCCTATGCGCATAGGGATAAGGGAAACAATAATTTTTTTTAAATTCCCCACATTGTTAAAACCCTAATTTGCCCCAGTCAGTAGTCAGTGCCCCTCTGAAATGACAGAGAACCTTTTTACGATCTTGAGTGAAAATATTTCGAAGATTAGGACTAAAATTGTGGAATAATTTATAGTTGATTATATCCATAACGTTTTTGATTTTCTTTTAAAGTAGTTAACACTTAACCAGCCATGATAAAAGTGGAAATACTACCATAATAATATTTTCAAAGGATATTGTCTCCAGATTTTAGGATTTGCAGAACTACAGGAGGAAAATTGAGTAGTAACAGTGTTATTGCATGCTTTCCACGTGTATTTTCAGGTGGCCAAAACCATTCATGGTACTTCCGGGTATGAATGCAGCATAATGAAATCACTGAGAATCTGCAATCAGGCCACACCTTTATGCCACCACCACACCAGTTGAAATGAGCATCTGCTACTGGACCCGTGAGGGCTACCGCCTGTGAGGGCTACCGCCTCTCCTCCGACCTCTTCTTCCTGACTCCGGTCCCGCAGCAGGATGCAGGAAAGCAGCAGGAAGCACCCAGCTCCCAGCCTCTTGATAGCCAATCACAACGCTGCAATGCAGAGTTGTGATTTGTCTGAGCACCGTGGATCAGCGCTCAGCCAGGGAATGGGGGACTGGGCATATTTTCCACGCAGGCTGTAATGCAGACTGCATGGAGAAGATGCAAAGTGTGAATGGATGTTTCGCTGGCCAGAGAGTGCTGTCCAAACATGTGCACTTAGGAGTGGGCAAACCACTCCTCCCCTGCTCCTCTGTCATCGGAGCATCCCCACCCCAAACGCAAAGCAGCAGCTGAAGGAAACAAAAAATGATAATAACACAAGTTATCATTTTATGTTTCCTTTTCTTAACTATTGTGAAGTAGTGAGGCGACGCTCCTCCGCCTTAGCAGAGGAGCCGCCACTGGCCTTAGGTAGAACTGGTGATAATTCAAACGAGCTCAGCTTTGTCAGTGTTTTTGGGGATCACAGAATTGGGGTGGCTGCACTCTCATTTAGGCGCACTTCTAACCCTATGGACTCCTCCCTGAGCAACATTCTCAAACAGTTGATGTCTATTTTTGTTGCATGGCTCGATGGTCTTGTGATGAACAGTTCACTTCATGCTGCCATTGTTCCACAAGAACTCCTGAGTATCTTTTCTGGATAAAAGAAAAACAGCCTGGCCTGTGACTCCTGGACTATTTAGCAGTTATCAGCTTATTTCTAACATCCTCCTTCCACTTACTGTTTGTGGAGAACGGCAACTGTGTTGCTTGAGATCTACCTTGAACAATATCTTATACCTGGAAGGGGGCACCCATAGGAGCATAACAAACATTTAGTGTATCAGTTGAATTGTGCACCAGGGTGTAGGTGTGTGGGGAACCATGTATGTTACTAACCAACTGAGGCTAAAAGAGACCTTCTTTGCTTGCACTAAGACACACAGTGCCATTGCTACACAACTAACTGGCTTTCAGACAGGTTGAGGCACAGGAAAACACTAGTTGATGTGCAGAATAGCCTGATAAAGCTTTAGAAAGGAAGAGATTTTTTTCTTCTTCGGTGCCTTAAATATAAATTCGATTTGGTGCTCCTGGATCATTTGGTGAAAGTAGAGTATGGCTGTCTGGTTCTGCCAGGGTTTGCTTGCCTCTTTTCTACCAGGTTGCAGGTGTTGCTCTTATGGGTTGGATACCTTCGCTTCAGAGTGATTCTCCATGGTGTATGGAGTACCCCTTGATTCCGACTTATTACTGCCTGTTAATAACATTCATATTCTGCCCTTGCGTGGAGGGGAGTAGCAATCAATAGTGAAGCAGGTGCAATGGCACCAGGGCACTTAGGAGCATACTGAATCCAAATAAGGCTGTATCTTACAGCCCAACTAGTGGCCAAGGGTCCCATTTTCCTTTCGTACTCCAAAACACCCAGGAACCCATGCTACTCTGCTGCTTACATGAAGTGCTGCAGTCATCTGGTGGTGGTGGTTGGGCACTGTCACTGTGTTTTCATTTTTTCCTTAACAATATGCTATTGCTCATTATATATGACTATTAAACACTTATAGCTAAGTACGATTTTATGTAAAGATTGATTATAGTATGTGCTTCTCCTGTAAAAGTTGATCACAGTTAAAGGGTGTTCACATTAAGTTAGCCATAGTTAATGTAGGCCTCAGTCTGAAAAACCTTAACATCGAAACTGTGTTTTTGCTGTTGTGTATTATCTAATTTATTATTCTTGTGTCAGGAGTCTAGCTAACTGGAATAGTTTGAATAATCATTTCTTTCAGTTGCTCCACTCTGCATGAGATCGTATTGTTGATAATTTCATTGTAAAATGTTAATTGGCTTTGTGCACATGCATCCAGGATGGTCTGATCGTGATGTTGGAACCAGTGAGATGTGAAGGTCACGCAGCTATGAGCTTCCTTGTGTGCTGCCTGAGAAAGAGAACACAGACACCTTATCATCCAGTGCTAGATTTTGATTGGACCCTGTCTCTAGGAAATTGAAGGCAGTTGTATTTCTTATTAGAAAATGCATGCTTAATTATGCTTTGCTGTGGTAGTCAAGTTCAGACTGCTCCTGAGCCACTTTTGAAGGCGGATTTCTCTGCCTCTCTCTCTGGATCCTATGCTTATTGTATTGTTGCTCAAAGAGTGAAACTCTCAAGCAAATCTGTTTTTCCTTTGCCTGAATGGAACCTTCATTTGGTTCTGCTTTAGAGATATCATTGTCTGATATCCGCTGTTTAAACTTCCCTGACTTCACTTGAAACTTTCGTTTAACATTAGGGACCTTCCCTTTAGGGCATGTGTACTCTCAAACTTTTTCTTGGGGGGCCAAAAGTACAGCCTGGTTTGTGGCGGTGGGCTGCACCGTTGGGCCCGAGGGTGGAGGTGGGGTCGTTGGGGCCTGGACTACTAGAGTAAGAAAAAAAATCACACATTTTTCAAAACATTACTAGACAATACTCTGTTTGAAAGCAGGTGAAACTACTAAGATACAAGGAGGCGTTTTCCAAACAACTGAATGACCTTTCAGAGATATTCACATTTTAAAAGACACATTCTATTGACATTTTGATTCTTATTATCAGACAATAACAAGTTTTAGAGGCATTGCATGATAATCCTCATTAATGGTATAGTCAGCACAAGCCCAATGCGGCGCAGGTTTAACTGAGTCTGAAAAATAGCTACGTTAAAGACAGATCTACTATGAACTTATTTTACACTTCATGCCTCCTATTAGTGTCCTGTAATCTGGTACTATGTCTGAAAGGGGAAACCTCAAGAGCTGATTCAGACGTAAGTCTGTTACCTCATTTCTGAGTTTACTTTTCAACACTCACATTGTGGAAAATAAACTTTCACAAACATATGTTTACCAAAATTACTTTCTGGGCCAATGTAATTTGAAGAGGAAATTTATTCTAAGGAATAATTTTCCAGAAATCTTCTGGAGCTGAATTGTCCTGCATGTCAATCAGCTCCATATCTGCTTGCACCTTTTTCATGCCAATCAGTTCAACAACTTCAACATTTCGTGCAATCACCATCCAGGGGTTTTTATCCAGCCTGAACAGAGCGGTGAGTGCTCTGAGTTGAGAAAATCGCCTTTTGATCTCCCCAGAAATTTCCTCAAGACATGCATCAAGGTTTAGCATTGATAACATTTGTTGTGAATTTGGAAAACTTTGAGTCACAGTCAAAAGTTTGGGAAGTGGGTGAAGTCAGCATCACCCAGTTTTTCTTTGAATATCACCAGCTTACTTCAAATGTGTAAATACCATTCATCATGGAGAACACATGCTGCTTGCCTTGCAACTTCAAATTGAGTGCATTGACGTTTGTGAATAGATCTAAAAGAAAATGGAGCATTATAAGCCAATTTCAGGAAACAAAGGGGTGTACCGCTCCAGAACTTTCGCTTTACTTAAACATTGCACTTCAGTGTGCATCAAGAGTTCTGTGTATTCAGCTTATGATGCCTGCAGAATTGCTTCTATAGTTAAGTGATTTGTGTAAAACCTGCCAAAATGTAACAGGGGAAAAGCATACAGTATTTATTGTATCATGCAGATTTTGGTGCGTTAAACACAAAGATTCATCTGTTGTTCCCCAGAAACTCGTAATAGGTGCTATTTATTGCACACGAAAAATAAAGTACACTGCGGTATCGTTATTTATCAGGTGCAATAAATAGCACCTAAATCATAATCAGGCCCATAGCGTTTTCTGAAAATAAATGCACCAACCTGATCTTAGTAGGCATTACTAGAGGTAGCTCTTAATAGGACAGTTTTACTGGGATGCCATTTTTATATTTAACCACGCAAAGGAGGATTACCTTTTTTCCTGAGCAAGGATTTTCAGTCATACAGCAACTGTTTAAAAAGATAAAGGGCCTTATTTACAACAATTTGACACAGGGCAGCGCTGCAAACCACTTTGTTGTGCTGCCCTGCCCTCCGTCAAAAGAAAAGGGGAGGAATGTGCTGTATCTATGAGATATGATTCATTCCTATCCTCTTTCACTGCAGTGTTCCACAAATGGCTGCCTAATGCTAACACAGGCACCCTTGCACTTGTACCATGGTGCAAGGGTACCTGCGTTGAAATCAGGTTGTTTTTTTTGTGCAGGAAGAGACATCTTCCTTCACAAAAACAACCGTTAAGCCACCCCTGGGGAAGCGCAGGGGTTTGACACATTCCCAGATTCACGCTATGCTGTAAATCTGGTAATGTTTCAAAAACCATGGGTGTTGAGTGGAAACACCCATCGCAACACCCATGGCACGCCTCCCCAAGGTAGTGTGAGGCAACGCAGCGACTTGCGCTGCGTTGCCTTACACCATATCAATGAGGCCACGAAACGCCACTGAGGGTGGCTTTCTGTGTCCTTGTAGATATGACTGGGAGGCCTGCACCACCAGAGCATGAATAAAAGTGATACTCCGGGTGCGCAGGCTTCTTGTAAATGAGGCCGATTACAACAAGGAGATAAGGTGATCAGGAACAGGTCGTCCCCCTCTCACCGTAGCATATACAACACAAGACCTATTCCTATAGCGAGCGCACGTCTTCTGATCATGGCCAAACAATAATGTAATTTAATTTACTTGGACAAGCGGCTGCAGCATCTAGCCATCTTGTGTTCATAGATCAGGGTCACCCTTTTTGCGCTCACTATAGGAATAGGTCTTGTGTTGTATATCCTTGTAAATGAGGACCAAAATGTATATACTTGTTTCCTTAATAATGCGGCAAGAAATCTGGTGTTGTTCATAGTTATATACTGGGACAATCTCATTAGCTCAGTTGCAAACATGTAACAGTAGCATGCAATATATCAATCAATCAGGGGAATTATAAGCGCGCTACTCACCATGAGGGTCTCAACCTACTGAGGGGGCTGGGGAGGGGCAGAGCAGCTCCGGTCAGTCGAAGAGCCAGGTCTTGAGAGTCTGCCTGAAGATGAGCAGGGTGGGGGGCGCACCTGATGTTGATGTGCAGCTCGTTCCAGGTCTTGACTGCGATGTAGGAGAGATGTAGTAGAATACAGACAGGTTTACTCAGATCTTGACAGTGCAAATGCATTTCTGAAAACTCTGAACCTCACAAATTGTTGTAAGATTTAGGTTTGTGTATTCAGCATCCCTGTCTCCCCCAGTACCAGATATCACAGCAGGGTATTGAATAGGTGTCACTAGCAGCTGGAGCTTAAGCACAATGACCATTGGTGAACAAGAATGTCAAGCATATTGAGCTTTAGCTTTAACTGTATAACATTCTGTTTATGTGTAAAGGGCATGTTCACAACTTGGTGCTGAATAACATATATTTATCTCTACCTAACTCAATAGCATTGTTTTTTTTTTGTACTTGTATACCCGGAGTGGGTTTCCCGGCGCTTGTACGAATACCACAAGGGAACCCTTCCTGGCTTTCCCTGTGAAGTGTCCACTCCTGGGCACCCCCATGGTGCAGACCAGGCATCCCTCGCGTTGTGGGGGCCGTTGTGGAGACTAAGCAAGCTACTGCCCAGAGTTGCAGAGTGGGACTCCATGATCAGAATAGGCACTGAGGCGAGAATATCCGGTCAGGGCAATTAATGAGCCCGAGACCCGCCGGGGCAGGAATCGAACCCTGGTCCCTGGCCAGAGCTCTGCATCGAGGTCCATTGAGCCGCATTCATTTAATTTATCTCAGAAGGAGCAAAGGCTATAGGGACCCGTAGAATTTGAACCTGTGACCATGATGGATTCAGGGAGTGTGAAGCTTAGTTCACTTCGTCCCCAGTTCATTTGGAGTCTCTTAGCATGAGAGACTTTTGTTCTATTCCAGCTAGTATTACATTAGGAACAAAGTGAAAAAACCTCCCTATCCAGTTTTTTACATAACCTCCTTAGTCCTATGAGGGGTTCTGAATCTGTACTGCTTTTGAACGTATCAGTACTCTTTTTGCACAATAGAATCAACTTATAAGCATCTACTACTATTTTTTTATTTTATTACACAATTTATGAATCTCTGTGTAAACCTTTGCCATTTTTTGGAGCTTATCCGTATCCAATTTAGGAGAGCACTTGTTTACATTGTTTCATTAATTCGGCAATTTACTACTGACAATGATCATGTTAAGTCCATTGGAGAAACTCACGCAACTTCTTTATGCATCTATTTTGGGTATTCTTGACTCTATACATGAAATTCTGAAAAAGCTTAATTTACTTTAGTATTATCTTATACTTCATATCAGCTTTTATCAAACCAAGTACCTGATGTACAGTAGGATTTTCCATATTCTGTGTATATGGAGAAGTGCTTTGATACACCAGAGTGTTAATTACTCACATAGAGATGTTTTTCACATGTGTGTTCGAATGGACACGTTTTGTGCAGTTGCCAGTGAACAGCTCGAACCACCGAATACAGAGGTGAGCTGCCTTAATAGTAGATTTGTCTAACAACCTGGTTCTCTACGAAGGCTTATTAGAATGGTGACGAGTCAGTAGTTACATGTTAGCAAAGCCTGATAAGCAACTGACTTTAACTCAGCCCTCCCAGACTTTCAAAGGTCCATACTGGATAAATATTCAGATATATCTCCTTAGGCCCCAAATGGACTGGTCCAAATTGTAAAGGAGATTTGGACAAATTAGATATGTTGCATGTAGAGGCAAAGGAAGAGAATAAATGAGACACACATTTTATTCCCCAACAGCGACAAGCAAGAAGTAAATTGTTTTGAAATGAAAGGCAGGCCTTTTTCCATCACTAAAAGAGGGGTCCCCTATGCCTACTGTGCCCATGCCTTAAATCGTCTCTGAACAGTATATTATAAACTGACTACATATAATGTACTTAAAAGCGCTCCTGTGATATTGTGTTGATCTTTCCTGATTTCATGGTTTATAAATTACACATTCAAACGTGGAGCAGAGAGAACTTGCTCATTCTTAATAATGCCCCAGTGATTTGTCCTGAACATTGAACAACTGCATATTTATTTTGCCCCTTCACACTGTGCAATACTCACTGCTTCTAGGCTAAAAACTCTGGTGATGTACTTTGATGTTAATGAAAGCTCAGGTTAAACCAGCAGAAAGTTCAACATTCTATTACATCGTTTTTTAAAGAAAATACAAATGGTAAAAATAGGCAGCGGCGGCCCCTCCATTAGGGCAGAGGAGCGCTGCCCCCTTGCCATAACCCTTAAATAAAACAGGTTTTATTTTAATCGCCTGGACCCACCCCCAGGACTCTGATGAGTCTTGGAGCGGGTCCATGGGATTACACGGCTGGTGGGGGAATGGTGGGCACACCATTCCCTGTGCATGAGGTGTGTGGCCTGCCCCCTCAGGCAGGCTAAACCCTTTATGCGCAGTGAAGCTCTCTCCAGCCTCAGCTGCGTTGCTGGGGCTGGAGAGAGCAGGCACAGGCTCGCAGTCTGCCTGGGAGCGCAAGTTGCCAGCACTCAGGCCAATCCTGACGCTGCTTTCATGCAGCCTCAGGATTGGCCGCAGTCTAGGAGCTTGTGCCTAGATTCAGGAGGAGCACGGGCAACGGCGGTGTTGACGGAGGAGTTAGGTACGTTTTTTTACTTTTATTTTTTTTGTCCCCTCTGGATCAAAAGTGGTGAGCCAGCGGGGAGGGGAGGTTTGCCCCTGCAGTCTAACCCACCACTCTCCCTACCTCTGTATCAAACTCACATCTTTGTCTACCTCACCCCTACTCCACCTCTTTTGTTTCTACACCTCACCTCTTTAGCTATCCACTCCCTCTCTTTACCCTTCTCTCTACCTCACTACTATCTTTACCAGACCTGTCTTTCTATAAGATTTCTCATTGTGGCCTTCCCTCTACTTCACCTCTCTCTCCACCTTGCATTTCTCTATATGTCTTTCATTACCTGCTCTCTCTACCTGTCTACATACACAACTCTCTCCCTCTCTTACCTACATCTCTTTCTAACTTTCCTCCCTGTACATGGATGCTGATACAGCAGGCTGTTAAGAAGCATTTGAATTCTGTTTAAGCTATGCATCCATTTGATAATCTTGTTGTTGGCTTATATAATACATTAACATTAAAGCTACTTTGTTTTATTTACCACAACAAAAAGTGTGATGCTCTTCTGCAGAAGTGAGTGCTCCAGCAGCATTTTCTATTCTGGCCCATTAAGGACAGGAAGAGACGCCAGTTTTTACTGTAATTGTACTTGCATTTAATAGCACTTTATAACCCTGTAAAACTTTTCTGTTTTACCTCACCCTCTGATGGATCAGTTGTATATAATCTGATGGAGCGCTGAAGCACTTAATCAGATGGTTATCATAGTACACTGCAAGGGAGCCCTTGGTTGGCAATGTGTTGTGTTCGCAGTGAGGTCTGTGTGGGAAGTGTTTTGGTATCACACATAAATCACAAAAGTAATGCACTTACCCTGTTTTGGTTGCAATCCATGGCAGTGTGGTGGAGAACGAAGATTGACACATAAATCACATGTTGTCTATAGCAATGGGTTGCAATGAGTTACTCTACAGGTCTCTTTTGGAATGTTTGCCCAGTGAATATTGCCAAATCTGCAATTCCAGTGCTCTGGCAGGTGTGGCATTGCTTTCCAATGTTTGTGGGTTTTTTGCAGGCTATCTTCAGGTCTGTGTAGTTTGCTTCTGAATAGATAACTTTGATATTCTTAATTTTCACAATTTCTAAAGCTGCCTTTCTCTGGTGGAGGTGACGCTGATCTCATTTCAATTCCAGACATCTGCCTGTTTTTTAAATGAACTAGGTCAAATTCAAGTTTCCTACCAGTCAAATGTAAATGGCATCCAACAGCTTTTTGGGAATCATGTTTTGCCCTAGAAAGATGACTAGGGAAAAAGATGAGAGACATTCTACTGTTTAACGAATAATAAAATATTACCTGAAACTGTTGGAGGAGATTTATTTACTCTGGGCTAGGTCATGGTAATCTGTGGAACACAGGGACTGCTCACTTTGTAAGATTGCAGCAGTAACAAGGAGTTCGCTGCCGACTGCGGGGAGAACCGGGAGAGAGTGGTGGAATCAATATGGTCAGGCCCAGACCAAGAATTAAGGCAAGAATCAAGGCAGGGACTGAGGACCAGAGTGGAGTGGAGTTGATTGGAGTGAACGAGTGGTTGAAGAATTGGTGAGCCACGCTTGTCATGCTTGAGTGGTTATGCCCTGATTGGCACAGCAGCATTTCCTCAGCCTTTGGTGGACTTCCCTTAGCGTTTTGTTGTCTACAACTCTGCTCACTGCCTAATACTCCTCTGGTCTCGCTGGTGAATGTTGTGAGCTGTGACTCTTTCACGCCTTCAAGTGCGCAGGCCTTGCAGTTAATTGCTGAAGCTGCTGAGCAGCTAAGTCCACGTGGCCCAAGCCATTGTGGGTGGTTCAGCAGCCTGAGCGGTCCTGGGTAGTGCAGTGGCGATATGCGTGGAAACGTGCTAAACACAGCAGCTGGTGTGCTTGTGTCTTCGTCTGGCTGTGATCGCCCTCAGAGGATTTCTTCCTCTTCACCTCAGGAGCCACACGCTGCAAGAGCACCCACTAGAGGTACTACTGACGCCCCACTGAAGGGATAGGTGGCACCAGTGCAGATGCGACCTGTCACTCTGGCCATTCACCCGGCTCCGCAGTTCCCTTCATCAAATCACTCAAGCCAGAGAAGTCAAAAGTCAGAGAGAAAAAATAAAATTAAAAAGAGCCCCACCCAAAAAGGGCCCCACCAGGATACTGAGGCCCGAAATAGTCACAATGACACAGTGACCAACAACAACAACTCACCTAAACCTTGCTTGGCCACCCTTCTACTAGCAGTCCTTCTACCACCACCACCTATTGTCTACCATCTTTTTGAGTGGAGAGTGGGGCCTGGACTGCTGCCTGACCCAACCGTAAGGTCCGAGGCCATGGAAACGTCCCTCCTAAGAGCTTCTCAGCTAACAGTGGATGCCCTGAGCTATCTTTCCAATAAAGGGTTAGAAATGAAAATGTTATTGTCCCATTGCTCGTGTTTCATTCTGTGTTAAGTTAGCATTCATGATGCCATTTTATTAGCAACCGCCATTTTTTTCTATGATCGAAGCTGAGCTTCTGCCTCATACTGCTTGCCTCAGCGGAAAGGTGCCTACGTGCATCTGTCTTCGTGTTTCTCCAAGGCCGAGTTCAGCTGCACTAATCAATGTACTCTCTATTATGGCATACCTTTGCTGTTAGATAGGCTCGTTCCCACCTTCTAGAATGGCGGGTATGGACAAAGTAACCTTGGAACAGAGATAAAATGTTCCTGATCCCAGAACCGTAGCTCATCCTTCTGTGCCTCCTTTGTTTGCTAGTGCCAGGACTGGAATTTTCCAGCCTGGGCGTGTTCTTAGGGATTTGAAAATATATAGGGCCAGATGTAGGTAAATATCATTTACCAATTCTAAAATATAGAATTTTACCAATTCGGTATTTTAGAATCGGTAAATGATATGTAGCTAATGATTCGGTAAATTTTACTGAATCAGTAAAATTCGGTAAATAGCGATTCGGTATTTACCGATTCGGTATTCCCCATTCATTCCTATGGGCCTGGAGGCCCATAGGAATAAATGAGAATTACTGATTAGGTAAATACAGAATCGGTAATACGGGGTAGACTTACAAGGGTGGCAGGGTGTCACATTGACACCCTGTAGCACCCCTGAATAGTGCATGGGTGCACATGTGGTGCCACATGGCACTGTTAATAAAGCACAAAATTGCTTTTTTAACGGTTTTCGTTATTTACCACCAACTTGTAGTTGGTGGTAAATAAGGAATCCTTAAATGTGAAAACACTCTCTTGAGTGCTTCCTATATTAAGGATTCAGTAATTTACCGAATCGGTATGTTAAGAATTTGGTAATTTACCGATTCCTTAAGTTACCGATTCAGTAAAATACAGAATCCTACAATCATGCCACCTACATTCCAAATGCCAAATACCGGTCGGTAACGGCCAAAATTTGGTCATTTCGGCCATTACCGACCGGTATTGGGCGACCTACATCTGGCCCAAGATATCTTAGGTTATGTTGGGGGGAGTCAGTCCCGCAGCAGCCATCTCATGAGGCTGGTCAGACTGGGCTCCGCCACAGCGCAATACTAATAAATAACTTGGGTTTATATTCTCTACTGTCTGACTGACTCTTCATTTGTTTTGAAGACCGAGAGGTGGTTATGAGTGACCCGGGTGACCCTATTCCGGTCACCTCCTTCAGTTGGTGCCCGAACTGGAGCTCCTTCGGGCTAACCCATCCACGGCCGCGGACGGGCGGGGAGGACAGGACCATGTTGGGTTGAATGGGCAGATCAGGGATCCCTGCACGACAGAGCCTAGTACTCACACCTGCCCCAACTAAAAAACGAACAACTGTCGGGTCCTCACCCTCTGCATTCAAAACCATCAAAGTACACAACTATGCACCAAGGTTATCCACTATCTTTCACCAACGACCAAGTTCTAAGAGAGATACAGACTGGTCAACTTGAAGGTGCACCAATACCCAGTGGCACTCCACAGGCGCTGTACAAAGTCAATTTTTGGAGCTACCACATTATCACAATCTTTAATAGTGCCATGATCTTCCAAACTATTCCTGACTCTTGGAAGAGATCAGTGATTGCCTGCATTTTGAGAGGAGATAGATGACAATCAGAAATTTACATTACAGAATAATTGCTTTCTTAGATAACGTGGCCAAGAACTTTGCCAGGCAGCTCCTAAAGGAACTAACTAAATGGGGAACTGCAATGTTGTTTTCACTGCCTAAGCAAACCAGTTTCACCTCGGGGAAAGGACCACTAAAAACATCCTGGCACACTCTCTTTTATTGGAGAAGATGAAACTGAATCAAAAACCACTTTGTTTCGTTGATTTTAAATCAGCGTTTGACTGCATTCGATGCAATCTCCTTTGTGTAAAACTATTGCTCTGGGGCATTCCACCTGCATTGAAAGCAATACAACTTATTTACTCCAGCACATGAGTAAGAATGAAAATTGGGGATGGTGCCACACTTTTGAGAAAGATCTACACTCAACAGGGTTTGAAACAAGGATGTGTTCTGGGACATTACCTATTTAACTTTTTTCGACTGACATCTCAAAGGCACCTGATGCAGTCTACTCAGATCCACCCAAACTCAGAAGTTTACCTATCTAAAACCTTTTATATACGGTTGACATACTGATTAGACAAACTAAAGCTGGCCTACAAAGCATTATTGATGAGCTCTCAAGATACGCATCAATGAATTGTATGGCAATCAATCACAAAAAAAACAAGAACATGGTAATAAAAAGAAGCAGGCGGCCTAAATCTTATAGGTACTTACACAGCCTACAATTGGAACTTGCAAGCAAGTCCAAATGCCTAGGTGTTCTATTCGATGAGCGAGGATTATTTTCACCACATAAATGCGAGCTACAAATGAAAAGCAGTGCCTTACCAGTAGCCTTTCAAACATTGAAAAGATCCATGGTTGATCCTAGTTTCGAACCACTGCTAAAGGTTGTCGCTGCCAAATTGCTACCAACTTCAACATAATGCAGAGAAGCCCTTCGTGGGAGGGACACTGCTGGTCTTGATGTAATTATTTCGAAAACGTATGAACGCCTCTTCAGTTTATCACCTAATAACTCTCCCACCCAATTTTGACTGGATGTTGGGCAGCAAAGCGGTCAATTGGAAGGATGGGGGCCTACTTGAAAACCTGTCAGAAACTCAAATCATCAACCGATGATAATCTAAGGCTAGAAATATCTAGATGCCAGATGGAGATCTCCTTGAATTTACTTAGAATCTGTCATTAACACTCTAGGGGCACGATTATTATGGGATCGTATTATCTCTCCTGAAGCTTTAAAAAATAGTAATTAACCATTTAATGAGGAAGCCATCAGTAATTGAAGGTAAGGCCATCCTAGCAAAATTATCTCACAGTGCAGAGAGATAAAACTAGATATATACACCAATCAGTGCAGCCATTAGCACTCCGGCACAGATGCATCTCCTTACACTTGACGCCGAGAGTCGAAATAGAGCTGAACAAGCTGGCAGCAGCTGGAATTATTTAAAAGGTGACAGTGACCCCACCATGGGTATCCCCAATTGTGTTGGCTTGGAACCCCAGACAACCTGGTAAAGTGCAAATATGTATGAACATGTGCCTACCAAATGTTGCCATTAATAGAGAAGGACACCTGACCCCCATGATAGACAACCTGATCAGTGAACTGTATTGGACCTGCTGCTTTTCAAAATTGAACTTACATTCTGGCTATTACCAGTTAGTCCTAGCAGAAGAGTTCTGCTACATAACAACCTTTTCAACCCATGTAGGCCTATGCTGCTATAAGGGACTCACTTTTGGTATCTCGAGTCCCACCGAGGTTTTCCAGAATACCATCCACGAATTCCTAGTGGATCTTCCCTGAATCGTCATTGTCAATGTTGACATCATGATCCATGCCAACTCCCTACCTGAACACAATATACGGCTCAGGAAAGTCCTCCAAAGGATCCAAGAATCTGGTCTGACCTTGCATCGAAATAAACACAAATTCCTCAAACCAAAACTCAATTTCTTCAGCTATGTGTTCTCCTCTGAAGGGCTGGACCCTGATCCAGACAAATTGCAAGACATCAAAGATGTGCCCCATCGATGTCAGTGTCAGAGATACACAGTTTCCTAGGGATGGTAACTACTGCAGGAGATTCATCAAGGGCTTGACAATGCTGACTGTCCTTACTAAGTCAGCAGTGCCCTGGCAGTGGAGCCCGGAACAAGAAAAGATGTTTCAAGCAACCAAAGGCTTGAATGTCAGTGGATATGACATTGGTGTACTTTAGGTCAGCTCCATGTTTTTTCAGCAGGGGCACCAAAACAGCCTCCTTAAAGGAGTTCGGCACCGTGCCCATCTCGAGGGAGGTATTTAACAGAGGTAAAATGCAATCCGGCAAAGCAAGGCAAATGTCGTGGAAGAGAGAAGGGGGACAACAGTCATTGAGAGAGCCAGAAAAATCGTTTTTATTGAAGCAACCCGAAGAGATATCACCTTAGCAGTTGACATCTGCCCCAAAGCTCTGGTGGTTGTGTTGATGCAGCAACATGTGGAAGCAGAGTTGAATTTGGTGGTCTTCACAGAGACTGATCAAAAGCATTCTCAAATGAAGAAGGAGGTGATAGCAATCCACTGGGGGTACCGCCTGTTCCATTTGTACGTATACGGACATCCATTCATGTTCACTACTGACCATAAACCTCTGGTTTCGAGGTACCGCATGAAAACCACCCCCGCAGACTGAGGAATCTTATCTTATCTTATCTTATCTTATCTTATCTTATCTTATCTTATCTTATCTTATCTTATCTTATCTTAAGGGAGATTTCTATAGCGCTCTGACACCATGAGTTTCCTGGCACTGATTGGGTGCTGGGAGATACGAGGGAGGGGGTCTAACCGGACTGTGTGAAGAGACTAGTTTTCAGAAGTTTTCTGAATTCAAGAAGGGAGTTATAAGATTTAAGCAGGGGGGACAGCGGGTTCCAGTTTTTCGGACCAAGTGAACAAATCTACGGCCGCCAAATTTTTGGAGTTTGATTGGGGGGACGACTAAAAGCTGACGATGAGAAGACCGTAGGTTGCGTGCTGGATAGTAGAGGGTGATCAGGGATTTAAGGAAGGCGGGAGAGGTCCCGAACATAGCTTTAAATGTCAGGCAGCCGATCTTAAAAGTAGCCCTCTGTTCAACCGGCAGCCAGTGGAGTTTGCGGAGTAACCGTTTCGCAGACTGCCACTTTGGGATTTTATAGGCCAGTCTGGCCGCCTGGTTCTGCACAATTTGGAGCCTATGGAGAAGGAATTTGGGTAGGCCATGGTACAGAGAGTTTGAAAAGTCCAGGCGGGAGAGCACCAGGGCAATCAGGACTTGTATCAGGGCCTCAGATGTAAGGAGGTGGGCGACTTTCCTGATTTTTCTTAGCTGGAACATACATGATGACACAACAGCACCCACCTGGGGCTTGAGGGAGAGCTCAGTGTCAATGATAACCCCAAGACTCTTTGCCGACCTAGCCGGAACAGGCGGGAAGCCAAGCTCCACCGGACAAAACTGTGGGCCCCAGTGAATGGAGCTGTTACCCGGGAGGATTAGCTCTGTTTTCCCCGGGTTCAGCTCGAGCGGGTTATGATTCATCCATTGCTGGATGTGTAACATAACTGCTTGACAATCGAGAGCTGCATTGGGGGTGTTGAGGGGGAAGATAATTTGCAGATCGTCCGCATAGTTGAAGACGATGATGTCCCACCTCTTCAAAGAGTGGATGAGCGGTTGGAGATAAAGATTAAAAAGCAGAGGGGACAAGGATGATCCCTGGGGCACTCCGCAGGTGGATGGTTCCTTAGCGGCTGTGAAAGGGCCTAAACGGACCGCCTGGGTTCTGCCCGACAAGAATGATTTAATCCAGGCAGAGGACAGGCCCTGAATGCCGGCCTGCTCGACACGGTGGAGAAGGATGTTATGGTCCACCGTGTCGAACGCAGCCGACAAGTCCAATAGGACGAGCGCCTGGGGTGCCCCTCTATCGGCATTACCCCTCAGAGTCCATAACTGCCAGGATAATAGCCTCGGTGGAGTGGGCTGGTCTAAACCCGGCTTGATTAGGTTCGAGGTAGTTGGAACACTCGATAAATTAAGAGAGGCAGCTGGTGACATGTGCCTCCAAGAGTTTGCAGAAAGGAGATAGGCCGATAGTTGGCAAGGTCCACCGGGTCAGCTCCATGTTTTTTCAGCAGGGGCACCAAAACAGCCTCCTTAAAGGAGTTAGGCACCATGCCCATCTCGAGGGAGGTATTTAACTGAGGCAAAATGCAATCCGGCAAAGCAAGGCAAATGTCGTGGAAGACAGAAGGGGGACAACAGTCATTGGGAGAGTCAGATTTGACTCGGGCAGCGAGTTTGGCCAGAGCGTCAGGGTCAAGGACAGGGAGGTATGACAGTGAAAATGGGTTACCAGGGGAGGAGGCTGATATGGCGGCGGGAGAGGAGGGAGGAATAGTGTTCTTAATCTTGATAATTTTTTCAATGAAAAAACTATTTAAGGCGTTGCAGGACTCTTGCGTAGGGGCCTGAGAAGGAAGGGTTCTGGCATCAGACGTGAGTCCACTCATGACTCTGAAAATCTTCTTGGACTTGTTAGGGGCAATAAGGATCCTTTCAGAAATATGTGAGGATTTCGCTGCTATAATTGCACTTTTACATTTTTTTTCGTGTAGCGACGTATACCTCTCTATCGTTGGAAGAATAATTACGTCTCCACCTACGCTCCATCTGGCGCAGTTCGAGTTGCTGCATTTTCAGTGTAGTATTGAACCACTTATGTGACTTGCTGTGCCGGGAGCGAGGGAATCTAGAGAGGGGGGCGAAATGGTCGCTGGCTTTGGTGACCCAACTGGAGAAATCGTCCTCCAGTGTGTGGACAGTCGCAACACTACGCAGCGAGGGGCGAGTCTCAGCCAGGAAGGAAAGAAAGCCTTGTGAATAAAGGGCGCTCCATTTACGAGCGACCCCACTCACCAGAGGAGGGACCTTTACACGACCCCTGACTGTGATCGAGGTCTCGATCATGTAATGGTCCGACCAGATACAAGGAGTGATCACAGGACAGGAAAGTGTGAGGTTGTGGGTCAAAATATGATCTAGGATATGGCCCCTGATATGGGTAGGAGAAGTAACAAGTTGGGTCAGATTAAGGTTGGAAAGAACTTCAAACAGCTCGGACGCATGAGGGCCGGCGTCGCTATCATTGTACCAGTAGTTGAAGTCGCCGAGGATAGCGGCTCGGGCAGATAAAGTAATCAGATTGGCTAGCTGTTCGCTAGAGGCGATGGGAAACAGAGGCATAGGATGAGGGGGGCGATAGAGAACAATAAGGAATGAATGCTCTAGCTCCAGGAGAACAATAAGGAATGAATGCTCTAGCTCCAGGAGTACAACTGCCAGGTGGAAAACAGGCAGTTTACCTCTCCTGACACCATCGTGCTGCCACACCGGAGAAAGAGGATGAGGCAAACGAAGCAGAGACCTACATCAGATACATGACGGACTGGTCTCACCCTTTCCCACTGTCCATAGCAACCATCTGCCAAGCCATCAGCCACGATGTCTGCCTGTAGAAGGCTCTTGAGGCTGTGAAAACCTATAGGTGGCATGTACACATGACTCAGTGGAGCCAATGCAACCCCAAAGTGAAAAGCACACCATTGTATTGATTGATTGACTATTTGAAATACCCAGAGGCTGATATCCTCTCTTCTTTGAGCACACAGGAGGTGAGACTCAAACTGGAGAAAGTGATGCCCACTCATGGTTTAGTCACAGAATTGCAGACGGACAACAGTCTGCCCTTCCAAAGACAAGAAATGGCATACTATCTCAAGTCCTTTAGCATTGCCCACAAGAGAATCACCCCTTGCTGGCCTCAAGCCAACGGAGAGTTGGAGCAAATTATGCGGACCCTAAAGAAGGCAATTCAGATAGCCACCGCCAATCAGCAGTCACTTGGCTATATACTATTTTCTGCGTGACTACCAAAATAAACCACATTCTACTACCGGACGAGCCCTTGGACCCCTTCCGATGGGCCAGGCGATTGTGGAACCCATTTCTCATCACCTGGATTGGCATCCCAATGCCACTGATGATCGATGTGTGTATGAGAAGAGACTAGCATTCTATGCTTGAGCCGGCTGGTACCGGAGGGCCAAGGTATCCACTCTCAAAGTGGGAGAGATTGTGGAACCCATTTCTCATCACCTGGATCGGCATCCCAATGCCACTGATGATCGATGTGTGTACGAGAAGAGACTAGCATTCTATGCTTGAGACGGCTGGTACTGGAGGGCCAAGGTATCCACTCTCAAATTGGGAGATCTGGTGTTGAACAAGGATTGGTCTCCAGGAAGCACATTCTGTTTACCTTTTGAACGCTGCCCCTGGACTGTCAAATGTCTGATTGTCACCAGCGTGACCGCTCGGTGTGGATCAGAAGAAGACACAAGGAACATTTCACGGTTCAAACGTTTCTGCACACCCAGAGTGGGCCAACACCGACCCCACCACAGACCATCAGGACACTTTTTTGGAACAAGTAGAGATAGTCCATTCTTTGGCAAGACCTGTGGGCCGCAAGTCGGATGACTCCAATTCCCCTGTGAGCAGTGAGGTTGGTTCGAGTCAAGCGCAATCAGAACTGTCACCCAGTTCCGATGCCCGCACCAAGTATGGGCTCCACAGCAGCTCTACACCATCGAGTCAGCTTCAAGACCATCTGGTGTGAAGCTGCATTTCATTGTGTCAGGTAAACCACATGACAGGTATCCCAATGTTTGCCCTGCATAATTAGTACTGTCGAAGAGACGCTCAAGACATTTTGTTTTGTCATGTCTTAACTATTGTATTTTCACTAAACCACTGCCTCTGGTGAATGTAGTGTTTTATGTTCTGTTGTTTTTACCTATTTGTACCTCAGTATCGTGTCCCCTTGCAATATGGGCTTATATGTGTGTTCCCCTATGTTTCTTTTAGAATGCTATAGTCCCCTGACCACGTGGGCTGGAGTTAATAATACTAGGATGGCCAAGCGTCTGAACCCAGTTACACCAACCCTCTAGCTCCATGTGATTTTGTACTAGGCCTCGCAACATTACATCCAGTGGCCAAACCAAACTTGGCACACCCTCCACCATCTGCGGTGCGATACAACACCCTTCACACAGCTCCCCTCCTGCATCATTATAGTCTAATGTGACAGCTCAGCCTCTCAGAAAAAGCTGAAAAATGTGCTCTGTTGTACTCTGAGTAGAAATTTCTATAGGCCAGTCGTAGGACAGTTGAAGGAGATTGAAGAAGTTACCACAGCATATGGTATTTCTTCTGAAGGCTGAGAGGACAACGCAGCTGGTAGTGGGGAGGAGGCTTTGGTGTTGTGGTTTGTGTGTACAAGTAGAGGTTTGCCATGCTGCGAATGTATGAACCTGAACCTGAACCTATGAACGGCTGGCATAATGTTGGGAAATAGTGATACTTCAGAGCCTGCATTCTTTGTGGCCTCTTATTAGTCTCTAGCTTACTCAAAGCTATATCTGATTTGTTATGATTAGGAGTGGTGGGAAATTGTTGCATCACTGCAAGTGTTCTCTGTGTTTCCCAGCGTCCTAAGCAGGGTGGATCCCTCAATAGGCAATAGCTTGATGGGCAACTTAGTGAAGGAATGAAAGCCACTCATGGCTTTAGGGTAATCATGGAAGCTGCAGCAGTCTGCAAACTATGTGCGAGGAGGAGGCGATAAAGAGAGTCCCAGGGTGGCTCTTCCTGAACACCCTATGGCCTTGCCAGTGCTTAATTTGTTCACAAATAAGAGCCAGGCCCCAACGTTATACATAAAGGGACAGCCTCCACTTGTACTGCTGCCACTGCCCACTTTCACCACTGCACTCCCACAGTCTTGCTAGGCAATAACCTGATGGCCAACTTGGTGAAGGAATTAAAGCCACCCATGGCTTAGGGTAATCATGGAAGCTACAGCAATCTGGAACTTATGTGTGAGGAGGAGGAGGTTAGGAGAGCCCCAGGGTGGCTCTTCCTTAACACCCAAGGCCTTGCCAGTGATTAATTTGTTTCCAAATAAGAGCCAGCCCCCAACCTTATACTTAAAGGGACATCCTCCACTTGAGTGGCTGATGAGTGTGGGTGAGTGCGAGGTGAAGTCCTTGTTTAATCCTGCGTATTTGAAAATTTGACAGTCTGTATTTTAGGTTTTTACTATTCCGATTTTATGTGAAAAAATTGTTAACATTTTTAGCCAAAGTTGTGATTATTTGTGATAATTTTACCAGGGTAGAACTCCTTCATTCATTTTCTCCCACAAACCAAGTGTGCGTGTTAACTTCAGTTGCTGCCATCGCTTACACTCTGTGCCTCTGGTCCGCCGCGGCTCTGCCGTTTGTTGAGGAGAGACACAGCCCCTCCCCCTCCACTGCATTTCTGCTTCCGGACTCCAATAAAACTCAGATGCTGAGCCGGACGCGTAGCTGAGGTGTCGCTGGGGATCCAAAGGCAAGCCCGTCTGCGCCTGTCTGCGCCTGTCTACTCCCGACCGGGACCAGGGACCAGGAACCCTGCTCCCCTCCTTGCAGGCATGCAGATATACATGAGAGGCCAGCTCTTAGCGCTCAGACCTCCTAATCTTTCCCCGTGTGAACTATTGCTGGATTCCACTAATCTGCCTGGCATGCTCGCCTTAAAGGACAAGCATCAAACGGCTCCCAAGCCCCTAGGTTCCTTCTGGAAACTTGGATTGAATAATGCCAGGTCAATCCCCAAGCATGACATTGACATCAGAAATGTGTTAGAGGAAGACACCCTCAATGTATTGTTTATCACCGAAAAATGGCTTAAGGATAGCTCAGGGCCAGATATTAATCTTGCACTCCATCCAGTCCACCAAAATCACAAAGTAGACCGGGAAAAAAATTGGGGGCGGAATTTCCATTATTTCTTTTAAAAACTGCTTTTAAATGCGCTACAACCCCACTCTTTCTCCCAGAATGCGAAAGTGTTCAGTTCCATATCACACTCTCCCCATCCTGTACATATTCAGGTGTTCTGGTGTAAAGACCATCGGGCCCATGCTCCACATTCTTAGAGGCATTACCAGATACTTTAGCTAGCCTATCTATAGGGAACAACCACATAACAATATTGGGTGACTTTAACCTTCACTTTGAAGCACTTGACGCCCCTTCCACCAAAAGGCTACAAGATGATCTGGAGGCCCTTCAACTAACTCAACTGGTGTCAACACATACCCATGACAAAGGGCATACATTGGACCTTACTTTTTCCAATGACCCCCAGGTCACTGTATATGACGTAACCCCAGTCCTCTGATAGGACAACTGCCTTATTCTGTTCAGTCTACCCAAATCTGCCAAACAGACTAAGGTCAAGGCAGAGACCAATGCTACTAGGAGCTGGTCAAAGCTTCATTTGGAAATTTGGTTAAGAACATAATGCAACACAGAGGAGGACTTTCAACAATGGGAAAACTGGATCGGTCAGTCGTTAGATGCTTGTGCTCCACTGAAAAAAATGCGTAATCAAAAATCTCAGACTAAGAAAGCTGCATGGTACAATAACCATCTGCTGACTTTGAAGAAGCACTGTAAGAGACTAGAAAGGGATTGGAGAAAGAAGTACGATCCAGTCCTAAAAGCTAAATCCAAAACCTCTATCAGATCCTATCATAACGAATTAAAAATGGCACAAGCTAAATTTTATGAGTATAAAATCACTCAGTTACTTAACTCCCCATAGGAACTCTTCAGAGTAGTCAAAACTCTGACCACCCCTCAAGAAATTAATGGATCTCCTTAGGCCACTAAAGAAAGATGCAACGAAATAGCATCTTTATTTCACAAGAAACTGACAGATATTTACAGTCTCTTTCTTATCTCCACTGAACCAGCACATGAGGGATAAAATAAGGTCAGTGAACCGGCTACAGCCCCAAGCCTAACGCAATGTCCTAAACTGGAGAAAGAGGCTATCTTGAAGCTGATTAAGTCCACTAAATCTGGATCCCCGTAAGACTCAGCACCCCCTCATGCCCGTCTCAAGGTGACTGAGGTTATGCTTTCCTCACTAATGATGATTCTCAATAAGTCACTAGAGCCCGGCTTGGTTCCACAACATTGGAAGCATGTCGTAATCAGACCAATTCTGAAAAAAAAACATCTGGAGCCTGACATACTTGGCAATCTGCGACCTATCTCCCTACTTCCTCTCCTCAGTAAACTCTTGGAGATACATGTCAATCGTACATTAGTCAATTACCTAGATGAGAACAAGCTACTCCACCCTACGCAGATGGGCTTTCGTGCCCTACATAGCACTGAAGCAGCTCTCCTGGCAGTTACTGAGGAGCTTAAAGCCCTATTAGATAATGGAGGGTCTGCCACCATTATTTTGCTCGATCTCCGTGTGGCTTTTGATAACGTTAATCATGCCATACTAAAAGACAGATTAGGGGAAAAAGGTATCCGGGACAAAGCGCTGGACTTGCTTATTTCTTTTCTGGAAGATCGGTCCTTCTGAGTGATGGAAAAGGACTGTTTCTCTGTCCGCCGGCCAATTAAGTATGGAGTGCCACAGGGCTCTTCCCTCAGTCCCACACTATTCAATATATATGTAAGACAGCTTGCCACTATCCTACAGGAGTTTGGCATTTCGGGTGTATCGTATGCTGATGTTACCCAGTTGACTGCCACTCTGTCCAATGGCCCCAACCAAGGAAACCAACAACTGGTTCCCTGCCTCAACAAATTGTCGCACTGGATGTCGAATTGTTGCCTAAAACTGAACGGAGAGAAGACAGAACTTATGATAGTAGGTAACATGGTCATACCTATGCAACTGAATAATTGGCCATCCTGCATGGGAAACCCGCCTGATATTAACTCTGCTATAAAAAAAAATTGGCATCTGGGTGGATAGCACCCTTGTAAATAAATCACCTGTCAAACAAACTGTCTGGTATCTGCTTCGAGCTCTTAAGAATGCTCAGGAAGATACTGGAGCTTATCCAAGAGTAGCTAAGAAAAAGCGTCCTGCAGTCTCTTATAGTCTCACGCCTGGACTATGGTAACTCTCTTTACCTAGGCTCACCAAAGTATGTGATAAAGAGACTTCAGACTGTGCAGAACGTGACGGCAAGGCTCCTGCTCAAACTCCCTAGCCAAGTATCTGTAAGAGAAGCCCTTAAACGGCTCCATTGGCTGTCAATTGCAGCGAGAGTCAATTTCAAATCCCTATGCATTGCTCACAGGGCAGTAAATAATAAAGGCCCGGAAAAACTCAGGAAATTGATATCTGATACGTGCCCACCAGACTACTAAGGTACTCCCATCTACACCTCCTCTGCACTACCAGAATCAAAAGATCAAGATGGGGAGGAAGATCCTTTGCTCACTTGATTCCTAAATTTGGGAACGAGCTCCCTCATGATCTAAGAGTGCTGCAAAATTAACTGTCTTTCAGAAAAAAACTTGAGACTTACCTGTTTCCCTTAAACCACTAATCGGCTCTGTATTACCACAGCACTCATCATCAGCGTGGGCAAGCCCTAGGGTAGCCATGCGCTATACAAATCTTAAATCAAATCAAATCCACTTGTACAGCAGCCACTTCCCACTTTAACCACTGCACCACACTCTTTTGAAATATGCTAAACCCGCTGAAATCAATGCTAGCCCAGTTGCTGCCTGCATGTGGTCTGGTTAGGAAGAGAACTATGGGGAGAGTGACGGGTGCTTTTTAGGTCTCGCCTAGGAACAGTTTGCGCTGTCTCTTTAGGACATGCAGTATTCAGGTATGGACTTTAAGCTCCGCCCATCTTTTCAATTGGCTCTTCTTACTGCCCTTTGTAAATGATGGCTTTTGATTCGTGAATAGGTTTAAGGTCCCTCCTTAGTGCCTCCCTCTCTTCTGTTGTTACCTCCAATTAGAACAGCCCCTCTTACATGTGTCCTTACTCTCTATGTTTCATTAACAGTTACTGAGCACTATTTAGTTAATGTCTTGCTGAAGCAGGCACGACATGCTGCACAGGTGGCCCCAGCATTTATTTTCCATTTATTTACTTTTGTAGCAATTGCAGCACACCGCGCTTTAGCGTTGAACATCTAAAGCAGGGCCGGACTGGCTGTAATGAGCACCAGACGTTTCCCTGGTGGGCCAGAATGGTGGGGACCGGTTTTGTACCTGTAAGGGTCGGTTTTGTTACAGGGGATCGGTTTTGCAGCAGTGCTGCAATATCGCCCCCTGTAACAAAAGTGAGAGCAGTGCTTCTCACTAGCAACAGGGCCGGACTGAGAACCAAAACCGGCCCTGGCAAAGTGCTCGGCCGGCCACCTGGGGGTGCGACCGAGCTCTTTGGTGGGGCCAGTTTTCGGCCGATTTTGTTACAGGGCCGATTTTGCTGCAAAAACGGCCCTGTAACAAAAACGCCCCCCAGGGCCCAAAACCGGCCCCACCCTTGCGGCGCACCGGGGGATTGCCCGGTGCCCGCAACCGCCATTACAGGCCTGACTAGCAACCATCCCTCCACTCCCAGGGTTGGTTGAGCAGAAATCTTCCAGGGCTAGTTGCTGTTCCCAGTACAGCCCTGATAAAGCGCAGTGTGCTGCCATTGCTACAAACATCACTAAATAGAAAAAAAAGGTGGGCTGATGCAGCATTTGTTTTCCAAGTATTTACTTTTGTTGCAATGGCAGCATGAAGCGCTTTAGTTTTGAACATCTTAAGCTAAAGTGCAGCACGCTGCGATTGCTACAAAAGTAAATAAATACACATTTCTTTTCCATTTATTTACTTTTGTACCAATCGTGGCATGCCGCGCTTTAGGGTTAAACATCTGAAGCTAAAGTGCGGCATGCCATGATTGCTACAAAAGTAAATAAATAGAAAAAAATGTGGCGGTCTACCAACTTTTTTTTCTATGTATTTACTATTGTAGCAATCGCAGCATGACACACTTTAGCTTTAAACATCTGAAACTAAAGCACTGTGTGCTGCAATTGCTACAAAAGTAAATAAATTGAAAGAAAGGCGGATGGTCACTGCATTTCTTTTCCATTTATTTACTTCTGTACCAACGCGGTGTGCCACGCTATAGCTTTAAACATCTGAAGGTAAAGCGCTGAGTGCCACAATTGCTACAAAAGTCAAAAATAGAAAAAAGGCAAATGGCGCTGTAATTGTTTTCCATTTATTTACTTTTGTAGTAATGGCAGCAAACCACTCTGGTTTTAAACACCTTAAGCTAAAGCGCGGTGTGCCGCGATTGCTACAAAAGTAAATAAATAGAAAAATAATACAGCGGACACACAACTTTTTTTCTATTTATTTAATTTTGTACCAATTGTTGCAAGCCGAGCTTTAGCTGTAAACATCTGACGCTAAAGCGCGGGGTTGGGCGAATGGCTCTCTGCAGTCATTTTTTACACCTGCGCAGTGTTATTTCTTCCTCCGTTCTGTGCACCAGAATTTTATTATCAAGGATTTCAGTGAGTTGAGCAAGAAACAGCTGCAGCAGCAGACTAAGCTCTACTGAGCTTCCTGTGTGTGCTAGTGAGCCCTGTTGCTTGGGAATAAATAAGACAAGCCTGGACCTCGACCTGGGGGTGCGTTGTATTTACCATTATTGCTGGGTGCAGTACCTTATATGTCTGATAGAGGTCCACAGGGTCACCTAGAAACAGGGGAGGGTATGGCACCGTTTCCTTGCTTCATTTGTTTTCTTTTATTAGTTATGCTACTGCTAGGATATTTTTTTAGGGGAAAAAACCCGAAGAAAGATTCTTGCAATGCCAATAGCTGTAACTTTAACTAATGCAGGACCTTTTGCATTACAAATGCTTGTTCGCTTTAGTCTTCAGTTTATCCGCAAATCTTGACGCAACAAATGTGACCTTTACTTGTACTCTGCAATGGAAAATAACCCAAATGGTGAAAGAGGCTTGACTAGTTAAGCTGGTAAATGATACAGCAGCTACTGCAGTTATGTCACATGCATTATTAGTAAAAAGTGAGTCATGATGAACAAGAAAAAGATACAAAATATTGTCCGGTGAATCACAACATTGTCTAATGGATGTTTTATTTATATTTTGAGATAGTTTGCAATTGCCATGGTAACAAATGGTCTCTGTGAACAATTATTTTATGCATCAGACGTTTTCTAGCCTGATAGATCCTACCCCATAAAGTACATCTGCGGCTGTGAGGCGGTTCATGATCCTTGTCATGGACCTCCATGCTCGCAACTAAAACAAGAATCTGAATAACTTAACTAGGGGTATTTTTCGCCAGTACCATTTTCGTGGGGTGACTAGTGCTACTACCCTATTACTAACTTTACCAAGATTAGTAAATAAAAACATTGTCTTCAATAACAAGCACTTGTTTTACTTGTTTTGCTAATTTAAGTTATAGCAAATAAATTTAAAGTAAATTCTGAAGATGTTATTTCCGGCTATGCTTTTTTGTTAGGTGTTACATTTTGCATTCATGAATTTGCTACTGGGTGTCAGGGATGTCCTTGATGTCATGATGACCAGTAATTTGCAGTTTAAGACACGTTTGCATTTTTCTCAGCAAATCCCTGCTATGTCGTGGGAGGGTTGAATTTTTTAAGTCATACACTTCTTACTTGGCTCACTGTCAGTCGCACATGTCCATTTGCGTCCCTGCTCATGAAAGCTCAGTCTATGACGTTCATCATGTCTGCGACCTCTTCTGCCTGGATGCTGATGCGGTGGATCTCACTGTGACTACCTTGAAATTGGAGATCTCCTAACCTCAACCCTGATCTTTGTTGTTCTGCGTCAACTTTGACAGTTTAGGTGACCCCCTCTGAAGACAACCACTCACAACTGTGTCACACTGCCTGTGATCATATCCCCGAAAACTTTCTTTCATGCCACCACACCAATGTCAGTTCCAGAGACTGTCAAAAAACAATATTATGGAAGACATTTGACAACCCACCTACAGCTTCATGCCAGCCAGGCAGCCAGAGCCAGGTCTGGTCAGGGCTGCACTACTGCTAGCTCTCCTATTCATTGGTTCAGCTGAAGCCCAGACCTAAGTATGTCTTTGTTAATATGCTGTAATTGCACAGTCTGCCCTGATATCAGTGTACATGGAAGCACCTAAAATCCCATCGCCCATTCTCCACTCCCATCAGAGTTCTCGCTAGTATTTCATCAACAGCAATGCTCGCCTACTCACTTTGCTAGAGCTGCTATAATACATATGCAATCGCTCACTCATGTGTCCTCCCAGACCCCTCCCTTCTTTAAATGTACATCCAGAAATTGTGCAGCACATTTTCTTTTATCTGAGCTCATTTGGTTACTTCTGTAAAAAAAAAAAATTCCAACAAGTCTACCACGTGGAACTCTGGGATCTGTGTATTTCCCAAACCAGAACATTCTAGAGACTGTCACAGACAGCCATGGATCTGGAGGACCAAAGAAGTCCAATATTATTGGCATCTAACATTACCTCCCAGTCTCCAACAATCCAAAGCAGTGCATAATCAATGGTAAAAGGTATCAGGGACCCCAACAAATAATCATCCCTTACCTTACTTCATAGGAAACAATGTTGTAATAAAGTGTTGCAGTGCTTTTGAACCAATTCAGGAAAAAGAGCCTGGCACATCACCATTAACACGACCGTCCAGTTTGTGATATTGGAACGCAATGTCGATACCTGCTTGGCAAAAGCCATTGTATGAATATCACTGACTCACATCACATTGGAGAATCTGTGAAGGTGAAACAAAATACAGCCATAGTTATTCAACCTAACTGATCATAGTATGCATAGATTCCATTTAGAATTTGCAGTCTTATTGGCGGCCCTTAAGATGCCCCACAGGAAGATGAGGAGGACTTTGCCTTCAGGCTGGCATAATTGAATGTGAAAGGGGAGGACGTATAGGATCTGAAGCAACTGCTGATTGAGTGTCCTGCCCTTAGTTCCTTTTATTGCTCCTGCAAAGGATTCCAGAGTGGTATGGGCCAGATCTACTAAACACTGGTCACAAAATACTGGGCACAATTTGCGACAAGTATTTTTTGGACCACTGTGATATTTTGTTAACTGACATAAGTACTAATAGGTTGATTTGAAAAAAAACGAATCTTAGTGGGTTGCAGTTCAACTTACCTCATGAATATTAATGAGGTAGTTCGCAAATTGCGACCAAATACGATACACTGCCTTCAGAGGGATAGTGGATTGCTGAGGTCAGCATACCACCATGTCTGTGATCGTTTTTAAATAAAACAAGCTTTTTTTAATACAGTCCATTTTCCTTAACCCCTTCGATGCTGATGACGGCTGGGAGCCGTCATGGCATACAGTGCTCGTGTGCTGATGACGGCTCCCAGCCGTCATGACCACGCCCGCGATCGGAATGTGCCGCACAGGAGCGGAATTCTGGCCGCGGGCAAGGGGTTAAAGAAAATGAGGCCAGGTTTAAAAAGAAAAACTTCTTATTTTGTTTGTTTAAAAGGAGCCATGGGCATGCACCAGTTCCTCCTCTCTAATCTTATTTTTTTACATTCACAAAGGAGAAGGGGTCCCAAGGGGGCCCCTTCCCTTTTGTGAATTGGTTACCACCTCCCTTGAGGTGTCTGTGGTATATCAATGTTTTGCAACCGGAATTCGGTCACAATACATTTATACATAGCATACTTATTTGCAGTAGCGGCTGGTGGTGGGAGTGCTGTCGGGCACTGATGTGGGGCAAGGGAGGGGCAGGGCGGGGGGTAGTAAACTGCGGAATACGGCCGCACAGAGGTGAGTACATAAACACATAAATAAAACGAATTTCCTTGCGCGTGATGCAATGCCAAATGCGATGCAGCGCGCACAACGAAATTTGTTTTATTTATTTTTGGTGTATTTACTGCTGTGCAGCCGTATTCCGCAGTTTACTACCTCCCACCCTGCCCCTCCCCCAGCCCCATGTCAGCGCCCGGTTGCACTCCCACCACGAGTTGCTACTGTTTATTTGGTATTTGGAAGGGATGCCTACAACAAGCCCCTTCCACATACCCAATCAGGAATCCATTCCTGAAAACATTTTGTGATTCGTATTCACTTTTCAGAATCATTAAAAACATTTAATACATAGGGAAACGGATTTTAGCTTTCACAAACCCTCTGATTTATCGATTCACAAAGTTAGTGAATGCAAAAACCCTTTGTATATCTGGCCTTATGCTTTTAAACAATGGAAAACGTAACATAAGTTCTGCGTTTCGTTCTGTCTCTCCCACCAGTAACAGACTCTTATTGTAACATATTTGCTTTAACTATTTGTTTAGATACAATAACGATGAGTGATTTTGAGAAATTCTAACATAAGATTTAGTGTTCACATTATTGTTTGGTAAATTATTTTGGCCTTCTTGGCAAGTCAACTTCAAAACGTTGTACATTTTGATGAGATGCTGCACAAATCAACCTCAAAGAAAAGCAGGCAGAGTGGGCGCGGTTCAATGCAGGGATGTCACAAGACTGCCCTCTCAAGCTCACTTTGCTGGACAAGAAGAACGACGAATCACAGTGCTAAAGGTGGTAAAGCTATCGGTGGTGAGAAGCAGGCCTTCTCTTTCATGCTCGTCCTTTGCAGGGTCTCTTCTCTATGCTCGCATGCCTCCCAAGCAGTCCCATCTTTTAAAAGAGGAAACGTGTGACTCATGATCTCTGCATCTATTGCTCTTTTCAAGACTAGTTAATTACCCACAGCCAACCTCGGTGATCGAGGCTGCTTGTTGCAGGATCCTGGCATGTAAATGTGTGCTTTCAAACGTGTGGGAGGAAACCCTGTCTGGTAGGTCGGAGAAATGACTCGAGGAGCTCGGATCACGATCAGCCAGCGATCAGCCCTGGTGGCAGGCTCTTTAGGTAGACATTGCCTTTCTGCTACAAAAATTCTAATTGCCTGTGTCGTGTAGTTATTCTTGCTTGCCCTTGCCTGTTTTGTATGACTGCCTGCTTGTTTTGTGTGCCCTAGTCTGGGCCTGCAGGTGTTCAGCCTAACAATGTGAATTTACTGGGCCATTGTGGAAATCTGGTCCCACCCCTAGAAGAGGATTTCGCTCTATATTTTATTTTCATTTTGGTTCAGAAGGAATAGTCAGGTGAGATGTGCAGGCTGAGCGATCATCTGGAATCCCTAAAGGCAATGTTCAGGTGGCCTTGTCAGGTTGTATTTGTGCTACATAAGAAGCTTGATGATGATGATCAGCCGTGCCTTTGTGCCCTCAAATCCACAGGCTGTTTGTTGAAGATGTTGAGAACGAACGCCAAGGGAAAATAGCCTTGAAAAAAATAATTGATATAGTCCAGAAAATAGAGGCAAGGGTGGAAGAGAGGTTAGTATGGAGAGAAGTAGATAGAAATGGTGAAAGAGGGGACATAGCAGCTTTGGAGCCCACAGAGACAAGTACCATCCAGTATCTGCTAAAACATTTTGCCAACCAGACTAAAGGCTGATAAATCCTTCAATCAAAAGGGAGAAGTCACAGGGTAAAGCTAGCTCTAAGTAAGTGACCCAAGATAAAATCCTCCTGTGCAGGATGTGGTGAGGGCCCCTTGAGACTCCCATATCTCACAGAAATGTTTCGCAGGGGGACTGAATGGGGGTACCCTGAAATGGGGGACAGTTCTGCACCGCAGGGGCTGTAGGGACCTGTGTTACATCTCTGCTCTGAGGCTACAAGAAGTCAACATAGGCTATGCCAATGGTAATCAAATATGGAATGCAAAGGAGGGCAGAAGCAGACGCATGAAGAGTAGGACATGTAAACTTAGTGATTAAGATAACAAGAGCACAAGTAGGAATAAAGGGAGCACAAGCAACCAGCCCGCTGCTGTTTGTATTTTTGTTCAGAGGGGACGAGTCTGAAGTGGCATGGTGAGCAAAAGAACGATGGAGTGAGATGTGGTTCCGCGTAATTACCAGTGGCTGAGATTAATTCAAGCCTTCCATTCATAGCTTTTGGTTTTCTTCAGTGTGATGAGCTGTCTGAGGGGTGTGAACAAACGTGGATCCTGTCCTCACTGTGCCAGAGGACTCAAGCCGAACTAGTTTGATGCTTGTGCCAGATAGTTTGATGCTTGTGTTCCAGTACAGAGGGGACCTTGATTGCAGTTTGGTCCGTTTGTACCTATTGCACCAGAAACAAGGCGGATTTGTGTATGACCGGTTCCTGTCTCAGGTGGCATGGTGGGCAAAAATGGACAGGGCCTGACCAATTACCAGTGGCTGAGTTTTTAATTCAAGCATTCAACTCATCACATGGGTATTGGCTTTCTTCTGGATTTAAATATGGGCACATTCAGACTCCCATGTCCGAATCAGCATGTAAAGCCACCTGGGAGAAATTCCATTACTTCTTAGTTGCAGAACAATTCCAGCTTTCCTAGTGTGTAATGGGAAATATTTCTAGGTGTGGTCCACAGATAACATGTTGCAATAGTCCTACAAGGCTTGCAGGAGTTGCAATTCAACTAGATTAATTTACTCTTAGCAGTGAAGCACTTTTTCATTTAGTACTGGAATTCTCCCATCATTTAATTGATCCATCTTCCCACACATCAGAGAACAGATGTCCTTTTTTGCAGGGGGGTTGGGGGCGTTAATTACATGCTACATTTGTTAGCATGTATTTTGCGAAGCTACGAACAATGTGTAGGCATGCCCTATTGACTCAGAACACAACGGACCCCTCCCTCCCCCTCACGTAGAAGAGGCTCATTAAACATTCCACAGGTGTGGTTGAGACAATGAAACGGTTACACCAGTCCTCCTGAGGCAGAGCAGTAGCTACAGTTTAAAATGTTTATATAACTCACATTTCCATAATCTTAGCACACTAGTACTTGCTCAGCCAGTCCTGAAAATCTCCTGAAAGGAGTTTCACTGATTTGTCTCTCATCAATGAAGACTATTCCTTTCATTTGATATATGGTGAAGGTAAAAATGACGTAACAGTTACATTGTTTTAAAGAATGGTTTTCGTTCATGCAGTCATAATGTAACCATGTATTGATTTCAAATCAAGCTAAATGAATTACACAGGCATTTAGCCCAACAACGAGGGCACAATCATGGGGTGCAGTCAAAGCACATCAATCACCAAGGAAACTTCTGCTGCCAGCTATTTTCAGGATGCTTCGGGTGACTGCCATCACATAGAAATAGCTGAGGCAATTCCATTTCATAGACTGTTGTTTAGATTAAACCAGTCCAATATTCAATTCGGGGAGAGGAGTTGGCCTAACGTGTAGGGTGGCCGACCTCGAATCTGGGGAACTGGGTTTGAGTCTCGGCAATGACGCTGAACGTCCTGTGATACTGGGCAAACCACTTAATCTCCGCGTGCCTAACAAAAAAATTAATGTGTCCTCATGTAACGCAACTGGTGCTGTATAAAGCACTCTGATTCCCGATACCTTTGGGTCAAGTTCGCGCTATATAAAACTCTGTACATTTAAAAAAAAAATCACATATAGGATGGACCAAGATATCAGCAGCAACATGGATTCTTCATAATCATGGTCCTGGGTATTTATGAGGCCACTTCAGCAGACTCTTGGTATGTTTTGCATTCCTCTCCTTTCCTTTGAGAATTTAGGGCTTGATTTAGAGTTCAGCGGATGGGATATTCGGTCACATATTTGAGAGATATCCCATCCATCGTATTACAAGTGCTTTATATCCTATGGCACTTGTAATATGGAGGATGGGATATCCATCCCGGTTGTGACATAGTATCCCATCCGTCGAATACTAAATCAGGGAGGCCCATAGTATCTGCAGGAGCACCTTTATACTGGGATTCCTACCTTTTCCCAAAGAGTGTAAAGCATTTTTAAGGCAATCTTGCATCTTACACAAGAAAAACACAGTACTTGCTCAGGCACAGCCCCTCCAGGGGACTGTACCTGTCTGGTTCCTGTAAGCTGCGGTGTCTAAGCATTTTATTATTTTTTGTTCTCCTGTCCCCTACAACCCTGTTCTTCAACTAGTCACCACTTAATGTCTCATTCCTATCCACATACCTTAACTCAATTATATTCACTCCACCATCTCTGGTCTCCCCAGACTATCTTTCTCCTCCTACGCTATTCTCCAGGATTCGTCTTGTACCTACTTAGCTACTGCACAAAAACCTGTCTGTCAAGGTTCCTTCTGTGGGACAGTGTCCCCAGATGTCTACTTTGAGCTTTTTATTTTCCTGCTCACCCTTCATCAGGGGGCAGGGCTTTTCTTACCTTGCATTTGAGCCAAGTATATCCTTTCTATGCCCCTCATACATGTTTAAGAGAGAGTGGTTATAGCAATCAATCAAATAACATGTGTTAAGCATGCAGCTGCTGCAGCAGAAGCCCCCGGTGCTCAAAGCAAACACAGAAATCCCACCACATTATCCAACGCTTGGCTTGAAGGACCGTGAAGGAGCTTGCTCCATGATGGACCTTGAACAATTTAGGAATCCACATCAAATGGAGGTTGTTACACCTTATTACTCTCTCTTGGGTGTAGGGGATCAGTCTGATCCAGCAAGTGCTCTTAAAGCCAGCATAAGGGCATTTGCCACATGAAGCCACGGAAGATGCTTCGGATGGGGAAGCTATGCTGATGGAGAGGAACTCGCTGTATCAATCTTGCTCGCTGTATTAATCTTGCTGCTGCATTCTGAATTATCTGAAGTCTGTATGTCAAGCAAGCAGGCAAGCAGAGATAGAGACTGTTGGTGTAGTCCAATCGTGACATTACTATAGAATGGACTACTGTCCTGGACACCTCCCAGTCTGGCTTCTGAAAAAACCACAGCACCAAGACCGCACTCCTTGCCACCACAAACAACATCCGCTCCTTCCTCGACTGGGGCGAAACCGCAGCCCTCATCCTATTGGACCTCTGACCGCACCCTAATCAGGAGAATCCGTGATGCCAGAATCTGGGACAGAGAACTGGACTGGATCCACTCCTTCCTTACCAGCCGAACGCAGCGAGTCAGACTACCCCTGTTTCTCTCAGAACCTACAGAGATCAGCGGCGGAGTGCCCCAGGGGTCCACTTTCCACAATGTCTACATGGCCCCCCTTGCCACCATTGTCAGAAGCCAGGGACTCAACATTCAGCTGATCCTCTCCCTCACCAACAAACCTACAGCTGCCAGAATCAACTTTCACAGCGGAATGAAAGCCATTGCTACCTAGATGAAAAACAGCAGCCTCAAGCTCAACTCGGACAAGACTGAAGTACTCATCCTTGGACTCACCGCCTCAGCCTGGGCTGAATCTTGGTGGCCCCCCACACTAGTACCCCTAGGACCCACCTCCCACCCCTACGGACCACATACGCAACCTCGGCATCATACTGGATCCTCACTCACAATAAACCGCCAAATCAATGCAGTATCCCCATCCTGCTTCCACATGCTGTGCCTGCTCTGAAAGAAACTCAGATGGATCCCCACAGAATCCAGAAAGACGGTCACCAACGCACTCATCACCAGGAGACTTGACTCTATGTCAGCGTCACCCAGAACCAGCTCAGGAAACTACAGTATGTCGAAAACGCCGCAGCCAGACTGGTGCTCGGCATATCCGGCCACAGCCATATAACACAACCCCTCCAACAACTCCACTGTCTCCTAATCAACAAGAGAATCACCTTTAAGCTCCTCACACATGCCTACAAAGCTCTCCATGATGCAGGACAAGAATATCTGAACCACCCCCTCGTATTCCACACACACACCCGCCAGACAACTCCGCTCCACTCAACTCACCCTGGCCTCATCCCCCAGATCCACAAGACCAGAACCGAAGGAAGATCTTTCTCCTACATCTCTGCCAAGACCTGAAACACCCTGCCCCTACACCTTAGGCAATCTGCATCGTTGACCCAATTCAGGAAGGACCTTAAGACCTGGCTCTTCGACTGAAACTCCACACCCACACAGATCTGCATCCCCCATCAGTGCCTTGAAGCCCTGACGGTTGAGTAGCCGCACTATACAAACTCATGATTGATTGATTGACTGTTTTACGAGTCTCCTTTGGTAAAAAATGCAAAAACGTCCTTAAGGTTTTCAATTTCAGGAAGCAGACCGATTAGATTTGTCTAATTTGAGCAGGGAAGGAGAGGGCAGCGTCAAACATAATACCTAGATTACTAGCAGAGGAACTAGACATCAGGAGATTTAATTTTTCAGGCTACCAGAGGGTTGATAGCAAGGGCCCATCTTGGCTGCAGACCAAAACTTCCGTTTTGCTGGTGTTTAATTGCAGACAGTTTGACTCCATCCAAGCACCAACTTATTTGAGGCACTCCTTAACATTATGTTAAGCTAGCTCTGAACTTTCCTGAAAAGATAATAGCAGTTCAGTGTCATCTGCATATGAGACCACTTTTCCCATGCCAGGTTTCAATCAAGTCAGCCAGAGGGGCGAGATACAGATTAAACAGGAACAGGTTAGGGCCGATCCCTGAGGTACCCCACAAACCAAAAGTGTGGATGCTGAAGAGCAAGGGTGGAGATACATTCGTTGGGATCTGCCATCCAAGAAAGGATTTAGACCTGGCCAGGGCCTTCCCCGGATTCCCTGTTAACTTAACATATTCAAAAGGATGGAATGGGACACTGTGTCAAATTCTGCTGACATGTCAAGTAGCACCACCATAACAGGTGTGCTTTTATTAAGCTTCTCCCTTACAAACTCATCCACCTCCAGGAGAGCGGTTTCAGTGCTATAACCTGCTCGGAGGCCCGATTGAGAGTCCTGGAGTAGGCCATTTGCCTCCACAAAGGCAAATAACTGCTGGTTCACCATTTTGTCCAAAATCTTTGCTGAGGCAGGAACAAGTGAGATAAGCCTATAATTGCTCAAGACACAAGGGTCTGCATTCAGTTTCTTAAGAAGCAGCAAAGGAAACGCCTATTTCCGAGAAGAAGGGAATACACTAGAAGTCAAAGAAGAGTTAAATATTGTCTTTGGGGAAAGAATAATGTGGTGAGCCATCATCCTGTAGAAATGAGGAGGACAAGGCTCATCTGGGGAGCCAGACTTGTATTTTTTAAGCTTAATTAGTGAGTCCACTTGAGAAATGGGGCAGAACTCAGAAAAAGATGCCTTGAGATTGAGAGGCGTATAAGGCGTTGTGTTCCTATTGAGAGGCGAGATAGGTGTCGTGTCCCCCTTAGATACCACTTGAAAATGTGTCATAAAGATTCTAGACTGTACATATTGAATAAGGGTCAAACCAGCTAGGGACTGAATAAGATGGTCAGCTTGGGTACACTCAGGGTCATCTACGTAGACATTAAAATCCCTCAAAATGGTATAATTGGCGTATTGCCAGGAAAGTTGTTTGATGCTATCAAACAATAGGGGGTAGTGCTACAGGGGCAATACATGGGCTTATCTATCACAAGACAAGAGAAAGAAAAGGAGGGGAGAAGTTTGATACTGAAAATAAGATTCACTAGATTTTCAATATGACTTAACAGTGAAGAAAATGGATCAAATATATCCCTGAAATAATCGCCACTCCACCCCCCAATTTATCCCTGTTCCAGTTGGCGGACAAAATATGATACCCAGGAGGAATAGCCGTGTCCAGGTCAGAGTTGGAACTTTCCTTCAACTATGTTTCAGTTATAAATACAAAATCCCATGTGTTGTCGGCCAAAAGTGGGAAAACTTCAGACATATGTTTAGGTAACAACCTATAATTAATAAGACACGACTTAAAGTTTCTGGAGATAGAGACTCCCCAACAACCCTGCTCTGAGGCTGTGAAAAAGAGGTCATTAAGACGAATGGCTTATTAAGTGTATCTTAGTGAAGACATATATTAGCGAGTAATGTTTAAATATTTAAATGTTTGTATCAGTGTTTCACTTTGTGTATAAGTGGCTGCATGGGTTGGTGAGTAGCTACATGTGTGTGTATATGGGTTATTAGATTTTTTTTAGTATCAGTATGAGTGTCTGTATGGTTTGGTGGGGGTATTACTTAGCACATAGATGCATCAATGACTGACTCACTGTTTGCATGTGTTTTGAAGACAGCTTATGTGCAGGACTGTATGGGTGGATGAGTGTGTACATGTGTGTGTTAGTGAGAGAATGGGGTATCCCAGTACCCTACAGAACCTGGGGCATCATGCGTTATATGACAACAGTCGATTATGTAGGAAGTATTATATTTTTTTTTTACTACTTTAGCTCCTATTCAACTAGGGATTGCCAATTAAATGATACGACAAATAATAAGAAAATGAAACTGACAGAAAAAATTAGTTTAAGCACAGTATATTATTAATATTATATCGTGGAGCAGCACACATAAATGACATATCTAAAAAAGCACACAGTACTATCATGATACATATATAACACAACAAAATATCAAATATTGGACAAAATATATCAAATGTGAAAAACATTAGATAAGCTAAAGCGACAAACCTCACAGGATAGTTATTCAAAACCTCAGAAGACGGGAGGAACGGTTTCTCATGGTGACAGGGGTTAGCATTTAAAGCTAATAAGAATTCCCTGGAATACATGCCTCTTTCATGTTTTTGGATCATTCATCTAGGTGCTAACCACTTATAAAGGGCCTAAAAGCCTCAGATGGTGTTTCTCAATAATAACTGTTAAATAATTTCCCGCATTTATATCTATTATCATATGATATGATGTGGTATATGTTATGCTCTGATAATGTGCTTGTAGTTTATATATTCATGTAGTCTTACAATGCACAGTGTTTTACACATAGATTTGAAATGTAATATTACAGAAGAGTTCCAATGAGTTTTTCTCACACTCAATCAAAAGTTACAAGCTAGTTTCTCATAATAGCTCTGGGAAATACTATAAAACCAGCATCGTCAATCTCTGGAGGAGAGAAGACTTTTTCGATTTCCAGGGAGCATGTTGTTTCTCTAGCAAGGCTGCTGACTAATAGCAAACTAGAATCTCAAAAACAGAGAATGGCCTTGAAGGCTGAAGGCCTAACAGAAATAGGCTATAATTCTAAAGCTAGAGACTTAAAAAAGCGGATTCATACAGTGTTCTGTACCCCTCCTGATGGCAGACCTTTCAGTGCTAATGACAATTAGCTAGGATTCAGTAAGAAATTAATTAATTAATATAAATAATGCTATTTTGGCATGTTTATTTTATTATTATAATTGCATCACTAGATTTGATATCTGGTGTAATATTTCTGAATATAATATGCATTAGGGTGGCTTCACAATAAATCCTTATAATAGACTAGCTCTGCTTTCTTGTGCGTGGACAGGACACTGCTGACTTTGGAACTGGAGAACCAGGCCCATGCTCTGGCGGCAGCTCAACATCCTATGATTTCGGACAAATCCTTTACTCTGCCCAAACCTAAAAAAAACCCTCTCACCTTGTGTAATACAATATGGTGCACATGTAAGGTACTTCAATGTTCCTGGGCCGAGTCTGCGCTACTTTTAAAGCAAAGTGTAAAGGGTCAATAATATACTTTGGGATTCAAGGAAGAGTAGTGTTCGGGGTGGTAAGAGGTATTTATGGTAGAGGGAAGAGTAGGACTAAGGGGTTTTTAGGGTTCAGGGAAGGGTAGCGTAAATGGTAGTTAAGGGTTTTAGAATTCAGAGGTGGTTAGTATTAAGGGGATTGTTAGAAATTGGATTACTGGTTGACTGGGATGTCACCCTGGTCAAGGAGCAGCCACAATCCCAGTCAGGGTAAGGCACAAGCAAACCCCAAGTTAATCTGTGGTTAGCCCCTAGGTAACTTGGCACAGAGCAGTCGGGTATAACTTAGAGGTAATGTGTAAAGTATTTGTGCAAAACGTCGAACAGAAAAACAGTAAGAATACCACACAAAACGTACCCTACACCAGATTGGAATACTAGAGCTTAATTTGATGAACAAAACAAGACCAAAACGACAAAAATCCAAGCAGTAGAACCGGAGTTATGAATTTTTAAAGAATAAACTGCAATATAGTTCCTAAAAGTATAAATCACTAACCCCGGCTATCTGGTCACACTGGACCCGATCAAAATCAATAGGTCAGGCGGCTCACCACGATGGAACGTGGGTTTGATGCAATCCCAGAATAGTCTCCCTGAACCTTCTCAAGTTTTCTGTCAAAAGTCCTGTTTGCGTTGAAGAAAATTGCCAGTAGAAAGGATAGCATCACAGGCTGCAGTCGGCGTGGCACAAAGAGCCAGCTAGTTGTTGTGTATGGATGGACTGGAGCTCCGCATTGGCAGTCCACTGCGGGCTGACAATGCTGCTGTGTGAAGAGACGGGTTGGTGGCAGCATGAGCTGATCTTTGGTACAAGTGGCACGGTTCCGATGCGAATGGGCCCGTTTGCAGTCGCGAAGAGCCCAAAAGCTTGAATTTAAGAGTGTGAGACTCCCACCAAGCATACAGTACCAGAGAGGTACTTCTTGGGGTCAGAAACTCACTTAAGAAGGGTCCAGGAGCGGTTGGGGAGCCTTTTGTGTCTCTGAGGCTCAGATAAAGAGGCCATCAGATTAGTCATTTTAGTTTCTCTGGTGTCCTGGTTTCAAGATGAAATTGTGGGTCCAGTTCTTCTTCCACAGGCAAGATGGTAGCAGGCAGCATGTCAGCCCACAAAGGCAGCAGAGTAGCAATCCAGCCGAGGGACAGTCCTTGCATCAAAACAGTAGTCCTACTTCCTGGCAGAGTATTCAAAGGTCCAGAAGTGTACTTAAGTGGTGGTTCCTAGGGCACTTCCTTTATACCCAGTTGTGCAGTTGAAGAGGAGAAACTTCTAAAGGCATGACTTTGAAGTACACGCCCTGTCTTCCCTGCTATGGCTCAAACTAACAATAGAAAGACAGGACAAATCCTAAATCAGGTGTAAGTGGGACTGAGCCCAGCTCCTCCCTCCCATCCTGCCAGTGATGGTCTGTCCAGTCAACCCATTGTGGGTTACTATTTAGGAAGAATACACAAAGCACAACTGCTAACCAAACCAAGTCATGTGCCCAGAGGCAGACTGCAGTCACCAAAGGGCTAAGGTAAGAAAATGCCAACTTTTTAACAGTGTCATTTTCAGAATTGTAATTTCAAATCTGAATTCACTATAAGTTAGGATTTAAAATTTGGATTCCAGAGACACCAATCATGAACCAGTTATCGCTTCCCATTTGGAAATTACACTTCTAAACTATAATAATGCAACTACTTGCAGCAGAGAAAAATGAATTTAAGAGTTTTTCCCTACTAGGACATGTAAAACTTAAAAGTACATGTCCAACTTTTTAAATACACTGCACATTGAAAGGGTTTACCGTAGGGGTGACACATGTATTAAAAGAACGGTTTGGGCCTGGTAAAAGGTTTATTTTGACTGGTCAAAATGGCAGTTTAAAATTGCACACACAGGCTCTACAATGTCGGGCCTGAGACACTTTTAAAGGGCTACTTAAGTATTTTGGCATAATCAGAGCTGCAGGCCCACTAGTGCATTTAACTTACATGGCCTGGCCACATGTAGTGCATATTACTAGGGACATATAAGTAAATTAAATATGCCAATAAGGTACAAGCCAATTCTACCATGTTTTGAGGAAAGAGCACAAGCACTTTAGCACTGGTTAGCAGTGTTAACGTGCACAGAGTTTTATGGCCAACAAAAACAAATTCTGCAAAAAATAGGGGGAGGAAGGCAAAAGGTTTGGGGATGACCCTGCAGAGAGGGCCATTTCCAAAAGGGCTGGTAAGAGGTTTTAGAGTTCTGGGATTATTAGCATTAATGGGTAGTAAGAGATTTCCAGGGTTCAGGAAGGCGTTAAGGGGTAATGTGAGTGTTGTATGATTCAGGGACGGATAGCGTTAAGGGGTTTTTAGGGTTTAATGGTCGATAAGGGGTTTTAAGGGTTCAGGAATTGGTAGCCTTAAGAGGAGTAGGGGGTTTTTAGGGTTCAGAGAAGGGGGGGGCGTGGCTTGGCGCCCACGGGGAATGGCAGTGTGCGGCTGAGGCGCTCCGGCGGGACCGGGAGATTACGCGCTTCGAGGTAGAGTCTGGCGATTTCAGGTCACCAACAGGACATCGGAAAACGTGCTGAGCCTTTCCAGCATATTGGCACTCACGGAAGCGGCACGGAAATGCTTTTATTTGCTGAGTGAGTCTTTCCAACGGTGCCGCGACATTGCGGCTGCCATTTTGTGATTTTAACGCTCGCCAATATCCCTCAGATACAGCGCGCTATTATCCCAAATGCCGCTTGTGCCCTCCTGTTTGCTTTTCTGAGATTGTGCAGCTGAAATACGACCTCTTGCTTCTATCATGGTTATTTGGAGCAAGGAACTGTTCACTTGGCTTTTCTGACTGGAAGAAGTCCCGGGCGGCCATTTTATGTTTCCCTTGATGCACTGATAGTGCAATCCTCTCACTTATCAACTGGATATGATTAATATTTGCAGGTTTTATATACTTTAGCGAATTATCATTTTTGGAATTACATTGACTCCCTGCTTGCATATTTTTCTTTTTTATTTCTGAACATGGTCAGGTTCGGAGACATATTTATTATGCTTCGCTATTGTTGACCGCTTCGACATATCTGCTATGAGCTTGACATGGATTCTTCCCCTACTTTAAGTTCACATCTAAGTGTTAATCTTCACGCCTATTCTTTGCCTAGTGACTGTGTTGTGTCCCTGTGGCCAGAACGAGAGGTGCTCTCTCCATGAAACTGCAACAAAAGTATGTTTTTGTAAAATAACTCCAAGATTTTCACTGCATACTCCCAGTTTGAAGATTCTCTGCAGTCTACAAGTACCCCGGTGACAACCATGGATCCTTCATTGGTGCCACCTGGGAAGACACTCACTAAGCGCCTAAAGCAGAATCCCCCATCGCCTCCTAAATCAACCTCACCAGTTTCTATGGAGATGCTGTTGGACGAAATGAGAGACCTCAGACCTTTCATGGAAGGAACTAATTCTAAGCTACAAGTCCTAACAGAAAACTGGTCTCAACTTGACACAAGGGTCACTGCAGTCAAACAATCCATGTCCTCCTTTAGGGAAACTAAAGCGAGTGTCTCTCAGCTTCAATCACAAATTTCCACGCTCCAAAAGCAGATCGAAGACCTTGAAAATTGGAACAGGAGGAACAATCTACGCATTTATGGCTTGGCAGAAGGGAGTGAGGGGGCAGACCCTATCATTTTCTTTAAATCTTTTCCCCCCAAAGTGTTGCACTTAGCAGAGGGTTTGACTCTCAACATTCAAAGAGCACACAGACTAGGTCGCACTCCTTCCAATATGTCACCTTCACAGCGGCCAAGAGGAGTCATTATTTACTTCCTGGAGTATACAGATCTATTATTGGTGTTATATACGGTCAAATCTACTCAATGTATTACTTAGTCTGGTTCAACTCTGTTTTTCGCACAAGACTATGCCAGGGTCACTGCTAACAGACGTAAAGCGTTCCTCGACATGAGACCAGCTCTCCAATCTTTGGGTGCCCGCTATGGTCTTTTTCATCCATGCCTGTTCAAAGTTACATACAACAATTACATATGATGACCCAACAAGGCTGCAAAGTTTCATTAACTCTTGCAATTCAAATGCTATGGACACTCAACTGCCTTCTTCCTCGAATAACACTTGACTCTATGATTTTCTTAGAATAATATAAGGTCTAATTCTTGTGGGTTAGATGCTACAACTCCCCTTTCCTCTTATTCTATTTTTTTTGCTGATTTTAAGCACACCATTGGCATCTTATTTGATTTCCATTTTCCCCAATGCAAAATTTCTGTAAACAATAATGTTACTCAGTTTACCTAGACTATGTTGCTTTTTGTATTTTTTACTTGACTTTGGTTCGTTTTGATGGTTCGCTATGTTACGCTTCATTAATCTCCTCTTTTATTGTTTCCTTTTGAGTTTATGGATTACATATTGATGGCTCATTTGGTCTAGTTTGCCATTTTACTGCTAATGTTCCTGTTATTGTTTGGTCCAACATCTGACCTACTTTTATGTTCAATTATTTATTCTAATCCTTGGTATTCATCGCTCTTAGAGATTCCCTACCCCAGCATCGTGGTTTCTCCTGGACCCTCCGTTTGTCTCGTCCCGGACATGTCGATTTCTCCATGTGGTTCCATCCCCCCTCACGTGTTCCCCTGAATCTTCTTTTTGTAAGTATGGTGTTTGTCTGTGTATTATTTGTTTTGTCCTTTGTTTTATGTTCTGCAACTTCTTTACTTATCTACTTCTATCATCTCAGTTTTACACTTATTTCTTCTCAGGTGACTTACTTTCTTTTCCATCTTCGCCTCTGCTTCTGTATTTTCTATATTTATCATTATCCCAAGCTTGCTTCACTCCGCCTATTTTCTTATTTCTCTCTAAACATCTCTCAATATTTTTGCGTTGAATTGAACTCTAACACTACAAGTTTGTATTCTTTTATTGATGACTTCCTCACTTTATTGAATTGGAATGTTGCTTGGAAATGTTTCTTGTATTTTGTTCTAGCATGTCATGCCACTTAAATTATTTTCATGGAATATTAGGGGTTTAAATTCTCCTATCAAGAGACAGAGGGTTCTGTCACATTTAGGTAAGTTAAACACTGATATTGTTTTCTTACAGGAAAGGTGGGGTAGGAAAGGTAGGGGAGGTTTATTTTTCATGGTAAATGCAACGGAGTTGCAATCTTATGCCGTAAGTCTCTTCCAGTAACTTTACAATCACAGGAAGATGATACTGATGGGAGATGGATTATTGTTAAACTATCACTAAAAATGTACCAGTTTATTTTCTTAATGTTTATGCACACACAGGTGGAGATGCTCCTTTTTGGCCCGCCCTAGCAAAGAGAATTTCGAATTGTATTGAGGATAAATTATGGCTGTATATTGCAACCAAGTATTAGACCCCTTCACCAATAGAAACTCTAAAGTTGCTTTTACCACCAATAAAACACATAAATCTTTTGCTCACGCTATATATCAATATAAATTGCTTGACGCAAGGCACCTTTGCAATCCCACCACCAGCGAACATTCCTTTTACTCCTCAACACATCACACCCAATCAAGAATTGACTATATTCTTGTTTCCCATAATATTTCACAATCCCTCACGTTTGCAGAGATTGGTCCTATTCTCCTCTTAGTTCATGCACCTGTTTCCATTGGCTTCGATATAATGCCCAGAACTAACTCTCCCAGAATATGGCGTTTTAATAACACTCTCCTCCTGGACCCCAAGTTCTCTGCATCTTTTATCTCTTTCTTCACCAATTACTTTGAAAGAAATCATACAGAGTCCCTATCACCTGCAATTATCTGGGACGCGTTCAAGGCGTCAGCAAGAGATTTTATTATAAACTTCCTTGCGAAAAACTGAAAGTCTCCATGTAAGATTACCACGGCTCTACTACAAGATATTAAGGCACCTGAACACTCATATTACACATCCCAATCGGAGACATGTTTGAAAGCCCTTATCAATGCTAAATAGGAATTTAACAAAAAATCCACAGAAGATGCTTCACTTTATTCATTAAAATCCAGTGAAAATTTCTATGGGGGTAAAAATAAAGCAGGGGAAATTTTAGCCAATTATCTAAAGATCCGCCAAAAGAAATTGAACATAGATTCTGTTTTTGATGAGCACTCAGTTGTAAAGTTGAAAGATGTCGAAATTTTGAATGAATTTTCCCTTTTTTACAAATTCTTATATCCCCCCGAAACTCAACCCACAGATCCCTCATTACGGCAATTCTATTCTAATATCCAAAAACCTCAACAGGCACCTCCAAATGTATTTCAATTAGAATCTGATCTCTTCCAGCAACAACGCCTACATGCTCTTCAAAACCTTAAAAAAGATAAAGCGCCCGACCTGGATGGCTTCACTGTTGAATTTTATACACATTTATCATAGTTTTTAATACCCAAATTACATTCATTTATAAGCTTTTTTTCCTCCTCAAATAGCTCCTTGCGTTCCTTTTCGGAAGCCCACATATGTCTTAACCCTAAGGAAGGTAAAGACTCCGAGTGCTGTAGAAATTACAGACTTATCTTATTGGTTAATATTGATTAAAAAAAAAATTCCAAAGCCTTAGCCATACGTTTGGATTCCTATTTACCAAACTTACTGGGGAAAGAACAATCTGATTTTGTAAAGGGGCGAGTTATTACGGACAATACACAGATCTTTTACAATGTTTTATCCAAGTCATCATATCTTAATCATTCCTTTGCGGCAATAGCATTGGACGCCGAAAAGGCTTTCGATAAAGTTGAATGGAAATATTTATTTTATGCTCTTAAATGGTTTGGATTTGGCCCTAACTTTATACATTTTGTGTCTCTTCTCTATTCTAACCCTCGTGCAGCCTTTTTGTGCCAATGGCTTAGTCTCCCCCTTCTTTAATTTAGGTAGAGGGGTGCGTCAAGGTTGTCCTCTTTCTCCTTTTATTTTTAATTTGGCACTCAAACCATTCTTATCCAAATTACGCCAAAACTCTAGTATTCATGGATTTCACGCATCAAACGCTCACCTCAAACTTGCAGCATATGCTGATGATATTTTACTCTTTATATCCAGACCAGAAGAATCTATTCCTGCTTTTTTAGAGGAGGTGAAATCCTATTCTCACATTTCTGGATATAAATTAAATAACGATAAATGCAAAATATTGACATTAACAAAATATACTTTCAGTTCAGATTTTCAACCTTCCCGATTTAAATGGAGTCCAAAAAGCATTAAATATCTAGGCCTGTATTTTACGCCCTCAATCTCGGCGACAGTAACATTATGTATGAATAAATGTCTTCAAAAGATCTCGGAATTGACTTCTAATGGCACCTTCTGTATCTGTCTTGGTTGGGCCATTTGCATACAATAAAGATGGTGTTGTCACCCATAGTTTTATATACCATTTCGAATATCCCAGTCCCAATCTCTTCTTTTTTGTGTAGTTATAAAAAACCTTGTTTGTCCTTGCTAAAATTAATTCGCCCTAAGTCAGAAAGAGGAATTAATTTTACGGATTTCCAGGCGTATCAGAAAGCCTTCCTATTGCGCCAAGCATCTCTTTGGTTGCTTGATTCTACAGATGATTGCCCCCTTTGGACTTTAACTGAACACTTTTTTTTATCTCCTTACACATTTCGTGAATATCTCTCTTTTTCACGCCAACCACAATCCATCTCTATTCCTGTAATAAAGCACACTTCTAAATTACTTGCTTTCTCACCTCACTCTATTCACGATTCTAGAGATTCCTTTCTAAACTCAACAAAAAAAAATTGTTGTTCCATGGTAAACCTTTTTATGGGAGAGCTTGGAGAAAAAGAGGTTTGGTTTGGATACACCAACTATTCTCAGAATTATAATTTATACCTTTTATTACGCTCAGAGAGTTATTCAATCTACCGTCTTCCTTTAACCATAAATATAACTTACTCAAAAACACCGTGTTGGAAGCCTTCTTCCAATTCTCTACTTTACCTGATACCCCCAATACCTCTGATTCCCCTTCTAGTCTCCACACCTTGTTAGCAACCACACCCAAAGCTTCTATTATCTATACTAATATAATAAAGAGAGAGCCCAAACCTTTGAGGCGGGTAATCTCAGGAACCACAACACCAATCACAACACCCAATACAGCGTTGGAAAGGGCAGTTGCAGCAGAAGGACATAGGCTATGCAGACGCCCACCATATACCTTTAAAAGGTAAAAGAACCATGTCAGCAAAGTAGTCCCTTGTGGGCGTGTGTCTGCGTTGTGCTGGGGGCGTGTGCTGTGGGCGTGACAAACGCTGGGGGTGTGTGGTACGTTCCGCCCTTCATGCCATGTCTCATATCGTGTGCTAATCCCACCCTGCTCCCTTTAAATACCCCTGCACCCCATAATCATAACCCCCCCTTACTCCTTAAAATACCCCAACACCCTTAAACACTAACCCATCTTAACCCTAAAAATGTACCCCAAAACCCAAACCTATCCCTAAACCCTAAAAATACCGCTGTACTGCAAAACCCAAACCTAGCCCTGAACCCTATAAATACCCCTGTACCTCAAAACCCAAACCTACCCCTGAACTCTAAAAATACCCCTATATCCCAAAACCCAAACCTATCCCTGAACCCTAAAAATGCCCCTGTACCTCAAAACCCATACCTATCCCTAAACCCTAAAACTACCCCTGTACCCCATTACCCAAAACTATATCTGAACCCTTAAAATACCCAAACACCCCAAAACATATACCTCAGTACCCCAAAACATATACCCCTATACCCATACTTACCTTATCCAAACATTTAAAAAAACATGCTTTTACCATTCATGCATTTACAACGAATTTCGTTGTAAATGTATGTGTGGTAAAAGCATATAAAATGTAATACCATGCGTTATAATGGCATTGCGGAGTCATGGGACTTTCGTAATGAAAGTATGCGGAGTGATGGTATGTGGAAAGAAAGTTGCGGAATAATGGGTCTTTACCCTCATCCGGTAAGTACATTGGTGGCACGGCAGCCCACATCTCCAGCAACATACTCATATGTTTTCACCACCCATTTGAAAAATGCACAGGTCTCTCTCATTGATGGCCAGCACGGACATACACTTTTAGACACACCTCCCGCCACAAGTTCTAGAATTGCGAACTTTAGAGCTGGGGAGCAACGTTTGAATCTCGACATCAGCTCAACATCCTGTGATTCCAGGCAAATCGCTTTGTCTCCCGTGCATACCACAAATGAATGTGTTCTTCTGTAATGTAAATTGTGCTCATGCCATGTTGTCGAGTTTGTGCTATATAATATTGCAAGGAAAAATAAAGTAGGGAAACTCGAGTTCACACACTACTGAACGCGCACTCTTAAGTGCATCGGAGCGTTTCAAAGGCCTGTCACAGATAAGAAATGCTATCAAAACGAAATCCTACAAAACAATATACTACTGGCCGGCAGCAATTCATACCCGGACAACGTCGGGACGGGCTGCTAGTCAATTAAATATTTGCAAGATATAGCCACTGTAAGACAGAAGACAAAAATTGAAGAAGCATGGGAGCGTGACTTCACTACTTGCTGGCCATTAACTCTTTGGAAGGGTATATGGATCAAACTGCGTACAGCCTCCAGAGCAGCAAATATCACTTAAACACTTTTTTTTGTTTATAATAGACTTATTTACGCCAGCTACTTTATGTAAACGTTTCCCATCTAGCACAGATTCATGTTGGACTTGTTCTTCCACCAACGTTGATTTGTTTCATATGTTATTCACCTGCTCACATATACAAAGCTTTTGGAAACAAGTATGGTCTCAAATCAATTAAATTTATATTCCAAATGTTTTCTTTTCTTTTACACACATTTTCTTAGGTAGTCTCTCTTCCATCTGGAATGGTGTTTCACTTAATGTCAGGATTATCGATTTTTTACTAGCAATCGCCTTCCAACAAATTACTGTCAACTGGAAAGATTTTTTGATAATTTCACAATGGACCTGGTGGTACACTGTATGCCATAATCACAGGCTAGATACTGCATGTGTTTACCCATCTCAAATGGCCTCAAAACAGATTGACTTATGGTCGCCTGTCACAATATTTATCGATATCAGTGCTAAACATCATTCTCAACCTAAACCTTCTCAACAGGAGGTTTCCAAACCTCCCTGAATCCCCTAATAGTTCCATTAGTTTCATTCTAATACTTAGTATACATATATGTCTCATTTGCTATGCATTCTTTTAGTTCCTTTTTGGATAATCATTCCAATTCTTTTACTTCCTATGTAAGGAGTTTGGGTTACGATGTTGTATAATTTATACTTTATATTGTGTTTGGTCACCTCAATTTTCTCTCAATAAAATCATTTGAACTGAAAAAAAGGGTTCAGAGAAGGGTAGAATTAAGGTATAATTGTCATAACCTGGTCTGCCTATGCTGTATGTTCCCTCTTATCCTTACTATTTTCCAGTGTATGTACTTTATTTTGCATGCTCTGCTTAGTGTTTAATTTAAAGGCATGCCATGCACTTTAGCTTGTGTACACTATAAAAAAAGTTTGTTTTATTAATTGCAAATGGCTCGTATTTTTCTTAAAACAACATGTAATGCTGAGCAGTCTGTTAAAGGTCTCTGTTTTCCTCTGTCCTTGTTTCCTGCCGGAATATCTGATATTTTTGTTTGTACGGTGGCTGTTGGCTAATTATCCACTGCTGAGCAATAAAATACCTCTATTTCCTGCTGTCTTTGTTTCTGGCAGAAGTGTCTGGCATTTTGTTTTAGTTTGTACAACGGCCGCTGACTAATTATACACTACTGAGCAATTAGAGACCTTCATTTCCTGCTGCCCTTGTTTCCTGCTAATATTATTTTTTTTTGTACTACAAATCATGACTAATTGACTAATTAAGGGCCTCTGTTTCCTTCCTCTGTTTTTTGCCATAGGCTGTCTTCTGACTGGCAGGCAGTACTCTCTAGGAGCTGTCAGTACCAAATTGGAGGTGTAGTCATCACTTGGCATCGCCAATCCATCTGAAGAGAGAGTCGGGTCTCACGCCGGCACTCTCTGTACTCTCTGTGAGTTCTGAGCCCCACCGCCTGCGACAAGAGCAGTACAGACACTGCAGTCTGGAAGCTGAGGGCTTGTAACCTCTCCTGAAATCCTATCCCTTTCGAAACAACTTTCTACAACCTTGAAGACTGGAACCTGGTTGTTCGGCTGGTGCTGCAAGGCTCCTCCGCCTTGACTACAACTGTCATTTGCTCACCACTCCAGCTACTTCAGCCTATTACATGGACCTCAATTTAGTGCTATAGCTAAGCACCTCTCATTTTTGTTTTCTCCTTTCTTCAAGGACATGCTTACAGTTTGAATTTAAAGGAGGACTTTTCAGCATAAGAAAAAGAACAAGGAACCCCAAAGTAAACTGGCATTTCTTTCTGTAATTTTCTTTGATATTTACTCAAGGATTCGCCCCCCCAAACCTCTTCGAACTAATCTTTTTCTTAAAAGATAGCAATTTGTAATTTTACCATACTGAGAGTAGAAGGGTAAACTTTATGGTGATCTTCACAAGTTATTTTAGAGATTGTGGAGGTAAACCACAAATATCTGAAGGGGGGAAAGAAAAGCATGCATGAGCTCATTAAAAAGCATTCATGTATGGTTTCCTAAAGTGATTGAATTCTTTTGTCACAGAGTCTGACCATTAGAAGGCAAAAATTGGGGACGTGACGCCAGAAATTAATTAGCTGAGTCACTACCAAAATTATTCGTAAGATTATTCACACAGAAGAGAAGAAAACATACATAAAATGACAGCAGGGAAAAAAGAACACAGTTAACTATATATAATAGACTAAATCTTTTTATGTATTTTTCTTGATATACTTGTTACATACAGAGATGCTCCTAGATATGATGCACACTTGTCTAACCAATAACTTTTGTATCTTTGACCAAGTGATATACAGCCAAACCCAAGGAACGGCGATGGGGACCTGCTTTGCCCCCAGCTATGCTGTATTTTACCTAGGCTGGTGGGAGTAGCGGGTAGTCAGTAACATCAGACTATTTGAAGATCACTTCATCGTTTGAGTTACATATATCAATTATATATTTTGTACCTGGAATGGAAGTGAAGAAAAGGCACTGGAAATTGTAGATATTCTGAATGAAAACTATTTAAACTTGAAATTTATGACTCAGATATATCAGGAGGAAATAGAAATCCTAGACATTAAGGTGAAAGTTTGCAATAACAAACTAGAAAGTACCCTTTTCTGCAAAAAAACAACAGGGAACAGTTTGTTGCGTGCAGGCAGTTGTCATCTGAAAAACCTAATTGAAAGTATACCGTATGGGGAATTACTTAGAGCAAGGAGGAATTGTAGTTCTGATGAAGGTTTTCAGAATGAAATGACTGAAATGAAACAAAGATTTAAAGAGAGGGGATATTCCTGGAAACTGATTGATCAAGCATGTAAAAAGGTGAGAGGAGTAAAAAGGGAAGATTTGCTGATCTCAAAAACTAAAAGGGAGATCAAAGATCAAACACCAAGATGTATAACTACATTTAGTACCCAGGCATGGGAGGTAAAGAAAAGCCGCAATTCTCTTTGGCAAGTTTTGAGGACTGATGACATTTTATCGAAATCACTAGGTGAGAATCCACAGGTAACCCTTACAAAAGGTACATCACTGAAGGATGTTCTAAGTAATAGTATGGTACATCCCCCAAAGAAATACTAAAATCATACAAGGTTTTTTCATCTGTGGTGAATTTAAGGCCTGTAAATAAAGCAAAAACTGTTAACAAATGCAGTTATCAAGGATGAAAAAAAACATTTATCATATGAAAACATCTGACATGCAATTCTGACTTTTGCGTACATGCATTACGTTGCCCATGTTCACTCTTTTATATAGGCAGCACAATTCACAAAGCCAAGAAATGGGTTTTAGAACATTTAAGAGCAATTTTAAAGGAGGACAAACAATATCCCATAGCAAGGCATTTTAAAGAACAACATGACAAAGACACCAGCCCGTTAAAATTCGATGTGTTAGACAGAACCCTTACATTAGAAAGAGGTGGCAATAGAGTCTATGAAGATTGGAATCTAAAATTATTATAAAGTATGAAACTCCATACCTTTTGGCTATTAATAGAGATAAAAATTAGCCATCCATTTAGGGTGGAATTCTTGCAAAGACCAATTGTTTTTCCAGTTTTGAAAGAGGTCTGGTGTAAATATTTTTGTGCAAATCTCTGAATTTTAGTTTGCTGTTTTTAAACTGTATATAGGATCAAGGTTGATCATCACTGTTTTTATTCTTGTAGGTAACATGTAGGTGGAATAAATAAGAAGGAAATGCAAAAGAACTGTAATTCATTTGGGTCAATGGACCTTCTTTTGAAGAATTAAGTAAAATGTGTATGACAATGGGTGTAGTTTGATCTATAAGATAGCCCACTGGGGCAGAATTGGATATAAAAAGTTATAGTGATAATTGTTGCGGAAATTTTACACAATGTAAATGTACTATACAGAATTAACTCAAAGGCCCACTATTGCAGAATTGTGAAAACAGGATGTTCATTTCCGACTTGGGCATGACTATGTGAATTGAGTTATAACGAATGAAATACTGTACAGTATGTTAATGTTAATAGGCTAAAAATTTGGAAAACTTTACAAGTTGAAATGAAGTACTGTGTTGTATTGTGGTGAATATATAGATGATCAATTGTTACACCCTAAATTAAAAGCATATATCGGCAGAAAAAAGCTGAAAAATGATAAATGTCAGAAGGATCAACACACTAGATTGAATGTGGCAGCTGTGATTTTCCTTGTAAAATTCACTTCATGTAGTCTTATTTTGATTGTGGTGTAGTCGCAAGTATATGTACAATGGTGAAGCAAATGCAACTGACCCGTGAGCAAGGAGCAGTGAGTTCTAAAATGCGTCTGGCGTTTATTGCTGCTATTGAAAATAAATATACACGCTGAAGGAATCGAGCCATGGCTGGTCTTTCTCTGGGGAAGTGAGGATACTGTGGAAGTATTGTGGGGGTTTGCTAACCCCCTACGGGCTTGCCGGCACGAGAGGCAGGAGAATCAGCGACAAGGATGATGGTATATATATATATATATTCATAAAAAACAGCGTTACTCACGAGCGCTCAGGCAAAGGACGTACAGACAACAATCCACTCGTCAGTCCAAAATGTTGATTTATTCCTTCATAAATCTACGTAGATTTATGAGGGAATAAATCAACATTTTGGACTGACGAGTGGATTGTTGTCTGTACGTCCTTTGCCTGAGCGCTCGTGAGGAACGCCGTTTTTTATGAATATTAAACCCGGCTGCTCCGCCGGTTCGATCCACCCCTACGGAAGGCGAAGGGTTGTTAGCAGGAGCGGTTTGTAATTACGAAATATATATATATATATATATATATATATATATATATATATATATATATATATATATATATATATATATACTAATATAGTAAAGAGAAAGCCCAAACCTTTGAGGCAGGTAATCTCAGGAACTACAACACCAATCACAACACCCAATACAGTGTTGGAAAGGGCAGTTGCAGCAGAAGGACATAGGCTATGCAGACGCCCACCATATACCTTCAAAAGGTAAAAGAACTATGTCAGCAAAGTAGTCCCTTGTGGGCGTGTGTCTGCGTTGTGCTGTGGGCGTGTGCTGGGGGCGTGACAAACACTGGGGGCGTGTGGTACGTTACACCCTTCATGCCATGTCTCATATCGTGTGCTAATCCCACCCTGCTCCCTTTAAATACCCCTGCACCCCATAATCATAACCCACCCTTACTCCTTAAAATACCCCAACACCCTTAAACACTAACCCATCTTAACCCTATAAATGTACCCCAAAACCCAAACCTATTCCTAAACCCTAAAAATACTGCTGTACTGCAAAACCCAAACCTAGCCCTGAACCCTATAAATACCACTGTACCTCAAAACCCAAACCTACCTCTGAACTCTAAAAATACCCCTGTACCCCAAAACCCAAACCTAGCCCTGAAAACTAAAAATACCACTGTACCCCAAAACCCAAACCTATCCCCTGAACCCTAAAATACCCCTGTACCCCAAAACCCAAACCTAGCCCTGACCCCTTAAAATACCCCTGCACCCGAAAACCCAAACCTACCCCTGAACCCTACAAAATACCCCTGTACCCCAAAACCCAAACCTAGCCCTGAACCCTAAAAACAACCCTGTACCCCAAAGCCCAAACCTAGCCCTGAACCCTAAAAATACCCCTGTACCCCAAAACCCAAACCTAGCCCTGAACCCTTAAAATACCCCTGTACCCCAAAACCCAAACCTACCCCTGAACCCTAAAAATACCTGTATACCCCAAAACCCAAACCTAGCCCTGAACCCTAAAAATGCCCCTGTACCCCAAAACCCATACCTATCCCTAAACCCTAAAACTACCCCTGTACCCCATTACCTAAAACTCTATCTGAACCCTTAAAATACCCAAACACCCCAAAACATATACCTCAGTACCCCAAAACATATACTCCTATGCCCATACTTACCTTATCCAAACATTTAAAAAAACATGCTTTTACCATTCATGCATTTACAACGAATTTCATTGTAAATGTATGCGTGGTAAAAGCATATAAAATGTAATGCCATGCGTTTAAATGGCATTGCGGAGTCATGGGACTTTCGTGATGAAAGTATGCGGAGTGATGGTATGCGGAAAGAAAGTTGCGGAATAATGGGTGTTTACCCTCCCCCTGGTAAGTACATTGGTGGCACGGCAGCCCACATCTCCAGCAACATACACATATTTTTTCACCTCCTATTTTAAAAATGCACAGGTCTCTCTCATTGATGGCCAGCACCGACATACTCTTTTAGACACACAATTCCCGCCACAAGTTCTAGAATTGCAAACTTTAGAGCTGGGGAGCTACGTTTGAATCTCGACATCAGCTCAACATCCTGTGATTCCAGGCAAATCGCTTTGTCTCCCTGTGCATACCACAAATGAATGTGTTCTTCTGTAATGTAAATTGTGCTCATGCCATGTTGTCAAGTTTGCGCTATATAATACTGCAAAGAAAAATAAAGTAGGGAAACTCGAGTTCACACACTATTGAACGCGCACTCTTAAGTACATCAGCAGTGCACTGTGAATCGGAGCGTTTCACAGGCCTGTCACAGATAAGAAATGCTATCAAAACGAAATCCTACAAAACAATATACTACTGGCCGGCAGCAATTCATACCCGGACAACGTCGGGACGGGCTGCTAGTATATATATATATGTTCAAACTCTCAACATTAACAACAGCAATTTATTTTTCACATCCAGTGTAAGCAGTCAATCAGCCCAATTTTTGGATGTCCAAATTGATATTGAAGGAATCAATATCACAACATCACTATACCGCAAACCCACTGCTGGCAACAGTATATTGCATGCCAGCAGTGGACACCCCCGCCATGTAACCGAAAGTATACCCTTGGGGGAACTTTTGCGGTTGAAAAGAATCTGTAGCAGTACTGAAAGATTTGATGAGGGAGCTAGTTTGATGTTGAGACGTTTGAGGGCTAGGGGTTACAGTGAGTCAACGCTTTCCAAAGCGTTACTCAAAACCAAAGAAAGATCAAGAGAATCTTTACTCATGCCCAAGCCTGCTGAATTTGAAAGTGAGGACCAGTCTCCCAGATTGATCATCACTTACAGTCAGCAACAAAAACAGATAAAAACCATCATCAACAAACACTGGTCAATTCTTAAAACTGACGGTGTACTATGCTCAAGAGTTACAGAAAAACCTATTGTCACTTTCAAAAGAGCCTACAGCATGCACAGCAGACTGGTGAAGCCAAGCCCAGAACTGGTCAGTCTATCACAAAAGACAAGGGAAACCCTACTCACAAGGAACCAGGGCAGAAAGTTATATCAAGAACAATGGTTCCAGTGGTGAAATCAAAACTAATAACACTTAATTTATATGGCTCAATGGCGATAAAAATTACTACTGAGGATTGAGGATGGCTAAAGGAAGAGGCATACACACAATTCTCTATATTCCTCTCTCGTTTTTACTTTATAATACAATTGTCATATTGAATTATGTCATACAGAGTAATTCATACAAAAAGACATAAACAATACATAAAAGTGCAATGTGTCCCAAGTGTATCAAAAACAACCAAACTGAACAATACAAAACACATAAGTACTCTAAAGGCACAGTGGTTTCTTAAATGAATACATATACTGGAAAATGACCCAAAATAGATATATAATTATTCTGAGTGAGTCTACACAATCGTAGGCACTCTATTTAGGGGTTCTATTCCACGTAGCGTCGACGGCGTTTCGACCCCTTAGGGTGGGGGTCTCGTCAGGACAGGAAAATGAAGGACATCTAAAATTAAAATTACAAGGTGGCTGTGAATAAACTGTATGACAGTCGTATATATTTTGATAGTTTAGGAATTAGGGACCTAATTACCTTATTTCTGCTTCTATGATCACCCATGCGTGGTATAAAGAAGAAAAAGGTTCAAACACTTACAAGTGACCCAGCCGGGCACTGTTGGAATTGTCAAAAGAGAAGACAAGAAGGTAATTAGTGAGAAATTACCATCTAGATGATATAAGAGCCGGAGCACTGAGTTTAAGGGAGAGCACTGGATTTAGTACTTACCACTTGTAGTGGTCGGGGAAGGCACAATGTGTAGCACAAGGCAATTGTATTATGATCTGCAGTAATGTTGATTACACCTAATGGAGTAATGGACATCCTAGTTATATTGCGTTTGTAAAACGTAATGATTACAGCCCCCTAAAAAACCAATTATAATTGATTACCTGCAATGGGTGTATCATGGATCGAATATTCGAATATTTGTCCCAGTATTTATAACAGACGAGGGTAGTGTCTGTATCAATATATTAGTAGAGGATAATACCTATTTAAGTCAAAAAAGAAAAGAAGGGGAACTTGTTACATATGAAGTTATTTCCGCTATAATTCGCAATAAAACAGGACGATTTCAGACGTACCTCAATACTGCAGAGCTCGATCGCGTCTTGCAGCTTCCCGCTTCCGTGTCTCGCTCCTCCCGCTCCCGCTCAACTAGTTACAATGAGACCTCACTGCGCGAGTTAGGAAAACTCGAGCGCGGTCAGGTCAGTGAATCAATGGCTGAGTCCATGATTCCCGGGGTCAATTTCATAGAGAACGGACTACAGGGAACAGTCTATATTGACACTGTACTGTTTATAAACAAAGCGGCACCTTTTAAAAAAACGATCTATATTACTCATAAGGGCACCATTTACATCGTATATATAATTCAATACATAAGCATACATACGAAAGAGTTGGCACTATAGTGGGCTAAAATGATGGAAGTGTCCTGTTGAACTATGCCATATTCTTAATTTTATATATGCAATTGGACTGGATACACTTAGGAGTAATAACAAGGCGCAGAGTGGTATGTTACTATAGGTCAATAATTGCAGTGTACGGCAAGATTTGGATACTTGCAGTTATTACTCTATCGTAAGTGCAATCGAATGTACCCATCATCTTTACACACATATACAACATCAAATAATCAGCCACCCCATCAATATTGAGTGTCTGCCCAATTAGCGTCCAAATGAAAAGTATACATTGAATTGGACATTATTCAAACCGAACATCATGATTCATTACAAACAAAATATCATTATAAAAAGGTCTAAATAGGTAACACACTGATAAGAAGCAGGCTAGGTTGTAATGTTTGACACATATCCTCGCCATTCGTCTGCGGAGTTCAAACCATGGTTGATAGAATCAATTCTGTCTATCCAATGACATTCTCTACGTTGTAGGATCTGTGTAATATCACCACCTCTCTCAGGTACCGATATATTGTCTATGACCTGCCATCTGATTTGGTCTGCATTGTGATTGTGTTCTTTGTAATGTGTAACAAGGGGTGCAGTCAGGATGAGTTTTCTAATCCGACTCCGATGTTGTCGTGATTTGGGCTTTTTGAGTAAACATGAATTCTCCTTCCTAAATTCTCCCAATCCCAGGACGCCGGTCTTGTACACGCTGCCGAAAATTCATAAAAGCATTACAGATCCTCCTGGCAGACCTATTTTGTCCGGTTGTGGCTCAATTTTGGAGCCCATCGGCAAATATGTCAACTTTTTTATTCAAGACTATGTCCCTGATTTACCAAGCTACGTGCGAGACACTATGCACATGATTAATTTAGTTGATACTATCTCTTTTGATGAGAACACAGATTGGTTAGTGACTTTAGATATTTCGTCACTTTATACGAATATCCCTCAAGAAGAAAGCATCAACATCATTGCTAATCTCCTGGACACCAGAGTAAGGCCAGTGAATGTGCCCACCTCATTCATAGTTTCCCTACTGCGTATTGCCCTTCAGAGGAACTACTTTGTACACAATGGTACATATTATCAACAATGTGGCGGGACCAGTATGGGAGCAATTTTTGCTCCCAACCTAGCGAATATCTATATGGATCAGGTAGAAAGATCTTTTGCCATCAATGATCAAAATCCTTACCGTACCAACATTAAATGTTGGTATCGGTATATTGATGATATGTTTCCTGGTGTGGAATGGTACTCATGAAGATTTTGATGCTTTTTTGGCCTATCTGAACACAATACAAAACCATCTTAAGTTCACATCGACAATTTGTAAGGACACTATTGCCTTTTTGGATCTTAACATCATGAGTGATGGAGATAAATTGACTACATCACTACATAGGAAAGAGACAGAAAGAAATACTTTGCTTTCTTACCAGAGCCATCATCCAAGGGCCCTTAGGGATGGTCTTCCCTTTGGACAATTGTTGCGCATTCGTCGCAATTGTGCCCGTAGAGAAGACTATATGAGAGAAGCAAATGTTCTGAAAGTGAAATTACTCAATAGAGGATATCCCAATAAATTGGTAAAAAGATCACTGAAACGTGCGTGGTATTGTCCACGAGAGGAGCTTTTGATAACACGCCCCAAAAAAAACATACAGAAGATCGTTTGTGTGACCACTTTTGGTACTCATACAAACAAAATACGTAGCTTGATAACAAAACACTGGCATATCATACAAAATATTGATCCCTCTATGGAAGTGCCACTCTTTGCGTTCAAGAGAGCAAAGAATTTGAAAGATCACTTGGTACATTCCTCAAATGAAAATACCAGAGATACAAGCGGTACATTGGAATCAGCTTGGGGTTTACCACGGGTGGTGGGTCACCATCCATGTGGTAACTGTGTAGCCTGCCCCTTTACCTTTAAGACGACTTTGTTTCAACATGGCAATGTTACTCATACATTACAGACGTTTTCAAATTGTAACACTCGGAGTGTGGTGTATTGTATCTGGTGCCCTTGTGGTCTGCCCTACATTGGGCAGACACAACAACCTATTAAAGCTAGAATAGGTCAACATCGGAGTCAGATTAGAAAACTCATCCTGACTGCACCCCTTGTTACACATTACAAAGAACACAATCACAATGCAGACCAAATCAGATGGCAGGTCATAGACAATATATCGGTACCTGAGAGAGGTGGTGATATTACACAGATCCTACAACGTAGAGAATGTCATTGGATAGACAGAATTGATTCTATCAACCATGGTTTGAACTCCGCAGACGAATGGCGAGGATATGTGTCAAACATTATAACCTAGCCTGCTTCTTATCAGTGTGTTACCTATTTAGACCTTTTTATAATGATATTTTGTTTGTAATGAATCATGATGTTCGGTTTGAATAATGTCCAATTCAATGTATACTTTTCATTTGGACGCTAATTGGGCAGACACTCAATATTGATGGGGTGGCTGATTATTTGATGTTGTATATGTGTGTAAAGATGATGGGTACATTCGATTGCACTTACGATAGAGTAATAACTGCAAGTATCCAAATCTTGCCGTACACTGCAATTATTGACCTATAGTAACATACCACTCTGCGCCTTGTTATTACTCCTAAGTGTATCCAGTCCAATTGCATATATAAAATTAAGAATATGGCATAGTTCAACAGGACACTTCCATCATTTTAGCCCACTATAGTGCCAACTCTTTCGTATGTATGCTTATGTATTGAATTATATATACGATGTAAATGGTGCCCTTATGAGTAATATAGATCGTTTTTTTAAAAGGTGCCGCTTTGTTTATAAACAGTACAGTGTCAATATAGACTGTTCCCTGTAGTCCGTTCTCTATGAAATTGACCCTGGGAATCATGGACTCAGCCATTGATTCACTGACCTGACCGCGCTCGAGTTTTCCTAACTCGCGCGGTGAGGTCTCATTGTAACTAGTTGAGCGGGAGCGGGAGGAGCGAGACACGGAAGCCGGAAGCTGCAAGACGCGATCGAGCTCTGCAGTATTGAGGTACGTCCGAAATCGTCCTGTTTTATTGCGAATTATAGCGGAAATAACTTCATATGTAACAAGTTCCCCTTCTTTTCTTTTTTGACTTAAATAGGTATTATCCTCTACTAATATATTGATACAGACACTACCCTCGTCTGTTATAAATACTGGGACAAATATTCGAATATTCGATCCATGATACACCCATTGCAGGTAATCAATTATAATTGGTTTTTTAGGGGGCTGTAATCATTACGTTTTACAAACGCAATTTGAATTTGAATTTGAAGGGATTTGTATAGCGCTCGTACACCTGGCGGTTTCTTGGCGCTCACTGACAGTTGCTACTAGGCAGGTCGGAGAGAGGGGAAGGTGAGCGTTTAAGATGGGAAGGCTTGGGTGAAGAGGAAGGTCTTCAAGTCTCTACGGAAGAGGGGGTACTGGGTACAGGTTCTGAGGTGCAATGGAAGAGAGTTCCAGAAGACTGGACCCGTGGTAGAAAATTTAGAGCCACCCCACTTCTTCCGTTTAAAACGGGGAACCAGGAGAAGGTGGTGAGAGGCGGATCGAAGGTCTCGTGAAGGCGTGTAGGATTGAATAGTTGAATTGATGAAGGAGGGGGCAGATCCTGTCCGGGCTTTAAAGATGGTGCAACCGAGCTTGAATAAGATACGTTGTCGGACAGGGAGCCAGTGCAGGGTAAGGAGGAGAGGGGTTACGTGATGTGACTTAGACAGGTTAAAAACCAGCCGAGAAGCCTGGTTTTGGACAAGCTGAAGGCGTCTCAAGAGGTAGTTGGGCATGCCATGGTAAAGGATATTGCCATAATCTAGGCGAGATGTTACCATGGCTAATAGAATTAGTTTGAGCGCTTCCGGGGCGAAGAATCGAGAGACTCTGCGGATCGTCCTAAGTGAAAGGAAGGCTGAGGAAACCACAGCAGAAACTTGAGAGTGTAAGGAGAGTTGATTATTGATTTTGAATCCAAGGGTTTTGACAGAGGGTACAGGGGTGGGAGGGGGGCCAAGTGAAGGGGGCCAAAAAGAAGATGTCCAGGGACTGGAGCAACCACCCGTTACCACCAACTCCGTTTTGTCGGGGTTGAGCTTCAAGTGGTTGAAGTTCATCCAGTCCTGAATAAAGGTCATGATGGACTGGACATTGGACATAGACTCAGGGGCGGAGGAAAGGGAAAAAATGAGCTGGAGGTCATCTGCGTAATTGTACACAATATAATTGTGCAATATAACTAGGATGTCCATTACTCCATTAGGTGTAATCAACATTACTGCAGATCATAATACAATTGCCTTGTGCTACACATTGTGCCTTCCCCGACCACTACAAGTGGTAAGTACTAAATCCAGTGCTCTCCCTTAAACTCAGTGCTCCGGCTCTTATATCATCTAGATGGTAATTTATCACTAATTACCTTCTTGTCTTCTCTTTTGACAATTCCAACAGTGCCCGGCTGGGTCACTTGTAAGTGTTTGAACCTTTTTCTTCTTTATACCACGCATGGGTGATCATAGAAGCAGAAATAAGGTAATTAGGTCCCTAATTCCTAAACTATCAAAATATATACGACTGTCATACAGTTTATTCACAGCCACCTTGTAATTTTAATTTTAGATGTCCTTCATTTTCCTGTCCTGACGAGACCCCCACCCTAAGGGGTCGAAAGGCCGTCGACGCTACGTGGAATAGAACCCCTAAATAGAGTGCCTACGATTGTGTAGACTCACTCAGAATAATTATATATCTATTTTGGGTCATTTTCCAGTATATGTATTCATTTAAGAAACCACTGTGCCTTTAGAGTACTTATGTGTTTTGTATTGTTCAGTTTGGTTGTTTTTGATACACTTGGGACACATTGCACTTTTATGTATTGTTTATGTCTTTTTGTATGAATTACTCTGTATGACATAATTCAATATGACAATTGTATTATAAAGTAAAAACGAGAGAGGAATATAGAGAATTGTGTGTATGCCTCTTCTTTTAGCCATCCTCAATCCTCAGTAGTAATTTTTATCGCCATTGAGCCATATAAATTAAGTGTTATTAGTTTTGATTTCACCACTGGAACCATTGTTCTTGATATAACAGAACTGGTCAGTGGCAGTGACTGGCTCAACAGAAAAGGCTTTTACAAATGCAGTTCTTGCCGTGCGTGCAAGTTTAGGCAAAACATGACTCACTATGTCAATCCTTTCTCTGGCGCCAAAATTGCAATCAGAGGCAATTTCAATCGCCGCACGGAGTTTGCTGTGTATGTTCTGACGTGCACCTGCGGCTTGTGCTATGTGGGAAGCACGAGGTCGCAGGTGCACGTCAGAATTCTGCAGCATCTCCACGCAGTCGTAAATCACGACTTAGCCTACCCCGTGGCACGACATTTTAATTCAACACATGACAGGGATCTGTCATGTTTGAGTTACTACGTTATAGATGCGGTGCCTTTGCAAAGACGGGGTGGTGACAGGGACAAAATGTTGAGAAAGTTGGAAACCCAATATATCATCGCGTTGGACAGTAAACAGCCCCACTGGCTAAACGCAACCGAGGATCTTCACAACTTTCTGTAAATACCATCTTCTTTTTGTCCACTTGTAGCCCACTGTTGTTGTTTTTGCATTTATAATTCCTGGTTTTATCTCATTGGTAAGTTTAAGTCAAAACGGAACCTACCACGACTAACCCATCAAGCAAGACATAGGCACATATAATGTGTGTATCATGAATTTCACACTTGATCGAGTATGATATATGTCAATGTAATTTTATCTCTCTTCTTGTAAATTTTGTACATAGGTTGTAAAATGTTTATTTTCATATCAGCATTCCATCTTTATTTTTCCAATTTTAGGTTTTTCCCACATTTTTTTCTCATTTAATATCAGCACATGTATACAAATAGCACATATACTTTGAATTCTTTGAGTATATATAGTGTAAATAGTCTCAATATTTATGATGTATATAAATTCAAGTACTTTGAATATTTAATAAATATTCAGGACATGAGCTTGGGGGTATCAGGGTGAAGTTCCACTATACTTATATTAAATGTCACATGATTGTTTTGATTTTAGGCGAAATTAATGTTTACTAATCTGATTGCTATTTAAAATCAATCAGTACTGGTTAATTTATATACCGACAGGTATATGCATTTATGCAGCAAGGATACAGCACCAGTCACTTTATTAGCCTTTGGGCGTTTTTGCATTCATGCAGTTATGATAAATGGTTGAAAATACCAATGAGATATGTGCAATAATTGTGAATGGAAATAATTTTTTAAATGCGATATTTTAGGCATTGTAAAATTATGAGACGGATCGAAATTTTAAAACAGAATCAACTTGTTTTATAATTTGTATTGATTTCAGGCAAAATGTACTTTTTTACTGAATACAAATGTCCAATACAGTCTGTTTTTTACTCCATTATGTCATTTGCACCTTTTCTATGCCTATGTTTAAAATAATCATGTGATGCACTTTAGGAGGTGTGGCCCATAGGAGGGGTCAGGGAAATTAAGCATTTAAAAATAACAGGCTGACTCATTTTATGGTGTGTGATCAAGAGTACAAGTTACTCGAAATGCGTCGCCAGGAAGGTTTTCAGTAAAAGCAACACCTTGCCTGAAGCCGTTGGGTCTGTTTCCTTCTTTCGCCACGCCGTCGGTGTGGAGGTCTGGGGATTCTTATTGGATTTATATATATATAGATGGGGCAGGACATATAAACTCTGGGATACTCACCTGCTTCTTGAACGCTACACCCACGGCGCTGAAGAAGGCACATAACGCCGAAATGCATTCGCCACAGCGGGTGTTTTTGAACTCCATTTTGCCATCTGTTTCCTGAATAAAGGTGTCTCCAACGTCTCCCCTGAAGTTGGTCTTTCTTTTCTTTTTGGAGGAAAGTGGATGGACATTCAATAACGCGATTTCCAGTGTCGCATTTCAAAGACCCCCGCATCACAAGAGGCTTTGTTTTCCACTGGTTCCACTTTGGTGTTTCTCCTATCCTGGTTACAGGAACAAGCAAAGCCCACCCTCCATGCCCGGGACGAGAAGGAGCGGTGTTGGTGTCATCCGACATCACGCTGGGCGAGGTGACATTGTAGCCTTGCCCCCTGTAATGGCTGCCCTTTTCTGGCTCTTTTAAGAGGGAGAATGATGGAGAGTGACTCCAGCCTATCACCCCCATAGCATAGGGATTAGGACTATAGACAGGACCCCTGCCTTCCATATATTAGAGCATTTTCGTGTCACTTTCCTTAATGTAGGGCTTATGAATTTAAGTTAGGGGATAGATACATAAGTACTAATCATGATTTGCCCATTTGCTAACGTGTTAGGATATTTTCCATGGAGTTACGCATATTGCGGGCCCTGTAGGCCTTAAACGAGACAGACTCCATTTTGCTTTCTGCCTGGTAGCTCGAGAAGGCTTTCTAGGTCAAGTGTAGTGTTTTAGTTTCAAGCTGTTGTTCGCTTGGAGAGAACCGGCTCAGGCTGGCCCTTATCGAAGGAATGTATTTTTCTCCACTCCGAAGACACAACTTCAGGCCGGCCGGCTGGGAACGTGTCCTTGGTACGGGGAGGTACAAGAATTTGGTGGGCGGTAGGTGGCTGGCCGTAACTTTCCATGAAGGAACGGGCTTTGATATTAGCGAAGGTGTTAGTCAGTTGTTAGTTAGTCCGTAGGCGGCATTTAGCCGTTAGCATCTCTGCCATTAATTATTTCATGGCGGACAGTCGCCATCTTTGAAGTCCGAGAAAGATTTAAGACCGAAACTCTCTGAGAAAGACTGAAGGAGAATTAGCGCGGAGCGCACTGGCACAGAGAGAGAGAGAGAGAGACGGTAGCTAATAACCAGCAAGGTTCCGGTGGCCTGGAGGGAAGCAGACGAGGTTGAGCCTAGCGGTGCAGACGTGTACTTGTGACGGCTGGGGCGTGACTGCGAGGCGAGCCAGGACACAGAGACGAGAAGGGAACCTAGATGACTGCCGAGCCCAGACTTCATGTTAACAAGGTGATCTCCGCCCTTTTCCCAATTAGCGCGCATTCTAATCTTTACCTTTTCTTTACAGAAATTATGTTGCATAGTAATGTGATATGTGTTTATTGTTAATAAATACCCTAGTTCTTATAGAACGAACGTGTGCCTTGTGTTCCTGTTCAATCTTGGTAAATGGACCTCCTAGTCGAAAGTTGTTTATATGAACGGTTGTGAAATCCCGATCAGGTAAATAGTGATCGAACAAAGAGGGAGTGAGTGGACCTTTGATGCCAAGAATAGGAGGTACATCATATAATTTGGGAACCATATTAAAAGTCATTATTATAGTTTTATCCCAAGTAGATAACTGAGACATTGTCCCGATAATTGCTCATAGGAATGTGGTCGTCGTTGATATGCGGCGTTAGTGAGAACGTTGGGGGGGATTACCAACGCTGATACCCACAGGATTGTGGCTTGCATAAGTGAGAGCGTCAGGGAGGATACTGGCGTGTAGATCTACCGGATTGTGGATCGTTTGGAAAGGGGAGCATTGGGTTCTGCAGGCCCATGTGTAGACGCACCGGATTGTGTGTCATATCTGCCCTAGGGTAGACCGGTCTGGGTCGGGGTGGCCGCGAGACCAACTGATGTGAATAAGATATTGTAGAGAATCTATGCATGTGTATTGCTATTCCCCATCCTTAGGTGCGACCTGTATATACCTATATATCTATCCATATTCATTGTGAATACGTTCTAAGGAGGGAGGTGAGTACGTTTTGGCTGGGTTATAGGGGCCCCTGGGGGCTGATCCCATCTAAGCGGAAAATCCGGCCATTACATCTGGCGTCACGAACTGTTTACGAAGCCTGTGTGCGCTGTGTTGTTTTAATCTTGTTGGTTTGCGTTCGGCTCGTACGTATAATATTTTGTTTATAATTGTGTATATAACTTTTTTGTGTCAGTATGTTTGCGAAAAAATCACCGTCGGTTTTCAAGTTACCGATTCAGATTCCCGGCTGGGAGTCTACGCCTTACGAGGCCTTGGCCTGTGAGTGGGCTGATTCTACTGGTTTAAGTGAAAATTGGTCTTCTTGCTTGGAGCAGGCGGAGCCTGCCGATGTGGTATCGTGCTTACAGAAAGCACCAGTAGTGAAGGGTGATGAGCTTCCTATTTTAGGACGCAGAGGTTGGATTGTTCTTAATGCATACAGAATACTGCATGAGAGGTTTGTTCAGCTACAGAAGCAGTTTAAGGACATGGAAGGACAGTGTGTTGAGTTGCAAAATGCGCATACTCTTTTGCGTTGTCAAAATAAATTGCTTGCCGACAAACTTGAAACATATCAGACCATAGCCGAAAGAGCTGCGGTCCGCATTGCACGATATAAGTATAAACATCGTCGTGGTCGTGTATCTACACGTAAAGTGCGTCTGGTTGTAGCAAAAGCCGGAATGGATTGGAACCCCGATGAGTGGGACGGTAATATCTGGGATTCACATACTTCTGACTCCTCGGCGGAGGAGGGTGACTAGCGCGAGTCTTCTCGCTCCGGACGTGATTGTAAATCTGCTTTATGTACTGATACGGGTCCTCACAGCGACCGTGCTCGTTCTTCCCGTTCGGATGACGTATCTTGCCCCGATTGTTCTGCTAAATCTAAGATGCGGGCTTCCTCGGAAGCTCTTCCTGAGGTTTCGGCTCACCCTGTGTTTCGACGCAAATTACAACAAGCCCCTGGTAATCCGGCTGGTATAGCTTTAGACTGTATTGAAGATTTTACTCAGCAGGAGGTTAGTGACATTTTACAACGATTTCGACAACGGCCTGGTGAGGCCTTGCTTACCTGGATGGTGCGCCTTTATGAACTTGGCGCTGCCGGTATTATGCTCGATGCTGTTGATTGCTTACGGTTTTGCTCTTTGAGTTCTGATTCTACGATTCAAGATCATTTTCGAAACTATAATGGTGCTGGTCAAATTACTTTGCTCCAGCTTGCTTCTGACGGCTGTAATCATAAATATCCAACTGAATCTGATTGGCCCACTGATGACAAACCATGGTACACTTTGCGCGATGCGTCGCAACGTTTAAAGGAGGAAGTCATGAAAACGGCTATCTTTCTTAGTACTGCTGATAGATTGCTTGATGGTCGTTTAACATCTTCTGTGCGCAATCGCATTATCCGTTCTTCGCCTGTTGCTTACAAGCAGGTTATGATGACTTTGTTGATTAATCAAACTGGCAATCCTTTGTCTGCTGTGCTCGAGTCTGTTCGTCAACTTGGTGAGCTGGGTGAGTGGTTTAAACCTGAGAGACAATCTCGACCTGAGGGCCGTACTGGTGGGGACTATAAGTTCTCTAGACGTGACATGTTTCTTGCTCTCATTGCTGATGGTGTCAAAAGGGAGGACATTGACGGTGAGCCTAATAATCGCTTATGGGACATGTTTCGTAAGCGTGGTTTGGATCGAAAGGAGGGTGCCCGTCGTGTGCGTAAGAATGAGTATGACCGTGGTTCGGATGACAGTGGTGATGAGAGGCGACGTGTGAATTCTGATCGCCGTGATGATCGGCGTTATGAACGTGATGCGTCCCCTCGTCGTAATGGCGGGAGGGAGAGAGAGGATGACCGTGAGAGGGGGAGAGATGATCGTGTTTCCAACCGACAAAAAGAGGAAAGGAGTTATTCCCCTGAGATGAGAAAAAGAGAAGATCGTAACAGACTTTCTGACCGTAATTCACAATTTTTTGAACATGACAATAATCCGTTTCGTACTGGAGACGGATATGAACAAGATATTTTGATACCAAAGAAAACTGAGAGCATTTACCCTGATTTGTCTTGGTTGACGGAACGCAGGAAAAATGACTAGGAAATAGGTCAAGCTCCGGTACACAAGTGGGCTCACAGAGACAACAGACCCTATGTAGATATTGAGATTTTTTGGAAACATCGTAATATCCAAAGGGCCCGAGCATTAGTTGATACTGGGGCGGAGGCCACTTTAATTCATGGTAAATCAAAGAAATTTAATGGACAGTCTTTCACAATTACTGGTTTGGGTGGTAAAGAGACACCCGCAGTTCAAACTGCACTTGAAATTAAAATTGGTAGGATTCCTCGTAGAGAATACTCTGTGTTAGTTGTACCACTTTTGGAATATATAATTGGAATTGACATTTTAAAAGGAATGACTTTGCATTTGGATGATGGTTGTTATCAATTTGGAACTAGACAGTATATTTCGACCAGACCCGTTCGGGTTGGCCGTTTGCGAATGCCACCTATCAAAATTCCTTTAGCCACGAAAGTGGTTTCTCAGAAGCAATATCGTATTCCAGGTGGTCATGAAGAGATTACTGCTACAATTCAGGATTTGGTTGACGCGGGAGTTATAACTCCGGTCACGTCTGCTTGGAATAACCCTGTCTGGCCCGTGCGCAAAAGTGATAATTCTTGGCGCATGACTGTGGATTATCGAGAATTGAATAAACATACACCTAAATTGACTGTTGCAGTACCAGACATGGTCACTTTGATTCAGAGAATTCAAAAGCATCCAGGTACATGGTATGCTTCTATTGATATTGCTAATGCTTTCTTTTCAATTCCGATTGCCCCCGAGTGTCAGGAACAATTCAGTTTTACGTGGAATGGACGTCAAATGACGTTCCGGAGTCTTCCTCAAGGCTATGTGCACAGTCCTACGATCTGTCACCGGCTGGTGGCGGAGCATCTGTCTGAAGTGCCTATGAATCCACAAGTTCAGGTGTGTCATTATATTGACGACATTTTGATTCAAGGTGAAACGCAAGACCAGGTACAGTCCCATTTAGATCAGATTCTTGACTGTTTGCGAGCGAAAGGTTGGGAAATTAATCCTGACAAATTACAAACTCCATCCCAAAATGTGAAATTTTTAGGAATTAATTGGCATGAAGGTCACAGAGAAGTGATCCCACAGGTGAAGCGAAAAATACTTGATTTTGCAGTTCCTAGGAACAGGAAAGAGGCTCAATGTTTTATTGGTTTGTTTGGCTTTTGGCGTCAGCATATTCCCCATCTGAGTCAGATTCTGGCTCCATTATATCGAATCACTCGTAAAAAGAATGCGTTTGAATGGGGTGAGTCTCAACAGAATGCTTTTAATTTGGCTAAGGAAGCTATTCAGTATGCTTTGGATTTGTGGCCTGTGAGTGAAGGTGATGTGGACTTGAATGTGTCCGTGGAAGTTCTGTTTGTCAATTGGAGCCTGTGGCAAAAGCAGGGCAGACAAAAAGTGCCATTAGGTTTTTGGACCAAAAAGTTACCTGAGGCTGGTGAGCGTTACTCACCCTTTGAGAAACAATTACTTGCTTGTTATTGGGCTTTGGTGGATACCGAGCAACTGACCCTAGGCCATGCTGTGATTTTGAGGCCTGAAATTCCCATTATGCAGTGGGTTTTGAGTTCGCCGAAGTCCCATCGAATTGGACATGCTCAGGAGGCGAGTGTGATTAAATGGAAATGGTACATTCAGGACAGGGCACGTGTAGGTCCGAAAGGTGTGGCGGTTTTACATGAGCGAGTGGCGCAGGCGCCCTCCAATGAGGATGAAAGCGATTGTTCGGTACCCGTGGTGCAGGAGTCTCCCGTTAAGTGGGGTAAATCATTTGATTATCTGTCCGTGGAGGATAGAAAACATTTGTGGTTTACGGATGGTTCAGCGAAGTTCATCGGTGACAAAAGACATTGGAAAGCTGTTTCTTATAACCCGATCACGCAGAAATTATTGAGTACGACTGGAGATGGTAAGAGTAGTCAGTATGCTGAACTCTATGCAGTTTACCAAGTTTTGAAACAGGAATTGCCTGGCACATGTCATATTTTCACTGATTCCTGGTCCACTGCGAATGGACTGGCGGTATGGTTACCAACATGGCATTCTCATAATTGGGAATTGCATTCAAAAGAATTGTGGGGAAAGGAATTATGGCAAGAAATTTGGGAGTTGCTCCCGCAGAGTACTGTAACAATCTTTCACGTGGATGCTCACACTCCAATTGACTCCCTTGATAAATTCTTCCATAACATTGCAGATGAAAAATCTAAAATTGCTGAGGCAGTGGTGGACATGCAAGATTCTGATTTGGCGGGATTGGCGAAGTGGGCCCACCAGAAAGCAGGACATTTTTGAGAGAAAGCCACTAGCAGGTGGGCTGCCGATAGAGGAATTCATATTCGTTTTTCTTTAATAAAAGATGTCATTCTACATTGTCCCATTTGTCAGCATTCTAGGAAAAAGGAGGTGCCTCAAATTGTTCGAGGCCACTTGCATCGAGGTAAATTGCCCGCTCAAATTTGGCAGATTGACTATATCGGTCCGCTCCCTATGAGCAGAAATTGTCAATATATTTGTACAGTTGTTGACACTTATAGTGGCCTTCTGGTCGCTTTCCCTTGCAAGAATGCTACCCAAGTGAATACCATTAAAACCCTGGAGCTGCTTATTCTGTACTATGGTGTCCCATTCCAAATTCAATCAGATAACGCATCCCACTTTCGTGGAAGATTGGTGCAGGAATTCTGTGCGGAAAATAATATTGATTGGGTGTTTCACATTCCATATTATCCACAAGCTTCGGGTTTGATTGAGAGAATGAATGGTTTGCTAAAAGAACAATTACGTAAATTGACTGATGACCGATACAAGAACTGGAAGGATGTTTTGTTTCAAGCTATATTGATTTTAAATAATCGCCCTTTGTTACATGCTGAATCCCCGTTGATGCGTTTGTTTCCTCCAAATGTTGATGTAAAGCCTAATTCTCTATCTAAAAATACAGGCTGCAACTTCTTTTTCAGCTCATCAACGATTGCTGTGTTTAAAGAGACTTCCGAATTTATGTCTTTCTGTGAAGAATAATATGACATGTAAACGTTTATTAGTTGCCCCTAGTTATTATCGTTCCATGTTATTGCCAGCTGGATGGCTCTTTTCTTGCGGAAATTCATCTTGGCCCTATATTCCTGCAAATATTTCTGGTGGCCCATGTGCCATCACTAGATTGAGTTTATTAATGTTTTCCTCACATCCTAATTCACATTCCCGTATTGTACGTGATTCAATGTCATTGCATGAGGAATGTGATTCCTCTGTCCACCTTTATTCTAAATCAGAATATCTTGGTTTAGCTTTTTCTATCATTGGAGTGCCTGCATTGGCCGTTTATAATGCCAAAACGATCGGCAAGATGGCCTGCTGGATGGTTAAGTCCATCAATCAAACCTCAACTGTTTTATCTGACCTTTTATTAGACGCCCAAGGCGAACGTAGAGCTATTTTACAGAATCGCGCTGCTATTGATTATCTTTTGTTAAAACATGGACATGAATGTTCTGATTTCGAGGGTCTATGCTGTTTTAATTTGTCTGACCATTCTAAATCAATCCAAGCCCATATTGACAAACTCCACGACTTGACTACAGAAATTAGACAACACATAGATCAGGGTTTCTTTGACTGGCTCTTTAATTGGTTACCTGACTTGCATTCTTTACGACAGATTTTAGGGGGAGTTATCGTTGCCATTTGTGTTTTGATAGCTATTTGTTGCTTTATTCAGTGCATCCCTTCCCTGCTCCAATTTTTTAGACTTAGTAAGAGACATAGATCAGTTAATTTTGTTTCCTATTATTCTTCTACTGATGTTAGTTCTATTTAGTTTGTGGTTAATAGACTGGAGTCAAGGGGTGTAATGTAATGGCTGCCCTTTTCTGGCTCTTTTAAGAGGGAGAATGATGGAGAGTGACTCCAGCCTATCACCCCCATAGCATAGGGATTAGGACTATAGACAGGAACCCTGCCTTCCATATATTAGAGCATTTTCGTGTCACTTTCCTTAATGTAGGGCTTATGAATTTAAGTTAGGGGATAGATACATAAGTACTAATCATGATTTGCCCATTTGCTAACGTGTTAGGATATTTTCCATGGAGTTACGCATATTGCGGGCCCTGTAGGCCTTAAACGAGACAGACTCCATTTTGCTTTCTGCCTGGTAGCTCGAGAAGGCTTTCTAGGTCAAGTGTAGTGTTTTAGTTTCAAGCTGTTGTTCGCTTGGAGAGAACCGGCTCAGGCTGGCCCTTATCGAAGGAATGTATTTTTCTCCACTCCGAAGACACAACTTCAGGCCGGCCGGCTGGGAACGTGTCCTTGGTACGGGGAGGTACAAGAATTTGGTGGGCGGCAGGTGGCTGGCCGTAACTTTCCATGAAGGAACGGGCTTTGATATTAGCGAAGGTGTTAGTCAGTTGTTAGTTAGTCCGTAGGCGGCATTTAGCCGTTAGCATCTCTGCCATTAATTATTTCATGGCGGACAGTCGCCATCTTTGAAGTCCGAGAAAGATTTAAGACCGAAACTCTCTGAGAAAGACTGAAGGAGAATTAGCGCGGAGCGCACTGGCACAGAGAGAGAGAGAGAGACGGTAGCTAATAACCAGCAAGGTTCCGGTGGCCTGGAGGGAAGCAGACGAGGTTGAGCCTAGCGGTGCAGACGTGTACTTGTGACGGCTGGGGCGTGACTGCGAGGCGAGCCAGGACACAGAGACGAGAAGGGAACCTAGATGACTGCCGAGCCCAGACTTCATGTTAACAAGGTGATCTCCGCCCTTTTCCCAATTAGCGCGCATTCTAATCTTTACCTTTTCTTTACAGAAATTATGTTGCATAGTAATGTGATATGTGTTTATTGTTAATAAATACCCTAGTTCTCATAGAACGAACGTGTGCCTTGTGTTCCTGTTCAATCTTGGTAAATGGACCTCCTAGTCGAAAGTTGTTTATATGAACGGATGTGAAATCCCGATCAGGTAAATAGTGATCGAACAAAGAGGGAGTGAGTGGACCTTTGATGCCAAGAATAGGAGGTACATCATATAATTTGGGAACCATATTAAAAGTCATCATTATAGTTTTATCCCAAGTAGATAACTGAGACATTGTCCCGATAATTGCTCATAGGAATGTGGTCGTCGTTGATATGCGGCGTTAGTGAGAACATTGGGGGGGATTACCAACGCTGATACCCACAGGATTGTGGCTTGCATAAGTGAGAGCGTCTGGGAGGATACTGGCGTGTAGATCTACCGGATTGTGGATCATTTGGAAAGGGGAGCATTGGGTTCTGCAGGCCCATGTGTAGACGCACCGGATTGTGTGTCATATCTGCCCTAGGGTAGACCGGTCTGGGTCGGGGTGGCCGCGAGACCAACTGATGTGAATAAGATATTGTAGAGAATCTATGCATGTGTATTGCTATTCCCCATCCTTAGGTGCGACCTGTATATACCTATATATCTATCCATATTCATTGTGAATACGTTCTAAGGAGGGAGGTGAGTACGTTTTGGCTGGGTTATAGGGGCCCCTGGGGGCTGATCCCATCTAAGCGGAAAATCCGGCCATTACACCCCCGCTGTAAGAAATCCTGCGACAAGGAGGGTGATGCAGTTGGGGACTCGAGGGGGCACCTGACTTTGGGACGGCTGGACATTGGGGCTCCACGCGGCGCTGCTCCACCCCACGCATTTCCTACCAGCATTATGAAGTGCATGCTGGGACCTGTAGGCGCTGTTCATCTGGTGTCTGCATGGAGGTCAAGGCGTTTGTTATCCACCTCAGGGGGCGGAGCAGTCTTCTCAGAAGCAGGATGGGGCAGGACATATAAACTCTGGGATACTCACCTGCTTCTTGAACGCTACACCCATGGCGCTGAAGAAGGCACATAACGCCAAAATGCATTCGCCACAGCGGGTGTTTTTGAACTCCATTTTGCCATCTGTTTCCTGAATAAAGGTGTCTCCAACGTCTCCCCTGAAGTTGGTCTTTCTTTTCTTTTTGGAGGAAAGTGGATGGATATATATATATATATATATATATATATATATATATATATATATATATATATATATATATATATATATATATATTCACTGAAAAAACCATAGGTTTCACACCAGTTATAGTTAGGAATTAGCATTTAAAAAACCTATTAAATTCACAGAAAAAACCATAGGTTTCACACCAGTTATAGTTAGCTGGAAATTTTACTGACATAAAACCATTGAAATTCCCACGTTATAGTTAGTTGGACTCACTATAACTTGCGTGTGTAATGCACTGCTGATGACGTCACATATTACATCACTCATGACATGGTCAGTGACATCACTCATGACATCACTGATGACACCATCCAGTGAATGTGTGTCTTTCTGAAAAATAAATATGTTTTATATATGTATATGTAAAGGTCGATGGAAGAATAAATGTTTAAATAAGTGTTTTAATGAATGTTTTTGTAAAAAAAAAATTGATTGGTTAACTGGCTTATTAAGTGTATCTTAGTGAATACACATATTAGCGAGCAATGTTTAAATATTTAAATATATGTATCAGTGTTTCACTTTGTGTATAATTGGCTGCATGGGTTGGTGAGTAGCTACATGTGTGTGTATATGGGTTATTAGATTTTTTTTAGTATCAGTATGAGTCTCTGTATGGTTTAGTGGGGGTATTACTTAGCACATAGATGCATCAATGACTGACTCACTTTTTGTATGTGTTTTGAAGACAGCATATGTTCAGGACTGTATGGATGGATGAGTGTGTATATGTGTGTGTTAGTGAGTGAATGACTGTCTCACTAGTGTCTTTATCAGTAACGACATATGTTTTAATCTAGTATATGTGAGTATTGATGTTTATAAGTGAGTATATGTGAGATTGTAGGAGTTCCTGTTTAAATAAGTATGTTTTTCTATAAGTGATTGTTTGAGAGAGTAAGTATGTGTAAGTTTCCTTAGAAGTAATGTGGTAGTGTGTGTATAGTTGTATATGCAAATAAATGAATGTTCAATAGTTTATTTGCATGTGTGAGTATGAGTGTGAGTAACTTTTGGATGACTGTCGGTGTGTAACAAGATGTATAGGTGTATCACTACATATGATGAGTGAGTATATGTATGAGTGACTATATAGAACAGTTGGTGAATGAGTGGATGTATATATAGATGGTGGTATTACTGAATTGGTTGTTGTAACTGGTATGGATATCTCCATTTTTTTGAAAATGTTAATTTCTATTTTCGAATATGTGTTTTAAGGGTTACATTACACTGAAAGGAGGTCTGTCACTCTGTCACAAAGATGGTGTCATCAGTGATGTCATGAGTGATGTCACTGACCATGTCATGAGTGATGTAATATGTGACGTCATCAGCAGTGCATTACACGCGCAAGTTATAGTGAGTCCAACTAACTATAACGTGGGAATTTCGATGGTTTTATGTCAGTAAAATTTCCAGCTAACTATAACTGGTGTGAAACCTTTGTTTTTTTCTGTGAATTTAATAGGTTTTTTAAATGCTAATTCCTAACTATAACTGGTGTGAAACCTATGTTTTTTTCAGTGAATTTCATAGGTTTTTTAAATGCCAATTCCTAACTATATATAAGGCCCCAAACCTATGTTTTTTTCTTTGAATTTCAAAATTTGGTTAATAGCAAATGTCTATAGCTATGAAATGTAATATTTTTGAAAATGATTGAATCCTATATTTTATTTGTATTTTAAACAATTTAAAAAAAATTATTATTTTTTTTTGACCCTGGAGCGCTCCTGGGGCCCCGGAGAGCGTAGTTGTTTGAAGCGCCCCGGTGCGCGAACCGGGAAGCGTCCCGTTAGCGCCAATGTCGCGAACGAAAACATGATTGTGACGTATCGCGTAGCCGCATCCGCGTGATACGCATTGCGTAAGCACACCCGGAAGCACTCGAGCGAATACGCTCGCGCAACGTAAACATCCGACGCGCTTACGCGACGCGACCCGGGGCGCGTGGTGTAAGCGCGTCGGTCATGTGACCTGAAAATAACACTTTTAATTGGTGCAGAACAGTTTTAGTTTCATAATGATGAAATCCCTGGTCTTGTGACCTGAAAATAACACTTCTCATTGGTTCAGGCCTTTTTTTTTCCAAATGATGAAAGACCCCACCTTTTTTCCTTATTCTGACTTTGTCCTTTGACTGAGGAAGACCTGATTGTACCTCTCTGTACCTTTTTGATCTATATAATGGCTTCAGTAGCAGCAGCAGCTGGTGCATCTGCACCACCACCACCACCACAACCACCAAGAGGACCACCTCAAGATTACATTGGTGGACAACAAGAGGAGGAGGAGGAGGAGGAGGGGAGGAGAAGATGGCTTGAAGAACACAATACCCCATACCAGCCAAGACCACACATTATATGGGAGTTTTTTTCGATCCCAGAGGGGAAGAAAAAAGTAAATGCAGCCAAGGTGACTTGCCTAATCTGTGGCATGGAACTTCCTAGGGGGAACCCGAATAAAAAATATTCATTCGGAAACAACACAATGATTAGACACATGCAGCGCAAGCATCCAATAAACTATTCTGCTGCAGAGATGAGGGAACTGGCCAGAAACCCTCCCCAAACTACAAGCACCACCTCGAAAAGAAAGCAACGCACTCCGTCGGGACAAGAGGCAAGAGAGACGATGCCTTGCATTCAGCCACGGTTTGCGGATTTCCGTATAACCTGTAAATATTGTGGGAAGACCATCTCCTACGGAGAACAGAGCGTAAAGCTCATCGTCCTTGCTGGGGACAACCACAAATGCCCCAATAAACCCTAACTATTTCTTTTCTTTTTCTTTTTGCTCCAGTTGAGCCATTTTCAATTCACAGTTTTTTCGTTTCTCCCCATGAAAAATACAAAAAAAATATAAAACTGTTCAGAAAACCCCAAAAAAGTTAAACATTTTCAAAAAAACAATACAAAAAATATAAAACAACAAAAAGAAGAAAAAAAACAGTTCTTTTTAGAACTACCTCCAATTTATAAAAAAAAGGCTACATTTTTAAAAACTCTGTCATTCTTTTTTCCCCATGGTCCGCTCCCCGGTCAGCTCCCCGGTGCACATACCGGGCGCTGCTCCCCCCCGCGCACATCAAACCTAGGGGGTCAGGGGGGGTCTATCCCTGCCCCCTTATGGTCATTTCCCCCTTTTTTTTCCACCTCTTGTGTCTCGATCCTACCGAGACACAAGATGGCGGCCGCTCCGGACTGTTTCGAATGTTTACAGACACCAGAGAGCAAATCAGCTTTCCGTGCGCACCTCGCGTGGCGCACCCTGAGCGCTCCCCGGTGCGCGTACCGGGGCGCTGCCATAGATATATATATTTTTTTGAACCTAAATTACTCAAAATGCACTGGAGCAAATATCTTGAGACATAGCAAAGGCACATCGGCTACCAGTCCCGACAATTTTGCCAAGTTTGGTGGTAATCCATTCAGCCATTCGGGCTAAAAGTGAGTTCGACCGCCCTATGGAAATTAACATGGGGAAAACGCGTTTTGGGACCCCCCCTTTTATCTCGGCCCCCGCTTGACGAATCTCCCCGAAACTTTCAAGGAAGGACCGGAGCTCCGTGAGGCAAATTTGAGGACGTTTTCAGGCAGATTCGTCAACCGGCGCCAAAGTTATTCCAAATAGAATTTTGAGATTTTGCATTGAAAAAAATCCTAACTATAACTACCTACTGGCGACCGCCAGTAGGTAATATATATATATATATATAGCGCAGCCTGAACAAGGGCTTTCCGCCCGAAACGCGTTGCTGGTTCTGTTCTGTTCTGTTGAATAAAAATAACATCTTGCTGACTCTGCTGGTCCGGTCCTCATTCTTTGCTGGCGTGGAGGCGGTGTCTGCGAGCACAGAGCAAGCTGAGGAGGAACTTCCCTTTTATATATATATATATATATATATATATATATATATATATATATATATATATATATATATATATATATATATATATATATATATATATATATATATATATATATATATATATACATATATATATATATATATATATATATATATATATATATATATATATATATATATATATATTCGCTGGAAAAAACATAGGTTTCAGCCAAGTTATAGTTAGGAATTAGCATTTAAAAAACCTTAGAAATTCACTGAAAAAAACCATAGGTTTCACCCATGTTATAGTTAGCTGGACATTTCTCTCATACAAAACCATTGAAATTCCTCCGTTGTAGTTAGTTCAGCTAACTATAACTCACGCACCCGCAATGCACTGCTGATGACGTCACATATTACATCACTCATGACATGGTCAGTGACATCGCTCATGACATCACTGATGACATCTCAAATGACATCACTGATGACATCACTGATGACATCATCCAGTGAATGTGTGTCTTTCTGAAAAATAAATATTTTTTATATATGTATATCTAAAGGTCGAGGGAAGAATAAATGGGTAAATAAGTGTCTTAATAGATGTTTTTTGTAAAATTGATTGTATAACTGACTTATTAATTGTATCTTAGTGAATACATGTATTAACGAGTAATGTTTAAATATTTAAATATCTGTATCAGTGTCTCACTTTGTGTATAAGTGGCTGCATGGGTTGGTGAGTAGCTGCATGAGTGTGTATATGGGTTATTAGTTGCTTTTTTTTAGTATCAGTATGAGTGTCTGTATTGTTCGGTGGGGATATTACTTAGCGTATAGATGCATGAATGAGTGACTCACTGTTTGTTTAAGACAGCATGTGTGCAGGACTGTATGGGTGGATGAGTGTCTTTATGGGTGTGTTAATGAGTGAATGACTGTCTCAATAGTATCTTTATGAGTAAGTACATATGTTGTAAACTAGTATATGTAAGTATTGAGGTATATAATTGAGTATATGTGAGAGTGAGAGATTGGAAGAGTTCCTGTATAAATAAGTATGTGTTTCTATAAGTGAATGTTTAAGAGAGTATGTGTATGTTTCTGTAGAAGTAAGTGTAGTGGTGTGTGTATACCTGTAAATGCAAGTAAATGGATGTTTGATAGTTTATTTGCATGTGTAAGTATGTGTGTGAGTAACTCTATGGATGAATATCGGTGTGTAATAGGATGCTTGACTCTAAAAGTAAGGAGACCCTGCTCAAGACTCTCAGCGCGAAGAGCTGTAATTAGCTGAATTGTAGTGTTACGCTTTGTAACTTCACTTTGTTTTTTTAAACACTCCCCTTTGCCGCTTCCCCGGTCCAATGCTGACTTTAGGTCAGATTGTTGTGGAGGGAAGACGGACTCGCCGAGCACACCGGAAGTGATTAAACTTCCATTGTCCATCCTGCGCCAGTTAGCAGTCTAGTGGTCCTGGGCTGGTCTACTTAAGGGGCAACTTCCCATCCTTCCTGCTTGAATCTAAAAGTAAGGAGACGCTGCTCACGACGCTCAGCGCGAAGGGCTGTAATTAGCTGAATTGTAGTGTTGCACTTTTTAACTTCACTTTGTTTTTTAAACACTCACCTTTGCTTCCGTTGTACATCCTACGCTAGTCAGATGGTTCCTAGGAATATAAGGGGATGCCTTTCCAAGCGCGCAGCAGGCACGCCAAAGGCAAGCCCGTCTGCGCCCGTCCACGCCAGTACGTCGCATCTCGCCAGGAATTCTGGTCGCGGCAAGCTGGTTGGACACACCTATGCCAGGGAAACTCTCCTAGGCCTTATCACGTCAGTTACCCTATGTACTAGGACCCCACCATACCATCTGAGGGGCCCTTTTGAGTGCACTTGTGGGTTCTCCCTACCCAAACCAACGGCACTCACGCCCCCATAACCACCTGCCCTCAACAACGGCTGACAATCGCTCAGCTAAATGTAAGATCGTTAGCTAAACACTATGTCGAAGTGCACGATCTCTTTAAGGACAATTCACTGGACATCTTGTTTCTTACTGAGACCTGGCTACAGGACGACATGACTACAGTCCTCAATTTGGCTGTGCCGCCCGGCTATTCAATATACACTTTAAATAGGCAAACATGGGGTGGAGGCATTGCTGTGATGTCACCTCCCACTATCCCTGCCTTTTTACTAAAGTGGATATTGAAGGATGGGAATATGCCCGCTTTAACATCTTGATAAACCCTCATCTGACCCTATCTGGGGTTCTGATATATAGGCCCCCCGGGCAGATGGCAGCTTTACCAAGGCTTTCTTGGAAGCAGTAGGCTCATTGGCTTTAGGAACTGCTAATTTCAACATTTTTGGAGACTTGAAACTCCATTTCGACCTTACCTTGGACTAAAAGATAAATGGCCTGTTAGCTGACTTTGCAGCATTCCAATTGCGCCAATTGGTCACGAGCCCCACCTATAGAGGAGGACACCTATTAGATCCCATCTTCTATAATATGGAAGAGGCGGTAGTGGATGCCCCTATTCCGGTCCCTTGGTCCGACCATATGCTGGTCGGCATGTCCCTGCCTTTAAAAGATTCACCAGGTATGGTCAATAGTCAATCTGTATACAAGCGTCCTTGGCGAAAACTACGCCTTGAAGACTTTTACGCCCTGCTTAGAGTAGACCCTCCAGAATCCTTTGACAACACAGAGTTGGGGTATGAGCTGTTTTTGTACCTGGCTAACCCGGGCTCTGGACTCTTTGATCCCGGCCAGCTGGATCAAAGGCTGCACCCAAGAATCTAACCCATGGTATAATGAGTCCCTAACTACCCTAATGAAAATCTGTAAAAAAATTGAACGCAAATGGAAGAAATCGTATGATCCGGAAATAAAAGGACAATACATTGCTGCACAAAAAAACTACCACAGAACAATATGTAAGACACAAGCTGCTTACTATGCCAAAGAGATCAGGCTTAGCCCGAATCCCTCAAAATCTATTTTTAAGATTCTGAAGGATCTCATTGCCAAAAAAGCATCAATATCGGTGACTGTCTCTAAAACACACTGTGAAAAATTGGCCTCCTTTTTTGAAGATAAAGTGCGGGTGATCTATGGATCCTTTTTATCTGCACCGTTATCCATCCCTTCTAGTCCTGAGTCGATCAACAAACTTACGGCGATTCCTGAAATGTCCCAGGACGAATTTATTAGACTATGTGGGAAAATCAAATCTGGCTCTCCTGCGGACCCCTTAAAACCTGCCCAATTTAGAGAGGCATCTGCGCTTGTGGTTAACCCCCTCCGCCAGATAATCAATTCTTCCTTTGAATCAGCAGTGATACCGGCAAGATGGAAACAGGCTTGAGTATCCCCCATTATCAAAAAAGCCACGTTGGACCCTACCAAGCCTGAGAACTTTAGGCCTATTTCCCTGCTCCCCAAGGTGGCAGAATCCCATGTCAACAACACTCTGACGAGCTTTCTCTGCTCAAATAAAATTTTGGATGTCTCACAGCATGGCTTCTGAGCCGGTCACAGCACCGAAACAGCACTTTTGAGCATGACGGAACACCTCCGGACCATCTTGGACTCGGGTCAAACGGCGGCACTGATCTTGTTGGATTTGAGTGCCGCCTTTGACACGGTTTTGCATGCAGTTTTGCTGCATCGACTGGAGGCGGCCGGTGTTGGAGGACTCACTTTGGAGTGGTTCAGGGCTTTTCTAACTGGAAGATCCTTTCGGGTCTCCACCCCCCGTTTCTTTCTAAGGAACGGCCTATTGACCAGGGAGTCCCCCAGGGCTCGGCACTTAGCCCTAAGTTATATAGGGCCAGATGTATCAAGATTCCGTTTTGCGAATCCTAAATAGCGATTTTTTGCGAATCGCTATTTAGAATTCGCAAAACGGTATGTATGTACAAAATCGCTATTTTTTAGCGATTCCTTATTATTCTTTATTTGCGAATTCGCAATTTGCGATTTTGCAAATAAAGAATAATTTCCAATGCATTCCTATGGGTCAGGTGGCCCATAGGAATGATAGTGCAATAATTCTCAAATTGCGAATTCGCAATTTGCTAATCGCAATTTGAGAATTATTTCAAGGGTGCAGGGGTGTCTCAAAGACACCCTGCTGCACCCCTGAAATCTACATGTGTGTGTGCAGGTGGCACACATACATGCCCTATGGGCATGTATGTGTGTCACATGCCACCCTCACAAATGCCAAATAGGGCATTTTTAAAAGAAATCGCAAATTAGCACTACAAGTTGGTGGTTAATTGCGATTTCTTAACACAAATTCGCAATTCAAAAATGTTTCATACATATCATTTAAGGAATCGCAAAATTTGCGATTCCTTAAATGTTATGGCAAAATAAGGAATCGCAAATTATTGCGATTCCTTAAAGTGCGATTTTTTCATACATAAGAAAAAATGCAAAAAGGCCGTTTGCGAGTCACAAAAGCCTTGATACATCTGCCCCTTAATCTTTACGTACAGCAACTGGCTGAGGTCACCAAGCAGTGGGAGCTTTCAATGGTCTCAAACGCTGACGATACTCAGCTAGTGGTGGCTCTGACGGACGACTCCGCTTTGAGCGCCTCTAAGTTTAAGAGTGGACTAACAGCTGTGGCTAACTGGATGACCTCAAATTACCTACAGCTAAATGCTAGTAAGACGGTGGTCTTATTGGTAGGGAAAAATGGTGGCCCGAGACTCTAGGAAACTTTCCCGACCCAAAACCAGAAGTAAAAATCCTTGGAGTCTGGATAGATTCCTCCCTTCGTTTTATCACTCACACCAAGAAAACGGCAGCCACTTGTTTTGGGATCCTACGGAATCTCAAACCTATCCTAAAATTTTTCGACCCTTCTACTCGCCAGCTCATTGTCGTGCCTGCACGAACGGCAGGGACATGGTTGGCATTTTTCCCGACAAGAATGGTTGGCAAAGTGTCGGTGACGCTCGAAGCGCATGCGCGGAGATTGGCGCATGCGTGGTGTAAGCATAAAACCCTTCCTCGCTGTTTGTAGAGCGCTTCGCGCTCCTTCCGGGTAAAGAAGTCCTGATTTACCTCCGGGTCACGGTGGTGGCATTGCGGTCCTCGTCGGGTTCGTCTATCGGCGTTCCAGTTCTTTGCAGCTCTGTTCGTTTTGCCTATTCAGGTATTGAAAGTCCTAGAGCCGGTATTTAGCTATACGTTTGCTGTGGCGCTTGCCATTTACTCTCAGTTCCGTTTACACTTACCGGATACGAGTATTGGAACTGGTGTTTAGAGTATTATTCAAAGAAACTGCTAGAGTATCATTGAATACTTAGCAGTTTCTTTGAACAAGAGCGGTTGTTCCCAATTTTCTTTATATATTGGACTCATGGTTCGCTGAGGTTCCGGGATTGTTTATCACTTTCTGAATACCCCCCACACAGGTTATAGAGCTGTGTAAACTTCCTTATAGAGATCCTTGGTTCAGGTGGTTACATAACATTAATGTGTTGCATCTTGTCTCACAGAGTGTATACAGTTCTACTACCCTATATCTTCTCTTGTGAAGACAACAGGAGAACATTGACATACTTCCCTAAGATACCCATAGATTTCTTCTGATGTAATAATCTTTACATGTAATATACACTTGGGTTCATATAGATACTTATTTCATAGGGCGTTTCCTGCATTCTTTTCCCTATTTATCTCTGCATTGTGGAGTGAACAGGACATTGGTGATCTCTAAGAATACACACACCCAGTGTATGCACAGGTAGTCACTTACATCATTTCCCACATATATACATAATAGACCTATAGGATTTGATATTAACCTCCATGCTTTGTCTTTTAGGAAAAGGTTAACAGAAGATTCCCTGTCCCTCAAGCAGACTACCCTAACTACTGTATATGAAGACTCTGTGTTTCCCCTCCTTACCTTGTTTTGTTTCCCTGCTTTCCCCACACGGGCAACACTTATTGCTACCAGTATATATATAAATTGGGGCAGAGTGAACCAGTGAGGGGGAGTTGTGGACAGTGCTTCAATTCCATGGTGTTTCCGAGGCAACCACATTTACCAGCTTGACACTCATTGTGCGATCGACCATCCTCTCTCGCTTGGACTATGCGAGCTCCTTGCTTCTAGGGGTCAACCAGGCAGAGATTGGAAGATTGCAGCAGGTGCAAAATGCGGCAGCTAGAACCTTGATAGGCCTCCCCGTTTTCATCCGGTTGCGGAGACCTTGAGTAAACTCCATTGGCTGCCTGTGGCGAAATGGATCCAATTCAAGGTTCTTTGTCTTTCATTCAAGATCCTGAAGCTCACGACTCCACTTATGCTCTGACCTCTCCTGACCCCATATGTTCCCCGACGATCCTTGCATTCGAAAGGCCAGAACCTGGTTGCGGTCCCTTGGGTGAAACGCTCTCGCATGGGTGGCCGCTCATTCCGCTATCTGGCTGCGAAACTGTGGTATGCCTTACCGTCCCAGCTGCTTGGCTAAAACGATCTCCTGACTTTCAGGGAAGCCATTAAGACTTATTTTTCCCCCTCGGATTAGACCCTTTGTACTGTTATGTTAGGGCCTGCTGCACTGTGCTGGAGGCAGTTGCCCTCCTTGCTGTTTAATAAACGCCAGGACGCCCCTTAGCTGGGGCAGCTGAGCGCTATATAAAAATATGTAACATAACATATAGGTGTATGAATACATATGATGAGTGAGTACATGTATGAGTGACTATATAGAACTGTTGGTGAATGAGTGGATGTGTATGTAGATTTTGGTATTATTGAATAGGTTGTTGTAACTGGTATTGGTATCTCCATTGTTTTGAAATTTTTGGTTTCTATTTTTGAATGTGTGTATCAAAGGTTATATTACGCTGAGAGGAGGTCTGCCACTCTTTCACAAGGATGATGTCATCAGTGATGTCATTTGAGATGTCATCAGTGATGTCATGAGCGATGTCACTGACCATGTTATGAGTGATGTAATATGTGATGTCATCAGCAGTGCATTGTGGGCGCGCAAGTTATAGTTAGCTGAACTAACTATAACGGAGTAATTTCAATGGTTTTGTATGAGAGAAATGTCCAGCTAACTATAACATGGGTGGAACCAATGGTTTTTTCAGTGAATTTCTAAGGTTTTTTAAATGCTAATTCCTAACTATAATGTGGCTGAAACCTATGTTTTTTTCAGTGAATTTCTAAAGTTTTTAAAATGCTAATTCCTAACTATAACGTGACTGAAACCTATGGTTTTTTCAGTGAATTTGTAAGGTTTTTAAAATGCTAATTCATAACTATAACGTGCCTGAAACCTATGGTTTTTTCAGTGAATTTCAAAGGTTTTATAAATGATAATTTTAAAATGTATTAATTATTATATTTCTTTCTTTTAATAGTAATTTCCTACATTTCTATAATAAATACTTATATTTATTTTGTTTTTAAAGTTACATTTCATATTTCTATTGTAAAATAATAACAAAAAATTAATTCAAAAAGAATGCACTGCTACTGAAAATGCCTGGCTGAATTTGTAAGTGTTTGTTAGGGGCAGATTTACAACACACCTCTGCGTCTTTTACACCGCTGTTGCATCACTTTTCTGATGAAGCAGCGGTGCAAAAGATGCTCCATGGTATGTGGTATTTAGAATGTGACGTCTCTGGGAGGTGCGTCACATTGTAAATCCCTGTACCAGAAGGAGAATTCCTACATAGGGGGGAGTGGGGGCCGTTGCGGCCCACAAACACCTCCTAAAAGTGGCTGACTGAAATCTACAACATTTCACTTTGTCACTTTTGGGCTCATGCTGTGTCAAAACACTGCACTACCTTGAAGCAGGTATAAGGATTGACACAGCATTCTCAGCATAGGGCCCCCAGAGCATTGCTGGAGATGCATTCCACTTGCAACATAACTCAAACAATGCACCACCTTTACAGCACAGATACATCACATATATGTGCCATTTTTGTCCCATGGTACACCGCATTGTAAATACAGAACATCCATAATGGTGGTATCACGGAGCACAATAAGTAACATATTCCTGGGGATATGCCAATTATTATATATGTGCCCATTAGTGTTTTAATGTAGTGAATGCATTACTACATACCGATAAATGACTCACTACAAAACTAAAACAACAGTGACAGAGTGTTTGGAGGAAGTCTAAGGATACAGACTGGGAAATTGAAGGCATAAAATACAAGTTTGCAGGTGCATACAAGACAGCATATATACTCCATACGAATTTTAAGCAATCCATACCCTCGGACCCACTTTGCATATTTTACATCAATACAAACATTTAAAGAATATATAACTGAATCTATAACTGCTTCACTTTTAGTACAATAAATACATTAGTAGATAGTGCCCAAACCTTTATTATTTTTAAACAATAAATGTATTTTTGTAACATCTCATAATTAAACAGAGATTCCAACACAAATTCGACAGATATGTCATTCAGATCAATTGCCTCGTTAGCAGTTTCTGAATTCATTTGTTTAAAAATTTCAACATAATTTAATGCTTCCAGAAAATCTCCATCAAAGCTTTCATCTTCAAAATCACACCTCATTTCTTCAGCACTAATTTCCCATTCTTCACTCTCATTGCTTATGACAGATACGATTAATTCTTCAATTATACTCAAGATAATATCCAAAATCTCCTCAGTATGAGCCTCTTCTCTTTCCATAGTTTTTCCTTTATGTTCTTGCTCCTTCTATAAAAAATAAACAGTTAATGTTATCACTTTTCATAAGATATATTACAAAACTACAGTTTTCACCTATTTTGGCCTTCAATACTATATAAATACTATTATCTAATAACATTCCATTACTAGAGTTTTACTCCTTTGCAAAGCTATATAAATAAAACTACTTATAAGAATATCCTCTTCTTGGCTTTTCTTAAATTTCGAAACCAGTCACTCCTTATGACTATAGGAAAAGACTCAGGCTATTATACTAAAATACACTACTAAAAAATGTAGAATATATCTATTCACCTTACCCATTCCAAAATAATAAATGTGTTCTAGTAAAATACAAAATATACTATTCATTGTCCAGAATAACATTGTGTATCGGTGTATATTTAGACATCATTATCACACTACTTTTTGAATACTAATGTCTTTACTCTATCTCTATTCCTCATCTATAACTTAGTCTAACCCTACTAATTACCTACCTCTTCAACTTTCGAACTAGCCTTTTCTCTAGTATTTTTATCTCCAACCTTGATGCTTGCGGTTCTTTATTTTTCTCACTGCTTATAACCTATAATTACGTAACATTCATTAACCTAGGCCTCTCAGTTTATTATCTAATTTGTACATTATTAATTTCCTTGTGTTCTTCTACTAACCTTTCTTTATGCTATTGCTTGTTATCTACTCTGTCAATCCTTGAATATCTTGTATTTTCACTAACATTCCTTCTAAATTCAACAGTGTTCCTAGTATTCCTTACTCAATGTGTTCTTTTCCCTTAAGACCTAGCTTATCACAAATCTTATAGTTTCTCGTTTTGCGTTACAGAAAATACATCGAGTGAATATATTCAATATTCTCTATAATGTCAGGTAAGTTTACTCACTCAGTAACTTCTCATATGATTATTTACCAAGAATATACCTTTGTTAACTATAAGGTATCACTTAGGTTTCTTGTATGGTTTCTTATTCTCTCTATGCTCTTCAGATGCTGAACACGACTGAGTCTGTCTGCCCTGAAGAAGCCATGACAGGAAAATCAACTACTGTGCAATGTGTGGCCTTCTTCCAACTCAGAAGCGGAATTCTAGTTGCGGGCACGATAACTAAGGTAAGTTTAACCGAGAACCTTCTTTAACTCTCTCAGAAATATTTGTGCTTTCTCTTCAGTAATATCTATTGAGCAATTGAAAATGGGACTGAACTCAGGAACGTCGTAGGTGAAGTGCACACTCGTAAGAGAGCACGCGCCTCACCAAGAATTTCCCACAGGTGTGTGCTAAATGACTAGACCCCCACCGTGTCTTTCCTCAAGGCGGCCATCTTAGAATTCCTCTGTTCCACTAAAGCACTCCAAGTATGCTTCTTTGTGGATTCTTCATCTCTCCTGCAGCAGCTAGGGTTTAGATAAGTCATTATCATATCCACTGATTGATGAGGGGTTCTGACAGGTACACCCAGTATATAAGTTTTTTAAAATATCCTTAAAAGATACAAACCATCTTTACACACTTACCTTCTCGTCTATGTTTTGTTACTTGAGCTTGTTTGAAGCACACTCCATCAACCATTTGTAGCAGTTACTTGTACTTACCTTAAGCATATTAAATAATAACAAAATTATATATTATAAAATTACCATCTGTGGAAGACACAAAAAAAGACAGTTACAATATATCTTTTACAACACAAAATAATTTATAAAGTATTACATTTGCCTTTTTTGCAGTTCTCAGAAAATATTGAATTTCACTAGAAACAGTGAGTTCAATAGTACTCATCATGTAACAGCGGGCAAAAAAAAAGACAATCAATAATATTGTCTTAATAAAACCCATTCAAAATTCTCAATAACAATCTAAAAAATAGAAATAAAACATATCTTAAATGTTTTTCTGTAAGAGCAATTTCTTACGTAAATATGACACATCTCAAACAATCATAACATAACAAAACATTATGAATAATTTTCATACTCTGTAAAAAATATTACTTACAAATATATGCTGACAAAATATATAACAACAAGTCCTTTGTGGTTTCACATACTATTCCACAATCCTGAGCATCTGCCTCCCAGCCTTCTGATCCAAAACTACTGACACCATTTGCTCCGTCTCCCAGTGCTCATCCCTCAGCCCGACGCTATTCAACATCTACATGGCCACCCTCACACAAGTGACCCACGGTCACAACCTCAACATCATCTCCTACATCGACTACACCAAGCTCATCCTCTTCCTCACAAAGAACACACATACCACCAAAAGCAACCTCCACAACACAATGAAGGACATCACCAACTACATAAAGAGCAGCTCTCTGAACATGAAAGAGCACAAAACAAAAATACTCATCCTCAGACCCACCCCCTCAGCCTCGGAAGACTCCTGCTAGCTCACTACACTGTCGACAGTACCAACACCTACCAACCATATCCACAACCGAGGTTTCATCCTAAACTCCTCCCTCTCCATTTGTAGGCAAGTCTACACCGTCTCCTCCTATTGCCATAACACCCTCCACATGCTCCACAACATTTACAAGTGTAACACAGTCCCTCATCGGCAGCAGACTACACAGTGGCAAAACACTTTACACATGAATTCCAGCCAAACACCTACAACTACAACAAATCCAAAACACCACCACCTGACTGATTATCAATGTTCCCTGCTGCAGCCATATCAGTCACCACCTAATACACGTACACTGCCTCAATAATAACAAGCTGGTCACCTTCAACCTCCTCACCCTCACTTACAAAATACTCTACAACACCAGACTAATGTACCTTAACAGCAGTAATCCTAAAAAGGCCACATTTTGAACTTAACATTTTGGCTTTAAAACTATTAGGTAAGAATTTTGTAACTCTTTAGGCAAACATTGCTTAAAAACTAATTGACTATCATTACAATGTATCCAACCTTTCAGACATTTTAAATAAACAGTGTAATGTCCAGATGTTGTAGAAGGTCCAGCATGAAAAATAATTGCAACAGCTACAAAAGTTCTTCCTGATATTGAAACTTGTCCAGCTACAAAAAATTTAATTAAAGTTTCCAATTTTCTTCCATCAGCTCTACAACGTTGCAGCATTAACATTACATACTGTCCATATCTTTGAACAAACAATGTTGATGACATTTCTGATTTACATTGGCTACACTCCATGTTTTGAGTTGCTCCTCTAATTAGATTGGTAAAAGAAAACTGATTCACAGTCAGGTAAAGTCAAATATATGAATCTTTCAGTGTCTATGTTAGTGCTACATGTAAACAAACAATGTTGACAATCATGTTGCCATTAATAAGAAAGGCCAAAAAGGTTTTCAATATCTATACCTTCATCTTCCAATACACCAAGCATAAACATTAAAAATTCTTGACAATCTTGCTGAATATTCTGCGTAAATTGACTAGAACCAGAACATATGTCCAAAACATTTGGAATATCAGAAACACTTTGTATTTTACTTTTATCACTACTACATTTCTCATAAACAGAATACAACAATGAACAAAATCTTTCGTCCCCATTTTCAACAATTTGCTGTTGCAAACTTTCAAGAACAAAAACAACATTAACAACTACATTAGCACAGCAGTTGACACCAGAACTATTTTCAAGCCGATAACCAACATTCTCTCCAACACTGTCCTTTTTCTTTTTGCTTGCAGGCGCAACTTCATCTTGTTTTTTTTCTTTCTCTACAGTTTTACTACAAATATTCTCAAACCTCCTTTTTCTACCTACCACACGCTTTTCAAATACTGGATATTGACCTAAATTGGGTGCATATTCTCTTCTTAACCTGTTATACTCTTTCACACAATTTGCATCTGCACTAACCTTTGTCTCATCAAAATCAATCAAGTACAATCCAGATAAAAGTCTGGCTCAAGACAAAGCAACATACGCCATCCCCTCTTTAAACACAGTACTTCCAATATTCACTAAAGCACTATCTACACCTTGAGATTTATGAATGGTCACCGCATATGCCAAACAAACAGGAAACTGTTTTCTGTGTACATACAAATCTTTTACAAGCAAAAACCGAGAAGAGCAATGACTCAATTGTTGTACTTCAGCAATTTCATCAAATTTGATTTTCAAAAATTCAATCCCATCTCTATTTACATAATTAACAAAATCAACAATTTTACCCATTGCTCCATTTACTAAACCTTTTTCCACATTCAAATTACATCGTAAAATTACCCTACAGTTTACACATGCATACAAATTATTTTCTAAACCAGCAGTTTTACTTATCGATTTCTCTAAAGAATCCAATTTCCTCTTCAACTTTTCATTCAAAATGATAGTGTTTCCCTCATGTTCTATTTTATCAATAGCTTCTAATTTTATAATTTCTTCATTTTGCAACTTTAACATTTCTTCATTGAATATGGAATATTCACGTAGTGTTGGCATTAGGCAGATTACAGATTGCTTTTCTGCAATTCTCATGTATATTTTCTCTGGGACAATATTTTCATTCGGAAATAAATTCGAAAGTAATAGTCTCTGTAAAGCTTCTTTGCCATTTTCAATCATTTTTCCAATTCTTATATCTTGAAGAATAGTTCCATAATCAGCATCATTTGCCTGTCGCATATTTGTAATAAGTTCCTTATACTCAAAATATGACCAAATATTTACATTTCTATTGCTCCCCAAAGACTTTCTGGTATCTTCATGCAACAGTGTTTTAAACACTCGCTGTCCTTTTACAGGAGTAAGTTGTAGATCTCCAAAAACTATGACGTGTTTTCCACCAAATAATACATCATACTCTGTTTTAAGAATTTGCTGCATTCTTAAATGCACAAGCATTAAGTATGATAGCATTAAGCAAGCATTAAGTTTGATACCATTCTTACCTCATCAATAATGAGAAGTTTCATTTTCCTCAAGACTCTTGAAACTTCATAAGAAGCTTCTCCAGATAGCTTATGGTACTCTAATTTATTATCATGCTCTACTGGTAGCATTAATAAATAATGTAAAGTAATTCCTTTAATTATGTGGGCTGCTAATCCAGTTGGAGCAGTGGCAACACAAGACAAATGGGACTCAGTTGTTTTCTGTAGAAAAGTTGTGATTACTTTAATTAAAAAACGTTTGCCTGTTCCAGCTTGTCCACTCACGTACATTCGGATAGGTTCAAATGATGAGCAAGAGCACTCTTTCTTCTCATGAAGTAATCCATGGCCAATCTGTTCTCTCACTTGCTCATATATTTCTTTCTGCTCCAGATTTAGTTGTTCTTCCAAGTTTCCTAAGTTTGTTACATCTTCTTGACCTTGATACATTGCTGTTTCCACCTCTTCCATAGCAGTTGCTGCCTCATTTTGAACAATTGGTTCTCCTAGTGAGTCCTGACTCAACGGAGCAGAAGTTTGACTGTCTTGAAGACCATCTCTAGTAATTTCAGCTGCAATTGTAGCTTCTTGCTCAATTTCGTCGTTCAACATTTTCACATGATTAGCAAAAACAGGACATTCTATAGTATCATTAGTTGCATTGAAGGAATCTTCATAGCTCTCAAAATTACCAAGTAATTCCAATTCTGAAGGCCACGGCTTGAAAAGTTGTAAAACAGCTAAATAGTAAAATTCCCTTTCGTCAGGTGTTTCGCAACTCAGTTTACGGTGATTAATCAAATGTCCTTTTCTTTCTTTCACCAGACAACCTTCAGAACCAATCACAGCATATATACCATTATTGATGTTTTCTGTAATATTCCGTTTAAAAAAACAGTTTTGCAGCACTTCATAGAGACAAATGTTCTCAAGATGATGACTTCTGTTTGGATAATATGTATCCAACATATTTGTTTTCACAATATCTGTACTTTCTGGCTCTTTTTCAGCAAAATATTCAATTTCTTGTACAGATTTAAGAACTCAGTTTCGTGTTGCTGCAAGACCTAGACTCACCCAAATATGGCTGAGATACCCGCCACCCCCTCTCAACACAATCCCCAAGAATGGGAATACGGAAACATTTCTGAACTTTTGGAAGGCGGGAGGGAGTTACCCTCCCGGCCATATTTATTAAAATATGAAACAAAATTAAAACATTAAAATAACAGTTTCATATCATGTACAATTTCATGTCCACATTACGATGTTTTGGCTGACCTTAACACATTTCTAATACAAAGGTTCTCCTAGCCGATACTAACATCCTACAAATGCATTTTCAAATTGAAATTGTACATCCTAACATTAAGGGCCAACGGCAAGGTCGTAACCGGTGTCAGATCCCTAAACCAGAACTCCCATCTCACTTGTGAGGGGCGGCCGCACAGAGGACTGCACCTCATGTGCACATACCAATTTCCCTTTTCTTGACGGGGGCCCCAATTAACTCGACGCCATCTTAGTGGTCGTCCGAGGACTCGTGTGAGGTGTCTAGAAGGTAGCGTAGACCCCCCTACCCACCCCACACAACTTACCACATCTGCCGTCGCAGATGTCCTGGCCCCGGGAAATTCCCAGGAGGGGCCCGTAGCCCCTCCTATCCAGGGAAGGGCCTTGACCGCCTTCCCTTTCCTTTCGGCGTCCCATCCTTAGAAGGGACCGCCTCCCCGTTGAGGGGCCAATGGCCACCTCCCCCCGGGCGCTCCCATCTGTAATGGGTGACGCCCCCCCCCCCTAGGGATCTTCCAATTACTGCTCACCGATCATGACCTTACCGCCCGACCAAATAATAAATACGACAAACTAAACTAGAGAGACTAATTACTAAAGAGGAAAAGACGAAGAGAATATTCAAAGTATGAACTGTCTAAACATCACTGATCACCTCTGGTGCAAACACCTTTATTCGATAAAGCATACTGTAAAGAATTATCCACTTTATTGCATACTGAATCACAACTTTATTCAGAACAACCTGTAAGAAAAATTGAATTACCACGTCAAATAACTTTATTTCAAAAACAACATGCTGTCTTCAGGGGCTGGTGAGTGGGTCAAAATTGGCTCTTCGTTCCGTCTCGAGCTCACGTGCAGCGGGGAGGTGCAGCTTCAGAGCACAGGAACAAGAGGATGCTTCCTTGGCTTGTCGCTCCTTTTATCCTTCCTCTGGCGGGCGTAAACCCGCCTCCGCCCGCCTCCGGAGGCGTGGCTGGCGGCTTCAGTGTCTAGGACAACCCACTCTTGGGCGGGAAAAAGCGCGCCCCGGCTACGCCGCTTTGGGCATACCAGCCGAGACTCGCCTCCCGCCCGAGATGGCTTCCCGGGGAGATCGGGGTACTCCACCATACGTTCGGGGGGACCGAGTGGTCGCCCCTTTCCATATGGCTGAGATACCCGCCACCCCCTCTCAACACAATCCCCAAGAATGGGAATACGGAAACATTTCTGAACTTTTGGAAGGCGGGAGGGAGTTACCCTCCCGGCCGTATTTATTAAAATATGAAACAAAATTAAAACATTAAAATAACAGTTTCATATCATGTACAATTTCATGTCCACATTACGATGTTTTGGCTGACCTTAACACATTTCTAATACAAAGGTTCTCCTAGCCGATACTAACATCCTACAAATGCATTTTCAAATTGAAATTGTACATCCTAACGTTAAGGGCCAACGGCAAGGTCGTAACCGGTGTCAGATCCCTAAACCAGAACTCCCCCCTCACTTGTGAGGGGCGGCCGCACAGAGGACTGCACCTCATGTGCACATACCAATTTCCCTTTTCTTGACGGGGGCCCCAATTAACTCAATGCCATCTTAGTGGTCGTCCGAGGACTCGTGTGAGGTGTCTAGAAGGTAGCGTAGACCCCCCTCCCCACCCCACACAACTTACCACATCTGCCGTCGCAGATGTCCTGGCCCCGGGAAATTCCCAGGAGGGGCCCGTAGCCCCTCCTATCCAGGGAGGGGCCTTGACCGCCTTCCCTTTCCTTTCGGCGTCCCATCCTTAGAAGGGACCGCCTCCCCGTTGAGGGGCCAATGGGCACCTCCCCCCGGGCGCTCCCATCCGTAATGGGTGACGCCCCCCCCTAGGGATCTTCCAATTACTGCTCACCGATCATGACCTTACCGCCACAGGCCGGATAGTTGACCGGCTATCCGGACCCCCCACAAAAACTCCTACCTAAAGGTCATGCTGTAAACTCTTTAACCAAGCTACGAAGTCTCCTATGAGTAAAGAATTCCCCACCCGGGACAAATGGACCCCATCTTCTAGATACATATGGTCCCCCCTGATACACCCATGAGGAATCGAATGCAATGTACTTGTACGGAACAGTCTACCAAGCTTGTTATTTACCTTCTTCACAGAATGATTTATAGCAGACACTGAATTAGCCCCCCGCCACACCTTTCGTGGAATCATATAGGACCATGCAATCGTGCACCCTGGAACCCTTCTCGCCAACCAACTTACTGTGGATAGTATCGCCTCGAGAAGTAGTCGTCTACCAGTGGTCACCAAATCATTGCCCCCAAGATGCACTATGATTATAGATGGCGGTGACCTTGTCCGCCCTAACAAACCCTCGAAAAAAGGTTGAAACTGGTCAATACAGAGCCCGCCCCTTCCGTAGAAGGTCACCCTGTACCCGTATTCCCCAGCCATGTGAATCATGTCACCTGCTTTGAATACGTCCGCGGCACGCCTCACGTATGAGTGGCCCACGACCCACACCACTTTTTCCTCAGCCGGTGATCTTTGACCGCTGGTTCCCAGGTGTCGGGTCGACTGCACAGTCCGCCCCGCCTCGTAAGCTTGCGAAACTGTAAACCAAACAAAAACAAGAAGTGTGAGTACATGATATCGGCTTCACAACATGTGCAACCGCACATACCTTTTGTAACAATTCGAGGACCAACGCCCCAACTGTTTCACCTTTTCCACACTCAGACCCCTGGCTGTAGCCTCTGTAGCAGCCCCTATCCGGAAGGAATGGGTCCCAAACTCGCCCGGGTTCAAGCCCGCGGCCGAAATTGCCATTGCAAGCACCCGCTGGAACTGAAACCTCGTCAGTGGGGTGGCATCAGCGTGTCTCAACAAGGTCCCCCCCCATGATGCCGCCCTCTGCGCCAAATATTCCTCAACGCATACGACGGGGCACATGGGAGATCCGGGAATCCGATGGACTACTACGCTGTCCCCGATCGCACCCTGATCGGTCTTGGACCTGGCAAACGAGACAATCATCGTCTCCCCCTTAACTTGAATGTGCTCTCGGCACAGTCCCCCCGCCCGTATCCTGCTTGTTCTTTGCCACCAGTTCGCTTACCCGCATAGCCCCATGGAATGCTAATGCAAAAGCGGCCCGGAATAACACTGTTTCTGACTGGGATGAACATGTCGCAGGGAGTACGGACAGTAACAGGGCCAACCTTTCCAGACCTATCGGGTGCCTTTCATCTACTCTGCGACCCTCAAGGCATTGCCACCCAGGCAGCGCTTTCTGTACTATGAAAGACGCTGTAGGGTCCTGGATACCATGAGTCCGTGCCATGAAGGAAATGGCGGCCCGATGCCTCTGGGCCGTGGCTACCGATTTGCCTGCCTGATGTAATGACAGCAAAAACTTTACAACAAACTCTTCCTGGCCCCAAAGCTCCCCCCTAGCAGAACCCAAAAAGGACCAATAGGAACGGAACGCCCCTTCATATGCCTTCCTTGTCCTGGGTGCTAAACTCTCTCCCACGAGGTTTTGTAGTTCGGGGCACCGAGAGACCAGAGAGCTTCGGGAAATGGTGCCGCCACCGGGTCCGCTGTGGGCAGAAAACCCCAGAAGGCCTGCATACGGAAACGAGAAAGCGCATCAGCAGCCTGATTCGGCACCCCTGGCACATGTCTCGCCCTGAAGAGCACGTTCAATTGCATACATAGTAAAACAATTTCCTTGAGCAATCTCAGAATCCATTTGCATCGTGCTGCCTGACTATTGATACACTCAACCACGGTCATGTTATCAGACCAGAACACCACAGAGTGATCCCGAAAACCCTCCGGCCATGTTTTCAAGGCCACCAGAATAGGGAACAGTTCGAGAAAAGCAATGTTACTTGTAAGCCCACACTCGTGCCACCATGACGGCCATGTTTGAGCCGACCAGTGATTACCAAATATGGCGCCAAAGCCTATACTCCCCGCCGAATCTGTCCACAGCCCCAACTCCTCGGAGGACACCGCCGGCTTGTTCCAGACAACCCGACCATTGAAATCCGCCAGGAATGCCAACCAAATGCGCATGTCCTGGCGAATCTCTGCCGAGAGCCTCGTGCGGTGGTGCCCCTCTTTAAGACCGACCATGGCTTGTGCAATCGAGCGGGAAAAGGGGCGAGCCATTGGCATTACTCTAAGGGCAAAATTCAACTGACCCACAGTCTGCTGCAATTGATGCAAATTCACCTTAGTCTCGCTAATACATGTTTCAAGCGAGGCCCTGAATTTCCTCACCTTTTCTTTGGGCAACCGGAAGCAACCCTCTTCGGAATCGAGCTCTATTCCAAGAAACTCGAGTGAAGTTGATGGCCCCACAGTCTTACCTGGTGCCAATGGCACACCAAACTGACTCATCAGACCACAAAATTCTTTTAAAGCCTGTGCACATTCTGGGTCCCCGGCTGCCCCCAAGAACAGAAAATCGTCAAGATAATGCATAACATGCTGAAACCCCGTCATTCTTGTGAATGCCCATTGCAGAAAACAACTGAATTTCTCAAAATAAGCACAAGATATGGAGCATCCCATTGGCATACATTTATCCATGTAATAGCGCCCCTGAAACATAAAACCAAGGAGACGCTGATCGTCTGGGTGTACCGGGAGCAACCGGAACGCTGACCCGACGTCTGATTTGGCCATCAGCGCTCCGGGCCCCAGGCGATTCAACATGGCGACGGCATCATCGAAAGATGCGTACCGCACCGAACATACCTCCGGGTCTATCGCATCGTTCACCGAAAGACCTCTCGGGGCTGACAAGTTATGTATCAATCTAAACTCACCAGGGTCCTTCTTAGGGACCACTCCCAAGGGTGAACAAACAAAATTACCAACTGGTGGCATGTCGAATGGTCCGGCAACCCGACCCCGGGTCACCTCCTTCCCAATCTTCGCTTGTACCACCGCCGTGTTCTGCAGGACCGACAGTTGGTTCCTACAATGTGCTTTACTCTGAAAATTCCCCACTGGGATGCGGAAACCATACGAAAAACCGTCTCGCAACACCCCAGCGGAGACATGATCCGGGTATTCATTGAGCCAAGGAATCATTGCCATGGTATCAACCGGGGTAGGTAAATGCGCCCCTCGGACTATTTCAGACCTGTTTGGTGCTTCCCCTACTTCCGTTATCACCCGTTTTGGCTCTGCACATGGTCTCGGGATGCGAGGACTGTCCACACCCCCCACAGTCGTGCCTAAACTTGCATGACCCCTGGGGCCGTGTACACTTTCCCCTGTTAAAATTCCAGCAGATCCCTTTTTTACCTGTATTGCCATTCGACCTTGAGTGATGCTCGTTACTTGAACCCGCCCGAAAGGGCGCCCCAGATGAATGGCGGGAAAACTCACCCCCGTTTCCCCCCAACAATGGCGCCTTTGTCATGCCTGATTTCTCCATTTTTTGCCAGGAAATGGAGTCGTAACAATCCCACGTCAGAGATGTGTCGAACTCCTTGGCCTTATTTATTTATTTATTTATTAAGCAATTTGTAATGCGCAGACTAAACCCGAAGGTATCAAGGCGCCTATCCAAATCAAACGAAAAATATTATCATAACAAAACCACTGATTGCCCTTATATGTCTGAGAAAACTCCATAATACGTGTCTGGTACACTGGTAACTCGGCCAACAGTTCAGGCCTCCGTTCCCCCATAATTGAAGTGAATATGCCAAATGCTCTGCCCCAATTACCTATCGTCTCATCGACTCTAAAAGCGGCCATCTTGGCGCGCCAAACACTCGGGTGCATAAACTCTTTTTGAACTTTCATGTGCTCAATCTCGTAATGATCAGTTAGTAAAGAAAACATGTTTACATATTTCTCAGCCCATATCCTCTCCTTGATTTCCATCGGAATATGCTGAGCCACTTTCTCCCTTCTCGAGGGTACTGACCCCTCCCCCGCAATCGGCAGTAGCTGCTTACCTGAACCAGAAGCTGTAACCGTAGTCGCTGCCGAACTCATGCCCGCTGCGGGTTGACCCACTGGAGCCTGCGGGGGAACAAAAGGACATGGAGCCTTTGCAGCCTCTCTTGATTGCCGCAACTGCCTCATTACTGCCCTGGCGTCATCTGCCGTAGCCCCCTCACTCTCTTTCCCCAACCACGCTGCCAGTTGTGCAGCCAACTCGGGAGGCATATCCTCCCCGTTCACAGGGGTGACTACAACGGGAATTGGTTGCCCCTCCTTCGGGACCGGGATCGGCGCCTCAGTCGGTGCATCAGGGTGCGCCGGCGGTGCCTCGGGAACCGGGGCCTTTTCCCCAGTTGCTCCCTTCTTGGCCCTTCTACCTCTCCCATTAGGGACTACTCCCGGCAATGCTGGTCCGACGACTCGCTTAGGGCCCCCTACACCGTTCATTGCCGCCATCTGTTTCTTCATCTCGGCCATGTCTTTTACGAGCATGAGGAGCATCTGATCGGTTCCGACCCGCTTTCCGGCCTTCTTGCCCGGCATTGTCCAACGATGATTCTCTGAAAGAACAAAGACAAGAATTAAAACGCTCAAAATTGGCTCTTCGTTCCGTCTCGAGCTCACGTGCAGCGGGGAGGTGCAGCTTCAGAGCACAGGAACAAGAGGATGCTTCCTTGGCTTGTCGCTCCTTTTATCCTTCCTCTGGCGGGCGTAAACCCGCCTCCGCCCGCCTCCGGAGGCGTGGCTGGCGGCTTCAGTGTCTAGGACAACCCACTCTTGGGCGGGAAAAAGCGCGCCCCGGCTACGCCGCTTTGGGCATACCAGCCGAGACTCACCTCCCGCCCAAGATGGCTTCCCGGGGGGATCGGGGTACTCCACCATACGTTCGGGGGGACCGAGTGGTCGCCCCTTTCCACGATTCTTCTAGATTTGGAATAAAGACTTGCAGATGATAACCGATCTGAGCATTCATACGCTCCAATTTCTCGATGAGATAACATCTTCAAACTGTAAGTATATAACTTCTTACTTAGACTCTTCTCGTGGAAAATCTCTTCCCACATTTCCTTCAATTCCGTCTTTTCTGATTTTGTTATGTAGGATGTTACATATCGAGCAACAGCAATGGAATTGTCCGCAACATATTGAATATCCATATTAGCATTCCACATGGTCAATATGACTGGATTATAGTCATTTATATATTTTGACTCTTCATTTCTTCTTACGTTGTAGGCATTTTTTGGAGACTTTCTTGTGATAGTATGTCGCAAAGATGACATAAAACTGTTCACTCTTCCTTTTGATATTACAGGTCGTGGAAATGCAAAACGGCATTGGGTGTAGATTTTGTCCTTAGATTTGTACTTTCGAAGACAGTATTTCCCACCACGATAGCTTTGGAATTGTAAGACTTGTTGTATTAAGTCCTTATCTTGTGTACTTTTGGGTATATCACATGTAGCATATTGTTCAATAAAAGACAACACAGTATCATGTGAGTCTGTCCTAAATTTGGGAGCATCTTTGATCCATATTAGCATGTGTATGTGAGGAGCACCTCTTGCTTGATACTCCTTTCTCCAAAAGAAGTCCAGAACCTCTCCAAGAGGAGGATTTTTGTTATTGGTGATAAAAGACATCATAGCTTCAAATCTATGATTGAAATACCTGCATACATTAACTGGATCCAAAGAGCACAATTCTCCAGGTGTCTTGTATTCAATATTTAGTATATTTGTATTTCCCCCTTGAAGAAATTGAAGTAAATCATCCCAAGCATATTCAGCACAGCTTAGAGTAATGAACCATGTAGGAGTTCCTAAGTTCCTTAGCACACATTTCAGTTCTCCATGACGACGGTACCAGTACTCATTAGTACCACGCTGACATACCATGAGATTAATTCGCTGAGATTCCAAAACATTATCTTTCTGCAGTACTTTATCCATAAATTCCTTTGCTGAAACATTTTGCAGATGTACACCTGTTTGCAATATATGGTTTACTGCATAAGAAAGTCCAGACAAATCACTCTCAAACAAAAGATGAAACAAATACGGAATACATTGTTGAAATCTTGGATCTTCTGCATATAATCTTGACGTCCGATATTCAGATGCAGGAATCTGCACAGGTCGGTCATCATATCGTCCTCCTTTTCCTGTGGGAAACAATTGAGGGAAACCACGATCTTCCAAGCTTTTTTCCCCAGAAACTAATGGGATTTCCTTTTGCTTCTTTCATTTGGAATAACTCTATGGTATTCCCCATCACTTCTTTAGAATGCAGTGGATGAACACTGTAATGTTTATAGATTTCTTCAGTTCTGGACACATCCACTTTTTCAATTTGTCCAGATGGCAAGTCACTATCTTCTTCTACAGTTATTTCTTCTTCTCTCACATACACATTTCTGTAATATTGATTATTTTTTACCAGATACAACGTTGCCTTTTTCACTTTCCTAACACCCACTAATTCTTGCCAGATTTTCTTACTCTTAGTAGGAACGCATTAACAAGAATACCTAAAGGTTCATCCTCTATATTTTCTACATCAACAGTTTCAATATTTTTCTTTAAATCTAGAGGCAAATATACAACTCTTCCCTTTAATCCTCTCTGTAAATCTGAAGAAGGCAATTTTCCTGTCTTAGGCTCCATACGAACAATAGCCTGAAATGGATGCACACATTGAATAAGAAGAGTCTCATAGGTATTTAAATCCATCAGTTCAGAAGGAATATTTACCAACTCAAGATTATATGCACAGCTCTAGCAGGCATTTTGTTCTCGTCTAATTTGTCATAACAATATTTACAAATACGCTGATCAGAACCCAAATCAAAACAGTTCTCAACCAACAAATAAGTTGCAAAATCCTTCCACTCATTATTATTTTCCTTTTCACTTTTTAAATACAAATCAACCCTCCTGGTCTGATTTTTATAATGAGTTCGTCGACAGCAGATACAAGAATAATTTGGATTTTCACCTGAAATCACCTTAAACTTCATAATTTCTTGCTCAAAATTTTCTACACCGCAATGTTATGCATTCTCTTCCGCATTTTCTTCTATTAATGTCTCAGTTTCTGCACTGTCTTCCTGAGGACCAAAGTAACTAACCTGAATTTCATCACAAACATTTGTTACATCTGATACAGATCCACGCAAAAGAGCACTGTTCAACTTTTTTAATATTAGTGCAGGACTTTTTGCATAATACAATATTCTCACTAATTTCCTCATTTCAGAATGATGTACTGCTAACATCCTGAAATGGTTAAAAACACTTGGACATACTTTTTTAGAAAGACAAGCCAGAGAATGACCTTGCAAACCAGTATTTTCTCTCACTCTGCAAGGGTCTAGTCCTTGCAACATCTTATTCTTTTGTTTAACACTTTTCTTAGTATAGTTACGTAAGAAATTGCGTAAAAAATCAATAGATTCTTGCCGCACACTGCAAATACTACTACAATTCCAAGTGTACACTGGAGCTTTAGAACGTCTCCCTAAAACTTCACCAGCTAGCACCTCTTCTGCATTTCTAGGAACAATCTTCTCTTTCTCAATAGGACAACCATTTCTAACCTCATAAGCACAACCACTAGTGTCAACTGCATGCAACAAATCATTACTCGGAAGATAACTTTCTTCATTAAAAAAAGGCTCAGAACTTGAACTATGTTTCCATTCACCCAAAAAAACCTCACAAAAATTACTTCTGTTAATTAATCTTTTCCACTTACTTTTGGCCTTCATTAAATGGACTAGCTTATCTAGTGACTTAACTCTATTGATTACTAAAATAAACAGTTTTCTTTTCAATTCCAAAGCTTTCTCAACTACATTTTCTATAGCTTTCTTCTTCTTATAAAATACAGTTTTTTTCTTACATACCTTAATTTCTTTAATTAAATTTGTCACAAATCTATTATAAAACATTTGTTTCCTAATTTCCATGAATTGATTTTTCCTCCTTTTACTATACACAGTTTTCTCTGCACTTGATTTTCCATGATTGTTCTCCTTATTTTTCTTTTTATTTTTCGTTGCAGGTACACTAATAACATTTTTCTGTTTCTGCACACTACTCTTAGTCTTTAATATTTTCCTCAAAAAAGTGTTCCTTGTCTTACCAGCACTTGTTTTCTCTTTGTTAACACATTCTTGTTCATGTGAATCTTGTTGATGACTTCTCTTCAAATAAACACCTTTCTTTCGTTGTTTCCTCTTTTGAGTTTTCGTAGGCATCATACAGTTTTTTCAGTACCAATAAACAGAATCTATAATAAAAAAAATTATATATAACATTACAAAAATAAATATATAAAATATTGTATTATATTACTTACAAGAACAGAGGGAGGATTATGAGGACAAACTTGGGACTATAAAAATAAAAGCACATAAAATAAAAGAGGAACGAGTATGAAGCAAGGTAAAATATAACCAAAAAGGGGAGTATAAACAAACACTGCAATATAACAAAATAAAGGAAGTATTAATAAACTAGAAAGTATGAATAGGTAAAGGAGAGTATGAAGAGAAAAATGGAAATATGAGGAGAAGAAAGAGTATATCAAGAAAAAAAAGAGTAAGAGGACAGAGGGGGCACTATAAGAAGAGAGAGAAAGATTCTAAAGAAAAAAGGAGGAATATGTGAAAAGATGCGCAACTATAAGAACAAAAAAGGAATATTAGCAAAGGACAGTATGTATAAGCACAGAGAGAACAGTGCCAGAAGAAATCACAAAGAATGTGAGGAAAATTGGAGCAAAAGGAAAAAAATGGTAAACAAGAACAGAGGATACAGGCTGAGGTGAACAGAAGAAGTATAAACAGATGGAGGATTATAAAGAGTGAAAAGTGTATGACGAAGGAGGCAGAAGTATGATAAGACAAATAAATATAAAGAGAGAGGTCAGTATGAAAAGACAGAGAATATGAGGAAAGTGCTGCAGAGTGTATACAGTGAATTAACGAGCAGTAACAGATGTGAGAAAACAATATGAACAGATTTAAGAAGTATAAACAGAGAGGACAGAAAATGAAAATAGAAAACAAATATGAAGAAACAGTGGAAAATATAAACACAGAAAGAAGGAATATAGGACAAAAGGCAATATAAGAAAAACTCAGTAGAAAGAGGATACATTGAGAAGTAAGAGAAGAGAGAGGAGAATATGAAAACAGGGAGCAGTATAACAACAGGAGAGGAATGTCACAATAAGAAAACACGACAATATCAGTAGAGAGTGCAAAGTATAAGAAAAGACAGAAGAAATGTGATAACAGACACAAGAGTATTAGAAGAAAAAGAAAAGTATGAGAAAACAATAGGAAGTACCTGCAAAGAACAGCGAGAATAAGGAAAAACATAGAATATAACAACAGAAGAGTATATATGAAGAAAGGCGAAGAAATGTAAAAAGACACAGAAACAAAATATGGTGAAAAGACAAATATAAAGGAAGACTGACCGTATAAGCAGAGAGGGACTACTACGAGATGACAGTAACAACTATGACAACAGTAGTGAATATAAAGACAAGAGACAATATAAACAGTAGCACAAATATGCAAAAATAGGACCAAGTATAATAAAGAAAGGATAAAAAGAGAGCAGAATATAAGAAAAAGAAGATAGTATAATGAGAGAGGAAGGACTAAGACAAGAGAGGAGGAACTATGATAAGACAGTGTAGAAAATATGCAAAAAGGGGCGAATATAGGGGCATATTATCTAGACTGGGTAATACAATTATCGCAAGTTTATTGTCAGGAAACTGCTGCTAAAGTGGCGATAATGGGCTTGATAATATGCTCTAGGAAATTCCAATCAAAGCTCATGTTGGATGTGAGGAACATCTAACATCAGCTTTGAATAGAATTCCATAGAGCATATTATAAACCCATTATCGCAACTTCATCTGCAGTTTCCTGTCGATAAACTGGCGATAATGTTAACGCCCAGCTTAGATGATATGCCCCATAGGGGCATATTATCAAGGACCAATTTTAAAATTATCGCCGTTTATCAGCAAGAAACTGCCGATAAAACGGCGATAATAGCCTTGATAATACGCCCTGGTTAATTCCCATAGAAGCCCATGTTCTGGTTTTAACATGGGCTCCTATGGAAATTACCAAGGGTGTATTATCAAACCCATGCCCGCTGTTTTATCTGCAGTTTCCTGTCGATAAAACACCAATAATTTTAACACTGGTCCTTGATAATATGCCCCATAAATCCTTAATGTACACACATGCACAGTGTGATATTACACAAAAAAATTAGACCATGTATTTGACCATTTACTACCGAAAAACGTTTAACTGACTATACATATTCCATGTATATAATTACTACATATCAATGAACAACACTGACTCATTTTCCAAATACATTTGCATTTTACTACATTATTTCTGCCACTATTACATCAAAAAAACTAGCACAATAAAACAACAAAGATGCACAAGGGGCTTGCAAATATGCCCAGACTATATACAGAGAGAGAGAAACGAGAAATAAGACAGAACAGGCAGTATCAAGAAAAAAATGAAATAAGAAGAGAGAGAGAAGAAAATGAACAGACAGAAGGAATAAGAGGAGAGACAAGAAAATATAAACACAAAGAACGACAATATGAGCACAGAGAACAATATAAGAAAAACACAGTAGTACCGAGAGAGAGAAAGAAGTAAGAGGAGAGAGAGTAAAGTATAAAAACAGAGGCTATAAATTATTGAAAAAAGGGTCAAATACAGGGGCATATTATCAAGGACCGGTGTTAAAATTATCTCCGTTTTATGAGCAGGAAAATGCTGGGAAAACGGCAGTTTTCTGCCGATAAAACGGAGATAATTTTAACACCTGTTCTTGATAATATGCCCGTCAGTGCCATATTATCAGTAAACGTCGATACATTATCGCTGCTTTTATCAGCAGGAAACTGCCGCTAAAGCGGCGATAATGGTCTTGATAATATATCCTTGTGAATTCCCATAGAAGCCTAGATTAACACCATAACCTGGACTTCTATGGGAATTCACAAGCACATATTATCAAGCCCATTATCACCGCTTTACCGGCAGTTTCCTGCCGATAAAAGCGGTGATAATGTATAGCCCTTTATTAAAAATATGGCCCATAATCCCTTAATGTACACAGACGCACAAACTGATAATAAACAAAGAAACATAACAGCATGAATTATAGCAAAACACATTTACTACTATAAAAGGTTTAACAACGGACAAATATAGGGGCATATTATCAAGACATTATTGCCGCTTTATCAGCAGTTTTCTGCCGATAAAGCAGCGATAGTTTTATCTCCAGTCTTGATGTACCCCATAATTCCTTAATGTACAAAGAAGCACCGCACACATTCCCATACAATTTATCAACTCACCTTTCAAATTGATTTGTAGATTAATAAGAATACCACTCACACAGTGGATATTCTTATACAGAATCTCTCTAGTTCAGTCTTTCCAGCAGAACCGTGAAATGGAACATTTTCCCTCTCATTTTACACATACATACATATAAATAACCAATTAAAATCCTTTACACGTTAATTCAAAACGAAACACACATTTCTATTGGTTTAACATGCCAAACCTTTCCAACTGATATAAATGTCCATGCTATCCCCAACAAATCATGCAAAAGTCAACTGTCAACAGAGGTCAAAAGTTCAGCACTGTATAAAACACTGCTCCTCAACAAATTTGCATAAGCACTTACTTATAAGTACCAATAAAGCGAAAAGCTATCATTACAACCAACCAAGATATAAACACATATACTTGATAAATATCTGTAAAATATTTATTTTTAATTGATTTTCTTGCTCATGTACGCTTATAGAACAACTTTCAGAATTCCCACTGTACGCGCACACTAAATATACTGTAAAAAAATAGCCTTTATCACTAATTTTCTATAATTCCAGAGGACCCCATTCCCCAGGGCTCAAATCTAACGTTGCGGACCGTGGAAACAGCCCCAAGGCCTCCACGATCCCTGCCGGCTTCCCCCTTCCTGTGGGAGCCGGCATTGCTATTCCTCACAGAGAGCACCTTACATGCTTCCATTCTAATTTCAAACAAGATTTCAACAGTTTGTTATACATTTTATAAAATAATATACTACTGCACGCTAAAGCAGAAAAGTCAGCACAATTAGGATAGAATAGAAAATAGAAAAAAATATATATACTTCTACACTCAACAAACTCGTAAGCAGAGTACACAGTTTAATATAAAAGCACCCTACCACAACTAGTTTTTGAAATGCATTGTACAATAAAATGCCTCACAAAATAGGCTACATACATGGTGACTCTATAACGTCACATAGAAAAAAGAAGGCCACTTTTTTAACGCTACCAGGAAAACACAATAAAAGTACAAGGCCCAAATTTCCATTGTAGTGATTTCTTAGTTGCAGGTCTAGTTGTCAGATCGACACACACTCTCTCATGGCTGGTATACACCCACACCACACCCATTCAGCGCGTCTCTCACTACACACGTGACCCTATCAATAACAAAGATGGAGCACATGTGTTCTACGCCATTTTAGAGTTGTTCCCAACGCAACGAACAAGGGGCCCACTATTACATGCGTGGCCTCTTTGGTCACTGAGTTAGTAGTGCCCGAAGCACTGAGCAGGTCAAGAACCTGTGATGATGATGGGAGCACGAGTATGTCGTTAGCCATACAGATATCAAGACTCGGCACCCTATATTAGACGTCTTTGTTGGAGATCGTGACTATATCATGAAGAAACTGTCGCTTGCCCAAAAGGTGAGCAGTGACACTTGAGTACGCATCAGAAGGAGTCAAAGGGTTGTAGCTGACTACATACAAAAATGCGACTTAATATTTTAGACGAACGCACTCCTATATAATGTATTAATTTACATGTATAATTTTTTTTGGCAAGAGCACTAAAGTTTTTATAATCGCTGAAATGTCCAGAACATATTCACAATACAAACAGGGACATATTATCAAGAACCGGCGTTAAAATTATCGCCATTTTATCGACAGCAAACTGCCGATAAAACGGCGATAATCGGCTTGATAATTTGCCCTTGTTAATTCCCATAGAAGCCCATGTTAACACCAGAACATGAGCTTCTATGGGAAGTAACAAGGGCGAATTATCAAGCCCATTATCGCCGTTTTATCAGCAGTTTCCTGCCGATAAAACAGCGATAATTTTATCACCGGTTCTTGATAATATGCCCCCTGGTACGTACAAATATGACAATGAACATCTATAAAACCGCTATATTATCTAACTCCAAATTAATATAGCAACAATTATCAATCATAACATCTTTCTTTTAATTCCTTTTAGATGTACAACTTCACAATGGATCATGTAACAATGACGAAAACAATAGCACAAGGTGAGCAAAGAAGCTTGTTTCTGAAACAACAACTTATCTGTAAAAGGAGACAATGCAGCAGGCGCGCAAAACACACATTGGGCTAACGAGGCTTCAGCTAGGATGACATACCTTCCTGTGCCCACACACAGTCGCACCCGAGTACGTCACAGGTCTTTTAAAGACATTTTGCTTGTTAATGAGGCTTTGATGATCCCCCCGCTTACAGCTCTTGCAGCTCCACTCTTTTTTTTGTTTGAACTTAAACCCCCCCCCGAAAATTTTGACTGTGGTTACTCCCTCACATTGTTTCTCTTCCTTTTTTAAAGTTTTCGACTATACTATCTCCACTCTGCTGTATACAACCTTATCTGAATTCAAGTAGTTAACTGTCTTGATTACAGTCAATACTTCTTCCACACGTACAGCACCATCGTTCAATCACCCCGACGGCACTAGATGACAAAGAATTGAGGGCCATATTACCAAGCAATGGCGATACATTATCGCCGGTTTTTTTTTTGTCCTCATTTGCCTTACCCTCAATATGGGAGATACCAACCACCTTGCGAGTCCTTGACTTTGGAGCGGGGCCTTTTCCTTTGTAGTGTGCCAGGACGCGAGCTGGTATATTGGTGGTAGAGAGGTCCCAAAACAAGAGGGGCTTGCGCTGACTCCATCTATATATATTTCAACCTGCAGGACCAATATCGTAACTAGGCTAGACCCGGTCCAAGGAGTATTCGAGGCATAATCATAGGACCCGGGGGGAAAAAAAAAAAACGGAATACTATCTCCACTTGATCAACAGATCCCAAAAAGCCAAGTTACGTTTACTACATGATCTATTGAGGTCCGCTTTAGATGTTTCATATAGAGACGACAGCCACCCAGAGTGTGATGGGGCTGTTTTCTCTACCCAATGTATACAGATTTGCCTTCTAGCCAGTAAAGTTGCGTAGAAGAGGAAGGACCTTGCTTTGCCAGTGATGTTATCTTCCAGACCAAAGATGATAAGTGGTAGAGTTATTGACAAGGATGCATTAAAAAAAAAGTTTACGGTATTCTTCACTTCCTCCCACAACCTGGCAATGTCAGGGCAGTCCAAGAACATGTGAATGTCACAGGCTCCGATAAAGTTACATTTATTGTACTTTTTGTCGGAGAGAAATTTAGAAAGTTTCAACGGTGTTATATATGCACGATGAGCTGAAAAGAGATGATTTTGCCTTAGCCATGATGGTTTCACGATTTTATGAAGAAGACCGAAGGAGTTTAGCCACATGTCCTCGCAATGAAGGCCAGTCACCTCCCCCATAACTCATCTGGAAGGACAAACTCCCCATCAATTTCCTCCAACAACTGCCAGTACCATATGGCTACTTCTTTTCCTTCCATTGGTCATTCCACTAACCGTTCCTCCAGTATGCTAGCCTTCCCAAGATGGGCGTCTGTGCGGCGCTAGGATCTCGCCCAGCTTTCCAGTTGAATGTACTTAAATCTAGAAAGCCCGGGGCCAGCATGGTCGTATAACTCATCCCAGGCTATTAGTGATCCTTCCTTCAATAGCTGACCCCATCTTGTGATCCCGGCTTGTTCTATTATGGAAGACAGACTATCTCTCAAACATGGTGGTAGACCAGGCGAGTCCCAGATTGGGGCGAAATTAGAATAGTAAGACAACCCCAGTCTTTTTCAAATGATAAGCCAGGCATTAGTCCATGACTGTAAAATTTTAAGTTTGATTTTTTTTTTAATTTCTGACTCCCAAACTTGAACATGAATCCATCTACTGCTAGATTCGCCCCCATTAGCATAGCTCTATACATTGACCCAATAGGAATATTAGATGGCATTTTTAAAAGCATCCTAGAGTGTGACATCTGGAAGGCCCATGCATAATATAATAGATCCGGCAGAGCAAGACCTCCCTTCTCTCTTCTTCTCCTCAACTTTTTCCATGCTATCCTGGTGGATTTGTAATTCCAAATCAAGGAGTTAATTTCTCGCTGGCATTTTTCAATCGTTTTAATGTCAAATGCCATGGGGATAGCATTACAAATGAACGTGAACTTTGGAAGAATACACATTTTGACCAGATTTACCCTGCCCATTATAGAAAGTGGCAAGTGAGTCCAAGATTTTAAAAGCCTTTTACTCTCACTGTATATTCTGTCCAAATTGGTTTGTCCAATGCTGCCCACTTCTTGGGTAACTCTTATCCCAAGGTAACGCATGGAGGTTGAAATGTTTACCCCAAGTTGTATATCTGATATATTCCATGCCATTATTTCACTTTTACTCGAGTTGATGTCATAACCCGAAATATGACCAAACTCTTCTGCCCGCTGGATGACGACTGGAAATGCCTTTACTGGATCAGATGTAAAAACCAGGATATCACCTGCATAGAGTGCTACCCGCCTTTCCCATTCTCCAAAGCTAAAAGATGGAATATTAGCCTCCTCCCGCAAAAGCTGGGCAAACGGTTTGATATATAGGTTGAAGAGGAGGGGTGGAAGTGGGCAGCCCTGCCTTGTACCTCTGGTTATGTTAAAGGCTTCCGTCAAAACCCCATTGACCAACAACCTGGCCGAAGGGGCACCGTAAAGCTGGTTTATAGTTCTGCAAAAACCCTTCCCACAGTTGAATTTTTTAAGTATGCCATTAAGATAGAGCTAGTTGACCCTATCAAAAGCCTTAGTTGCATCTAAGGTGAGGGTGACTAAAGGTAGGGAAAAGGCTGTGGCGATGTCCATGGCCCCTATCAAGTCATGTGTTAAGTCTGATAGTTATCTCCCTTTAATTAATCCTTTTTGACCTTGATGAAGTATAGTGCCAATAACATTGGCCAATCTTGCTGAAATAATTGTTGTAAAAATGTTATTATCATTATTGAGCAATGATATTGGTCGATATGACCCGCAATCAAGGGGAGATTTCCCTAGTTTCGGGATGAGTACGATTGTGGCCTCCCCCCATTATTTTGGCAGTAAATCTCCTTCTACTAGGATGCCATTAAATACAGCCATCAGCACGGGGGCGATGACATTTTCCAATGATCTATAAATTTCCCCCGGCAGACCATCTGGACCTGCCGCTTTCCTTTTTTAGATTGACGAATTGCTTTCCTCACCTCGACCTCTGTTATCTCAATCTCTAGGGACTTCCTCTGTGTTGTTGAGAGGGTTGGAAGCATAATAGCTTCCAGCCATCTATCCCTTGCCTGCTGGTCATTGGGAAGATCTTCCCTATAGATCGCCTCAAAAATTCAAAAAATGCTCTACCTGTGTCTAGGTTAGTGGATCTTGCCGTGGCCTCCCCCTCTATCCTGATTTCCTTGATATATTTGAGGGCTTGGTCAGATTTTATTTTCCATGCTAAAACTTTCCATGCGGCTTCTCCGAATTGAATTGAGAAATCTTACTCGCTTCCCACCTTTTATTTACTCTCTCTTGTAGGATATTTTCCAGTTGTGATTTTAACTCGGCCAGTTTTATCTGGTCCTCTGATATTCCTGAGGACGGGTCTATTTTTAACTCTAGAAGCTTCATGTCTTGCTCTAGGCTAGCTACCCTTTCTCTATATATTTTCCGCCTATAAGAGGCTCTGTTGGTAATCTGACCTCTTAAAAAGGCCTTGAATGTCTCCCAAACTACCGCCAAGCCTGCAGAGTCCCTATTTATGTCAAAAAATGCTGAGGACTCAGCTACCAGAAATTTAACCTCTTCATCTTCGAGCAAGAGTGTCCGGTCAAACGACCAGGATGGTTGTTTAATCATGTTTTCAGATCTCAAAATGAATGTTAATGCGGAGTGGTCTGACAAGTATGATGGTAGGTAATCTATCATTGTCAGGGTGTCCTTCAAGCAATAGCTGAAAAGGGCATAATCAATTCTGGATTTATGTTTGAAGCGACTATTCCGGAAGGACACCCCTAACTTGTTACCAACTCTTTCTCTCCCCAAATCCCCCAAGCCAAGTTGTGTCATAATTGTAATAAGGGCTTGCCTAGATTTGACGGAGCTACAAGCTCTATAGTTTGTCAATTTATCCAGCCTGGGGTTAAGGACGATGTTAAAGTCCCCCATCCAGATCACCGGTTCCTGGACTGATACTAGGTGGTTCCTGACAGCATAGTGTGTATATTTTTATTTTGTTTGAATAGTTCAGAAGACTACACCGATTTTTACATAATTATGACAGTCCGAAGATTTACTTGCTGTCCTACACCTAGACAAATATATTTACAAGTGAGTACAAACATACATTACTGTGAAACAAGAAAGGAATTGAACGATTGTTTTGAATTCAAAACAATTGTTGAATGTTTTAGTTTTGAATTGCTACAAACGTTCAATTCCTTTCTTATGTAAAAATCGGTGTAGTCTTCTGAACTATTCAAACAAAATAAAAATATACATCTAAGAATTAAACACCTTAGTGTATGATTCTGCTCTAAATAAAAAAGACAGCAGAACAAAAAAACAGTGACCGGGTCCTTCTTTTCTTTTGAAAAACTAAAAAGGGCAGACAGATGAGGATTTTTTGCTATGTTAACCTTTCTTCCCCCCTCCCCTCCCACCCCCTGGGAAACCCACCCCTACTTATTCTGGCCTGGTGTCTGGCCAGATTTACGCCTACCTACAGCCTTACCCTTCGACCCCCCGCTGCTACTATGTTTAGAGGTAAGAAGCTGCTATTGTAGAACAGTATGGACGCAAAATAAAGAACCGTTAAGTATCCGAAAAGGATGTTTTGGACACTTCCTTCATTCTTTTAAGTTTTTTTTTCTACTATTGTTTATTTTTATTTTTATTCTTATTTTTTACATACCATTATTTTGTATTAGTTTAGATTTAATTGTGTTATTTATTTATTATATATATATATTTTTTTCCTTATATTATATATTTCCATTCGGATTGGTGCAGGAAGCTGGGATGACTTACGTATAGGGACATATAGGGACCTCATCAGCATCCTGTATAGAGCGGATTTGTGCATCTTGTTGTTGTACATGATCCATAGGAATGCTGGGAACCTCATCTGTACTGTGGCTCCTAATGACCTAAATGTGTCCATGCGCTGCCCCAACTCCCACTGTCTATCCAGAGTGGTTTTGGAAAGGTCTGACCGTATCTCAAAGGAGAAATCTGGGCACTTCATCGTTCTAGCTTTCAGAGCAAGATTTAGGATCTTTTCTTTAAGTGTGTAAGTCAAGAAGTTGATTAACACCTTTCTAGGTTTGGTTCTTGCCGGGTTAATGCGAAACGGGTCTCTATGTATTCGCTGAATATCCTTGTCTAATTCTTCGACTGTTTCGTCAAGGTTAAGGGAGTCCTTTAGTAGCTTAATTATAAAGCTTTTAAGGTCAGCACCTTCCTTGCCTTCTGGAATCTTCAAAAGTCGAATGTTATTACGTCTTGAGTAATTTTCCAACACTTCGATCCTTTCTCGCATGCTCTCTCCATCTCTTTGGAGGGTGTTTATTTTAGATCTAGCAGTCTCTAAATTTGTAGTCAAAAGACCTACTGAGCTTTCCAGTATTTCAGTTCTTTCACATAGGCCATCCACCTTTTGATCTAATACCTCACATGTTGCTCTTATTTCATTCTGATTCATTTTTGAGACTGCAAAATCGCGTCTTATCTCCTCCCTCATTGCAGCTATAGAGCTGACTAGGGCCTCAAGTGCGTTACCTACTCCCGGATCTTCCTGACCCCGGTCTACTGCATCCCGCTTCGTCTCCTTTCCTGATGTTGTTGCGTTTTGTGTCCCTTCATCTACCGTTTTGTCTTGTTGAATAGATGCTTTACTGACAGTGGCAGTCTCTATGTCCATTAACGAGTCAAGCGGGATAGCAACTAAGGGAGCCTCGGGCGCTACCACTTCAGAGGACGGGGTAGAAGAGAAGACCGACCTGAAAATAGCAGTAGATATACCCTGCCTATCCTGCTTATCCTGCTGCAGGCCTTCTCCCCTAGATGCTGCCATATCCTGCGTAATCTCTAACACTTGGGGCAGAGCTTTGAAATAAGAGCGCAGTGATGGAGTTATACCCCCTGGGATTTTCAGATATTTATTTTTAGTCTTTTTCTGCCTAGTATTTTTATTTCCCTCCTTCACAGTCTCTCCCTTGGTCTCAACTAACCTTATTTTGGACTCCTAACCTATCTTTGGAGCCAACCCCAAGGTGCACTCTGGGACCTGTAGTTTGCTCTCGTCCAACCTGGGCCCCTTACCTCGATTCCTTGTCTTACTCCTTGTGATCCTTACTTGCAGGTCTTTACTTCTATTACTGCTTGTATTGAACCCGTCCCTGGTCAAATCAAACACCTTACTTTCAGGTGAAAAAAAGGCTCCCCGATCTTTTGGCTCCTCCGAGTCAACTGCCACACTGACTGTTTCTGGCGCCGATGTTTCTCCTGTAAGGGGAGAGCTTTGAAGGGCTGTGTCCTTCAGCATTGTTCCCCCTCCTCTTCTGCCGATTGAGATTGCAGTGCTGAACCCCCGAGCAGCGGCTGCGCCTAAACTCCACGGCTGCCCGCCTCCAACATGGGAGAAAGGTGGAGGCTGGAGAGGGAGGTACCGCCGGCACACACATTCACCGAATCCTGCTGTTTAATGCTCAATATTTTCGGAATAAGCAAGCTCTGTCACAAGAGCTCTCTGCGGGTCAAATCCTTCGGCATAGCTCCGTGATCTACAGAGCAGCGGTGCAGGGTCTCGGGAGGTTGCTCGGAGTGCGCGGACCGCTCTAGCTAACGGCCGCCATGTTTCCCCCCATCTCCATTATCGCCACTTTTATCGTCAGGAAACTGCCGATAAAGCGGCGATAATGGGCTTGATATTATGCCCTGTGAATTCCCATGATTTTTAGGAAAACAAGGGGGACCCAGCGGGTAACTATGAACCATGGGTATCAGTTAGGTTTTAAGGAACACTGGTTCTTAGCTTTTTTGAAAATAGAACAGTTATTATATAGAACACAGTAGGCTGCTATATGCTTAACTTCCTTGTCCAGCCGGGCAAGGAATTTATTTATCAACAGATAAAAGATAATTAGTTATAATACATTTCTACAACAGTAGCAAGACACAATCCTGTGCCATACCGGGAGGAAAAAAGAAAATAGAAAAGGGTGAAAGGGGTGTTTCAGGCAAAGGAAAAGAGCAGGCAGGGTACTGTTATGAATTAAGAATGTTGACAGTATCGCCTGGAGTAGTACATACAACCACAAATATAAATTATTTTCATGTATGGCCACTCATGGGTGTCGATGTTTCGATCCCTTGCTCAATTAATAAAGGGGATCATCTTCAGGACTTAAGTTAAGTAGTTTTGCCTGAGTTAAGAATGCCTCTTGGTGGCGGTATCGGGTCGCGAAGCTGGTGGCGCCGCCGGGGCTTTGAAAGTGAAGCAAGTTGGTGATATCAATTCCTTGGGCTGAATGGTTGGATGCCCGTTATTTACTTCGAAATACGATTTGTACAGCTTCTTGTTGTGCCGTTTGTTGGACCCGTGAGCGGCGTAGATCCGAACGTTGATAACGATATTGTTCCAACTGGGCTGAATGTTTGGATGACCGTTATTTACTTCGAAACAGGATTTGTACGGCTTCTTGTTGTGCCGATTGTTGGACCTGTGGGCGGCGTGGATCCGAACGTTGATAACGATATTGTTCCAACTGGGGAGAGTTAAGGACGGGAGGCTCGATGGCCGTCGCCACGGTGCGGTCGATACCGTAGATGAGCAGCGAGTAAAGAATGAGCTCGTGGTGATAGCCGGGGTGCCTGGTCCTACTGCCGGTGCATTCCCATAGCAGCCCAGGTTCTTGTGTTAACCTGGGCTGCTATGGGAATTCGCAAGGGCATATCAGCAAGCCCATTATCGCCGCTTTATCGAAAGTTTCCTCCCGATAAAAGAGGTGATAATATATCACCCTTGCTTGATAATATGGCCCTTTCCTTCCAAAACAACAACAAATTATTTGTGAAAGGAAAGAATGTATAATTACCGCCAAGAAGTGACAACAGATAGGTTACAACAGTCTGACAAACAGATTTACAGGCTTATTACGCCACAGGGAAGGAGCGAAACTGAGCAGGCCATTGTTTTGGAGAAATTCGTGAAGATTCGTCCACCAGCGCCAAAGTTATTCCCAATAGAATGTTGTGGGTTTCCTATGAAAAGTAGGTCCTAACTATAACTACCTACTGGCGACCGCCAATAGGATATATATATATATATATATATATATATATATATATATATATATATATATATATATATATATATATATATATATATATATATATCTATATATATATATATATATATATCTATATATATATATATATATATATATATAGATATATATATATATATATATATAGATATATATATATATATATATTCCACTCCTTCCCTGAAAGTTTGGGGGTGATTTGTCAAGTGGGGGCTGAGAAAAAAGGGGGGTCCCAAAACATGTTTTCCCCATGCAATTTTCCATAGGGACCTTTAGCCACCGCTACAGCCTGAACGGCTGAACGGAATTTTACCAAATTTGGCAGAGAGGTAGAGTTCTGTTCACAGATTCTGCTTTTTGTTAAATGGTATAAATCCGTTCAGTAGTTCCTGAGAAAATCAAAAGTAAAACCATAGTGATATCTAGAGACGAAGTACTGTACTCGTACGTAAATCCGTACAATTACGAGCACAAGCTGCATGTTGATTGGATGTCAACTGTCTGTCAACACTCCAAACCATGAAGCGTTGGCAGCCATCTTGTGCATCGGTAGAACCGAGTCACAAGAAAACAGTAAAACAAAGTTGAAAAATAAGGAAAGGGGGCAGGGTAGAAACATCCTGACCCTCTAGGCCTGCTTAGGGGGTCCCACATGGATTTTTAGGCCCAACATTTTTTTTATAAGAAATCGCAGGGTACTCGTATGGTACTCGTACGCGGTGGAAAAGTAAAAAAAATAGAAGTCCGTTTTATTCTAAATTAGTCCCCGGGGGGCCAAATATCGGGGGCAATTTTTTTTTCATAATGGTGGGCCCAGAGGAGTCTCCCTACTCCGGGGATCGCCATCCCTCAGGGCTTTAACTATATGTATGCGGGGGGCTTATGGTCCCCCGGAACCCCGGGGATTCGCCAGTCCCTGGGTCCTCTTTTTATTTCAAAAAAACTGTGTGGGGGGTTTCAAGACCCCCCACACACCCCGGGGACCGCCACCTCCCCTGGGCTCTAATATAGAAAATAGGGGGGACGGACCACCCAGTCCCGGGGACTATCACCCCTCGGGGTTGTTGAATGTTGGGAGAGGAGGTGCGCGGCCCCTTTCCCGGAGCCTTTGATGGCCCTGGGGACCTCCACCTTTCAGGGCCGGCTTCTGCAGTGTCCCGGGGTGCCTATAGTGCCGCCTTTTGCAGTGCCCGGGGTGACGAAAAACAATGCCGGCTCCCGAAGGATGCGTGGAGCCGGATGGGACCGTGGGGGCTTTGGAGCTCATAAAAAACAGTTCTTTTCAGAACTAACTTTACTGGTCAAAAAAAGAGCTATATTTTTATGATAGTATGTAAAACTTTCCGTTTTTTTTCTGCACCAGTTGTACTCTCTACGCATGCGCAGCCTCGTTTCCAAGCCCACGCTTCTTTGTTTTTCTTCAAGTTCTCCAAGCAAACCTCTCCTCATTTCAGGTATTACATTTTCCACTTTCTTCTGCTGGGTCGTGTTCCTCATCCGCTGCTATACTTTTGTAATATATTAATAATCATATTCTATTTATATTTATTTGAAACATATTGCAGCGGCACCAAACGGTAATTACATACTCCGTCCTCCACCATTTTAGTAGTTTTCCTCGGTTATTTTTATTATACCTGCTACTTTCAATTTACCCCGCCTATCTTCTCTGTGATCCATGAGATTTCCTGCCACAGACACCACAGTGTTTGTCCTTGGCTTCCGATCTTATCAGACTTGGTCACAAGCATACCTAAAAACTAATTTGAAGCACGTAAGGCACAGCCATTACAACGTGTGACCATCACCACAAAGCAATTACCGTGATTATGCCTTTATCATGCGTGGTAAATGTATAGTAGTTGTAAAAGCATGCATGCTAAAGGCATGCGTGGTAAAGCCATATGCGTGGTTATGACCGCGTTGTAATGGCTGTTTCTCCCCAGGACACTGCAGTAACCGGGTCTGGGTGTGGCGGACTCCAGGGCATCAGGCGTTGGGCCACGCAGCCTCCCTCACACAATATAGAAATCTCCGGGGGTGGTCGTTTTCGAGGTTTGAGGGGCGTCATTGAGGCCCACACAGTTAATTTTGTAGGGGGGTAGGTTTGCACGCAAAAATGTTGCAAGAGGTTTGTAAATGGGGTACACATTGTTTTGTTTTACTTTGATTTCCTTTCTATGTTGTAGTCCATCCAGAGAAAATATAACTTTTTGTACAGCCAGTACTTTTCAACCCTACTGTCAAACATCTTACTATAGTACTTCAAATTATAAATATTATTTTTGTTGTGGACTGTCCCCCCAAAAAAAACAAGTATATAGTTTTTTATTAACTTTTATTAAAACAACAATAACTGTAAACGTAACTTAAAGATAATATAATAAACAACTAGAAAAATAACTTTAATAAAACAGTATTATAAACAAATTGTGATGTGGACTCCAAAAGATGTTGGGTAGGTAATCTGCAAAACAAAAAAGAAAAAAATAGTTTAAAGTTATGTAGATGTGACTAAATAAGGTGAAGCATTACAAGTGAAGGTAACACTACGATTTTACGTGTGCAGTGTGCCTAGTACATTTCACTTCTGTTATAGTCCCGGCGTTCAAGTGGTATCTATGTGTAAGTGCGTACTGCGTTACTGACACAAAAGTGGCACAACGGGATTGTAAATACGCTGATTTATTTCTAATGCATTGCAATGGAGGCATTGTATATCTAGGCCGCTGTGCTTACCTTGTATAAACACTGCGGCCACCAGAGTTCACAACTTCAATTCAACTCTGCTTCTACACGTCAAAGTAGACAGCAGTGTGTATAACTTTAAAAGCGAAAGAGAAATGATGTCACAGAGAGTGAGTGAGAGAAAGAGAGAGAAAACAACATTAAAACTGTCTCGTAGTCAGGAGTTGAGATTTTTTTCTTGAAAAGTCAGACTCAGATTTACAAGCTCCTTGCGCCACTTGTCCCATGTTAAAAGTGACACAAAAGTGGCACAATAAGCTTGTAGATCTGTTTCTCAAAATGCTGTAACCGATCTGTTGTCACTGCTCGGAGGTAATTATACATTTCTACAGAGTCAAGCTGCTGCATACTACCCACTCTCTCCTTTCACAAATAATTTGTTGTTGTTTCGGGAACAAAATTCTTTGCTCACCTAGTGCCATTGGCCTGATTGAAAGAGGGTGGTCTATGTGTCGAAGAAGCCTTTACTGTAACAAAGAGAGTTAACCACTTCAACTCAGATAAGGTTGTATACAGCAGACTGGAGATAGCAGCATCCAAAACTTTAAAAAAGAAAGAGAAACGATGTGAGAGCGTAAGAAAGTGAAAGAGGGAAAAAAGGACATTAAAACGTGGGAGAGACACACACGACAGGGGGGGTGCCTGAAGCCAGAGGCGCACCCACAGTCAAAAATATCGGCGGGGGGCTAGAAAAAAATTTCGGAGGGGCTTAACTTCAAGCAAAAAGAAGAGTGGAGCTGCAGGGGCTGTAAGCGGGGGACATCAAAGCCTCATTAACAAGCAAAATGTCTTTAAAAGACCTGTGAAGTACTCGGGTGCGACTGTGTGTGAGCCCAGGAAGCTATCTCATCCTACCTGAAGCCCCGTTAGCCCAATGTTTGTTTTGTGCACCTGCTGTATACTACACATTGTCTCCTTTCGCAGATAACTTGTCGTTCTTTCGTAAAATAGCTTCTTTGCTTACCTTGTGCCATTGCCATCATCCTTGTTACATAATCCATCCTGAAGCTCTACATCTAAAAGATATTAAAAGAAAGATGTTATGATTGGTAATTGTTACTATATTAATTTGGAGTTAGATAACATTGCGCTTTTATACACGTTCCTTCTCAGGTTTAAAGTCTTTATTTCGATTAAAAAAAATCATAAAAGACAATTAATAACAAACATTAATTAGCAATAAATTCATTAACAATAAAAAAGCATTAACAATGTAAAGACAGTCCTGAGTCAAATTTTCCTTGAGGGGAAAAAGGATTACAAATAAATTACAAACAATAAAAAAAAAAAAGAAGAGGCATATACCATCGGTGTGTTAAGAAAAAGGTCTAAGTTAGACTAATGTTTTGCCCTCAGTATCCAGGCCCAGCCCAGGTATTTGGCCGTACACACTGTAATAACTTCTAGTGTGTTAGTTCTTAATACATGAATGGCCTCCTCAGATTTTCTAATGGGCAGGCGCTGAAACAATGGTTTTAGCCCTTTAGCCCTAGGAGCATGGTATCTGGGACAAGCAAACAGAAAATGGCCCACTGTTTCCTTATGTCCTGGGCACCATTTACAATGATCCGTGGTACTTGATGGCCATTTTTTCGTGAAGGTGTTCAATGGCAATGAGCCCACCCTGAACTGGTGAAAGAGTTTCCTGTCTAAGGATTTGGAAACCTTATACCAATATTGTTCACGAGATGGGTCCAGCTTGAAGGAAAGGAACCTGCCCGTGAGGTTGGTAGAACTAGAGGCATTGATTCTAGTCAAACGAAGCATAGACCAATACAATTCTTTTAATGCCAATTTGGAAGGGAAGGTAACGGTGGCAGGGGATATCCATAACTGCTCTAGGCCCATATCCATCAGGATGGATTTTACCGTTTGGAACCAGGGAATTTTCTCCGATCCCCTGATTGACCTAACTTCTGCTACCCCGTTTGCAAATAGTGTAAGCTCGGGGGAGGTCCATAGGCGCCTCCAGAAAGCAACCAGTCTAAATCTGGCCATCTCATTAATCGGAGGGCATCCTAAGTCCAGGCAGAGGGGAATAGAAGGGGACGACTGTGGCAGGCCTACCAAATTTCGGAGGAATTTACACTGTATTTTATACAGACCCGTAAGATCCATATGGCCCCACAAATCTGCACCATATAGGATCGCAGGATTGATTTTAGCATCATAGATTTTAAGAGCTGGGGTGACCCGCTTGGTGATAGATTTCCTTTGCTCGCTAAGGAGGCAGCCAGTAAGTCGGGCAAACTTGAGATGTTGAGCATCAACTTGTGCTTTCCACTTCAGGCGACTATCTAGCGTGACCCCCAGATAGATCATGTTCTCCACTTGATCCAACTTGATTCCACCCATACTAACTGAGCTCCGGACAGGGCAGTTCTTAGTTAGCACCATGAATTTGGATTTTCCCACGTTCACCTTAAGGTCGCTGATGACACAGAACTCCTCAAAGCGGTCTAGGGCCCGCTGTAATCTGCTGCGTGTTCTGGAGAGGAGTAGGGTGTCATCAGCAAAGATGAGCATTGGGAAACGCTGTCCTGCCAACATAGGGGCATCTGTCGGGGTCGATTCAAAAAATTTGACCACTTGGTCAATGAACAGTAAGAAAAGGGTAGGTGCCAATACGCACCCCTGACAAACACCTCGGGTGACAGGGAAAGGTTCGGTCACTTGGCCCTGTCCTCCCCATCTTACCCTCGCAAAGTTCTCCTCATGCAATTTGACTATCAGGTCGAGCAATTCTACAGGCATCCCTAGATTCCTCAAGACTCCCCACAGTTTGTCCCTCGGGACTAGATCGAAGGCGGACTTCAGATCAATGAACGCTGCGAAGATGGTACCGCCGCCAAGCTGCACCACCTTCCAGTAGATCAGACAAAATCTGAACACCTGGTCGATGGTGCTTGTTCCCGATCTGAAGCCCGCCTGCATGGGAGATAAAATGTCCTCCATTTCGATCCAGCCTTGGACCCTACCCAAAACCATGCGAGCAATGAGTTTTTGCATAGAGTCGGGCGGTACTTTCCCGGATCAGACCTACTGCCCTTTTTATAGATCGGTAAGATCTCCGCCCCCCTCCAAGATTTAGGTATTCTTGCACCTGCGGCTATGGAATTTGCCACCTTGATGATATATGGTATCCACAGGGCGGGGTTGGCTTTAAATAGATCGGCGGGTATAAGATCCATACCTGGAGCTTTCCCTCGCATAGTGCAATTTAGTGCCAGCTCGACCTCACCTTCTGTGAAGATGATTGTCTCGCTTTGGGTAGTAGGTTGGTATGTCGTTTCCAAAATACTGGAAGGCGTAGAAACCTCGCCACAAAACTGAGTTGAGTAGAAAGTCACCCACACGTTAGGGGGCACATGGTTTGAAGGAATACGTGCGTCCGGGTCCTTCCCCCACTTAACTAATTCCCAGAATTTAATGGGGTTATTGGACAAGGAGGCTTCCAGTAAATCTAGCCAATACTTGTCCTCCCACTCCAGTTTGGCTTCCCTCTGTATTTTCCTATAGGTCTGTCTAGCCGCTTTCACTAAGCCCATATTCCGAGACTTGACTGTTTTAACCAAGTCAGTGTGGGCTACCCTGCATTTTTTGTTGTACCATTTCTGGGGGCGGGTAGATGCCTTGTGGTTTCCCTGCCGGCAAGGTTGCGAAAGCAGAGATTTTAAATCGTCAAAACAGCGATTATGCAAATTAATAGTAAGCACATCTATTTCAGAGTTGTCCCCCAGCTCGGCGTGGGTCAGCATTTCATTATAAGTATTATTTACCACGCTGAAAATCTTATTCCTCAGTGCCTCATCCTCCTCAACTTTTGACCATTTAAGCCTCTTCCTATCATTTGTTAAATAGGTGTCCCCCATCTGTGAGGTACCGGGTCCTGCTAGTCTCACTAATCCTGGCAACCCTAGTTGCAGGGTCAGAGGGTTATGGTCACTTTCTGGACGGGATGATACCTCCATGTCCACCAACAGGGGCCAGTCTCCTACTTTCAGTAGGATATAATCAATGCGGCTTCTTCTTAACCCATTATCAAATGTGCATTTGGCTTCCTGATCAGATTTTGTCCGACCATTACAGGCCCGAAAGCCACTATTTAGACAAAAGGCCGTCCAATTCACCGCTGCCTCAGTGGCGGGTACCGGTTTGATGGACAGCAGGTCGGGTATGCCCCATACTGCATCCTCCGCTGAACCCCAACAGTCCCCTGGGTCTAGTAAGGGTTCAAAACAACAATTTAGGTCCCCAGCAAGGAGAGTAACGCTATTGCTATCTAGGGCTGCTAGAATAGGGTCCAGGGCCTCCAGCAAAGGTGGCGTACGGCCGCCCGGCAAACCACGTGCATATATGTTGAACAGGATCAGGTCCCGATATCCAGACCTGCTCAATTTAACTATGAGGAGGTCCGGATTTTGTACACATATCTCCGTGGTGTGATATCCCAGGGATTGTTTCACCCAAATCAGTAGCCCCCCTGAGGCCCTCCCTTTAGCATTTCCAGTAGTGCTTCGAGTAGCTGCTTTATAAAAATTAACATAGCCATGCCTAAAGATTGGGTCAGTGGCCCAAGTTTCCTGGAGTAAGATGATATCAAATTTCTCCATGAACTCCGGCCAGTCCTCAGAATGGTTACGACTTTTGACCCCAGCAATATTCCAGGACACAAGGGCAAGAGTTTCCAATGTGGGTACCACTGCAGGGGCCACCCCCTCTAAGACTACATGCTGATCCGGTCCAGCCTCAACAGCCCACCCATTTTCAGATCTTACAACGACGTTCTGACTATGTTCTTTCAACGTTGTGGTGGTTCCCCCTACCCTATACGATTGTGCACCCAACCCAGTTAATACTGGGGCCCTCTTACACTCCTCTGCCATAATTGTAGACTGTGGGGACTCCTGACCATGCCACCAGCTCTCTACCCAAGGGTCAGCTTTTTCTACATGGAGTTTTGGAAGTCAATCAATGGCCTCAAGATCAGACAGAGGACCAAAATGATTAAATAGGGGAGGGAAAAATGGTAGTTGCGGTGTCCTTATCCTGGGGTAGCTCCTAAAGGTGGGCCGACCCTGTTTGGGGGCCTTCAGGGCGAGAGCCTGTCTTTGTGGATAGAAATATGAGAGGTCTAGGGTCTGGACGTCCCTCTGCCTAGCAAACCTGGCTTCTCTACAGATTGTGTCCACTACCCATGGATCCCTGAACGATATTAAAATACAGTCACCCTCCAGATCTTTGCTACCCTGGCCCACCCAGTCAACCCTTCTCACAAATAAGATTTCTGTGGGCGAAGAAGGGGGTAGGGGTCTATTTTTATTCAGCCAGTAAATGACCTTGTTACGCAGGTCATCATGAGTCTCCCTTTTGCCAGATTGTTGTGGGGCTACACCAGTCAGTACCATGGTGTATGGTGTGGCCTCTATGGGGATATCAACCCGGGGTGTTGGATGTCTGGAGTGATTTCCCACCAAAGGGTTTTGAATACTATGTTGATTTACTGGGGGGCCATGTGAGGAATGGCTATGGGTGGCTGTGCCAGGTTTTGGCAGGGAGGGTGGTTTGGTTGTGTTACGTCTAGTGGGGGTTGACCTAACCAGTTTATTCACGGGTTTTGTCAAGTGGGTACGTTGGGGCAAGGTCTCTGGTACCTTGCTTGGAATATTTTTAGAAACACCAACCCTGTTTAATCTATCAGTTGCTGTCCCTGGGGGTTTATTGTTGCTGGGATTGCCATTAACAGTATTCGGAATGTTCTATATTTTTGGGACAGGGGGAAGAGGTTTAGCCCCCCCTGAATTAATACCAGGCATAGACAATAATATGGCAGAATTTGCATTGACTACAGCCTCCAGTGCATCTATTTTCAATGTCATTAATCTAGTCCGCTCCAAGACAGGTAATAAAAGGTTTTTCATCAGAGCCTCTATCTTAGCCAGCAGGGAATCATCGCTGCTTAGGCATGTTGGGCAGGGGTTTGAGGAGCCTAGGGAGATGAGGGAGGGGCATATAGCATTAGACAGTGTATTGGTACATTGTGTTTCGCTGGGGCGAGGATTACCAGCGGTTTCTTTTAATTTGGGCAACTTACTTTCTCTCCCACCCTTGTAGCTCGTGTCTTGTTTTCTCTTCCTTGAGACCTTGACTGTACCCAGAGAGTCTATGTGGACTGGGTCATTAGAGACTGCTTTGAGTGAATCAGGGGGTAAGTCAACAGATTCCGAGCTATATTCGGAATTTTGACTGTCCTGAGTATTAATTTCCCCAGTCATTTCATGATCATCTGATGGGTGAACAGGAGGAGGTAATGTGTGTGCAGAAAGGTCAGTCCCCTCGCTATCCATATGAACTATAGCCTCCGTAGTGTCTAGATGTATACAATTAAAAGCTGCGTGTGCTTGTGCATGAGACACGGGGCTTGGAATCTTGGCCAGCCTACCCAGTGAGGAACGTTTTCCGCTGACCAAGTCAATGGAGAGACGTTTTTCCACCATTGCAATTTCCTTTTCTAGGATACCCGTGGCACGTGTGATAAAGGCGTCCAGTGGACCCGAAACCACTCCTGAGGGTGTTTGAATTTGGACATTACGTGTTTTACCAGACCTTAAAACCATGATTTCTAAAAAGTACCAACTGCAGTAATCCGAGCAACACACACTCTTTACACAAATAAGATGATAACTTAATAGTCCACTCAGTCAGTGCAAAGTCTCTTATGGCCTTCCAAACTATGGGACACCAGATCGCCTACCTTACTTGTTTCACAACTAGCCAAGAGATATGGGCCGGGGCCGTCCTCTGCCGTCCTCGAACGGCCTCAAACGGCCCGCTCTTAGCCTGGTCTTTGCTCCGGGCTGCGTCCCCCGCTGCGGGAGGAAAGGTCCCAAATATACCGGCGTACAGGGAGGTGGGCGGGCCGCCAGGGAGAGCGGACCGGAAGTTGTAACCGGTCTAGCAGGGACTCCTGGGTAATGGAGTCCCTGACGCTCGCAGCCCTGCAGCCCTCAGCCACTGATGACAGAGTCTGCCCCCTGGAAGTCCTGGGCAGATGCCCCTTGCTTTCTCCGGCGATGCGGCACCCGCGGAGCGGGTGCGGCGAGGTCCGGTGTCAGCTGACACAGAGTACGGTGAGCGCGTCCTAGAAGTGCGCTGTCTGCTAGGTAGACGAGTGAACAGGAAACCCACTGGTGATTTTGCAGGTGAGGGTTTAAAGGCACTTCAGGTGTGGGTTGGGCCGGCCGCCAGGGAGAGCGGACCGGAAGTTGTAACCGGTCTAGCAGGGACTCCTGGGTAATGGAGTCCCTGACGCTCGCAGCCCTGCAGCCCTCAGCCACTGATGACAGAGTCTACCCCCTGGAAGTCCTGGGCAGATGCCCCTTGCTTTCTCCGGCGATGCGGCACCCGCGGAGCGGGTGCGGAGAGGTCCGGTGTCGGCTGACACAGAGTCCGGTGAGCGCGTCCTAGAAGTGCGCTGTCCGCTAGGTAGACGAGTGAACAGGAAACCCACTGGTGATTTTGCAGGTGAGGGTTTAAAGGCACTTCAGGTGGGGGGTGGGCCGGCCGCCAGGGAGAGCGGACCGGAAGTTGTAACCGGTCTAGCAGGGACTCCTGGGTAATGGAGTCCCTGACGCTCGCAGCCCTGCAGCCCTCAGCCACTGATGACAGAGTCTGCCCCCTGAAAGTCCTGGGCAGATGCCCCTTGCTTTCTCCGGCGATGCGGCACCCGCGGAGCGGGTGCGGCGAGGTCCGGTGTCAGCTGACACAGAGTCCGGTGAGCGCGTCCTAGAAGTGCGCTGTCCGCTAGGTAGACGAGTGAACAGGAAACCCACTGGTGATTTTGCAGGTGAGGGTTTAAAGGCACTTCAGGTGGGGGGTGGGCCGGCCGCCAGGGAGAGCGGACCGGAAGTTGTAACCGGTCTAGCAGGGACTCCTGGGTAATGGAGTCCCTGACGCTCGCAGCCCTGCAGCCCTCAGCCACTGATGACAGAGTCTACCCCCTGGAAGTCCTGGGCAGATGCCCCTTGCTTTCTCCGGCGATGCGGCACCCGCGGAGCGGGTGCGGCGAGGTCCGGTGTCGGCTGACACAGAGTCCGGTGAGCGCGTCCTAGAAGTGCGCTGTCCGCTAGGTAGACGAGTGAACAGGAAACCCACTGGGGATTTTGCAGGTGAGGGTTTAAAGGCACTTCAGGTGGGAGGTGGGCCGGCCGCCAGGGAGAGCGGACCGGAAGTTGTAACCGGTCTAGCAGGGACTCCTGGGTAATGGAGTCCCTGACGCTCGCAGCCCTGCAGCCCTCAGCCACTGATGACAGAGTCTACCCCCTGGAAGTCCTGGGCAGATGGCCCTTGCTTTCTCCGGCGATGCGGCACCCGCGGAGCGGCGAGGTCCGGTGTCGGCTGACACAGAGTCCGGTGAGCGCGTCCTAGAAGTGCGCTGTCCGCTAGGTAGACGAGTGAACAGGAAACTGTTCCTTCTCACATTTCTACAAACTGTTTGTATTGGTAATATTCCGGACATTTCAGTGATTATAAAACGTTCCTGCTATTAGAAAAAAATGTGTACATGTAAATGAATAGACTATATAGGAGTGTGTTTGTCTAAAATACTAAGTCGCGTTTTTGTATGTAGTCTGTTACAACCCTGACTCCCTCCAATGCGTACTCAAGCCTCATGCTCACCTTTTCGTGGTGTCAATATTATAATATAAAAAGACACTATATATAAGGTGAAAGGAGCCAGAAAAGGAACAATGTTTGTTATAATCTATCTGTTTCTAAAAACAAGCTGCTGATGTTACAGAGAAAAAGCGAAAAACATACAATAACATTTTTTTCTACAGATAAATGTTTAAATATTGACAAATAGCCACAAAGTATAACTAAGTACTGTGCCTAAGCCATATTGAAGCAACTAGCAACTCCAGAATATGTTTGTTGGCGCAAAAAGAGAATCTGATGCTAGAAAACGGAACCTGCAACATAGATTGGCGACTCAGAAATAATTCACGAAAACGAAACTAATTGCACAGTAGGTGTGGTTTATATAGTTTTTGGTTGTTTAGTAGTCTACGGAAGGAAGCTGTGGGTCTGCCTATTTAGATGGCACATTTTGCAGTTTACACGTGCTCACGTTTTAACTGTTTTTCTTCTGCACGTGTTCTGAAAAATTACAAACTGTGAAGCTGTAAAGCTTTCGATTTATTTTGATCGTAACACGAATAAGGTATTATTATCTACATACGTTGGAGAATTTAAAAAGTGTTACTCGTTAAAATGTGTTCTTTGCATTCTCATTATTAAAAACATGTAAATAGAAGACATAGAAAAATATCGTTATCATGGAAGAAAAAGAAAAGATTAATATTTGTGATTATTATGCTTCTTAATATAAAACATGCTAGCATTTGTAAACCGTAAACCTACCCTCGGAAAGGTGTGCTGGTGCTTGGGGAAGATTAATAAATAATAAATGCCCTTTTGTATGCACCTGCAAACTTGGCTTTTAAACTTTCAATTGCACCGTCTGTATCTTTACAATTCCTCCAAACATTCTGCTACTGCTATTTTAGTATTGTAGTGAGCCATACAGCAGTATGTGTTTATCTATACACTGTTTTAAAAGTGAAGCAGTTATACATTCAGCTCGACACTTTCCTTGGACAACTGTACTCATTCAGCCACTACCCAAGTAGTCATGCAGCAAAGTAGGACTAAGGGATGGACTGCTTCAAACACCTATAGATAATAAATGCACTTTTCTATGCATCTGTAAAGTTGACTTTTAAACTTTCAATTGCCCAGTCTATATCGTTACACTTCCTCCAAACATTCTGCTACTGCTATTTTAGTATTGAAGTGAGCCATACAGCAGTTTGTGTTTATCTATACATTGTTTTAAAAGTGAAGCTGATATATATTCAGCCAGACACTCTCCTTGCAGAACTGTAAGCATTCAGCCAGTTCTCAAGTAGTCATTCACGAAAGTAGGCCTAAGGGCATGAACTGCTTCAAATCTGTATAGACTATGCATGCACTCTTGTATGCACCTGCAAACTTGCCTTTTAAATCTTCAATTGCCTAGTCTGTATCCTTACAGTTCCAATAAACACGTTCACACTTATGTTTCAGTATTGTAGTGAGCCATACAGCACTATGTGTTTATCTATACACTGTTCTAAAAGTGAAGCTATATACATTCAGCCAGACACTCTTCTTGGAGAATTGTAACTATTCAGCCAGTACCTAAGTACTCATGAAGCAAAGTGGACCTTAGGGCATGGACTGTTTCAAACCCCTACAGACTATGCATGCACTGTTCTATGCACCGGAAAACTTGTCTTTTATACCTTCAATTCCCCAGTCTGTATTCTTTCACTTCCAACAAACTCTCTGTGATTGCTGATTCATTTTTGTACTGAGCTATTCAGCAGAATGTCCTTATCTGTGCACTGTGCTAAAAATGAAGCTCCTATAGATTCAGTCATGCACTCTCTTTGAAGAACTGTAATCATGCAGTCAGTACCCAAGTAATTATGGAGCAAAGTAGGCCTTAGGCCTTAAACTGCTTTAAACTCCTATAGACTATGTTTGCAGTCTTCTATGGACCTGCAAACTTGTCTTGTATTCATTCTTTTCCCCAGTTTGTATTCTTATACTTTGAGCAAACACTCTGTCATTGCTGGTTCAGTATTGTACTGAGCTATTCAGCAGAATGTCCTTATCTATGCAGTGTGCTAAAACTGAAGCTCTTATAAATTTAGTGAGTCACTCTCCTTGCAGAACTGTAATCATCCAGTCAGTACCCAAGTAATCATGGAGCAAAGTAGACATAGGCCATGGACTTCTTTAAACCCCTATAGATGATGTTTGTAGTCTTTTATGTACCTGCAAACCTGCCTTTTATACCTTCAATGTCCCTGTCTATATAGTTACAATTTAACCAAACACTCTCACAATACTGTTTCAGTATTGTAGTGAACCATACAGCAGTATGTGCTTAACTATACACTGTTCTAAAAGTGAAGCAGTTACACATTCAGCTTGACACTGCTTGGAGAACCCTTATCATCCAGTCAGTACCTAATTATTCATGTAGTAAAGTAGGCCTTAGTATATGGACTGCTTCAAACTCCTATTTAGTATGCATGTACTCTTCTATGCACCTGAAAACTTGTACCCCCAGGGACCCCCAGTATTCAAGGGATTTAGTTCCCCCTCTGCAAACGCGCCCGGGTGCTGCGTTGCAGAGCGGTGTAATGAGGCCATGCCCCTTTTTACACCTCTCTGCAACACAGCCCCCTGGCGCATACTGGAGGTTCCTGGTGGGCTAGTTGGCCCCCAGGGACCCCCAGTATGCAAGGGGACCTAATCCCCCAACTTAGAACACGCTACAGGGGGCGTTTGCACAGTGGTGAAGGTAGGGGACAGGGCTTGAGGTGATGTGAGTGCAAACATGCCCTGTGGCACGTTTTAAGTTGGGGAATTAATTCCTCTTCAATCCAGAGGTCCCCTAGGGGGCCACTAGTCCAACAGGTATCTCCACTAAACGCCACGGAGCTGTGTTGCAGAGTTTTGTAAAAAGGGGGCGTGCCCTCTGAACACCTCTCTGCAACGCAGCTGCCTGGCGCATACTGGAGGTACCTGGCGGGCTAGTTGGCTCACAGGGGACCTCAGGATTGAAGAGTAATTAATTCCCCAATCTAAAACTCGCCACAAGGCTTGTTTGCACACATGTTACCTCAGGCCCCACCCCCTTCCTTCACTATTGAGTAAAATATTCCTGTAAAATCGCCGAACTACGAATTCCGATTTACTCACCTGTTATCAAAAGAAAAGTCAGTGCTACATCTTTGAGCGCACTACTGATCCTGAAAAGTAATTCTAACCATACGGACTGAAACTTGAATTTCCTTCCATAGGCTAACATTGACTGGTTTCACTTGGAAAATTTTCTAAGTGTGGAGTTTTGTAACTTTAAAAAATTCCTCAAAAATCAGTCGAACTACGAATTCCAATTTACTCACCTGTTATCAGGAGATACCTCAGTGCTGCATCTTTCAGCTCACTACTATTCCTGAAAAGTAAATGTAACTGTACTTACCAGTAACTTTAATTTTCTTCCGTAGGATATCATTGCCTGCTATATAAAATATATATAAATTAAAAAAATATTAAATAAAAAATAAATATTACAATTTCAATATTTTTAAAAACATTTTTTTTTCAATTTATATTAAAAATATGTAATGTAATTTAAAAAATAAAATATCTAAAAATAAATACTTTAAAACAATGTAGTAAATTAGTATAAAAATATAACAATTAATACATTTAAAAATTATCATTTACAAAACCTTTGAAATTCACTGAAAAAAACATAGGTTTCAGCCACGTTATAGTTAGGAATTAGCATTTAAAAAACCTTTGAAATTCACTGAAAAAACCATAAGTTTCAGCCACGTTATAGGTAGGAATTAGCATTAAAAAAACCTTGCAAATTCACTGAAAAAACCATAGGTTTCACACATGTTATAGTTAGCTGGACATTTCACTCATACAAAACCATTGAAATTGCCCCGTTATAGTTAGTTCAGCTAACTATAACTTGTGCGCCCGCAATGCACTGCTGATGATGTCACATACGACATCACTCATGACATGGTCAGTGACATCACTCATGACATCACTGATGACATCTCAAATGACATCACTGCTGACATCATCCTTGTGAAAGAGTGACACACCTCCTCTTACCCTAACACAACCTTTGATAGACACATTCAAAAATAGAAACTAAATTTTTCAAAACAATGGAGATATCAATACTAGTTAGAACAACCTATTCAGTAATTCCAAAATCTACATATACATCCACTCATTTACCAACAGTTCTATATATTCACTCATACATGTACTCACTCATCATATGTACTCATACACCTATACATCCTGTTACACACCTACACTCATACATAGAGTTACACACATACTCACACATGCAAATACATTTTCAAACATCCATTTGCTTGCATTAATAGCTATACACACACCACTACACATACTTACTCTCTTAAACAAACACTTATAGAAACACACACTTGGTTATACAGGAACTCTTCCAATCTCTCACTCTCATATATACTCACTTATATACACCAATACTCACTTATAGTAGTTTAAAACATATGTACTTAGTCATAAAGACAGTATTGAGACAGTCATTCACTCACAAACACACCTATACACACACTCATCCACCCATACAGTCCTGCACACATGCTGTCTTCAAAACACATACAGTGAGTCACTCATTCATCACCTATGCGCTAAGTAATATCCCCCACCGAACCATATAGACACTCAGACACTCATTCTGATACTCAAAAAAACAACTAATAACCTATATAGACACTCATGTAGCTACTCACCAACCCATGCAGCCACTTATTCAAAAAAAGTGTGAGACTGATACAGATATTTACATATTTAAACATTACTCACTAACCCATGTATTCACTAAATTACAATTATTCAGTCAGTTATACAATCAATTTTATAAAAAAATCATCCATTTAGACACTTATATACCCATTTATTCTTCCATCGACCTTGAGATATACATATATAAAACATATTTAAATTTCAGAAAAACACACATTCACTGGATGATGTCATCAGTGATGTCATTTGAGATGTCATGAGTGATGTCATGAGTGATGTCACTGACCATGTCATGAGTGATGTAGTATGTGACGTCATCAGCAGTGCATTGCGGGCACGCGAGTTATATTTAGCTGAACTAACTATAAAGGGGGAATTTCAATGGTTTTGTATGAGTGAAATGTCCAGCTAACTATAGCATGTGTGAAACCTATGTTTTTTCAGTGAATTTGCAAGGTTTTTTTAAATGCTAATTCCTAACTATAAATTGGCTGAAACCTATGTTTTTTCAGTGAATATATATATATATATATATATATATATATATATATATATATATATATATATATATATATATATATATATATATATATATATATATATATATAAATATATATATATATTACCTACTGGCGATAGCCAGTAGGTATATATAGTTAGGATTTTTTGTCTATGGGACTTTTGAAAATTCTATGTCTAATAACTTTGGCGTTTGTGGACGGAATCGGCTGAAATTTTCAGGAAAATGGCACATTTTGTTTCTGAGCAGCCCCTTAAAATTCGGGGGGGTTTCATCAAGGAGGGGCCGAGAAAAAAGGGGGGTCCCAAAACACGTTTTTCCCATTCATTTTTCCATAGGGCCTTTGGCCTCACTTTTAGCTCGAACGGCTGAATGGATTTGCACGAAACTTGGCAAAATTGTAGGGACTGTTAGCCCGATGTGCCTTTGCTAGGTCTCAATATATGTGCTCCAGTGGTTTTTGAGAAATTAACGTTCAAAACAAGATATATATCTGTAACAGCGCTCCGGGCTGCGCTCCGGTCCGCTTACTTTTCGCGAAACGGAACTTTGCGCGCAGAAAGCTGATTGGCTCTCCGGTGTCTGTCAACATTCTAAACAGTCCGGAGCGGCCGCCATCTTATCTCTCGGTAGGATCGAGAGAGAAGAAGAGGTGAAAAACGAAGGGGGAATTTAATGAAAGGGGGCAAGGTATACCTCTCTTGACCCCCTAGGAATGATGTTGGGGTTATTAAAGGGTCCCGTGGGGAAAATAAAAAAATATGTATTTTTCACGGTAGAAGCGCTTCCCGGGCCGCGAACTGGGCCGCAAACTGGTAGCGAAACGGGAATTCGCCATTTTGTGTTTCGTTTTAATTAAATTACTAGGTATAAGGGGGTGCGGGAGACGTATCCTGACCCCTTATGTTTTCTGAGGGTGGCTGAGGAGGCTCATATATGTTGATACATGTCTTCCAGCGGCTGTGCGTGAGCTTTTTTTTTTTTTTTGCTGCGTGACGTCTGTTAACGTTCGATTCGATGGAAATCAGGAAGTGTTGACCACCATTTTGTCACTGCGAGTAAATATTTTGTTATAAATGAATCCTTATTGATAAACATTGTCTGCGCCATCTTGCCTTTTTGTCCAATGCCACAATTTTGTCGTGCACGGCAGCCATTTTAGATGCCTTGACCAGACCCACTCTCTGCACGCCGTCGATTCTCAGCACGGCTCCCCACCCTCGCAAGCATCTCCCCCACGCACTGGTCACCCCCGCTCTCTCTCTCATGCATGGGCCATATACTTCCCCCCATCTGCGCTGCTCTTCCCTGAGAATCACACCCTGTGCCCGCCCGACACCTCCCTTTCACCCTATTCACTACCGCACCCTCTGACACTCCTCTTCCTCTGTGTCCGATTGTCCAGGCCGGACCCAGGCTATCACCTAGCCCTGCGGATGTAGTTTATGGCCCCAGCTGTAGAGAATCCAGACATACCAATCCTCCCGATTCAGGCGTGAGACTACTGATTTCAGTGCTAGTCTTCCGCCTCCCGATTCCTGCAAGGAAAAACCCGGGGGCATATTACCAACAACTTGCGCTAATTTTTGTCTCTAACTTGTTTAGAGACAAAAATTATCGCCGCACATCGGCGAATTTTATCGCAGATAAACCTTGCTATTAGCAAGGTTTATCGCAAATGCGATAAAAAACGACCGCAATGCATGAATATCGCTGAAAAGTCAGCGATATTCATGCATTATCCAGCAAATGCTCTTAGCCATGTTATCCACCTTCCATTGGATAACATGGCTAAAAACTGCTCAGGGCAGGTGTTAGCTTTTGGAGATATTCGCGCTTAGCGCGAATATCTCCAAAAGTTGGTAATAGGAGATAGCGATGGTTAGGGACTGTTTCCAGTCGCTAACATCTTGGCACGCCCACTTTGCATGTCATTAGTGATAAATATCACTGACATGCAAAGCGGGGGCCAAGAGGGTCGCTATCTCCTTTTAGCTGTCACTAATTGGTGTTAGCGACAGCTTGGTAATAGGGAGATCATTTTATCTCCTTTTTTTTGGCTTTTAAAGCCAAAAAAGTGGAAATAAACCCCCTTGATAATATGCCCCACGATTCCTCGGGGGTTTCAGCTGACAGGGCTTGGTATTGTGTTACGTGCTAATTCTTCCAGGAAACGTCAGAGGGTCGATGCAGGGGTTCTAGAAGGGGTGATAAACCATTTAAGCCTCATGAACAAGCGCATGGTCTTTTAAAGATTTGTGAAGTACTCGGGCGGCGGTGTGTGTGTGCCCTCTTTCAGGAGCGGGCGGGGGGGCACTGCCAGCAACTTGCCAGGCAGTGTTCAACACGTGCATCAGCCTTTCTCTGCCTGCTATTGCGCTCCATGCTTCGGAAAGGTAAGAAAAAGAACGTGCATTTGAGTTTGAAATGTCCGATCCTGTAGCAGTACACTTGCAAAGCCCACACATGACAATAACCCGATTCAAGGCCCCATTCACCTGATTTTTTTTAAAAATATAGTACTCCAAGAAAGTTGGATTATAAAACTTTATTAACTTTTAAATATAACGAACGCAACAAAAACTGTAAATATATTTAAACATTTTTTGATTAAAAAAAACAACAATGGTCAGAAGCTGTCTTTTGTGCGAATAGTCCCAACTATAGTTTCAATGAGTGCTATGTCCCAGGTTTTACATAAAGTAGTGTTTACCTAGAGTGGTGCTGTGTAGGACACTCTGAATGGAAATTAACCAGAACTATAACGATAACAACAACAACAACAATAATATAACTTTTATGCCCAAATTACGCAAACATTTAGCTAATCTGCTAAAGGGGGGAGTCGCCATTTCTTTTGATAATTTATTCACCCATCCGTAGCCTCTCTAATCTCCATTACAATGTGTTTCTTGCTAAAATTAACCAGAACTATAACCATAACAACAACAACAACAATAATATAACTTTAATGTCCAAATTACGCAAAGATTTAGCTAATCTGGTAAAGGGGGGGAGTCACCATTTCTTTGGATAATTTATTCATCCATCCGTAGCCTCTCTAATCTCCATTACAATATGTTTCTTGCTGTCGCTAGCTGATGAAAAAACTAAAGTGATAACTTCCTCATCCTTATTTTGTCTTTCTTTGTTCCTTAAGATGTTATCTGTGTCAACCTCTTCCGAGAATGCTGATGCGTTAGGGATTTCCTTGTGTTTCTTAATAGCATTGGTGTCTGCACACTTCTTTGTCAATTCTGTGAACAAGATAACTGCTTCATAAACAGACGATATCTTTGTTAAGTCATTAGTGTTAAGTGTGTCTGAAACTACAGTGCCCTTCTGTTTTTCTTTCTTCAGGCTCTACAGAGTTTTGTGTGTTGTTCTTTTGAGCGACAATTATTCCAGAGGTTTCAGGTTCACTTGTTTTGTCCTGCAGTGAGTTAACAGCTTTAGAGACTTCATGTTTATTTGCTATGTCCTGCTGTGCGTCAACTGCTTCAGAGACGTCAGCCTCATTTGTTATGTTTGACTAGATCCTGGACCTGCCCGGCCGCGCCCAAAATGGCGCCGGTGTAAATGGGACTCGTAACTGCTTGTTGTGTACTGGTTGCCCAACCTTGATATCACGAGATACGTATGCAGTTATGAAGCACATGGCGGAGGCTCGTCTGCTGTAGTGGGGCGCCCCTTTATCGTTTCAGTCGCCATTCCGCCCGCTTTTGCTACACTGTGCCTTTTCCGCCATTCAGCTGTTTACCGCCCGCTCTTACGGCTACAGCGTCTCGCTCACCATGTAGTTGAGTTGCTCCCACTCTTGCGGTGCAGCGATAGGCGGCTGCCACAGGACTCTTAAAATGGCGGCCGGCTCTTCGGATTTGGGCCTGGTCCAGTAAAATGGCCCTGGGACACCTTGGAACTCGGACGCTTGTCTGCCAGGGCTTGGGTCCCATTCTCGAAAGCGTCCCCTCAGCCTTGAAGATTTTACAAACGTCTTGGGGGCCCTCGACTCCCGCAGGCTTCCGGTGGGGAGCGGCTGCCATGATTGCTTGCGGAATGGCCACGACGGAGCTACGAGATGGTGGTGCTCTCATGGTGACGCCAGCTTCAGTCTGAAACATCCAGAAACAAGGTGGGGCTTTCATCGTTTGGGAAAAAAAATGTTTTAATCCAATGAAAAGTGTTATTTTTAGGTCACATGACCTAGTCTTACATCATTAGGAAAACAAAAGTAAAATGAACCAATGAAAAGTTTTATTAACAAGTCACATGACCTGTTATGCTTACGTTACGCGCTGCGCGGCGCGCTCTAGATCGTTTCCGGGAAGCTGCGCCTTGCGCACCAGAGCACTTCCGGGTGCGCTAACGCGGCGCGTCATATGACGTATTACGCGACAACGCAGGTCCAGAATATAGTCAAAATGTCTACACCAACCAGCGGTCGGAATACAACCGCTTTCAGCAGTCCAAAAAGTTCTGTTAAATCTTAAGAGCGGGAGCAACTCAACTACATGGTGAGCAAGACGCTGTAGTCGCAAGAGCGGGCGGTAAACAGCTGAATGGCGGAAGAGGCACAGAGTACCAAAAGCGGGCGGAATGGCAACTAAAACGGTAAAGGGGCGCCCCACTACAGCATGTCTTCAGGTCAAACGGATTGTGGGACAAGGTCCAGAATGGAAGAGTCATCAAAAGGCAAAAAATTCCGCCGGACCCCGGGAGCCGGCCGCCTATGTTGGGGGCGATCTCAGGCCACACCAGGGCAACACGACTTGGGGAGGGGGCAGGAGCCAAGCGCCCCCTCCCAGTCCGCGCCATCTCACCGCCCCTCGGGGGCCTCCGTCAAGCGGTTTAGGGAGGCACCTTATCACATTGTTTTCCAATGCAGTCAGGTCCACAAACGGACCCCACTTACTTTGAATAGTGAAGCTGCAGCAGGTGCAAATAAGGTTTAGACAGTGTTACAAGCGCTGCTTAGAACTCTGAAGTATGGCACTCAACATCCAGAACTTATGCCATTTGTGTAAGGCAGTGACATCGAAGCAACTCAGGGACCAAAAGCATGAACGAACACTCACGTATGAAAATCTTATTTGGGGAAGGGGCAGGATCCAAACGCCCCCTCCCAGTTCGCGCCACTACACCGTATGTAGAAAATCTGAAGCCATCGTTCTACAAACTCTCAACGCTTGCTATCAGTGCATGAGTTTCATGCTCGATCGATTGAGCTAGCCGGATCGGGCAACAAAAAGTATAAAATAGTTATGTAAATAGTTATTTAATAAAATGTTTTACCCTGTTTCTTTGCTGGTGTGTTAGCTATATTTATAATATTTGCATAGGGTTTGTTGTTATTTTGGGCGGGGTGGGTGGCGGAGTCGAGCTGTCTTGCAGCCTTTATGGTGTGGAGCTCAGTTCATTTCACTATTTTCGTATTTCTCATGAAGGGTTGTTCCTAATGTTTGTATTTTAGCGAGGTCAAAAAGAGATCCAATTAGTGGTCTACTGATTTTGCACGATTACTTTTATTTTTTTACACGATTTTTCACTATCTGCAAAGACTAAACAGAGTATTGCGAGTTTGTGCTTGTTTGTAAATAGAGAATGATCCAAAGAGAACCAATTCTAAAACAGTAAATGCTTGGATAACAATCAATCAAATGGAGAGACAAGCAGGTACGACGGATTACAACGGGGGTAAAGGTCTGCGTTAACTACCCTTCACTATCTGCAAAGAGAGAGTACTACTAAGAGAAAAGAGGGGAGTGGGGGGGGGGGGAAGCGTTCAAAGCACATGAGCGTGCATAAACACGAAAACGTTTTTACCTATCACGTACTTGACATTTGACAGCTTTTGATATTTGCTATTAAAAAACCATTGAAATTCACAGAAAAAACCATAGGTTATAGTCCATATATAGTTAGGAATTTGCATTTACAAAACCTTGAAAATTCAATGAAAAAACCATTGGTTATAGAACATATATAGTTAGGAATTTGCATTTACAAAACCTTATTTTACTCGCATAAAACCATTGAAATTCCATATATAGTTAGATGCGCTAACTATATATCGCGCACCCGCAATCCACTGCTGATGATGTCACATATTACATCATTCATGACATGGTTAGTGACATCACTGATGACATCACTGATGACATCTCAAATGACATCACTGATAAAATCACTGATAACATCTCATTTGACATGACTGATCACATCACTGATGATATCATTCATGTGATAATACCATGAACCTCTTCAGACTCTAATATAACCTTAGATACAATCAGTGTAAACAGACAGTCACAGACTGTCACTCATCCATGGAGTTACTCACACACCTAGTCAGTTATGCAAAAAATCAATCACACCTCCATTTTCTCAACTATACAGTTATACACACCTTACTTATTCAAACATATAATAACACATATTTACTCTCTTATACAATCCCTGATACATGTTCACAATGATCCATACAGCCACTCACACATTCACTGGCTCTTATGTACAGTTATTTATAGATGTCAACTCTCACATGTACTGTGTTTTACATATGTACTTACTTTGACATGTAGCACTGAGATATCCATTCACTCACTAATACACTCATGCACAGTCAACCGCCCATACAGCTGTTTCCACATGCACTTTTGAACCCATACATATAGTGAATCAACTACTCACACATCTATGTACAGAGTCACACACCTCCCAGCCACCCATACACACACACTCAGTTTCCCATACAAATACTTGGACAACCAATGAATAACCCATACAGTTACTCATATAGCTACTGATCAACATATGCAGCAGTTTGTAGAACAACAGATATAATGATGCACAAATTAAAACCCAGTCACTAACCCATGCACTCAGTGAGACACATTTAATCACTCACTCATATAGTCAGTCATGCACCTACTAAATCCTTCATCCAGACACTTATACATCCACTCATTCTTCAATATGTAAGACATATTTTAACTTTACAGAAACATACAGTCACTGGATGTTGTCATCAGTGATGTCATCAGTGATGTCATTTGAGATGTCATCAGTGATGTCATCAGTGATGTCACTAACCATGTCATGAATGATGTAATATGGGACATCATCAGCAGTGGATTGCGGGTGCGCGATATATAGTTAGCGCATCTAACTATATATGGAATTTCAATGGTTTTATGCGAGTAAAATAAGGTTTTGTAAATGCAAATTCCTAACTATATATGTTCTATAACCAATGGTTTTTTCATTGAATTTTCAAGGTTTTGTAAATGCAAATTCCTAACTATATATGGACTATAACCTATGTTTTTTTCTGTGAATATATATATATATATATATATGCATATATATATATATATATATATATATATATATATATATATATATATGTGTGTGTATATATATATATATATCTATGCAGATGACAGAGAAATGTTTGAACAATAATACTTTCCTGTTTAATGATGATGTGTTTCGCCAAACAAGAGGTGTCGCCATGGGGTCATGTTTCTCCCCCAGCTACGCGGGGCTCCGCGTAGGCTGGTGGGAGGAACATGTCCTCAGGGTGGAACATAAAGAAATGTGGTCCAACAATGTATGCCAATATTGGAGATATATCGATGATATATTCATTATTTGGAGAGGGACTGAGGCGTTAGCCAGGCAGTTTGTAGAGGCTATTAATGTGAATCACCTCAATCTCCATTTTACAGCGAACATCAGCAGTACCACAGCTAGCTTCTTGGACGTGAAAATTGACATCATTGAGAATGAGATTGTCACCAGCCTATTTAGGAAGGAAACTTTCGGCAACTCAATTCTACATGCGTCAAGTTTTCACCCCAAGCATACCATTAGGAGCATCCCCTACGGGGAGTTCTTACGAATCCACAGAGCATGTAGTTGCCCTATTCTGAGAAATAAATGCCAGCAAGAAGCTAGGGCAAGATTGATCTGCCGTGGATACAAAATAGCTTTGTTGGACTCAGCTATGAGGAGAGCCAACCAACTAGTGATGCATGATATTTTGCACCCTGACAGAGAGAAAAACATCACTGCCACACAATCAGGAGACATTAATGCCTCTAGACTCATTACAGGGTATAGCCGCCAATCCAAACAAATAACCAAGATCATCAAACAGCAATGGCCCATTATATTATCAGATCAAGTGCTCAGAGATATCATGCCATCAACACCAACTGTTACATTCAGGCGAGCATACTCCATGAGAAACGATTTGGTAAAAAACAGTCCCGAGACCATCAAGACCAACAACTGGTTGTCCCCACGCAGGGGTTTCTAACGTTGCAGCTCATGCAGAGCTTGCAAATTTGGTGTCAATACAAGAACGTACACAACCCCTTTTGAAGTCAACCCCATACCCCTACGTGATCATTACACTTGCCGCACTGAACTAGCAGTGTATGTCCTCACCTGTAGCTGCAATTTGCAATATGTCGGCAGCACCAAACTTCCGGTGCATCAACCCATATTGCAGCACCTACGTGCCATTATGCACGCAGATCAGAGCTACCCAGTGGCCCGACATTTTCAAACTGCGCACAACAAAAACATGACGCACTTGAAATACTACGTCATTGACGCGGTAGCCACTAACAGGAGAGGGGGCGACTATGAGAAACAACTGAGACAACTTGAATCACGCTACATAGTTCTCCTCAACAGTAGGAGCCCGGGGGGTCTCAATATGGGGGAAGACTTACACAATTTTTTGTGAGCAAATCCCAGCTCTTTTTACTACTGCTAGCTGATTATGACAACTGCACTGGAATTAACCTCTGAGCCATGATAATAGAGACTTCACGTCCTGTAAAATTTAAACATTTGAGATAAACCCAACAACCCCATAGTCGAGTTGATGAATTTTTTCACTATATATTTCACGAACACTTATGCACTTTAATTAGTTTTCTTTTATTTTCCTCAAGATAACATAAGCACTAGTGAAGCACCCCAATGTATGTAACACACTCAACACCATTGATGTCAGACATTTATGTCTGTTAACGTAGATGATGGAAGACAAGAGCCTAGCATGTTAACATCGCGTTATGTTCCAACATGTTCCTATCGTTGTATTTCAGGCGAGCTCTTTGAGAGCTTTGGTTTGTTCATAAGACTAGGATGGGTGAATAACTTGTTTGCCATATATTATGAGAAATATTCATTTTATTAAGATAATACGACAAGTTTCACATATCTGTGTATTTGCACAGAGGATAACCTACGGCATTAGCTGTTTTTTAACATATTAACATGTCAAAAATTATTTAAATATGTTTCCCCATTTTTTCTGTTTATGGACAACATAGAAATATAGGATCATGTGATTTTCATTGTTATCATTACGATTTAAAAATGTACATAATTTGATTACAAACGCGAGCAAGCAAGGCATCCGAGGACTAATGTACTAAACATCTGCATAATCGATGTGACTGTGGTATTTACTGACATCGCTTACACTTTGAAGGGATACAAGATAGTATTGGGCATTTGAGTCAGAAATGAATAAGGACCTGTATGGTCTCTGGATAATATTGTTTAATATTACTTGTTTCCGTGTTACGTTTTTGTATATTTGAATACGTCAACGTATATGCTCAATTCATGTCAAGTATTACCACATACTGCATGCTATAAGATGGCGCCCATTTTCGTAACCTAACACCATTGTAAGTTAACTATGAGTCTTTCCACTATGTCTACAACTCTCTTGGCGGGAAAACGCGCAATTGATGTGATTTCAAATAGTGTGTTCCTACATTCTGTCTATTGTCAGTGAGCAAGGGCACGGACGTGCCCGAAACGCGTCTGATGACAGCTTTTTACCCACACGATGAATAATAAACTCAAGAAGTTGGATATCTGACCTCGCCTGGGCGTGCTGATTCATGGTCTGTGTGCCTTTCTGTGCAGCAAGCACTTGTGTAGACGGGCTGGATACATATATATATATATATATATATATATATATATATATATATATATATATATATATATATATATCATTACTCCGCATTGATCCTGGAATTCTGCATCCCAATACGGACACGGGCCAACGATTCTGGTGTTAAATTAGTTTATTGCAATTCCGTCATGACGTTTCGGCTCGTCCGAGCCTTGATCTCATGACATTGTACAACTATTTGAGAGCCATATTTAAAGGGACAGGTGCTTACAAATCGATTTCACATGATTAGTGCAATCATAGACATAGACAAGTTATTCAAAGTGTCTCAAATGCCTATACACAAACCTTTTAAAAGAAATCATTTTTTAGTTAGCCGTTATTGTGTTTGACATTTTTCCAAGTTCATTATTGCCATATATAACCATTTTACTAGCGTTTATAAATCTATTGAATTAATTTTTTCATTTTTTTATTTTTTCAAATTTCGCAGTTAAATCCACTTTATCCATCTCTTCTACTGGGTATGTGTTGACTTTTTCCCTGACTAGGGTGCCTATGTGTATTCTTTTTAGTGTGTGATAAAATCATCGTGATATGTATTGAAAAATGTGATGATATAAAAACAGTCTGTTAAAATTGTCTTTTTGAGTTCAGCCGGTAACAATAATTTGGTACTTCATTCAGATCGTGTCCTCTTATTAATGGTCATTTTCAAGCAATGTGGTGAGTATGCTACGATACAGCTTTGTTCCCATTGAAATTTACTGGTTTGCATGTTCCTGTTTCAAATATTTTTTTTTTTGCAGGGGTCCAATGCTGAAATGCTGTTTAAATTCTGATTCACCCAAAACGTATATTAGGTAGTTATAGTTAGGACCTAGTTTCCATAGAAAAAGCATTTTTTGATTTGTCAATATCTTTGGCGTCGTTTGACAAATCTTTGTGAAATGTTCAAAACTAATCGGGTCGTCAGGTCAGCTGCTGGGTTGAAAGCTTCGGGGTGATTTGTCTAGCGGGGGCCGAGAAAAAAGGGGGTCCTAAAAAGCTTTTGCTCCATGTTAATTTCCATAGGAAACTGTTGACTCAGCTACAGCCCGAACTTCTGAACTTAATTACACCAAATTTGGCAGAAAGGCAGCTATCAGAACTCAGCAATCCTGCTGTTTGGGACTTACTGGAGGCAATAGGAGGGTTAGATGGTCCCCAAGAAAAAGTCCTTGTGGGCCAACTACCTCTCCTGTTACCTCAGTAAGCCCCACACAGTGGGATTGCTAAAAGGTCTTCGGAGGCCACGCCCCCTTTCTCCACGCAGTGGGATTCCTGAGCGCTGGTTGGAGGCCCAAGCCCCTTTCTCCACTACTCTGCAAACGCAACTGCTAGTTAAAAAAAAACACAGAAAAATCCTGACGATTATAAAGTTATTAGTGGGAATGAATCAGTGGTTGACGATTGCTGCATTTGCTGCGTGCCGCTTTTGAGAAATGATTTTCCTAAAACGCGTCAGGTATGAAACTGCTTCGTCTTTTTTTATGAACTTACCAAGAAAACCTCCAGATAGTAAAACTGCTTGCTCTGACGTATATATACACATGACAGGTACCAACACTGCTATACACCTTAACTACTGGGAGCTACTGTGCTGAACTTTCGGGATGATTTGTGAAGCAGGGGACCAAGAAAAAGGGGGTGGTTCTAAAACGCATTTTCCCCATTCAAATTCCATCAGGGATTTTGAAAACACTACTTCCCGAACCACTGGATGAAGATACACCAAATTTGGTAGAAAGCTAGCTCTTGGGCCAGAAAGAGGGGTTTTGTAATTAGGTGTAAATCCTTTCAGTAGTTTTGGAGTTATTTAAGAAAAAAGAAATATAGATATCTAGGAACACTAATCCTCTGTGGATCAGAGAGTTTTCCAACTGAGTTCTGATTGGCTGCTAGCACTTCACCCAGGAAGTTTGGCAGCCATTTTAGGACTCCAGACAACCAAGAACAAAACCTGAACCTGGGTACCGCAGGAAATGTTGAAAGATCAGACAGTATGAATATGTTACAGGTTATTAACCTCTCTGATAGGGAATTGAATGTGACAGAATTGAACATTTTACAATGGGGTCTGATTTTCAGTCCTAATAGTTATTGTGACTTTATCGAACTACAAATTGATCTGTATAAATTTGAAAGACACCTCAAACTTAAAAGTTTTTTTACTACAATTGACCAAGATGATGATAAAAAGATAAGAAATATTAAAAGGTCTAGCAACACATTCACTGATGTTTAAGAGCTGTGTGTTCTATCATCAAGGAATGATGATGAGGAGCCGGATGTTGATGATATTTATACCATGTTGGATGTTGAAATTGACTATAATTGTGAGAGTGATCTTGCACCACCATCCAAGTTCACACCACAGGAGACTCAATTTTCTGCAATTAATTTCTTTGCTAAGAGGGCAGTAGCTGCATGAATTGGAAGATGGTACGATGGAGTAAAAGAAGACGTTCCAATAGGTGTGATAATTTGAAATATGAGAAAAAAAAGCTCTGACTGGCCTAAGTACTGACAATACGATAGTTATAAGGGAGGCGGACAAAGGAGGTTTTATTTGTCAGGTCCTTGAATCCTCAGAATCGTATGATGCTTAAATGGGTTCCACCTCCCAACAGCTCCACGGTCTGAGTAAAACAACAGACACGTTGGAGTGATCAGGCGAGGGAAGGGAAGGATGGGGACAGCAGGGAGGGAGACCTGTAACGAGAACAAGGCACTATGAGACCAAAAAACATACGCCACTGCTATAGAGACTGTTAATACTCTAAGACAAGCCTTAAGCCCCTACAGATATAACGCAAGGCTCCAATACATGTAAAGGAAAATAACGCAGTGATGCTGCATAATCAGTATGTCCATAGAAGCGCCACCACTAGCAACCTATGGGTGGAATAGGATACATCAGTATAAACTCAACTTAACATGTACTACGGAATTTATAACGTATTACCAAACATACCCATTAGATTACCAAAGATCTTTCAACAGGGGGGTAATTGGAGCTAGCCCCAGTTGTAAGCTCAACAAGCCCCTGCTGTGTGAGATACATAAACAAGGATGGTTATATTTCCAGCTGAAGCACTGGTACGCAACCACGGAGAAACACTCCAAATGATTTGGAACCGCAGTGGTGTCCTACTGCGTGCGCATGAGCTTTATTACCCGAGTGTCTAGTTACGAGCTTGCGCCTATGTTTACAGTGCCATTGCGCATGTGCAGGTTTTAACAAAGAAAGAGTCCCGCGTAAAGTGGAGCTACTACTTTTTGGTACAGGGACCTGCTTGTGTGGCCACACCGTGGGAAAGAAAATATTACTGTGTGCAGTTACACCTGCCGAGGGACATGTGTAACTAATGACTCATAATTATATAATTATTATAAAGGCAATTCCGTAGTGGGGTTCCTGATATGTTCCACGGGACAGGCACAGAAGTCGGTCACCACTATTAACTGGCAACAGATTTTTAATGGAAAAAAAAGAAAAAATTTAAAAAATCACCATGGTCCATTATAATGCTATTAGGCTAATATGCCCGGGGGTACGATGTCTGTATTAGCCGGGACAGAAGATAGTGAGTTCCTTAAAGTGTTCATTTATATAGCATGCCATTGGTGGGCAAAACCACTGTGGTTTAATGATGTCCTCGTACTTGGTTCATAATACTGGATAGGGTTACCCCGTCAGCTGTAGGGATTTCGTCATTCAGACCTCTTTCCCATGTGCGCAACCGGTATACCCAGTGTTGTTCCCGGATATGCAATTGTCTGCTAATGCCTGTTTTTTGTTTTCTCGTCACCTCCAAAACCACCCAGCGTAGTTCTGACTTGTGTTTTTTTTCTGTGAAATGTTTAGTCAGTTTGGTGTTGGTCTTCCTGCATCGGATTGTACTGTGATGTTCGCTGATCCGTGTTTTAACCTTCCTTGGTGTCATCCCGACGTACTTCAGGTTGCATGGGCAGGTGAGGAGGTAGATCACGTTTTCTGTGTTACACTACTTCGAGAGGGCGTTTCTGGGGAATGCTCGTATAGAGCGCTTCAATGTCCATAGTTATGAACAGGTCTTCCTCGATGTTGGTCTCCAGGTCCCTCAGATGGCACAGAACATCCTTTGTGTCCTTCAGGTAGGACTGGGATTTTTGTTCGAATGGTTTTAAGAACCAGTCGCAAAACTGACCTGGTACGCTCCAAAATCACACATGAAGACAACAACAGTCAGATCACCCTCTGGAGCCAACCAAAACCAACAGGCCATTTCCATGTGGGAACGGTGTGTGCTGCTGCCTGACCATCAGTACCAAGGAAGTCGACATCGGCATGGACAACCCATGGAAACTGAAAGACTTAAGCAATTGTAACTCGGAAACCATGATCTACCTCCTGACCGGCCCATGCAACCTGAAGTACGTCGGGATGACAACAAGAAAGGTTAAAACATCGCAGTACAATCCGGTGCAGGAAGACCAACACCAATCTGACTAAACATTTCACCGAAAAAAACACAATGAGTCAGAACTTTACTGGGTGGTTTTGGAGGTGATGGGAAAACAAAAAACTGACATTAGCAGACAATTTCATATCCGGGAACAACGCTGGGTATACCGGTTGCGCACATGGGAAAGAGGTCTGAATGACGAAATCCCTTGGCTACAGCTGACTGGGTAACCCTATTAAGTATTATGAACTAAGTACGGGGACATCATCAAACCACAGTGGCGTTCACCACCAATGGCATGTTATATAAATTAACACTTTAAGGAACTCATTACCTTCTGTCCTGGCTAATGCAGACATCGAACACCCGGGCATATTAACCTAATAACAATATAATGGGCCATGGTGATTTTTTCCATTTTTTCCTTTTTTCCATTAAAAATCCGTTGACAATTAATAGTGGTGACTGACTCCCGTGCCAGTACCGTGGAACATATCAGGAACCCCACTACGGAGTTACATTTATAATAATTATATGACTATGAGTCAGTTACACATGTTCCTCGGCAGGCGTAACTGCACACAGTAAGAATTTTTAATTTTTTTCCCACGGTGTGGTCACACAAGCAGGTCCCTGTACCAAAAAGTAGTAGCTCCACTTTACGCAGGACTCTTTCTTTGTTAAAACCTGCACATTCGCAATGACACTGTAAACGTAGGCGCAAGCTCGCAACTAGACACTCGGGTCACAAAGCGAATGTGCACGCAGTAGGACACCACTGCGGTGCGTGGAGAATGACACTGCGAGTATCGGCACCACTCGAGAAGCAAGCTCACAATTGAAACTCTGGTCATATAGCGCATGCGCACGCATTAGTACACTATATCGTGCACAAAGAGCGGCTCAGATGGGCAGATACTCAACCAAACCAATGAGGTAGCAAATAAACGAAGGCACGCTGAGGTACTGGGTTTTCTCTGAACCAATACTACTACAATAACCCAGCGGTGTCAGGGCAACACCCAAAGACCCCGGATTTCCCTGTCTTGGCAAACAGAGACACTGGATACTTCTGGATGACGTCAAAGACCAAAGTTTAATGGTTGCAACCAGGGACAGAGGTCTACGAAGTACACACGGGTAGTTCGACAGAGACTGCACCATCTCAATGAACGAACCTCAGTCTTTTATGCCGAAAATTACTCTCATGGCAATATCACAATTTACATTCAGTGCATACAAAACTAACCAATGAACAAGTAAACATTTCAAAAGTAGCGAATCACGACAGTCAAAGTTAATCCCACTTTCCGTTGTCCAGCCCACCAAAACAATCGCACATATGTTAGTTTCCTGTTCGATCAGGCCGGACAAACCCACCATAAAACCTTCAAGTAGATCGATGAGCATGTCGTAAAGGAAAGGTAGAAACAGATGGAAAGGGGATAGAGGAGTGGGAACGGTGGGCCATAAAATCGGACCACGTCCTGTTCTTTGATCTTTATCAGTGCAGCTGCTAACCAAGGAACTGGCACAGCAGGATCCGCCCCAGGCAAGGAGTCAGTTCGGCCAGGTCAACCAGAAGTCAGCTAAGGCGTACGTGTCAAGGACTCGTTCGGCCACAATCGCAAGGCCTATGTTAGGGCAACCATACAAGATGGCTGCCACATACAAAATGGAACCCGAGGGTTCGAACTAAATCCTCAAATGTAGAGTGTTGTCCTATATATCGATTCATACGAAAACACTCAAAACACGTTAGACTCGTCATTTGCGGTCTGCTGACACCAAGATCGTCCATTTCCGACAATCTTTATAAACCGGGTTGCGGAACTATCGAACCCAATTCGAGACCACGGAACCACAACGCCTGCACCAGGTGGACAGGCATGTTCTCAGCAGTACACAGGATACGCAGCAGGCAGCTCCAATTACCAACTAATTAGTGAGTAATTAGCCATTTGACCACTGTATATAAACCTGCTCCTCACTCACTACAATCCAACGGCGCGGAGGTGAAGCGTACGATCGTAGATGGGACTGCTGGAAGTGCTGAAGTAGACAGTAAGAGTGTGATAGACATGGATGATTGAGAAGGTTCAACCTTGGTTCACTTTCTGATGCATGTGTATGCACTGCCTACAAAGGGAAGGCATTTTTTAACAGGACACTTGTATGTTTTTATGTGTGTCATAGACCAGTATCCACAACAACAGGCTTTGACTCCGTGTACCTCTCCATTGCAGAATGTCACAGTAGGCCCTTCCGCCCTTGACCCCCCATGGAGTAAGTAAGATAGTTATACAGGGTAAGAAGCGTACTTAAGTCATTTTTGCTCATTTGACTTTGACGACACGTATGAATGCCACGTGTCTCACATAGTTCCCACCACGCGTGCAGTAAGTGTGGTGATGTATGAAAGGCAACTATGCTATCAGTATATATTTACACTTTCAGTATGTACATCTTTTGTGTCTCCTTTTCTTTTCCTACAGAAACGCTCACACTAGTACTATACTGATCGGGGAGTTTGATTTTCACTACCCCCGACCCTTTAGTGGTAGCTCCTTTTTGCACTATGTGTAGAAAGGTTCAACCCACATTTAGAAACTCTCTGGTCCTGATGAATTCTATGTACCCCACGGGGACAGGTAAGAAGAAACATGTTGACCTCACTTAGCACGGTGAAGGGACAATAAAATCCCATATCATCGCTCATTTCTTTTAATACCATGCATTCCCTCCTTGAATAAAATTAGTTTATTGACGAATGTAAATCGTTTTTAGATCACCTCTCACTTAATCACTGGTCATCACTTAGCTTTAGAAGTGCATCCCTGTCTCCAGGTGTATGCCCGCCCTCTATCAAACTGAGTTTTTAGAGGAAGAGGACAGCCTATGATGAAGCAAAACACTGGGCAGTGTGTGATGCCAGTCCGTTACTTTTTATGAGATGCCCCCACTGCTGACACATCTTGAGGAAACTCTGTAGGAATCAATAGGAGTCCGTACTAGGGACAGCCCCATTTTGTGTTTACATGTAGTATTGGAGGCTGGCTAGTCCCTAGGCCCTGTGCCTCTAGTTCTCATCCCCAGCAAGGTCTGGGGCTAGTGTGCGTGACATTTAATACTTCTTGCCCTGCGTATTTTACTGGATGGTATTATCACATCAGGTCTTTTTGCTACTCTGTGGGACATCAATGCAGGTAAAGAGCTCTTAGATTATCTTAATACACATGAAGAACCTTATATTGATGAAGAAATATATCACGAAAAGTACTGTCTTAATAGGTTGAAGAACAGTGGTTCAATCGTAATGACAAAACTGCCTGTGCAACTGATACATCTTGACATTTGCCCCTTTTTAAAATAGTTTATGGGGCCCTAATCCCAAGAGACTCCTGAGACTTCTGACATGGTGCCTCTTAGGGACACACATGGTGTATCAAAGCATTGGTAGGACGATCAGTTCTCCTCTCCACCCCATAGCCTTGATGAGTTGGCACTCCTCAACCTCTCTGTCCAAGTCCTTTCTGGTGGGAGCAGATTATAATGAATGGGGAACAGAAGATGCACTCTGGTGTGATACCTGCTGGCATCCCAATCTAATGAGGCCCAAGAACCTGTCACAAATGAGCCACATCTTTTTTTATGTTTATGAATGTGTGCAACAGTAGGGGCAAGTGTTTGGCACCAATGATGCCAAATAGTTGAAACTGTGAGCAGAGCATCGACCGCCATCGCCTTTGGTGTATCTGTCGCTAGGGTTAGATTAAGTTCATTAAAAACATTTTTGGTGGAAATCAGTTCGTTTCAAAGAAAATTGAAAATGACTCGACCCACAGGGGCATAGAGTAGCCAATGAGATTCGGGTGGTGTGAATCACATATTTCACAACTAATAAACAGTATGCCGAAGGATGGAGGGGTGACCAGGGTTTGGGATACATTGTTTCCATGAGGAACAGGTTAAAAAAGTATTTTCATTAAGTATGCCTCTGTCTAAGATGATCCTGTAAAAAAACATTTTTTAAGTTAAAACCTTTTAGACAAAGGAAGACGACGAGAACAAACAACAAAGGCATAGAACACCTGACTCAGGGGCCCTTGGCCCAACTCTCAAGGTAAGAATGCATTTATTTGGAGGGGAGGGTCAACCACCAAGCACTACGCCACCCCCACAGAAAAACAATGATAGCCCCATCCTTGTACATTGCGTGATTCCTTTGTCTCCAGGCACTATTTGAGGGTAGACAAAATTTCCACCCACATAATATGTTGGCAGAGAGATTAGTGCCAGGTGGGCACTGGCCACCACAGTACATCCTAGGAGAAGAGGTGCCCTTTCTGGAAACCTCTCTGAGGAGGGGAAACTATACTCGAATACTGTTGGTTGATATTTCGAACTCTTACAGTTTGGTGTTAGTGGACTTTGGCAGAAAACCCTGGAGGACGTGGGGTGTGATTTTATGGGTAAGACCCTTTGAAAGGGAAGGAGTTGGCTGGATTTCAGATTCTAGCTGCGCTTCGTGTGGTATCTCTCTTCATTTAAAGGACTGGGCCAGGAAGGATGAGCTCGTAATAATGAGAGATTGGCAATAAATCACTAAAACAGAATTACATTTCTCCTCTCCCTTGCAGTTCTGCGAGTCTCTCCAGGGTTGTATCGCGGCTTCAAGTGTATTTATTAAGTTTCCTGGAAAGCAAGATACCGTTTGTTTTCGGGGAAAGGACGAAGCATTCAAGTGCATGAGCCCCCATAAAAACTGTGCCGAGGAAGAGAAGAGTCGGAGTAACAAGGATTACCGGAAGTAATCCAAGCAGTTACTTCTCATAGTCTATGCTGTTCTTCGTAAAGAGGCATCGCTCAGAGGCTCCGGCAAATTGCTAAAGTGCGTAATTGTTAATTTTCTGCGTGAAAACCAGTTTAACGTGACACGGCCCTGTGACCTGCGAACACGACTAGAGGATCTCGCAACCGAGCGCTGTCACAGAGCCACGGCGGTGCCAGTGCAGATTGTGGTGTCTCGCGGCCCTCACCCGCAGAGGGGCTGCTCGGAGCTGCTCGGAGCCGCGCGCTCGCGCGTCTCTCGCGGCCTCGGGGCAGGCGGAGGGCCTGCACCGCCCCCAGGCGGCTTCCGGAGCAGCGCCGCCCAGCGGCACAAGAGCGGAACGTCGCTGGTGGACCATGGCGCCCTACAAGGAATAGTTTTCTGGTTTTTGGCAGGCAGCAGGAGCGCTTGGAGCCCGAGTTCGGCTCGCGCTGCCTGACGTCACGTGTCGGTTCGGGACGGCGGGTTGAGTCACCCGGGGGTGTGGCGCCGCGCCCGGAGCCGAGGCTGATGCGCCGCTGCACGCCGGGAGGCAGCCGCCCCGGCTCCCGCGGAGCTCTTTGTTTTCCACCCCCTCGCCAGCAGGACTTCCCCTCAGAGGAACTGTCGCTTGTCCTCCTGCCTGCGGAGACTGCTTCACGTGAAGGCGAGTTGTTTCCAGGAGAGTGAAAGTTGGAGTCCGAGCTGAGATCAGAGGAAGCGAGAGGGCGTCGAGGGCAGCCTCCCTGGCAACTTCACTGGGTGAGTACAGTCCCGGCGTTACACTGTGGGCACGCGGGGCTGGTGGGCACCACAGTCCTGGCCGTGCACTCTGCCAGTCTATGGGCACGCGAGGCGGTGGGCACTGTCTACAGTGCTGGCTCTATGCACGCTGCCTTACACCCTGCTTATGGGCACGCGGGGCTCGTGAGACCGCAGTTTTGGCCCTGCACTCTGCCAGTCTATGTGCACGCGGCACAGCGGGCACTGTATACAGTGCTGGCTCTATGCACGCTGCCTTACACCACGTCTGTGGGGCTCGTGAGACCGCAGTTGTGGCCGTGCACTCTGCCAGTCTATGGGCATGCGGGGCAGCGGGCACTGTATACAGTGCTGGCTCCATGCACGCTGCCTTACACCCTGTCTGTGGGCACGCAGGGCTCGTCGGGACTTCATTCCTGACAGTGCACTCTGCCAGTCTATGGGCACGCGGGCGGCGGGCACTGTCTAATGGGTTCTTGCCATGCACGCTGCCTTACACTCTTTGGTGGCACGCGGGACTGGTGGAGACCGCAGTCCTGGCCGTGCACTCTGCCAGTCTATGGGCAGGCGGGCACTGTCTAATGTGTTCTGGCAGCTGTCACCATCTCAGATGTCATCGGTGTTGTTGCGGTTTTCCCACATCTGTGCCCGGGCTGCGGCTGGCAGGCACGCGCCTGCTGTTGCTGTCTGTAAGGTGTTCCAGATATTGCTGTCCGAGAGGCGGAGTTGTGAGTAGTTTTAAGGTGCTGCCACGCTTTGTGGTTATTGTGCAGTAACAAATTAACGCACAAATCCCTATGGCATGCATTTATTTAGTAGCCCCGGTGAATTACGCTGCCTCCTGGTGACATGGGGCATGACGTTTTCTCCAAGAATCGCGTTGTCGGCTGCTGCTTATGACATGATCGGTTCTCTTTGCGTGTACCACAAGTTCAGAAAAGTGTTTGCTCTATTTTTTTGTTTACAGTAGTCATTAAAGGCCCGCTTAGAATCGCAGCTCATTGGATGTCGGCAGACTTCGCAGCCTGCAGATGTTCATGTAGATTGCCTGCGAGGAGGGCAACTGCACCTTGGATGGGAACTGAAACCACTGCCGTTGTCGGCGGGGTTCACTCGGTGCACACCCGCACTTAAGGGTACATGCGGGGCAGAGAAAGTGGAAAAAACAATGCTGGCTGCTTTGTGTACATTTACAAAGTAGGGCATATATTTATTATTTACGGAATTGGCTGTTTTAAATCCATTGACTGAAAGTTCCCTCGGTGTAGCAGTTAGAGGCCGGAGGGCATCGAGCTGCGGTTCTCACTCTGAGCTGCTTGCATCTGAATCCCGCTCCTTCACACCAAATGAAGGCTTCGGTTGTGTTGTTCACCCTTCCCGGTCGTGCTTTTATTTGAGCTGGTTCCCATGCCTTTATTCCCGGGTTCTCTTCTTACCCCATGGCCAGTTTGCGGGGCACACACATTGCAGTAATGCTGTTGGTTGTTTTATGTTAATTTTTTGTTTCTCTTAGCTTTAGTGAGCGCGACTTTTATCATGGCCTGTCTTTACAGCCATCACCACCTACTTTAAGAGAATTTGTAGTTTCGCTTTTTCCATGACAGGTTTGGGCATACAAGTCCCAGCACGCTTCTTGTTGGCGGAATGACCAGGCGGTGGCTACGAGTCGTCTCCAGGACGACTGGTAGTCATGGTACAGGTTCCCTGCACTGCGTTCCTTATACGACTGCCCAATCTCAATCCACCTTGTACATGGGATCTCTAAGCAAAATGTAAGAGCAAATTGTAAGGCCGCTGTTCGCCTTTGCATTAGTGCATTTAGACACGATGCGTCCTTTCTGCCAGACGAGACGCGACCCTCAAGTTTTCCAAGTCCACGTTTACGCCCAGCTGGGGCGGTAGAAGCTTCCTTGTACATGCAGCACATACTTGGAATCAGCTGCCTCTTGCCATAAAAACCTGCCCATCTTTGGAATCCTTTAGAAAGGAAGTAAAAACATGGCTGTTCTCTGCATAACTTTAGACACCGTTCAGGAGATGGAAGGATCTATCATAGCGCCAAGACGCCCACGGGCATTCCCGCGCTCTACAAGTTGACAAATCAAATACGCCCCTCCATCAATACCTTTTTTATTTATTAGTTTGAATTCTGATGTGCAACTACTTTTTTAAACAGGACTACAAATACCAGAATGCCTACAAAAACCGTCCTTGCTTGGACCACATTCAATACTCAAGCACTGACCCGGCAAACCTGGGAGTGCTTGAGACGCAGTAATCACGTGGGGAAAGAGAGGCTGGGCTGTCAGACACTTGTATCCTTCCATATATAACTGTAAAGATATCACATGAACAATTGGGGCTTTGGAACCCGGACCTGTAGTTCGATACCGCCTTACTGATGGCAGTAAACCTCCGCGTTGTAGACTTATTTATAAAGGATGCGAACCCTCACTAGCATCCATGCTTAATCTACTGCGGACGTGTACTGCCACACAGGTTGGTGGGTGAGAGTTCACCTCTATTTTATTTGTATTATTACAGTTATTGTACGGAGGTCGTCTGCAAGGCTGTATCTAACTAAAGGTCCAGGTTGCTAGGTCAGGATTGTTCATTTGAAACCTGAAAGCACTGCCTATATTAACATAGGTTGCAGGTGCTTTAGGTCTAAATATTACTTTTTTCAGTGGCCCTAGTCAGACAATGCACAGCGTTATAGTGAAATTGTTAATATGTGGACCGTTTTTTTCGTGAACTTCTTTGACACTTTCTTTAATGTCCCCTAATTGGTATCTGGAGCTATTTTTAGGCCCGGGGCTTTCACAAGGGCTTTCATCACATGTCACTTGTGCAACCTGGCTCTGGGCGTTGCTCAGTTTGTGGCGAAATAATCCTTTGTTGCATTTCTAATGTCCCGGTGGCAATTCTGAGTCTGTATCCTTTTGACTTCCGATTGATTACAATTTTTTTAATGTCGCGGTGCACCATCAGCAGCAAAACATTTAATAAAAAATATGCACGTCAAAAAACCAGAGTTCAATGCTTTATTTCAGATTGCTGCTTCTGCAAGGCACATAATGAAATACGTAAGGTAAATAAAATGTACCCAATCAATAGAGGTTTGTATCCTTAAAAATATTTGTATGTTGATATTTCTACTAAAACATGTTTACAGTTAATTTTAGTTTCTGTATTTACATCATCTTAGGTTGTTTATCAGGTCGTTAGAAACCCAGCTCCTTATAGTACCTGTCCATCAAAATTAGTGTCTCTTCAGTCTGATTGGTGAGAAGATAATTGTTAGTGTCGTTCTTTGCTCGGATCAGGTATAACAGGCTTTCTTTCTCCCCCTCTAATCTTTTCAGTTGTTTCTTCTGCTTTACATTAGTGAGGGTTTTTTACTAGGCCGTGTTGCATACATTTTTTAAATTAAAAATTCTGTGTAACTGTGTAGCATACGCAGAATTTTTAATTGAAAAAAAAAAAGTAGCACTTGTTCAGATGAGCAGTCTAACTCCTTCGCTCTTTTATTCATGATTTGGCTACTCAAGTGGCAAAATGGATGTTCTCTCCCATGTAATTTTCTTGCTGCGGGAATAACACCTCTTTTTAATACTTTAGAGTTTTACGTAACTCACTAGTTTCTCATGATTTTTAGGGAGTATGATGTAGTCTGCCTGTCTTCTCCTCTAACTCCACCCGCTAACCTGAGAACCCCTTTATCCTTCCTCCATTTCCACGCTTAAGTTTTACTTCCAATGTATGGGTGAAAGGCGGCGGCTAACTTAGTTCACCTTTCAGTAGGTGAAACTAATGGTGCTGTAGCCCCCTCAGAAGCAGCAAGGCTTGTTATTAGGACTTATAGTGCGTCCTGGTTGTAATCTTGCACAGGGAGAAACTGAAATTCAAAATAATGAAAATAGACGTCAGAGAGGGCTGAATGACCATATGGCTAGTGCAGTGGAAACAGAACCGCCATCTAGGTCAGTGCATTGCGTATTTCCCTGTGGGATGAATCAGTGCCTTTTCTTTGAAGCCGCCAGCCAAACGAGAGTAGGCCGCAGACATGTTTGTATGAGTTAATGTCTGATTCTGAAATGATGAGCTGTGAGGGGTCTGTTCTCTTTCCATGCTGCAGGCCAGAAGGGGGTGGGGGGTACATTGTCCTACTCCCCTATCTGCTAGCCAGAAAGATCTCTCTGTTAGCCGGCAGCTGGGTGCATGCGAGTGGGACAAAGAGCATCTCCTCTCAGCCTCCAGTGGGATAAGCCTCCTCCCATTCAGTGCTCTAAGCAGTGAGATACGTGTTGTAATTCACTGGCCCATGAAACACTCTTTCTCTGTCAGTCACCCTCTCCTAGGAGCTGTATACAGCAAGGGACAAATATGCCAGTGTTCTTTAGCGGCTGGAGAAAATTGGGATTTTAGAGTGATCTGTATAAACAAAAAAAACAAAAAAATCAGGCTGCCTACGCACCTTTTCCTGAGTCTCTAAGCATGTGAGTTTAGTTCAGCCAGTGATGCCCTGATTCTAGCCTTCAACACATACATCGCATCCAGAACAGATTCCTTTTTATAGTGAAAGGTGTCCTTAGATGTGCAAAAGGGAATGGAAGTGCCCCGTTTCAAATTGTAAAAGATTAAGTGTTAAGGCCTCAAAATATGCTTAGAAGCCCACCACCGGCAACTACTGAATTTTCGGTGGGCCAAATACCAAGGTTCCACCTCGTGCCTTTTTTTTAATCCACTCCCAGACATTCCCAGCCTCTTTATTTCACTCTTACAGGTTCCTTGTTTTAATTTTTCTGCCTTTCCTTCGTGTGTGCTTTTCTGTCTCTCACTCTGGATCAGTCTAATCAGGAAAAATAAGTGCCAGTCCATGAACATGAGTACTGGCGGGCTCCACCTGCAACATCTGGCTCAATTTAATCACTGACCCTTTCTACATGTTCAGCGTTGATGCTCCCCTTCGCTCTGTTTGAACTGTTGGTAGCTGGGCGCTCCTGTCCGCTGTGTTCTTATATTGCTAAGAAAGACTCTTGTATTGGACCTTACTCCTAGAGGGCAGGTGCTGTTATCCATAGTAGATTTACAAGCTACTATTATAAACTTTGGGGTAGGATACATTGGATGCACTCTGGAATATTTATTTTTCGTCACATTTTCTTTATTTACATTCCAACAAGAAAGAAACAGACATGTTCATATACAAATTATATACACAGAGGCGGGTGATGGCACACCAAGTAGTCAGTATACATCCACATATGTTCTATGAACTTGGCGCATGTGCTATCTGGTATGCTCGCTATCGGTTCTCATTATCATCAAATGTAGAATGTTGGTCAAGGACGAGCATAAAGTCAACAAGTAGTGGGAGTGGAAACTGGGTTGTGGACGGGTACTGAATTGTAATGTAGTGTTCTTTAACCGCATCGCTGCGGCGGCTTTTCCCGCTGTATGCGGCAAATTAAAAAAAGCTGCGTTACATGACGAGCTCAGCTCGTCATCCGCACACGACCACCGTGGCTTATGACGAGCTGAGCTCGTCATCAGCAGCGAAGAGGTTAAAGAGGTGAGTCTTAAACTCTTTCTGAATTGGAGCAGTGTTAGGGGTGGTCATGATGAATATGGAGATGTTGTTCCAGATCCTGGTTGTATAGATGGAGAATGCTTCTGGTCTTGTTTTGTTCTTTTATACACTTCTTAGCCTCCAGCTTGATGGTGTCCTAGCTGCAGGTGTGCTGAGGATCCCCAGAGATGGTGAGCTTGTCTGTAGCATTAGGATGGTTGCTGGTCGTGATAGCTTTGTAGATGATGGAGCTGGATTTGAAAATGGTGTGGCTCAGCAGAGGGATCCAAATGGAGTTCAGTCAAGATGGGTAAACGGTGTTGTGATAATCTCTTCAGGCCCTGATGAGACATGCCGTGACATGTAAGATGTCCTTTACAGGTCTCATTGTCGAGCCTGGGAGGCCATGGAACAAGGCATTTTCACCATTCAGATGTAAAAGTGTAAGCGCTTTAACAGCAGTTCTGGATTACATCTCTGGAAGAAGCATGTTAGACCTGTCCCTCTTTGCAGGATCACCCCCAAATGTTTAGCCTTTTTACCCTCTGTTTATGGCTGAATTCGCTTTTGTTGGCCATAGGACTCTTTGGACTTTACCACTGCCAACCAGTGCTAAAGTGCTTGTGCTCACTACCCTAAACATGGTTTGATTGGCTTACACCTGATTGGCATATTGAATTTACTTATAAGACCCTTGTAGTGTGGTATACCATATACCCAGGGCCTGTAAATTACATGCTACTAGAGGGCCTGCAGCACGTATTGGGCCACCCACTTAAGTAGTATCTTAAAACATGTCCTAGGCCTACCCTATTGCACCCCCCTGAATTCTGTTTTACACTGCCAATTTTACATGGCAATTTACCCACCTTGGCAAACCTTAAACTCCAATTGTATTGCATATGAGTCACCCCTAATATAGGCCCTGGGTAGCTATAGGGCAGGGTGCATTTTAAATAAAAGGTTGAACGTGTACTTTTGTCTTTTACATTTTCTGGTAGAAAAAAACTCCTAAATTTGTTTTTCACTACTGCGAGGCTTACCTGTCCCAAAAGATAACATTGGGTTGCTTTATTGCATTTAATAAGTGCAAACTTTTGAATTAGACTAGGTATTTAGTTCATGTTTGGTAGCTATGAAATTGCTTTGAAAAGTCACATTTTTAATAACAATTTTGAAAATGCCCCTTTTAGAATGTTTTACAAAAATAAAGACAGAATGCACTCCTTCCTTTTTTTTTTTTTCTTCTTAAAACAGACTGCCCCTACGTCAGTTGGCAAAACAGACTGCCCCTACGTCAGTTTGCACCCTGTGGTCATATCATTGAAGATTATTAACTAAAGTATTGAGCAAACATCCATCACTCTGAAGGCAGCGCGAGAACATGAATAACATCAGTGATGATTTCGACCAATGCGGTTGGTAGGATACGCACTCATTTAGTTGTTTAATTGTGATCAAAGTCAATATAGGTGGGTGGTGCCCGTGGAGTAGAACCCCCTGTACTTGGGGTTGAACAAAACTGTAGAACGCACGGTCTCCCTCGAGATCAGTGTCTCTCCCTCTGGAGAGACACTGATCTCGAGGGAAACAGTGCGTTCCACAGTAACATCAGTGATGCTCATGTATGGATATTGTGAACATAACGGACGGACACAACGGATTCTGTTGCAAGGAGCATTAACAACTCTGCAAATATTTGGGTTTTTCATTCAGAGCCGCATTTTATTCGGAGCCGCATTATTTTTATGCATCTGGATTTACACCTGATTGTATTTTATGCACTATTTCATCTCTTCATTTTATGGTTTAATGTGGGAGGGTTGTATTGTCATTTCCATAATTTAAAAGCTCTGTTGGGTTGGTGTTTCACGTAATGCATGGGTGTGATTGCTTTTGCCTTGCTTTTTGGTAATACCTTGGGACCTGTTTCTTTAAGGATTTTAAACTCGAGTGATTTTGGGTTATCGAGTAGAACCACACCTCTTTTCCATAGAGTACGAGTTTAAAAGTGCGGTTGAAAGGCTTTCACTCAAACCGAATGTTGACTGTGTTAATGGGAGCTGTACGTTACGATGAGACTGCCATTCCTGGTTGTTTAAGGTGATTAATCTGCTCATATCTCGCAGCGCACTTTGGGGATGGTTATCATTAATATCAGTGTAGTGGGTGAATGTAACTGCGGGTTTCAATTGTGGAAGGCTACGCACTCAAAGGGTATGTGAGCAAGGGCTGTGGTTTAGTGTGTTCACCAATTGGTTTCCACATGTATTTACCACGTAGTATGTTAATTTTTGGTTTGGGCAGGGGATGAATTGTGGGAGGGTGGAGATTAGCATTAGGAGTTTTTAGGTTTTAATTGCACCGGGTTTGAACATGTGGGTTTATGTTACACCAAGGATATCATTTTATTATACTGCAGAGAGTTTGCATTGCACAAAACGTTGAGAAGTCTTTTATTATCCATTTCAGTGACCCCTGACGAAGGGCCCCTGCGGCCTGAAATGCATTGGGTGAAATGAAATAAACATCTTCTGAGCTAAACTAGTTTCCAATGATTCTTTCCAACGTGTCGCTGTTGAAGGCCCGGAGGGCATGCAGGAGATATGTGAAAATATTAAATGAATCATGCTGGAATTTCGCTGCTATCATAGTGATGCTGAAAGTATGGATGAACTTCAGGAAAAAAATGTTGATTACAGATTGGTTTACTGTGAAAAAAAGAGTACTATAACTAAAAGGAAAAGAGAAGTTGTTGCTGGCAAGGATACACTCCTAAATTCGCAGTGCAATACATGGGTGCGCATTATCGCACCCTTTTCGACAACCTTTTAGAATGTTGTCAGTTTCTGCCCTTAGCCTTTTGGGCCTTCAGCCTGTCTTGGGTCACATGACTTGGTGTAACTGATAGACATTTCGAATTCCTACCAGATGGTCACAAAATAGAGGGATTAGATATGTCTGAATTCTCCATCTGCTTGCAGGACGGGGAGGAGTGGAGCTGATTACAGCCCCACTTGCAACTGAATAGGGTGTATGTAGACTGCCTTAAACCAAAGGACTTATCGCCTCCACATCATCACTGCAGCCAACTTGGAGCCAGGTCAGGAGAGTCAGGAAATTCCATGTACTTCAAAGAACCTTTCCAGCACTTCTCTCACCTTCCAGAGGAAGACGACCAGGGTATAAAAATAAGACCTTCAGACCCGCTCTTCAGTTAACTCCTGGATCTCCGGAAGGACTAACAGAGGACTGCATGATGCTGTAACCTACTGCGCATTCTGTAAGACGGCTGTACCTGGAAAGACTGTTTGCTTCCTACCCAGGACTTCCAGAGTGACTCAAAGGGCTAGTTTGATGACCTTCTGTTCAGAGCTACAGGGAGACAAAGAGCTTCCACCATCTCGAACCTGCACCTGGGCCTACCCTGAGTGAGTCTTGTTACCCCCCCCCCCCCCCCCCCCCCAAGTGGTGTCCCACCAGTCCTGGACCCTTGGTTATGGTGCTACAGGGGCCCAGATGGCTAATTCCCAAAACTGAGGACGTGAGCATTTTCAGCCAAAAACTGCTCTCAGAACCAGGAGAGAGACCAGGACCAACCTGCTTGCCTATCTACCCGAGGTGCATCGCCTGTTAGATTGCCTATGCAGCTTCTCCTGCTACGTCCTTCTCTGCGACAGCAAATCCTATTTAGCAGTCCTTCGCCAAAAGGGTATCTGGCCTTACGGAACTGTCTTCGGCTACAGCCTTCTGCCTCCTGTCTCTGCAGCTTTTTAAAATTTTATTTCAATTATCTTTATTGTTCTTTTTTCACAACATAGAACATAGAACATAGAACATAAAACATATAAACATCATTCGACATCCAAAAAAGAGACTAAGTCTGAACTTAGAAATCTTCACCATGGCTTCGACCTAAGGCTCCCCAACAAAAAAATGCACCCTCCTCGAACACCGCCTGCAGCCTTGCTTCACTGACCTTTTACCTTCTCAGAACGTTTTTCTCAAAATGTATTCCAAAACCGAAGGTAAGCTCTGACCGGGCCCAATTCACTTCTAGTATCTGAACCGACGTCCAACCAGTGTCTGCCATATTTTCGGGCTTTTACCTATTCGATGCAAACAATTTTTCCGTGGTTGGCCCTTTTAGGCTCTTTATTTTAGTATAAACGTAAAGAATTCGTAGCTCCGGTTCTACTGATTGGATTTCTGTCTTAATGGGGTCAAATAATTTATTAAAATTTACTCTGTTTCTAAATTGGTATGGGATTTTTCCTGTGTTGTATTTTCACTTTATTACTGTTTGTGAGCTGCATAAATACTTTATGCCTCCGAGTTAAGCCAGCCTTTGTTTTGTGCCAAACTAGCCAGGGCTAAGCATAGGTTAACTTGGTGACCTTTTGTGGTTCACCCTGTAAGAGATTGTGGCTGTTGCTTAACCAGGGCTTACACCCCAATCAACCATCAACTCAAGTTCTCGCAAAGCAGTATGACTTTCTTTAAAAGAGAGTACTGGCACTAGGCCATCTTTGTTTTTTGGCAAAATGTTCCTCGACGGTGAAGTTGGTGTCAGGTGAATCAAATTGACTTGGTATTTGATGAAAGTTGGGTTTAAAGCTTCAAAGTTCATGTCATTGAGTGAAGTTTGTATAATCTGTTGCCCTTGACGAATAACAGGAATTCTGTCTTGGTTGGGTTGAGCTTAAGGTTGGAGCTGGACACCCAGGCCTAGATTTGTGCATCCTCTGTTTGAGGCATCAGCTGTCTGAAGCAGAAGAGACTTTCAAGTTGAGTTGAGTATCATCAGCATATCAGTGAATCTTGATGCTGTTATTTGTGAGTAGTGCACCAAAATGCACAATGTCAAAGTTGAAGAAGGCTGGATACAATGTGGAACCATCGGGGACTACTTTACTAAGCATTTCTCTACAGCAAATCTCGAGCTACTTGTGTGCAATGAACTGACAACCTTCTGTTAAGGTGTGTGATACAAATGCGCTGCTCACAGATGCTCCAATTACCTACTGGTTCACTTCATAGCCAGTCTTGCTGAGCAGGTTTTGCAGTGTGATGTACATTAAACATATTCTGTGTATTTCCGAGATCAGAATGTTGTAAATTGTGGCCACTGATTGCTGCTACACACACTGTGGAGGGCTGAGCTTTGTGTAGATTCCATTTCTGTAATGCTCTAAGGTAAGGAAATGTTATCTTGTCTTACACAATATTTGACACTTTGAACAGGACATCAGTAATGCCTGAAGCAGAGTTGCCACACAACACCATTGTGATTGGTGTGGGCTGGGTACAAGTCTTTGTTTCTGCATTTCTTTCATCAGATAGGTGATTTGAGGAGTCCCCTTCTATCATTCCACCTGATAGCAACCCTTCTAGCTAGGTATCCCTGCTTTCCAGTGACTACCTGGGGCATGTGGAGAACCTCAAGGTTTATTCCTCTGTCATTTTTGATCTTTACTTTGACGCTTTTTGAGTTCTCCAGGCTAAGCACACATTCGAGAATCTTGATCTGGTTCTTTACCCTTAGTACCTGATTATGATTGATGAGGTAATAATGGAGTTGGTTGTAAACTTCAGTTTGTGCAGGACTTGTGTTAGACCTGGCACCTTGGCGTGAGTCTCCCTTCCACTTTTTGCTGATGTGCCTCCGATGTTTTGCTGGTTTTCCGATACTCAGGGCACTGCGCCACGGCTGATCCGTGCCGCAGTGCTAGTGCTCCCTACTGTAAACTGTACATACGATTGGTATCCATGATTGGTGCATTGGATTTACTGTTAGTCCCTAGTAAAGCGCACGAGAGAGTGCCGGGGCTTGTAGATGCCAATACTGCTGGTGGGCCTGCAGCGCTGGTTGCGCCACCCACCGAAGCAGCCGTAAAGATGTGTCTGGGAACTGCGACCGCAGAACCCGCGTGCGGTCTCGTACTGTCACGTTAGCTGGGCAAGTGTCCCCACTTGCCAGCACCGACCCTTCCCTTGACTACATATTAGTCACCCCTATGGTAGGCCTGCGGGCAGGGTGCGTTGTAGGTGCAAGGTAGGACAAGCCCTGATGTACGTGGCATGTCCTAGTAGTGACTTACAACGAAGATCGTATTTCACTACTGAAGGCTACCTGCTCCATTAGGCCAGACTGAGCTGCGAGGTTTATTACACCCTATAATCCCCGCAGGCTCAAGGAGCATGGTAGTGAGTCATGTTTAGTATGCCTGAACTCGGGATAATGAGATATTTCTTGTAGTCAAGTTTATTTCAGTATCCTGGGTTTGCAAATGCTACTTTTAGAAAGTTAGCATTTGCTTGCTTAACCATTTCAGCCGCCTCTGCTGGTGTGTATCTGACTGTCTGGGGTGTGTGAGTGACAGGGCTGGAGGGATGACGGGTGGTGAATGCGCAGATTACACCTTAGTGGGAGGTAGGAGTGCCTCTTGACTCGAGCTGTCACTGTGCTCGACCTCCACAATGCTGGCTCCACCCTCCTGGGGAGCGGCGGATGACTCTGCCGGCACCTGGCCCAGGAAGGGCGAAGCCCCCATCAACAAGGTACTCTGGCCACTCCTGTCCGGACAATGCTGGCTCCACCTCCTGTGGGGCGTCTGATGCGCCTGCCCCTCACACTGAAAGCAGAAGCCGGAGTACACCCGCGGGGGTACTCCAGAACTGAGAGTGGCTATGCAAAGGCCCCCCTGGCCTGCGAGAACAAAAGAATTGGCCTATAAAAGACGGAGCCCTGCTCCTTGAAATTTAGATCCGGTTTGGGCCACAGAAAGACTCTGCCCTACGAGAAGGACCGTGAGAGACAAGGAAGGGTGCTGACTCTTGCCTGTGTCTGGTGCCTTGCTGCTGAAGGAGAGGAAGACAATAAGACTACGAAAAGACTGTTGTGCTACTTGTGCCAAACTCTGCAAAGAGATCTCCAAGGGCTTGCAACTGAACTTGCCCCCTGACCAGCGTCCCAGGACCAGTGGACGCTACCCCCTTGGAAAGCGACTGCGGGTGCTGACCATCGCCGCAGCACTGACGGAGGAATCTCCTCTAAGGCATCAACATCCTCCCGACCACCGTGACCGGGGCCCAAAGCAACAGCGGAAGCAAAGTGAGGACCAGCCGCCGCTGGCCCGAACACCGTGACCGCAACTGCACCGGGAGCCCGAGAGCAAAGTAAAGGAGGACCCGTCCGGTCCGAGCTACCGAAGTGACGGCATAGCGAGCCATCACTCACCTGCAAAGACGGACAACTGCCCTACGAGAATCCACAAGGTCGGTGAGCCTGCCCGACAGCCCAGCTGTGAGCCCACAGCTGCACCGACATTTGGCTGGGTACGTCCTGCACTTGGGGACCGTACTGCCACTTGTCACCACCGCACAGCCGCCGCCTCCAGGGTCGGAGCAGATGACGAGGAAAGGACCCTGCCGCCACAGAACACCGCTGCCCCGGACGACCAGTGACCTGCTCGGCCGAAGAGCCGCAACGATCAGCGACCCCGGGAAGGCAACGCGACGTGGGACAGATCCCTTGGAAGCCGCCGGCTCCACAAGAACATTGAGTAACCTCGGCCTACGGGCCTCAAGAGAACTTCCATAAGAACTGTGGTAACCCGAATTAAGTAACCTGCAACCGTCTTCATAAAGTTATTGACTGTATTCATAAGCCTGCTTAAAATCTATATAAAGATATATATTTTTACAAGAATACAGTCTGGTCTCGTTGTGTGGTGGGTTGGTTGTAAAGGTGTACTGTTGCAAGTGTTTAACCCTATGTGCCCCAAAGATTAGCCTACGACTGCTTAAGCCACACTACCTAGAGGGTAAGCAGAGGTTGTCTGGAAGGTAACCCTCAGCCCTGACGAGGAAGAGAGAGTCCCTGCTTGTCGCTAGTGTTACACTGCGCCAACTAGAGCCTCCCCCTTCCTACATTGGACGCAGCGGTGAGGATTTTCGAATTTACACTTGCGATAGTTATACCTGAGCTTCTGACCACTACACAAGGATTACGGTACAGTTACTAAACCACAGACTTTGCCGAAAGAGGATTCCGAGCGCAGAAACCATGCCGGGCACAAAGAGCTTGGATGGAGCGGAGTCCACAACCTCCGAGGTGTTGGAGATAGAGTGGGATGCCGCAAAGCTGGACAAATATTCAAAGATGGAGCTGAAGTTTTTCTGTAGGAAACTAAAGGTTCCGCACGCTGGTTGCAAAAACAAGCCGGAGCTCTACAAGGCCCTGAAAGCCTGGGTGGAGTCCAGAAAGACCCCGGAAGAGCAAGACGTCCTCGCCGAGCAGAATACGACGGAGGAGCAGAATGCACTTGGGGATCTGATCGATCTCGAGAGGCAAGACAGCGAGCACAGCTTTGGTAAAGGCTTGTCGCCAGAGGAGCTGGCGGACAGGAAGGAAACCCGGAATCACGAAAGAAAGTTGGCAGAATTGAAAATCCAGCTGGAGCTGGAAACCAAAAGAATGGCGCTGGAAGAGCGAAAGCATCAGATGGATTATGAAATCAAGATGAGGGAGATAAGTCTCAAGGAGAGAGACTTGGATCGGCCTCCCTCTGGTGGCAGCACATCGCCAGTGCAGGTAGAGTCAAGAGTGCACATCCCGAAGGACGTAGTTAAGGAGTTCTTTAAGGGGGATGACATAGGACAGTGGTTTAGGGCATACGAGGTAGCCATGTCCTCCCACCGGGTCCCTGACAAGGATTGGGGAGCGGGGTTGTGGGGAAGGTTCCTTAGCGAAGGGAGAGATACCTTGCTAGATTTGCCCGTTGAGAATCAGAGATCCTATGCCCACATGAAAGAAGCTTTATTAAACAGGTACGGGCTTACCCCTGAAATGTATAGACAGAAGTTTAGGGGATGTACTAAGCGGCCTGGGAATACGTATGTGGAGTATGTGACTTACTTTTGCAGAGCACTGGATGGTTGGGTGAAAGGTAACAAAGTGAATGATTTTCAAGGTCTCTTTGATTTAATTGCATGGGAGCACTTGTCTGATCACTGTTTTCCTGAGTTACGCCAACACCTGATCGATAGCAAGCTGTCCAACCCGAGGAAGCTTGCTGAGGAGGCGGACCGCTGGCTCAGCACCAGGGTCCACAAGGGTCCCGTGGGAGACTCCGCCAAGAGTGGGCAGGGTCCCCAGCAGAAGAGTGGGGGGGACAAAGGGGGAAAACAGAAAGGGTTCCAAAAAGGCCCCCAAAGTAGTTCCCAAGGGAATCCACAGCAGGGTTCTCAGCCTCCCCCACCCCCGAAGCAGAATGGGGCCCGACAGGTAAACCTGTTCCAAAGGGGCCCTTCAATTGTTTCAAATGTGGCGAGCCTGGGCACATATCCAGTGACCCCAAGTGTCGCCTATTTGGAAAACCCGCACCCACTGGTGCTCCGCCCCGACAAGTGACTAGCGTTCACCTGGGAGAAGAGATGATGGTCCCGGGGGGTGGAGATCCCGTTCACATGACCCTGGTCTCGCTAGGAGACAGCGAGATGATCCCTACGAACTACCTGCCCTCTAACACTAAGAAATATGGGCAGGTGGTGATCATCAATGGTAAGGAAGCTGAGGCTCTTAGAGACACAGGAGCCAGTGTGACTGCAGTGAGGCAGCACCTGGTGTCTCAAGAGCAGGTTGTACCCCATGCCTACTGTAGGGTTATCAACACTGATAATTCTGAGAGTCAGTGTCCGATGGCTCAAGTTCCCTTCGAGTGGGGGGGGGGTCTCTGGTACTCTGCAGGTCTGTGTGAGAAAAACCATGCCTGTTGACTGTTTGCTAGGGAACGACTTGGAGCACTCCCCTTGGGAAAAGGTGGAGAAGACGACTCACCTGCGGATGGTGGGTCTGCCTGACTGGGCGTGCGTGACCACCCGGTCGATGGCAGCCAGTAAGGGTGATCGAGAGGTCCTGGGGCCTGATGGAGAGGCCCAGGAACCGGCTTTAGGGAGAAGGCGCAGGGGGCGCGGGAAACCGGCCCCTGAAGTTCCTACGGTCCAGGAGGAGGCAGACCTTGAGGGGGATGCCCTGGAGCCTACAGGGGAACAGATCGCCGAACTGGGGGACCTGCCTGAGCTGACCCATTGGCAGCAAGAAGGAGGACCCTCCAGGGAGGAATTCTGCAGGGAGCAGAAAGAATGCCCTTCTCTCGTGGGTATGCGGCAGCAGGCTGCAGACCAGGCCAATGGTGTTCAGGCCAAAACACATTACGTGTACTGGGAGAACGACCTCCTGTATTCGGAGCCTAAGGCTGCTGAACCTGGGTCAGCCCGTGTGCTGGTGGTACCCCAGAAGTTCAGAGCCTTCCTACTGGGTCTGGCTCACGATGTGCCTTTAGCAGGACATTTAGGGATGGACAAGACCTATGACAGGCTTGTCACCCACTTCTACTGGCCCCAAATGCATAAAAGCTCAGACGCTTATTGCAGAACCTGTCCGACTTGCCAGGCAAGTGGGAAGACGGGAGGGAAGAACAAGGCTCCCCTCCAACCCTTCCCTGTGGTCGGTACGCCATTCCAGCGAGTGGGTATTGCCATCGTTGGGCCTCTGGACCCCAAGACAGCCATGGGCAACAGGTTCATCCTGGTCTTGGTGGACCATGCAACCCGGTACCCTGAAGCCATCCCTCTGAGGACAGTGACGGCTCCCGTGGTGGGGCGTGCACTGATGGGAATTTTCTCACGAGTAGGATTCCCTCTAGAGGTGGTGAGCGACAGGGGGACCAATTTCATATCGAAATATATGAAGTCCCTTTGGCAGGAGTGTGGCGTAACGTACAAGTTCACCACACCCTACCATCCCCAAGGTAACGGGTTGGTTGAAAGATTCAACCGAACCCTCAAAGGCATGATAATGGGCCTGGAAGGTCCGATGAGGCGTAAGTGGGACGTCCTCTTGCCATGCCTGCTGTTTGCATATCGCGAGGTACCACAGAAGTCCCTAGGGTTCAGCCCCTTTGAACTGCTGTACGGTCACCCCGTGAGAGGACCACTGAGTTTGGTAAAGGAAGGCTGGGAGCAATCTCCCAGGAAACCTCCCCAGAATGTATATAGCTACATGCTGGCCTTCAGAAACCAGACCAGACGCTTCAGACAACTTGCCGAGGCAAATCTGGAAGCGAGCCAGGAAGAAATGAAGCGGTGGTACGATCAGAATGCCACTCTGGTCGAGCTTCAGCCTGGACAGGAGGTGTATGTCTTGGCCCCAGTGGAGCCCTGTGCCCTTCAAGATAAGTGGACAGGACCATTTGAGGTTGTGGAGCGCAAGAGCCCCGTGACATACTTGGTGGACATGAAGACGCCCAGGAACCCTTTGCGGGTCCTACATGTCAACCGCCTCAAGCCCCACTTGCGAAGGTCCGAAGTGGGCATGTTGTTGGCAACCGATGACGGAATGGAGGAGGAGTCGGAGCCTCTTCCTGACCTCTTGGTGGCCTGTGAGAAGGATGGGTCAGTGGATGGAGTTAACCTCTCACCCTCCCTGACCGCCGAACAACAGGAGGACTGCCGCCAGTTGCTGGGACAGTTTCCAGACCTGTTCTCCCTGGTTCCGAGTGTCACAGATTGGTGCGTCCATGATGTGGACACTGGAGATAGCTTACCGGTGAAGCACAAGGCTTACCGGGTAACTGACAGGGTCCGGGCCTGCATCAAGGAGGAGGTCTCCAAGATGCTTGCCCTCGGGGTGGTTGAGTCTTCCAGCAGTCCTTGGTCCAGCCCCGTGGTCTTGGTTCCGAAGGCTGCTGCGCCGGGAGCCACACCCGAACTACGGTTCTGTGTGGACTACAGAGGACTCAATTCAGTCACGAAGACTGACGCGCACCCCATCCCCAGAGCTGACGAGCTCATTGATCGGCTAGGGGCTGCCCGGTTTCTCAGCACGTTTGATTTGACGTCTGGGTACTGGCAGATCGCCTTGACCGATGGGGCAAAGGAGAGGTCGGCATTCTCTACACTAGATGGGCATTTCCAGTTCCGGGTTATGCCATTTGGAATGAAGAATGCCCCTGCCACCTTCCAGAGATTGGTCAACCAGGTGTTGGCGGGACTGGACGAGTTCAGTGCCGCCTACCTGGATGACATCGCGGTGTTCAGCGGCACCTGGCCCGAACACCTGCGACACCTCTGGGAAGTGTTGATGGCCCTGCGCAGAGCAGGCCTCACGATCAAGGCAAGCAAGTGCCAGATTGGGCAGGGTTCAGTGGTGTACTTGGGACACCAAGTTGGGAGTGGCAAGGTAGCCCCCTTGCAGCCCAAAATCGAAACCATCCTGGCTTGGGAACCCCCCAAGACCCAGACTGCAGTGAGAGCCTTCCTGGGGCTCACTGGGTATTACAGGAGGTTTGTCAAGGGCTATGGCACGATTGTGACCCCCTTGACAGAGCTGACTTCGAAAAAGCAGCCCAGGAATGTGATTTGGACTGACACCTGTCAGAAGGCTTTCGACACCCTGAAGACTGCCATGTGCACGGCGCCCGTGCTCCTGGCCCCAGATTTCTCCAAGGAGTTCATTGTGCAAACAGACGCTTCAGAGCATGGTGTAGGGGCTGTTCTTTCACAGATGACTGAGGAGGGCTTTGACCAACCCGTAGCCTTCATAAGTCGGAGGTTACTTCCACGGGAAAGTAGGTGGAGTGCAATAGAGCGTGAAGCATTTGCTGTGGTCTGGGCGCTGAAGAAGCTAAGACCCTACTTGTTTGGGTCTCACTTCCGAGTTCAGACGGACCACAGGCCCCTCAGATGGTTGATGCAAATGAGGGGTGAGAACCCGAAACTGTTGAGGTGGTCCATTTCTCTACAGAGTATGGACTTTACGGTGGAACACCGCCCTGGCACCGATCACGCCAACGCTGGCGGTCTGTCCAGATTTTTCCGCCTTAGTGATGTGGAACTCCCTGGGGAAGGGTAGTTCCCCCCACATTTCCGCTGGAGGGGACACATGTTAGACCTGGCACCTTGGCGTGAGTCTCCCTTCCACTTTTTGCTGATGTGCCTCCGATGTTTTGCTGGTTTTCCGATACTCAGGGCACTGCGCCACGGCTGATCCGTGCCGCAGTGCAAGTGCTCCCTACTGTAAACTGTACATACGATTGGTATCCATGATTGGTGCATTGGATTTACTGTTAGTCCCTAGTAAAGCGCACGAGAGAGTGCCGGGGCTTGTAGATGCCAATACTGCTGGTGGGCCTGCAGCGCTGGTTGCGCCACCCACCGAAGCAGCCGTAAAGATGTGTCTGGGAACTGCGACCGCAGAACCCGCGTGCGGTCTCGTACTGTCACGTTAGCTGGGCAAGTGTCCCCACTTGCCAGCACCGACCCTTCCCTTGACTACATATTAGTCACCCCTATGGTAGGCCTGCGGGCAGGGTGCGTTGTAGGTGCAAGGTAGGACAAGCCCTGATGTACGTGGCATGTCCTAGTAGTGACTTACAACGAAGACCGTATTTCACTACTGAAGGCTACCTGCTCCATTAGGCCAGACTGAGCTGCGAGGATTATTACACCCTATAATCCCCGCAGGCTCAAGGAGCATGGTAGTGAGTCATGTTTAGTATGCCTGAACTCGGGATAATGAGATATTTCTTGTAGTCAAGTTTATTTCAGTATCCTGGGTTTGCAAATGCTACTTTTAGAAAGTTAGCATTTGCTTGCTTAACCATTTCAGCCGCCTCTGCTGGTGTGTATCTGACTGTCTGGGGTGTGTGAGTGACAGGGCTGGAGGGATGACGGGTGGTGAATGCGCAGATTACACCTTAGTGGGAGGTAGGAGTGCCTCTTGACTCGAGCTGTCACTGTGCTCGACCTCCACAATGCTGGCTCCACCCTCCTGGGGAGCGGCGGATGACTCTGCCGGCACCTGGCCCAGGAAGGGCGAAGCCCCCATCAACAAGGTACTCTGGCCACTCCTGTCCGGACAATGCTGGCTCCACCTCCTGTGGGGCGTCTGATGCGCCTGCCCCTCACACTGAAAGCAGAAGCCGGAGTACACCCGCGGGGGTACTCCAGAACTGAGAGTGGCTATGCAAAGGCCCCCCTGGCCTGCGAGAACAAAAGAATTGGCCTATAAAAGACGGAGCCCTGCTCCTTGAAATTTAGATCCGGTTTGGGCCACAGAAAGACTCTGCCCTACGAGAAGGACCGTGAGAGACAAGGAAGGGTGCTGACTCTTGCCTGTGTCTGGTGCCTTGCTGCTGAAGGAGAGGAAGACAATAAGACTACGAAAAGACTGTTGTGCTACTTGTGCCAAACTCTGCAAAGAGATCTCCAAGGGCTTGCAACTGAACTTGCCCCCTGACCAGCGTCCCAGGACCAGTGGACGCTACCCCCTTGGAAAGCGACTGCGGGTGCTGACCATCGCCGCAGCACTGACGGAGGAATCTCCTCTAAGGCATCAACATCCTCCCGACCACCGTGACCGGGGCCCAAAGCGAACACCGTGACCGCAACTGCACCGGGAGCCCGAGAGCAAAGTAAAGGAGGACCCGTCCGGTCCGAGCTACCGAAGTGACGGCATAGCGAGCCATCACTCACCTGCAAAGACGGACAACTGCCCTACGAGAATCCACAAGGTCGGTGAGCCTGCCCGACAGCCCAGCTGTGAGCCCACAGCTGCACCGACATTTGGCTGGGTACGTCCTGCACTTGGGGACCGTACTGCCACTTGTCACCACCGCACAGCCGCCGCCTCCAGGGTCGGAGCAGACGACGAGGAAAGGACCCTGCCGCCACAGAACACCGCTGCCCCGGACGACCAGTGACCTGCTCGGCCGAAGAGCCGCAACGATCAGCGACCCCGGGAAGGCAACGCGACGTGGGACAGATCCCTTGGAAGCCGCCGGCTCCACAAGAACATTGAGTAACCTCGGCCTACGGGCCTCAAGAGAACTTCCATAAGAACTGTGGTAACCCGAATTAAGTAACCTGCAACCGTCTTCATAAAGTTATTGACTGTATTCATAAGCCTGCTTAAAATCTATATAAAGATATATATTTTTACAAGAATACAGTCTGGTCTCGTTGTGTGGTGGGTTGGTTGTAAAGGTGTACTGTTGCAAGTGTTTAACCCTATGTGCCCCAAAGATTAGCCTACGACTGCTTAAGCCACACTACCTAGAGGGTAAGCAGAGGTTGTCTGGAAGGTAACCCTCAGCCCTGACGAGGAAGAGAGAGTCCCTGCTTGTCGCTAGTGTTACACTGCGCCAACTAGAGCCTCCCCCTTCCTACAACTTGGTATTAGTTACTGCATGCATTCTAGTATTTTTGCATGCCCAGATTCTGATAGGTCAAGCCTGGTGCACATCAGGGCCCACATTACAAAGAGTGCACAGTTCCTGTTTGTGCCTCAGTCCACCTTTAAATGGGAATGCCAGGTGCAGGCTAGTAGAGTACTTCTTATCACAGTGAATGTGATGCCTACAGTGCAGCCGTAACTCGTTCCTGTCCTGGGTGCTCCCTGTTAGTGAAAGTTGGACTGGCTATTTGAAGCAGTCATTCTTTACAGGTGGAAACTATGCCTGCAGTTCAAAGGGAGAGAGAGAGATCCCCCTGCAGGTGATTACAGTGAATGATTGCATCTGGAAGAGTGGGGTCCAGAGGATGCTCTTTACCCCTCAAGAGGAGTGCTCTAAGGGTGTGCATTGACGGTGCACTAGCATTTTGGGGCACACACTCAGTGATCCCTTTAACAGCTCCTTTCCCTTTATGCCTGCATCTATAATATGTGTGATTGCAGTTCAAAGTGCTTCCTAGTTGCTTGGTACCATGATCCATGTAAATGAGGGAACACTTTAAAGGGATCACACTGGAGTAACAGGTGCGCCGGCATGACCTGTACTACAGAAGGTGCCACACAAGCATAAGCGTCCCCTCCCCTCTGTGATATCAAAGAGCCCGAAGGCACAAAAAGTAGATGGACATACCTGTGGCACTCTCAGGACACTTTTCACACAATGGCCCTAGGCAGGCAAACAACTCGTGCCGTTTCCAACACTTTAAAATGGGGGGTTAAATAGTGTTTGATGTAGATAGTGCACCTGGTAAATACCCACCAGCTGCATAGTCTGTATTTACCAGTGCACAATTTGCAGTTTCAGTAGGTGACTTACAGGATTGAGGGGCCCACCTTCCCCTGCTGTGCATATCTTTTACTACACCACCAGGTGACTGGGCAGCATCTTCCTTTCTTGCATTGCGGACTGTCTCGCCCTTGCTATGCCACTGAGTTATTTTGTGGTTGGGACGTTAAAGGGCAGCAACACCTCTAGTCACAGATGACCCCACTCTTCCGCAGCTGAAATTACAAGCATCCTGCAGGCCACTACTCGACTCATCGAATGTCTAAAGAATTGCTCCCACGTGAGTCACATGCTAGCAGAGCTGCAGCATTGTCTCTGTAGACTCACGTCATTGTCAACGCCTAGTGCATCATCTCCAGGATTGCAGCTCATAAAATGCCTGACTCCTTAGAAGCAAAAGCAAGCATTCAGGAGGACAATACAGCTAGACCAGATATTAAGTTTAGTGATAGAAACAACTAAAGGACAACTCTTTTCTAGTTGCACTCCTATGATTTGCATAGTTGCCCGCAGTAAAGGAAACTTGCTGCTACAGTCCTGCACTTCAGACTTAAGAGAAGTTCTGAAAAATAATCTCTTCAAGGGCAACCTCATCTGAGACGATAAGGAGATTTCTAGCTCCTTTTTGCCTGACCCCCTTGATGACAAGAAATCCCAGCAGCCATCTTTTCTCACTTCCCTTTGTAAAACAATCTAAAGTGTTCCCCATCTCGATTTATATTACAACCTTTCTTCTTACCTAGGTTTTTCCTCTGAATGTGGCAAAATACCCATCAGGAGTTCCACGAAACAAAATGTGAGGAAATAAGTAACTGGGTAACTACAGTGACTATAATCCATTGGAACATCAATCACTTGAGGCATTTGTTATATAGTAGAGCACTTGCAACACCCAGAAATACAAGCATTGTTTTAAGTGGGATGAAAAAGATGGAGTTTCTCCAAAAGTGGCGTGGGAATACAAGTGTAACTAGGAATCTTTCCCAAGAGGGATGGCCTATGTTATTAGGGTTGTGACTCAAAATACATGAAGTAAATTCCTCTTTACACAGTACCACATGTTTAGTAATTAGCTGCCTTTTCCGTTATCGCATCCAGACATATCACACAACAGTGAACATACACACAACTCAGACCGGTCGGCTTTACCAATGCTTGTCAACAGTATCAGATACTTGGATAGCAACAATTATTTTGTTTCAGTTTTGAAAATATGAGACTGATATTGCGAAGTTCTGTGGAAGGGGTGGTGGGCATCGGAGTGTCTCAGACACACATGTTCTCCACCTCACCCCTTTCCTCTATTACACACTTGTACCCTTTTCCTCTTGACATCTTTCTGAAATCCTCCATCGACATATCTCACAGAAACACAGCATCCTGGAAAACACTCTTGGGCAATGCAAGATGAAGTAAACCACTGTGAAGCGTTAACCAGGACTGTATCGCAGACTTGGAATACCGTGAGGGGTTTTACACTCATTAATGAAAAATTCGATAAGTGGCTTTAGCTGTAAACATAAGGAAATGTATATCAAGTCTGGTAGTGAGGGCGTTTTAAAGTCAGTTTTTAGGTTTTTCCTGCCCAGCTCTTGCGCTGTGTTTGTGAAATCTCTTGTATTTAATATATCTTAAAAGCGGGCCCATATCAGTTCCCATCGTCAAATTACTTTGTTCATTCGCTTTTGTGTGGAACTTATTTTCTTTATTGACTACCCCTGGCTGCATGCATTTACCATACTTCTACTAAAGCTGTTCTCACTGTTTAAGCCCCATTCACTATCAAGATAAGACCTCTTTATACAGAAAAGGCTGACAACTTCTACAGTATGCTCGAATGCTTGCTTTTTATTACTTAGTTGTGTAAAGTATATGCCTTAGCCCTAGAACATTTGTGGCATTTCCTATTCATGCCTCAGTACCTTTCTTTGCACTTTGTAGGCATTATCTGATTGATTTTTTTCAATGTAATCTATTTGGTCATTATGATGAAATTCTAAATGTAATAAACACTGCACGTTAAAAATAAAGTTAATATGCAAGAGCGATGCTATATTTTACTACCAAACAGGCAACCACAAGTGCAGTTAACTTGCAGACAACAGGGTCTTGATTTGAATGGTGCAGCAGGTGCAGTAGTACCGGGCCACACAGTTGTCAGACCTCAAGAGATAATAATGCTATATTTGACTACCAAACAGGCAGTCACAACTGCAGTTACCTTGCAGTTCAAAGGAGTCTTGATTTGAATGGTGCAGAAGGTGCAGTGGCACTGGGGCCAAACGCTCTAGGGACCCCACTAAACCCAGATTATTGCTACATTTTTACTACTAAACAAGACAGTCACACGTGCATTTATCTAGCAGGCAATTGGGTCATGCTTTGAATGGTGCAGCAGGTGCAGTAGCACCAGGACCGAAATCTCTTGGTACTCCACTAAACACCTAGTATTGCTATATTTGACTACTAAACAGACAGTCACAAGTGCAGTAACCTTGCAGACAACAGGGTCATGATTTGAATGGTGCAGTGGCACTGGGCCTAAAATTTGTCATGACCTCCCCCAAACAGGCAGACACAATTGCAGTTACCATGCATTTAAAAGGGGCTGGATTTGAATGTTGCCACAGGAGCAGTAGCACTGGGGCCAAAAGCTCTAGGGTCCCACTAAACGCATAATATTGCAAAACTTTACCACTAAACAGGCAGTCACAAGTGCAATTATCTAGCAGGCACTAGGGTCATGATTTCAATGGTGCTGCAGGTGGGAGAGGCACCGGACCAAAAGTTGTCAGATCTCCTCTAATGACCAAATATTGCTAGCTTTAACTACTAAATAGGCAGTCACAAGTGTAGTTACCTTACAGGTACTAGGGCCATGATTTCAACGATGCAGCAGGTGAAGTGACACCGAGGACCAAAGCTCTAGGAACCCCTCTAAACACCAAATATTGCAATATTTTACTACTAAAAAGGCAGCCACAAGTGCAGTTTCCTTACAGGCAATACAGTCATGATTTGAATGGTGCTGCAGGTGCAGTGGCAAGGAGCCCAAAAGTTGTCGGAACTCCTCTAAACTCATAATATTGCTATTACATCAATTAATTCTATTATTTCCCTATTTCATTTAATTTTTCAAAATGTTGTTCCTTACCTACACTATACCACTAGTAACAGCACAATTTTTTTTTTTAATATTTTTTTTTACATAATCAAGCCTTAACATTTTCACAAACTTTCTGTAACTTCTAATGCACAACTACTCAGCAAGCTACAACTTACAACAAAAAAGAGCTTATTATTAATCATATAGGCGAAAACGTAATGCATTTACCAATGCTTGTAATTACCGATGGCCATTAATATACATGGGGTGACCCAGAAAAAAGTCAAAGGGCCTGGGTATCGATTAGTACAGAAGACAAAATGGTCCTAGCAATAGTGTCTAGGACTATTTTGTCTTCTGTTGTGATTACTGATGGGTCTAAGCCCTAGCAGGAGCCGTCCCATTTAATGTTCCAAATTCCAAGATCCACAACAGAGGAAAGGCTATTACAGCCAAGAAACACAACTGAAAGGCATTGTTGCTGGTTTATCGGTAGGCAGCCACAATGTGTGTTTTGGACAGACACCTATTTTTACCTGGCAGTAAGGCAGAGAAACAAAGGAGCATAATGCATACCGTCTTCTCTTCATGCAGGAAGGATGGCACGTAAAGCCAAAATTGTGCTTCTCTTTACTTGGCACTATTCCCAGTTGGCAGAAGATATTAATTGCTCCTAAAGTTCGAAGTGTAACAAAAAAACTGCTGCTCTTTGACCGGTCAGGTGATGGTGGGAATGGCGGCAATCAGTTCACTGCTCACCCTTCACTTGTGCAGGCACCTTTCACCCTGCACTCCCATAGACTCTCCTCTCTCTGCTCTTAGTAAGTCACATAGGCCTCTCCGCACTCACACAGGCACCCTGAATTTAGGCACATAATCTACCCTGCACTCACTTGGGCACAAGCCTGCGTGTGCACCAGGGCCGGCTCTAGGCTCATGGTGGCCCTGTGCAGGGAGCGTAGGTGGGGGCCCCAGTGCAGCAAGGCTCATACAGATGACGGTAAAGGACATGATGGGTGCTGCTAGCGGGTGATTGTAGGGATTTGTACAGGTGCTTGCTGTCTGCCACAGTGCCACGCTTTTCCTCCCCCCCCCCCTCCCCATTGCCGAAACACCATACCAGTTGGAGGCAGCGTAGTGACACACAAAGGGCAGCTGAAAACTGTGCGACCGTACGCCCTCCAGAGAGCAGCCGCCACCGTGAAGAGGCTTCATGCCAGGGGAAGAGCATGGCCCTGGGTGCCTGACTGCAGTGAGATTTAATATTCTCCCAAGTTAATGTAGAGATCTTCGTTGTATTATTTTAGTAACCATCCAGTCAGCACCCTGCTTGGCCTCAAACTAGCGGCTAGAAGAGCTTTAGCCGTGTTTAAACCCCATGAGAAGGTGCGTGTAAAGCCTGTAACATTGGGAATGGTTGGGGGAGATGGCTTACAGAAGCTGGGGTTCCGCCGCCGAGGCAGTCCTGAGGCACACACAGTGGGTGGGAAGTCGAGCACACAGCTTCCCCTCTCCCCGGTGTTATTATTTCTGACAAAGCCCTGGGTCCATTGCTCTTCCTAATGCACCACTCTCCCCGTAGAGACAGTACCTTCCAATTATTCTGACAGCCAAAGGCTAATTTGGCCTAGCCTGTGAATCCACAACCCCACCGCCATGTCGGCCTTTGCAGCTATTTGCATACAATACACACCAGGTATGAGGAACAGCCTCAGTCATATCTTGTATATAATGTTCTTTTTACAGAAACCAACTTTGATTTACTGTGGCCCATTTTCCTGACGAAGGCACAGCTCAGTGCCGAAACACACGTAGAACACAAGAGATTATTACTTGTGTGCCACACTGCCTTTTCCTCATAAACATTGAAATTGTTATCATTGCATTTATCTGAAATGTAGAAAAGTTGCAATTTTTAATGTACACTAATTTCTTTAAAGTATGAATGAAGATGAATGATTGAGTTGTATGGGACCTTGTCTTTTTTAATGAAATGAATTTCTTATTATTATCAATATAAATTATGTCTATTTTGTAAAACATATCCAGATACATTTGCTTCTCCTTTCATCCATGTTGGTTTGTCATTAACTGTTGAAATCATAGTTATGTTTATACATTTGTTGCTTATGTCTGTACACTAGACTGTCAGGATGACGGTCAGACTAGTCAAAAACATACAGACATCAAGCAATAGTGGGGATGATCAGGAAAGCAGATCCTACTTTTCTACACTCCCCATCTTACCCTTGAAGAACAGTGGATGATAAAGATGATTATAATGACAGATTGCGCAATTATATGGCATGGGGGTGAGAGTGAAATATAACTTTCAGAAACTCGCTGTAACTTATGTTTCACTGCCTCTTAAATGCCAAAAAGAAGTGCCCTCTCTGAGGGTCCAGCATGTTGTTCATATCTTGGCTCGAAAGTGAGGAAGTGTTTAGGTTCCAAGTGTTTACTAGGCTCCCTTTGTTTGACTCCACCACATGTCTCCATTGCAAGCCAGTGTGTATCCTTCTATAACTGTGTGTGCTGCCTTTGATGGTAGAGCAGTTTCCAACAGGTTTCCTGGACTGGAGTTCCCTCTGTCTTACTGAATGTGTGATTCACAGATTATTAATTTCTCTTAAATCCTTTCAGACTTTAATTAGTGCATGGAGAATGTCTTTAATAGACTGTTGGTTGTGGCAGCGGACAATCACAGCAGTCGAGACAAACCTTTCTCCTTTCACCTGTATAGACAGAGAAGCCTCCCAGCCTCTTTGGGAGGCTTAGGGTGCTGACAGTCCCTTTTACCTGATCACACATGAATGCTTTCTCTGCAGTAGGGCTGCTTTATTGTATAAATTATTAACATTCATAACTATTCATATAGAAAATACATAGGTATAAAGTGTAAAATGCAGTTTTCAAAAAACGTATTCCCTTCAAATCTATTGAGCAGTTTTTTAAACCTTATCCAACTACAATACAAATGTTAAAACAATTTAAATACATGAGCTGTGCAATGGAAAAATGCTGTGTAATGTTACACTCTCCCATCCTAGGCTGCCGTCAACACCTCATCATGAGACTGAATTACCAGTTTTGAGCCATCAACAGTTTTGAGGCTACTGTAAATGTGCTCCAAGAACTTCGCAAAGTTCACAATAAAAGTGTTTGTTTGCAATGCAGACTAAAGGTCTGTTGCTTCTTTTATTGTGCTAGCGATAACTTCCTGAAAGTCGGGAGGCGATATTTACTACGCATGTCTCACATGCGCGTGCAGAGGCATAGCATCTGCTGTAAGGTTTCTGGTGTACACAGGAGTCTCAAAGTTTTTGATTATTTTTCAAGGAGCCGTCAAACTGTTTCAGCGGAATTTAAAAAGATGACATCTTAATTATGTCTATTTCATAGTGCCTTCCAAGTTGAGTCGATGTATTGCTGTCTAAGTAACAGTTGGAAGTAAGGTTCCTATAGGTGTTTTTAATAAGACACATCCTCTAAGCCCCCCCCCCCCCCTCCTTCTGCTCGAGTCCCAGAGCCTTTCTACTGGACCTTTGAGCGTCATCCTTTTCTGCAAGTCTTCCATCGGTGGTGCCTTCTGTTCCTTGAATATAGAGTGGGCCTCTAGTCTACGAGGCGGGCAATTAGGTCTCATTAGGCCTGAGCCACGTCCCGCTCGCTGCCTTCAACACCGCCCCCCCTCTGCCCCAACACGTTTTTCACTTGCTCCGGTCTCACAGCTTCTGAACGGAAAAGTGGAAGGCGGGGTCGGAGGCCGCCAAATCCTGCCAGGAGCCTCCACGAGAATATGTATGATTGTATCCGATCCTCGTTGTGGCGGCCCCTGCGGTTTGGCGGCCCTGTGCAGGTGCACACCTTGCACATGCCTAAGGCCGGCCCTGTGTGCACTCACATAAGCACACCCCTGACTCTGTGCTCAAATTAGCACACTCCTCACCCTGCAATCAAATACACAGTGAAACCCTGCACACAGCACATTGTTCATAATGCATTTGCATAGGCACACCCCTCATTCTGCGCTCGCACAGGCACTCCCAGCAATCTCACAGGCACTCCCCCCACCTTGCAGTCCCTGAGGTACACCACTCATCCTGCACTCACAGTATACACTGGAACCCAGCATAGAGGCAGGTTAATTATCATTGCACTCGCACCGTTGAATTGCTCACTGTGCACTCACACAAACCCCCCTTTTACCCTGGAGTCAGACAGGTGTAATCTTTGGCTGCAATCAGATGGGCACAGCGTGCACCCTGCGCTCTGACGGGAATAGCAAGCACCCAGCGTGCACCTTGCACTCTGACGGCACAGCAAGCGATTTGCCGGGCAGAGCGCGCACCGTGCGCTCTGCTGGACACAGCAAGTGATCTGCCCGGCACGGTGTGCACCCTGCGCTATGCTGGTCAAAGGGCGCATCCTGCGCTCTGCCGGGCAAAGGGTGTATCCTGTGCTCTGCAGGACACAGAGCGTACCCTCCGCTCTGCCGGGCATAGGGCACACCCTGACAGGCTCAGCGTGTCCCTTGCGCACACCATGCTCTAAGCAGGGCACAGCACACACCCTGCACTCAGACGGCAGTACGCACCCTATGTCCAGACAGGCACAGAACACTCCATGCTCCTCCTCACTTGCACTGCCCCTCTGCTCATTCTCACTCACTGCTCATTCTCACTCACTGCCCTACTGCTCATCCTCACTTGCACTGCCCCATCTCACACACTGCCCACTGCTCATCCTAACTCACACTGCTACATCTTTGACTCTACAATTCCACAGACACATTGGTCACCTCACCCTCCCAGGTACGCAACTGTAAATGTAAGTAGGCATATCTGCATCATGTTTGAGGGTGTAGCCGTAGGGATAACCAGGAGCGGTAGATAGGGGTAGCACGATAGGGCCCACCCGGTATGAGAAATTGCGAAGAATGCTCCTGCAGAGGGAGAAGTAAAGGGGTGGTGGTGAGGGAGGATGGGTGGGGGGCAGCATGAAGGGAGGCCATTTACATTGAGACGCAAAGGGCAGTCCTCCGGTACTGCTGCTTCACTGTGGCCTTAGGCTCAGCTATGCTCCCTGTCTATTCTATTTAAGACTCATGCCAGGAGTGAAAAGTGAACAAACCAGACAGGCTCCATATTTAGGTGAGACAGGAGTGTGCACAGCCTGCCAGTGGCACTCCTTTCCTCAGGCCTAACCAGTGACAGCTGGAAGTGTAGGGGGCAATCTGTGTTGGTTTGGAAAAAAACATTAACTGTATGACAGTATTTGGAAGTAAAAGGGACTAGTCAGTGGGTTCCTGGAAAGGATTAATGGTGCACATCTCACTCTCCCAGAAAGCCACAATGATCACTTGTCTTTAATGTAAAAGTACCAAGCTGCACAGCAAGTAATCAAAATCAAGCTGTCATTTCAACTGTCTAGAGCTTTGCCTAGAAAAGGGTCAGCTAGAGCCTAATACTAAAATACATGAAATCTACAAATAGTTTTTTATGTTTTCTCTCAACACAAATCTATGGAACCTAATCACATGACAGAAACGTGTTACTTTTAGCAAAAACAAATGTAATGAGCTAGTGGCAGGACCTTCTCCTGGAGGAAGCTTGAGACATCCTTGAGGAGGATATATAATTCTTGAATAAAATATTAAATAGAACATTCTTCAAAAACACTAAAATCTTCTTCAATCAATCAATCAAGAGTATTTGTAAAGCGCGCATCTCACCCGCTAGGGTCTCAAGGCGCTAGGGGGGGGGGCTGCTACTGCTCGAAAAGCCAGGTCTTGAGTTGCTTCCTGAAGGAGAGATGGTCCTTGGTGAGTCGTAGGTGGGTGGGGAGGGTGTTCCAGGTCTTAGCCACCAGGTAGGTGAAGGATCTTTCTCCGGTGGTGGTTCTGCGGATCCGTGGGACGGTGGTGAGGGCGAGGCTGGCGGAGTGGAGCTGGCGGGTTGGCATGTAGAACGTGAGGCAGTTGTTGAGGTATTTGGGGCCCAAGTCGTGGAGAGCCTTGTGTGCGTGGGTGAGGAGTCTGAACGTGATCCTTTTGCTGAAGGGGAGCCAGTGCAGGTCCCTCAGGCGGGCAGAGGTGTGGCTGTGTCAGGGGATGTCCAAGACGAGTCATGCTGAGGCATTCTGGATGCGCTGGAGTCTTTTCTGTAGTTTGGCGGTGGTCCCAGCGTAGAGGGTGTTCCTGTACTCCAGACGGCTGGTGACGAGGGCCTGGGTGACCGTTTTCCTGGTTCCAATGGGGATCCTGCAAAAGATCTTACGGAGCATGCGGAGAGTGTTGAAGCAGGAGGAGGTAACAGCGTTAACTTGCTTGGCCATCGTGAGGGAGGAGTCAAGGAAGAAGCCCAGGTTGCGTGCGTGGTCCGTGGGCTTGGGTGGGGGGCCCAGAGCAGGGGGCCACCAGGAGTCGTCCCAACCGGAGATGGATGGGTCGAGGATGAGGACTTCTGTCTTGTCTGAGTTCAGTTTCAGGCGGCTGAGCTTCATCCAGTCTGCGATGTCTTTCATTCCGTCCTGGAAGCAGGCTCTGGCGGACGTGGGGTCGTTGGTGAGGGAGAGGATCAGTTGGGTATCGTCGGCGTAGGAGATGATGTTGAGGTTGTGCTTGCATGCGATGGCTGCGAGGGGGCTCATGTAGACGTTGATGAGGATGGGGCCGAGCGAGGAGCCTTGAGGTACGCCGCAGATGATCTTGGTGGCTTCTGCGAGGAAGGGCTGGAGACGGACTCTTTGAGTTCTGTCGGAGAGGATGGAGGTGATCATTCCAGGGCCTTTCCTTGGATCCGGGCGTGGCGGAGGCGGGTTGCCAGGGTGCCGTGGCAGACCGTGTCGAACGCGAAATAAAAAAAATCTGAATGTATTTACTTACAGCTAAAAATGCCAGTTGCCAACATAAAAAACGAGGTTCCGCTTTGCAGAAATATGTAATGTGCTACTCTGAAGAAAATGGTTTCTCTGCCTCACATCTTAACACGCATAATTGAGACTGAAGAACCATTCAAACATCCATATGTGCTTATAACATATATCCGTTCAGTGATGGCAGATATATAGCCATAACGTTGAAGTACCTAAGAATATTTGATTGTGATATTATTTTTGTATAATGTAGAATGCAAGTAATCCTGATGGGTGAGGGCAAGTGAAAGGCATGCATATTTCTAGCTAAATATATGAAGTTAAAGGTTAGGAGAAACTGATGCAGTGAGCATTGTCTTTCTGCACAAGTGGATTACACCTATTAAGCGTGGAAATGGTATAAAGTACAGCATTTTTAGCTGCAAGTAAACACATTCAGATTTTTTTATTTTTGGCTAAATGTCATGCATACATACTCCTGTGCTGCTGGATTCGAACATGGAAATGCAGGTCGGTCGCTGTTGGTGCTACCTCGAGACTACATTCCATGGGAGTGTTCTTGTGCTCCTCGGGTATCGCTCCTTTGAACCGGATGTGTTATGTCCCAGCCACTCTAGGGCCAGTCAAGTACTGGAGATTTGTGAAAAAGGGTTAGGAGACTGCATGTTGAAGAAAGACGTTTTTTTTTCATTAAAACTTTTTTTTTGGACATTTAATATAACTCACAATAAATTGTAATACACCATTGTGTATCAAGGCCATCTTACAACAAAGCATTATCTTTTGGCATATCATCTAGTACATGATCTGTACACTACCCTCCCTTGAGAACTTCCCTCACTCCTCTTCCACATCGTATTCAGAGTCTCTCGCTGAGGCATGGGAAACCTCTGTACTCATTCCATATCTTATACCACTTTTGGGGACATCCTCTGTTTTCGTAGATGGTCTTATCGGCTACCAGTACATATCCTTCTCCCAATCCTTTAGAGTTGGTGTCCCCTCAGACCTCCAATTATGTGCCTTATTTCTTTTTGCGATCATCAACCCCAGAGTAACGCAAATTTGTTATCCTCTTCCCAAATCCGTCACAACAGTCACATCTCAAACATTAAGCAGAAGAAAGACGTTTTTAAGTGGCCAAGGGGAATTCATATTGTATCCCAAACCATTCTTAACCATTTTTCAGATAGGTCCAGAACCTTTCATTAGTTTCTAATCCAAGATGGAGGAACTTCTGTTTCAGCTCCACATAAAGCGCTCCAGGACTGCTTCTCCTAGAGTTGCAATGTAGTCAAAGTCTCATACACTTTCCTTGCCTCGATCATGTCGTCCACAGGGAATCATGTTTTCCAGTTAGCTGTTTTATTCAATCATCCTGGACTTATTTCCTAGCTACCTACAGCAGTGACTGCCTTCCTTTAATTCATGCCCTGCCAAGTCCAGGGTTTTTTGGCCCATGTTTCCCACCTTTTGTTCATTTCTTCTTGCAGGCTCTGTACTGCTCCATGTTCTCTACCGTCTTTAATTGTCTCACACGTGTCTTAGACTGAGCAAAGCCAGGTTGAAGAAGCCTCCTCCAAGCTTGAAGAAGCCTCCGCAGCTTTCAGCCCATAACAAATATTGGAAGGACAAAAAAATGAAAACTGAGTGGTGTGTATTGATTGGCTTGAGAGAAGAACTTGCAATGTTCCTGCTCTGGCTGTTCGACTTTTATTTGTATAGACAAGGAAGTCTGGCTTCTAAGCTGGGGCCTCCTTACTGCAGTGGTAGGACTGGGTAGGCAGTGAGCCCTAAGGAACAGATTTGAACTTTCAGGGACCCTTGTTTTATATTGACTTGGAAGATATTTTTTTTATTGCTGTGACAGCATTTCTTTCATTTTTCTTTTTCAGCTACTGTCTCTTCCATTTCATAATGGGATTTCTGTGGGTCATTCCACTTCACTTGATCTCAAATTGCATTATAATTGTCCTCTCTAGGAGGGAGTACGGGTAGGCCTCCGGGGATTTTTGATATTCGGTTAACTTGGTTATCACATTAAAAAAAATTCTTGAATTGAAAGAAAAGGCAAAGAAATATGTTGCCTAATGAGGGAAATGTTCTCGCCTACCAATGAGAGAGAATTTTTTAATTCACAACGCTTTCTTTCTCATATCTGCCGAGCTGGTAGTGTCGATTTTGGTGCAAAAATTAGTATGCACCGGAATCGGGATCACGACATAGGAAATTATAGCTCGGATCAAGTAGTTTTCTGCCAATCTTATTTTGAGTGGTAAATTTGGTGACCATTGTGCAGGAAAAAAAATCCCAAGTTATGAATTTTGATGCAGTTAATCTGGGAAGTGGAAAGATATCTGCTATTACAGCATTCTTCATCATTGTGACCCGCAGTCTCTGAGTAAGAAGAAGTAGGGGATGGGGGCTAGCGGGTCATTAACCATTCTTTTCAATAAAGTATTTACCACACAGTGCCTTTATAATGCTGGTAAGTATCACACAAGTAATTAATCGTGGCTTTACCATGCAGGTAAGGGTTTTTAAGTGACACACAGTAATTGGTAAATGGAGGTAAGGTTAATTTTAGGGTGTATGGTTGGATAGTGGTAAAGGGAGGTAAGGTTACTTTTATGGTTTATATGATGGGTAGTGGGAAAGGAGGCTAAGAGTAAATTAAAACAAAGTCAGTTTGAAGGATTCCTTCAAATTAAATATATAAGTGTGTATATAGGGTGTTACTTACCTTACGTATACTCACTGCGTGGTAAATACATTCATTGCGGGGTTGTAATTGCAGACAGGAAAAACGGAGTCCTACAGTATTTGTCATTCCTCGTCCTGCAGTATTTGTCATTCCTCGTCCTGCGTTACTGCACCAAAATACTAGTTCGGTCCAGAAGGACGGTGTCTTGTAAAGAAAACCCCTTTGAGAATAGTTTTAAATTTCTATTTTTTTGTAGGTTGGAGCCTTCATGCTTACCTTGAAGGCAGAAGTTGGTAGTCATTATGAGAGGAAAATTCTCCGTGCATTAGATTTGCTGAAGAGCAGACCACATCTGAAGCTAATCTTGCCTGCTTACAATTTTCTGCTCTGGGCTGCCTCTTGCTTCCATCAGTCCTTTTGTTAGAGACAATCCTCTTACTTCATATTTTCTGCTTGGAGCTAGGTCTTGACGAGAGTGGATTTTCGCAAGTAATAGCCTTCTGGCTCAAGAGATACTGTGTCTGCATGGGCGCAGCAAGGATTTTAATGGAGGGGGATGGTGGATATTTTAGTGTGGAGTCTAGAGGCAAATCACGTAATAAATGAAGCTGATATGAAATGTTCTTGCTTGTGCAATTTATAAATGTGATTTATATATTTTTTAACGTTATGAGTGGCAGGACCTGTTAAACTTTTGTGGGTCTATTTCAAATGCTTTGGGAGAGGGTGTTGTCAGTACAGCAGAGCAAGCTCGTCCACATACCACCACAATATTATGTAGGCAGTAAAAGGTGATGGAGGGAAATGCTTTGATTCATGTAAAACACTGGTCATTATTCTAGTTGACATTCCTTAATAGCATTCTTCAGCTTGTCTGTGACATTACTGAAGGGAATCAGCCATCTGCAAATCCCTTTTGGTCCTGCTGCAATAGAATGAAGCCAGCCCAAACTGACCATGAAAATTGTGAATGAAAACACAAATGGCATCAGACTGTTTTGGATTTGTTAGGATTCATCATGGAGCGGAATGTTGAGGCCCTGAGACATAGTGATAAATTGATGCACATCGTGGCATGCCTGCGCCACTTTGGGAGTTCCTGCGTGGGATTCAGCAAAAATGATGTTTGAATTGTTCTGAATCATATGTAATTTCTTTGGGTACAGGCCTAACCTATATTTTTATTAGCTTTGTTGTTTCATTTCCCTCTGTGGCATGGCATGATTGTAACGAATATGCAAATTAGGTCCTGAAGCTCACTATGGGACACAACCTACATTTCACTGATAAAGCCCAACAAAGCCAGAAGATGTCTAGGACCGCTTGTCTTCTGCTGATAAGAACACGGCCTAATAGTTTGTACGCGGGATCCCTTTTGCTGAAGAATCAAGACTGATTTGTATAGAGTTGGTCCTTAATAGAAGGGACTCTGTGAACATATTAATGGAATGGAAGGCATCAAAGAGTAATTTTTAGTCGCAGAGATTATTTCAAGCATTCTATCCATTGTCCTTTTATTTTTTTCTAAAACTTATCCATGTGGTGATATTTATTGGTTTCAAATTAAAAACTCTGTGCAGAGAGCTTTTGAGCTTTTAGCTGGTATAAATTTGCATCCCAATGTAAATATATTGGATTTAATTTCTAGGAGATTCAACATTTTATTAGTGGTGCTTCTACTTGGCTTTGTTGTATTGCATTGTAATGTATTTAGCATTAGCTTTGGTAGAGTACAAGTGTCTAGATGCATAATAGCAGATGTTGTTTGGGGTGTCACAAGGCTGACAGGGACTATTGGGTCGCATCTGTTTTGATGAGGTCGTTTGTTATGGGAGTTCTAGGGGCGGCCCCTCTATGGCTCTGCAAACTGGGCCAAGAACACCATTCCTCACTTGAGGTAGTTAGGGCGAACAATCCGAGGCTTCTCAGGGTAGTATGTATGTGTGTGTGAGGGGGAGGCAGAGACTCAAAGTCACTCAAACAACAGATTCAATAGACCACTGACCAGCTAGTGCTTGCCTATAGCAAAAGAAAGCAATTTTAACATTGGAACAAAATGGTATACTACACAGTTAGATGGGGGTACATCTACAGGGCATAGCATCTAACCGACATGCTCTTTTCAGGCTCTACACCCTTTCTGGCGCCCTCTGCCACTCTAGGGTGCTCTCCCCAATGTCAGTGGTAAATTTCCAGAGATTTATATATGCACCCAAAGATTAGATACAGGTGCAAGTTTAGTAAGTCATTCGCAGCTCAGGTCAAATAGTTCTTGAAACAAAGAGTTCACACTAGCAAAAGCTTAACTAACAGCAATTATCTTTCTGCGGTCAAGACAGTCTGCCTTTCGAGCTGAGACCCCATGTTTCCTGCTAACCTGAGACATGGTTGTTAAAATACTGGTTGGTGTGCTTGTCAGGATTGCATCGTTGCCATCTTCTCTGGCATTGCATGACTGCGAGCAGTGGCCCCACTCCTCACTGGCTGCTGAGGTGATAGGCACCGTAAGCTTGATTGGTGAATCACCTCTGGGCTGTGAGGCAGGTGTTTGTTCCACTTCGGCAGTGGGTGTCAGCTCTGGTGGCTGCATCTCTCTTCTGTCTGGCCACAGAGGTGATCGGCAAAGCTGACAAAATCAATGAATGTTAGAATTTAGCAAGGGCGATCTCTGGGCCATGATGGAGGTCTTCGTCTTCGGTGGTGCCAGCAGCTGTTTGCTGGATATGCAACATGTCCGGTAGCAGCACTAGCTTCAACTTCTACATACACTTCACCACATTCTGGGAGACGGGGTGACCCTCACAATTTGGGTTGGCACCGGTGTTGCTCCTGTTGGCTGTCCTCTTCTGGGTGCTCCACAAGCCAGGAACATGGCTGGGTTTCTCCTCTTCAACAGTCCTCTTCTGCAGAGCCATACACTCTCTTGCTGTCTTAGTTGGCTGGCAGCCTTGTAGACTTTAGGCAGACCCACAGTTTCTCTGGCAAGTTGTACCGGCTTAAAGGGATAGCCCATAACTTCTGGCAGACTGCCTGTAATGCAGACACCAGACTTGGTCTCACTGCAGTTCTTCTAGTATCCTATGGAGCTCTCCTTTCTTTGGTTAATCGGAACCTGGAATTGGAAATCAGTGGGGTGTTTTTGGGTCTCAATTGTATACCCCTGTCTTAGACAGAGGATGTGGATTCACTTTCTGAAACCCTGGAACCAATTTGAGGTGGTTCACTTTGAAATTACATTTTCAGACTGCAGTGCAGACACAGCCTTTATGCAATATGTGTGCTCTCCCAACAGATAGTGATGATAATGGATTCAAGCAGGAAAATCCATATATGGGCACAGTGAAATGTGAAGTCTCTGAACCTGGCTGTCATCTGTCTTTCTGAAGTAGCAATCAGGAGTAGAAAAAAGGACAGGCCCTCTCTAGAAACGTCCGCACCTTTAACTACAGACTCTGCTTCCTCATTTACATATCCCCTCTCCTCTACCACACAACAAATGGCAATGCCAGGACTATCTAGTCCGCAATCCCTTGATAAAATGTCCTCATATAATTTGTAAGAAGAGCCCAGTCTCTACCGCCTCTCACTTCAGTGTCTTGGGTCTCCACCTTCCAGACACAGAAATGCAGACATTACACCACCACTGTATTGGGAAGCTGTATACATCTTCCAACTTGTGGCATGATAAACCAGGGGCATTTAAAAAAGGATCCCAAAGGTCATGTGCACATCTCATCCAGAATCTAGCTTCCACATATGGAATCTCACAGCACCCGTCTAGGTGATGCATGGAAGAGGAACTTTGCACAAGTGGAGCTCGTAGGCTGTAGTCCTCCTTGACACTGAAAAAAGGTCTGTTTAGGGCTATTGATTCGAACAAATTGGTATACTGCTACCATTTTTCATCAACCTAGGTCATGGGCAGTTGTCGCATGATGACAAAAGCGGGTGCATTTGGTGTGCTTCCCTAGATCACAGAACACGTTCTTAACCTTGGAATTACTATGTCCAGGCCTAGCCTTAAGAACCGACATTAGATTAGTGTGTCAGCTGACCCAGTGAAAATTCACGAGCCCAGTTTCACATGCAGTAGGGTCATTCAGGACAGGTGTACATTCCTGTATAGCGTGCAGGAGAATTCCTATTCCAACACACATAATACTAAAAATGTGTTGCTTTACATAGGTTTTGGGCTGGCACTCATTCCCTGAGTTGGAGTTCCATGTTCTATTGTAATGTAGACTAAAAGGCTTCAACTTTGACACTTCTAGTCCATAGTAAGCAAACTGTGACATCTCTTAAGTGAAGGATTCTAACTTTGACACTGTCCACATCTGAACTGCCTAGTCTAGTTAGCCCTAACTCTGATATTATGAAAGTCTAACAGATGTGATGCAGACGAGTTTGAATGTCACAAGCAAGGAGGCCCTCTTATTTTGATGATTATGATACTTAAGACCTTCTGTAAGGCTCCTGATTGAACCCCACTTTAATGGCCTTTGGTGAGAGACAGCCCTCTCTATTTGAAGGGCTGTCACTTTGGAGTTCTCTCAATTTGCGGGGCACTAACCTTCCTTGTGTGACACATGATTTTGGTGATTCTGCTACCTTAAGGGGCACTGACCATGAGAATCTCAGAAACAATGAGTTCAGGCTCCAAAACATTTTGTTCTTGCCTGCTACGATTGTGACTAAGCTTGAAGGGCTGTGACTCTGATACCCTCTTGGTGTGAGTGGCCCAGGAACAGAAACTTCCAAAGCCTGAATATAATGGCTTATTTCTGTTTGCTAGTTTGAGGGGCTCTGGTTGACAGACCCCACCTAGTTTGAGCCTTATTTATGGCTCACACCAGGAGTCTGTCCTGATCTAAGTTGCTCTGATGTGGAGTGAGGGACTGGAACACTGATAGTTTCTAGTGATGGTGCCACCAAAAAGACCCAGCTCTGATACAGAAACAGTCTTACTGTAGGAATAGCAGTTGTTACCATGCACACAGCTGTATGCCTTTCATAGAGGCACTGTCTGCATATTATGCAATGTGCTATCATTTTGCCTGGATTGTTATTATTTGTATTGGGATTGATTGGGAAAAGAACAAAACAACAAGATATCATTCTAAGTTGAATTCATCAACAAATGTTTCTAGGCATAAAGCTCTTGTTTCCCATGCAGTAGTTATCCACTGCATTCACCCATGTAGCAGCTTAAACCCATATTCATATCTATGTTCAAAATATTTGTTTCCAAACACAATGTTTAAAACCACTGCAGTCATTAGTTTATTCCCTGCCTTCATTTGTCAAATTGTGCTCCAGGCTGATAGCACAAGTTAGTCATAGCGCTGCAGTTTTCAATTCACCAGGCTAAAAGATCACAACAAGCCTCTTAACCCCCTCCCTCTACCCCCACTTTATATACCAAGCCTTATCCAAGTTATTTTGATAGTCTCTTATCCTTTTGATTTACAGTGTCCATTATACCCAACTTACACTGTGAGGTAGAAGGATGGAATAGTTCAGCTCCTCTGGCATAGCTATTGACCACTTCCGTGATGAGCGCTTATGCACTAACTGGGGACTTTTGTTTGTGGAAGGCCACTAGGGAGCTATTTGAGACTTGGAGACCAAAACCTCGAATTAAAGCTGATCCCACCTTTGTTGTTTGTTGTCCATACCCTTTTTCTTTCAAAATGGATATAAAGTTGGCTACACATGCCCCACAATTGTAGTCTTCTGAAATGAATATATAATTTCTTACATATGAATATAGACCCTTAATATGTTCATTGAGGTATTTTACAATTGAGATTAAATGCTTGTGCTTTCACATTGATTTGCACTGTTCAATTTGAAACTTGTATACATCTTTATTTGTAGTTCACTTGACATGGCCCCAAGGCCAGTCAGAACACATGTGACTCAATTAAGCACTGCGCTCGCCCCCTTATATCACTGTCCACTGCACCCTGTATAACAATCTTATAATTATATAGCCATCCTTTTTATAAATGAAAAATGAATGCAACAAATCTGTATATCGACCCGAGACATTTCTTGTATGGATATTAGTTTCTACAAGCTTTGAATTATTATACTGCATATGTTGAATTGATTTTCTGTTTAGGTGAACTGTGTAGTAGACCTAGATACTACCTGCTTTAAAGTTCTAACAATTGTACTTCAGTGCTTCAAAAGGAATGCTTTTCTCTAAAAAAAATGCCCTCTCCCCCAACATGCGACAAAAAAATTGATGCATACTGGTACAGTTCTCATGCAGCCAAACCAAGGAAGCTTTTGTGTGCAGAGCAAAGATGGAGTGCCCCACCCCTGTGAATTGGCTGTTGCCACTACAATGTAAAGGAAAGTGGTAGAAATTACAGTTGCACAATTCAAAATAGATGTTTTGCAAAAGTAAGCTTTCAGTGTCATACAAATCATCTGAAAGAATTCTTCAACATTTTGAAGATTCAAGCATCCAAGTATGCTCAAATTTGCTTAATAAATCTAGGTGTAATAAACTGGGCAGCTGTTTGTCACTTCCACCACCCTTTAATACTGTAATTAATACACGGTGGGGGGGGGGGGGGAATAGTTTGGCTAAATGCAGCTGCTTCACACTGGTAAATCGAGAGGTTATCAAAAATTCACTAGACATTTCAATACTTTTCTGGTTTCCAATCCCGCTCCCCTCCCTCATTAGCTAAAGAGGAGATGGTTGCTCTTATTCCAATTTATTGTAAAGTAGTAAATGCCCCCCTTCAACAAGGTTATGTCCATTATTATAGGACATATTTGACTGCTGCTTAAAAAACATTGATTTCCATAGTTTATTGAAAATGTTAAACTCATTACTGGTCTTCCCTTCTTGGCAAAAATCCTTGAAAGATATGTGGCCCAAACACTGAAAGACTTGACTGTCAAACTCCACCATCCGAGTCATTTTCATTTTGGCTTCTACTCTTGTCATAGCACTGAAACTGCCCTTTTCATAATCATAGAAGACATCCTTTAGGTATTGGAGGAAGGAAACCCTTGTCACTCACTACCTCCCAAACGGTCCAGGGCATTTGATACAATCGATTTAACTAGGACATCCTCCTGAACTCGCATAGAAGGATTGTTTTTTTATAAGCATTGTCCTTCAATGGTTCTCTTAAATGAGCTCCTGTACTTTATAGATTTGGCGTGCCCTAAAGCTCAGTCTTTGCCCCACTACTTTTTAACTTGCATGTTGAGCCAGGAGGTGAGTTATTATGTAAGCCTGGTATCTCATTTTAGTGAAACACCAATGACACTTGCCTCTGTCAGACCCAACTGCCCTGGCAACCTCGACACTTTAAATATATGCCCCTCTAATATAGAGTTGGGCATGCACCAGATTTAGCAATTTTTCAACCCTGAAATTATAAAAATGATACTATTCTCCCTAATCATAAATGTGACCTGGATTAAATACATGCACACTCTAGGCCTCTTCCCGAGAATATATAGCACTGCAAAATACCTTCATTTTTCTCTTGACTTAAAGCTTAACTTAGATACGGATCCTAAGAATATAGACAGTAATGCCTATCATCAGTTGAGAAACTTGTGAAATCTCAGCACCTGACTCTCAAGAATGGACTTACATCTGACAGTTCAGGCCATGGCGAAATGCAGTATGTTAATCCTCTACTTACCGGAGCTTGCTTTACTCCCCTCAAAACATGCAAAATTCTGATGGCAAGGCTTGCTGCTATTAGAAAATTATTATATTGTCAGTTCTGAGCTCCCTACATTGACCACCTGTTGAAGCTTACAGCATTTACAGGATTGCATGCAACATTTACAAGATCGCATGTTTCACATAAAATAGCCCACACACGAATACTTCATGAAAAAAACTAATTATCTCTGCTGACATTAGGGCCTCATGTAGCAAATGTCTCTTAGGTTTGGATATCCCTCAGTTCAAGGAAAAGACCACCCTACAGTGAACTTTTTCCGGAAATGCTCTAAGGATTTGGAATACTCTTCCAAGCTAGATCAGACTCTTTCCCTAGTACAGTTCCACAGGGCCTTAAAGCCCATTTAATGAATTATCACAAGCCTATCCCACACCCACTCAAACATTGCATTGTTCATACATAACCAAACATCTCACCTGTTCATAGTTCCCTTTCGTAAAATAGGCCTTAAACAATTTGCATTTCATTTCTCTGCCATTCTCCCTATTTTGCCTTACTTCATGGTCTGTTCTCTCTATCCACTCTCTCCCGGTTTATGTACTAGCCATACTTTACACACAATACATCATAGAATTGTCCTTTTCACCTCCCACTTGCAAATGAACCTCTTGTTTTTCTGCACCAGAATACTTGACTTTCACACATAACCTCATAGGTATACAGGTATTGATTGTGATATACTTATCTATTATTCTGTATTATAATCTTATTTTATTTCTCACTTTTCTTTTTTTTAGCTCCATAAGAAAACTCAAATAAATATACTAAGTGACCAGCAGATTGCATCAGAGTTTAATAATCAGTTTCTAATTTGCAAGACAGTTCTACAATTTGAAAGTTTTGCTAGGCTCTTTACACAGTATTGTGTGTATATAAAATAGAGTACCAAGATAAGCCTTGCACAAACACACTGAGATAAAAAAGTCAATAAAATACCCTTGCCAAATCTCTGTAATTGATTGACCCGACGCTCCATTTACTACATTCCTCTGAATGGAGGTGTCTCACGCACACTTTATTTGATGTTGCACAACCCTGTATTTCCTGTTCGTCAGACTGTTCCAAATACACTCCCTGTTGTGTTGAATGCATAAGAATTCCTTAAGATCTAGAGAATATAACTGCTTAATTTCATCTATTAATTGGGAGTGCCTGAGATTAAGAGGAGGGCCATACCCGAGCCAGTGTCCAGCATAGGTCCATGAGAGCCAGATCAATGCCACATTGTAAGGAGAATCACTGACTATGTGGATTACTTTCATTTGGATTCATTGTATGTATATTTATAATATTAAGTGTTAATTCTGAAAACTTGACTTTGATACACTCCTTTTGGACCTCCATTGGGCATCCCTGCTCTAAATACTATTGGAATTCCTAAATTGTTAATGATGGTCTTCTCTTTTGTATGTCATCATCACTACCCAATGACACATACAAATTTTAACTGCCCATCTGCTGCCTGTAGGATACTTGATCAAGTTTTGACAATGGCAAGTGCTGTGACAACCAAATCCATTTTCACAAGTCCAGCAATGGATTTACTTTCATGCTCAACCTCACTGTTGAAATGGACTTAATGATTATTTAATTTCGTCCTACTTTTTCCAGTATTGATTTAACCACATCCGTGCGGGTAAGATTTACCGCCGGTGCTGAGCCTTAATGAAAACAGGCGTGGTCATGACCGAACGGTTCCGTCATGAGCACAGCTCAACCGATGCTCATGACGGAACCGTTCCGTCATGATCATCGAAGGGGTTAAAATACCCTCAAAAAAATCTTACTGTGCAGTAATGGTTCACGCCCAAGATACAAGGCTTTTATTAGCTAGAACTGTTAGATGGGATTAATGAGTTTAATACTTAGTGCAAGATTTTCTTTCTCCCTGCGGTATGTGGGGCCCACCTTTCAGAAGAATGGCGTCTCGCACATCAACTTCAACAGACACTCAGCCACAGCTAGGTTTTAGTAATCTGTCGTATGAGATACAGAAATGACAATCAAAGATTGACACTTTGACAACCAAGCGGCAATACCACAAATTCTGCGTGGAGAAGTGTGGCTCAATGATTAGAGCGGCAGACCCTGATGCAGAGGTCTGGCGCCCGGGACCATGGTTCAATTCCCCGCCTCGGCGAGTCTTGGGCTCAAAATTCCACGGACCTGATAATACTCGCCTCGGTGCCTATTCCAATCATGGAGTCCCACTCTGCATCTCTGGGCAATAGCTTGCTTAATCTCCACAACTGCCCCCACAACGCTAAGGATGCCGGGCCTCCACCTTGGGGGTGCCCAGGAGTGGACGCCTCACAGGGAAAGCCAGGATGGGTTCCACAGCGGTATTTGTACAAGCGCCTTGAGACCCTTGCGGGTGAGTAGTGCGCTATACAAGTATCAATTTACATTTACAATGTATTTGCTAGAAACAAGTGGAACCCTATCCCTTTGGCCTTGGGGTCCCTCTCTCTTTTAATAGAGATTTTGCTAAAAACAAGCCAAACCTGTATTTGCCAAAAGATGTCAGTGGGCTTCACACTTCCCCTGACCTGCGACAGAGGAATGCACCTCTTTCATTGTAGTCATGTGAAGGGCAACGGAGGTGTTAGATTTACAATTGTCAACCATGGAAATGAAAACTAACGTATTAGCAGAAGTTCTACAACTAAGGCATGCTTCCACTGAGCCTCTGCTGCCTTTTAATGCAGCGCTTATTGACACCCTTCTGAGCACCTAGATCAAGCCCTGTTTAGGGCCACCAATTAATAGGCAGGTTGTGTGCCACCATCATCCTGCACTTGGCAGTCCTGCTGTCCTATCACAGCATCCCACTATGGGGAGCCTGGCGGTACAGGCATCCAAAAGCCTTTCTTACTACTCCTCCCAACCGCGAGTCCAGAAGAATTGAAACTTTTGACAAGAGAATTTTCTCCTCTGTGATCCTTCCTTTGAGATGCGTCAAAGCCAGTTCTCTCCTCGCCGTTATTGCTATGCCTTTTGGGATACCGTGGGTAAAGTTTTACTGGTTGTTTCAGATGATGTTCAGGTATCTCTCACTCAGGCTATTCAGGACGGTTGTGATGTGGCATGCTCAGAACTGGACACAATTGATTGTCTAGAGTGTACCATTGGTGCCAGTGTTGAATCTCTCTTGCGTTTGGTCCGCAGGTTTGTCCAGTGACGTCTTGGCATGCCTTTTGACAGATCTCACCTTTTTCATGATTAAGCCGACTCAGTCTTGGAGAGTCTTAAGGAGAGCATAACTAAATCTCGATCTTTGGGCTTTTCTGCTCCTACAAGACAATTCCACCAACAGGTTCAACCTCTCCGTGGTAGAGGCTTTCCTGTCCATCATGCCAGACTCCTTCTCCAGCACAGCAGGCTTTTCAGCCCTTTTGTGGCATAGGCCGCAGTTCTCCGAGTCAATGTGGACAATGGGGACAATGTGCAGCTCAGTCCTCTACCCCTCCAGAGGCTGCAACCACAAAACCACTTTAATGTGTCTTTGCCAGCACATCACACCTTGTCTGAGGCAGGATCCGATATTTCATCCAAGCATGGCAACCCATCCCGACAGACAAGTGGGTCCTCCAAATTTTCAATTGTGCTATGCCCTCCCATTTATTTCTACCCCGACACACCTTCACCACCTTAAGGGCCGCTATAGGAGTACCATCTGTCCATCTTACAGCAAGAAGTGCAGACTCTTTTTACAGAATGGGCAATGGAGAGGTTTCAGGCCTAAGAAATTGGAACTGGGTGTTACTCCTGCAACTTCATTGTGCCGAAGAAGGCTGAAACCTTTGTCCTACTTTAGATCTTTGTCCTCTCTACACCTTTCTGTGGAAAGGGAAATTTAAGATTCTCTTCTAGCCCATGTCGTATGCACCCTAGATCCTGGACAATGGATTGTGGCATTGAACCTGCAGGGCAATTATTCTCACTTGTTACTGTTGAAAGTGATTCAGTTTGCATTGAAGGTCTTCCTGCGCAACATCAAAAGAAGGTTGGTTAGTGCAGGTGCTCTCAGACAAGACCACGGCCATGTGGTACTACAGCAAAGAGGGCGAAGTGATGTCTTGGGTCATGTGTCGGGAGAAGCTGCACCTCTGGAAATGACTGGACCACCAAGGGATTTCTCTGGCGGTGACCCACCTGGCGGGATCTTGAAAAGCCAGGGCAGACAAACTCAGTTGCAGGCGCCTAGCGGATCACGAATTGCAGTTGCATCTGGAGGTGGCACAAGTCGCCTTCGAGCAATGGGGAGAGCCATAGCACAAACTTTTTCCCACTACTGAGAACGCGCAATGTCAGTACTTCGGTGCGTTGGAGTTTCCAAAACAGCTCTCACTCGTACATGCCTTCAATTTAGAGTAGAGTTCAGGACTCTTGTATGGCTTACCACCACTACCTCTCTTGCCCTAAGTTCAGAAGAAGATTAGGAATGACTGGGTGCAGGTCATCTTAGTGGCACCGTATTGGGACAGGAGAGTGTGGTTACCAGAACTCCTGGGCAGGAGCGTCACTTCTCCTATTAAAGCTACAGCTTCGGGAGGATCTCTGTCGCAGCAGCAGGGCAAGTTATTGCATCTGAGCCTGCACACTTTGTACTTCCATTCCTGGAGATTGAGCAGCAACAGTTGACCTTCTTAGACCTGGCCCCAAGGTCATTGATTTTATCTTGGCGGCGAAGTGATGCTCCATAAACTTTGTGTAAGTCAGCCGATGGGACACATTTTGTATATTGGTGCAGCACCCAGCAAATTGATCCTTTACATGCAAAGTTGTCTAACGTTTCACTATTTGTTGAGTCCTGCCCCAGCAAGGACTTGCTTTGGGCACTGTTATGGGCTACTTAGTGACTCATTCAGACTTCTTGTGGTTGCCCGGTTAGCCTTTGTTATTCAAATCACTTGTTGTAAAGAGGTTTTCAAAAGGTTTGCAATGTTTATCATGACCAAAAGCCTTTGTGATGCCTCAGTGGACTTAAATTGTTTCTCACTTTCTTGATGTGCAGCTCTTTCCCTTTTTAACCACTGCACAATTGTCCTGTTTTTTAACAAACATATTTGTATTTGCTTTTACGAATTTGCACGTATGAACAGTAAAATCATGAGTACACGATACCAAGTGATCGATGGACATTGACAGTCGGTGTAAGACAGAAAATATTACAACACTTCCACTGAAAGAGAGCACGGGCCGAATTCGCAGTTTTACATATATACATGTGCTGAGGGTCATATCTGAGTCAACCATCATTTTCAACAATAGGTCAGGTAATACAAGTTTCAAGGCTCTTTTCCCGATTTTCCCAATTCCAGATCTAGTCCCTCCCCCTCCGATCCTAGTTCCAAACCATAATATTGTAGCCATGGAGTCCATATCTTTAGAAACTTTCGGGGACACCCCCTTGTCGTATATGTCACTTTCTCCGCTACCATATACAGATTTAGACAGTTTCTCCATTCCTTTAGTGTAGGGAGTTGGTGTGCACCCCAGTAGCGAGCTATGTCCCTCTTAGCTACTACCAGTCCCAGGTTAACGAACATAAGCTTCTGTCGGGGGAGATGCACCTCTATGGGGATTCCCAGTAGGAGGTATCGAGGTTCCATCTCAAGCTGGGCCCCCAGTATATTATTTTATTCCTGTACTACCTTACAACAATATGTTTGAATCCTGTTACATTCCCAAAGGGTGTGTATAAATGTACAACGTTCCGTGTGGCATCTAAGGCAATCCGGGTTATCGGCCCTACCCATAGTGTGCAGCCTCGCTCTATCAAAGTAGGTCCTGGGTAGGATTTTATATTGAATAAGCTGCAGTCGTAATTTAATTGCCACTTCACGTGGGTGCATAAGGGCGGGCTCCGAGTCAATGTCCTCTAACGGGCCAGTAGTGAGTTCCCATTTAGCTCTAAGTGGGCCTAGTTTGTCAGGCATATTGTTCATTTGTGTTTTGTATGTTAACGAGATAGCTTGACTCAGGATCTCTTCCTGTAGGAGCCTGGCTTCTAATGGGGCATATTCCAGCAGTGTCTCCGTGTCCAATCCTTCAGCTCGCCTTGCGTTTTGCAGTCAAAGGTAAGCATAGGATTGAGTCTGGTGAAATTGAGAAGTGGCTTGGAGCAAGGGGAACGGGGCCAATGTGCCTTTTTCCATAACATCACCTAACTTGGAGATTCCCATTAAATCCCATTGTTTAAAACCTCTCAGTTTTCCAATTTCCTTCAATCTAGTTCCCTCCCATAAAGGAGTTTCCCTTGTGGGTTTCTTATCCCATTTTATCTGCTTCTCTGCACTTTTCCATGCCTCTGTTGTTCGTTGGGTAGCTGGGAGGAGTCGGCTACAGCCTTTACCGCCATAGAGGTAGTGCAATTGTGTGTGGTCTCTGAATTGCAGTCGCTCCAACATGTAGGTGGGGTGGTCTCTTGGTGCGTGATTCCATTCATTAATTATAACAAGGTGAGCAGCGTCCATTGAGACTTCTGACCTCAAAGACAGTCTTTCTCATTGTGATAACATTGGCTAGACGTGTGAGCGAACTTCAAGCTCTCTGTGTAAATCCATCTTATGCCACTTTCTTTCCTGACCAGCTGCTTCTAAAGACCTGGGCTTCATTTCTTGCCAAATCAGTCACTCATTTTCGTATCAGTCCGGCTGTCTCCCTTCTGGCGTTCCTTGCTTTATCTCACCATGCCCAACAACTTCATTAACATACAGCGTGTCTACCCTATACATCTGTCAGGCGGGTACATGGACTTTGGTGCACACCTTCAGCATTACTTTCTTGACCGTCTGGTACATTGAGCACAGCATTTGGCCTGCCTAATCCTGCAGGTCGTTTTGGCCAGTTCACAAACACACCGCCTTGGGAAGTACTGCCCTGGTATCTATTAATCAGGCGAGGAATCTGCATTTAAAGTATCGATCAGGTGAACTGGGTACTTACTATTTGTAATGATGGCTTTGGTGGATACTCTGTGTAATGTGAACTGGATCCATCAAAACAAGGTCCAAATGTATTGATCTACACAGTTATCATACTAATTTGCTGAAGGGCTCTGCATCTGAGGCCGACAGGCAGCCTAGAAAGCAACTGACGTCAGAACGGATATGCGGCGCTTGTCACTATCTGTAACTTCATTGGTGTGGAGCTACACAATGCTTTCTTGCAGCACGCATGAGAACTGCTTTAAAAGTGTTCGGACCCAGTCTGACGCAATAGGATTATTCACAAGGTGCGGAATCTGTTTTTAGAGTACCCACCAGAAAGATTGTTACCAGAGGTAAGTAACTTTTTAGTTTTAATGTCTGTAATCGGTTCAATACCACAAACAAAAAATAGGTAGCAACTTATACAGAGGACTCTGTCGAAGCTTGTGCGTGTCCTGGACTAGTACTATATCCAGAGGTGCCACCGGCCACAGGAATACGCTCTGTCACTCCAGTGTGCCCTAAATAAGGTGTTGAAGGTGAAAAATTTGCATTTTAATTTTAGTGCGATCCCAACATGAATTGCCTAAAAAATACTCATTGTTAGAAATGAAAATGATAGATTTGACATTTATTTTTAGCTGTTTGAAAATACTTGATCAGGGAAGAAAATTATGTTTTCCCTCCACAACGACCCAGGCGCTAAGTTTCTTTTGCATACCTAAGTGAGGCTGCTGTGTGCAAGCAGCTGCATTTATGAGTACAAATTCAACTGTGCTGTCACAAGGTGTGAATATGCTCTCGGGCTGAGTTTTGTGCATTCCAGGAAGTTGACACCTCCATGTGGTGAACAATAACAAACCTGCAATTTTATGAATATTTGTGACCCTTTACTTACACGTTGTTTGCCACCCTGAAAATGCTGATATTTACTCGGGTGATACCAGAAGCCAATGCAGTATTTGAGTGGAAAGGGAAACACCCTAAAATTACTGAGGTGTATGAGAAGGCTTTTTCCAGAGTGAACAGTGGTTTCCACGTACAGCAAAACAAGGTTAACAAGGGCAAATGCATCACGTAGACTTTTAGAAATATGCACATGCTACATTGCTGAATGCATAAATGTTTACAGACGTGAGTAGTATTGGATAATATATGTATGATAACAGCTCTCCAGCAGTACTCCTGGAATTTTTAGAAAACTCCAAGAAATTTGCTCCAAGCATAGGAGAGACCTTACAAGATCAACCTTTCAGTATGTAAATAACTATAGGAAACCTCTTTAAATGTGGAGAATCCGAATGTACCATAGTATAATTGGCGATATACTGATTAAATGAACTGTGATGGCAATAAGAGACTGATTCAGATACATGTTATCATCAGCTCTTCAATGAATGTACAGATATATACATATGGTTTCATTGTTTTATACTTCTGAAAAAAAGTTTTTGAATAAAAAAATTATGAATTTCTATTGAATTATAATCCATGGGTTTGTACATATATGTTTAAAGTTATTTAGTCCACGTTTAAAGATGTTTCCTATAGTGTTATTTACATAGTTTGTTTACCCTGATATAGGGAACGTTATTAGGGGTACCCTTTTTGTTACAAAAGGATCAACCATTCAACCTTCTCTGTAAATCGTAAGAAAGGATTTTACTTCCAACTCAAAAAGAGGAATGTAAAATAATCCCTATCCAAAACCGTGTCTGGAATGCTGCCTGAAATTACATGGTGGTAAAATGCGAACAGTGTAGTTATCCAAATACCGAAGGTGGCTGACTCCACTCCTAAAAGTACATTTTAACTTCTGAAATTGAAATAGCTCGTTTGTAACTGGCTGTACTTTGCATGTGAAGCAAACCTGGTTCTCGTTTGTGTCTGTCATGAGAGATTTAACACGTGAAGTCCAAACATAATAAAGACAAATTCATTGTGCCTAGATAATTTTAAACAAAGAACAGTCAGAAGATGTAGATTACATAACTAAGGTTTAGGCTATCAGTCATAACCTCTCTTGCTGGCCAAAATGAGAATTATGAGAGAGAATGAGGCGATGTAGATGCAAGAGAATTCATTAGCGAAGGCCAGTTGTGCATAACGCCTACTTTACCAGAACAGAGAAGTTCCACTATAAACCGCAAACCTACTTTTAATCAAGTGGTATGAAATCTGAATGAAGCTTCACTATTAAAAGTGATAATATAACTCCAGATATACATGGAGTTGGCTAGAGATTTAGCACAGCAGATGGCCAGAGTTGATGAAACAGATTGCTTGTATTTTATTTAACGTTAACAGATCTCCCTTAGATTGCTTATTCTTTAGTTTGATTTTGTCAAGGGAGAGTCAACAACATGGATTAGCTATATGTGAGCAGAGTTAGCCAATGCTATAAAGTGTACTTTGTGCATGTTAAGATGACTTTTGTAATCCTTGTGTTATCTTACACCTGTGACCTTTGGTTTCTCACCCATAATAATTCTTCTTTGTTTGAACGCAGTTATCTGATTACCTGTAATAAATACTAGATGTTCGGCCTATACAAGTTTTAAATGGCTCCATCGTCAAGAAATCGCCACTCCCTACGATTTAATTAGAGGAGAATTATTTTCAGGATGTAAAATATCTGGCTGGGTCAGTAACCGGGAATCGGCTATTGGCAAAGTTAGATAAACGCAGTTCCTAATTTTTGCAGGTGATTGCAGTTGGTGGGCTCTGGAATTCATTTTTGGGGCTACGAGTCATTTTGTTACATCCATGCTGGGAGCTTACCTGAGGCAATGAGTGTTAAGAAGAATCTGTGCACTTATTGTGCAGTGATGCGCTGTGTATCTGGATGCTGTGCTTAGCATGTGGCTGGATGTCCTCATGGCCTAGATTGCACCTGCGTGCCCTTGGATACTGGTATTCGGAGTGGTGCACCACATCTTACTTGGATCATTGTAATGACAGGCTGGCAGTTGGGTACAAAGTCTTTCATCATTGGAAAGATGTCAAACTTGGCTTTCTTGTTTGTGTGCCTTGTTGACGCCATGTTTTGGAAGCTAAGGACATGACCAATCCTTATGAAGTGCCCTTTGTGAGATGATGTCTGACCGGGGGATGGGGCTACCTGAGGTTCTCAATTTAAAATGAAGTTGAGTCTTTTTCTGTTATCTTTCCATGTATGAATAATATTCAATGGAGGGGTTAACGACTGATGGATGTGTCACAGTGTGTACAGTGTGTATGTACATGTGTTCATGTGTGTGTGTGTATATATGTATGTGTGTGTATATATATATATATATATATATATGTGTGTATTTATGTATGTATGTGTATTAATGTATCTATGTATGTGTGTATATATATATATGTATGTGTGTATATGTGTATGTGTATATATATATCTTCATCCAAAGTGATCCATCAGCCATGTGAGCGTGCTCAGCAGTGTGTGCTCTGCCTAGGGGTCGGATCCTGACCCAGGCAATTTTTCAAACAAAAGAGGCGGCACAATCAGGATATCTTTTTAAGCCTTATTTATTCAAGACTTCACCCCACCAAAATATATATATATTACCTACTGGCGGTAGCCAGTAGGTATATATAGTTAGGACCTAGTTTCCATAGGAAATCCCCAACATTCTATTAGGAATAACTTTGGCGCTGGTTGATGAATCTTCGCAAATTTCTCAAAGAAGATGGCTCGCTCCGCTCCTCTCCTTCCCTGAAAGTTTGGGGGGGATTCGTCAAGTGGGGGCTGAGAAAAAAGGGGGTCCCAAAACGTGTTTTCCCCATGTTAATTTCCATAGGACCTTTAGACTCGGCTACAGCCCGAACGGCTGAACGGAATTATTTGAAATTTGGTAAAATGGAAGAGACTGGTTCGCAGATTACGCTTTTCTTTAAATGGTGGAAATCCGTCCAGTATTTGCTGAGAAAATTGCATTTAAAATCAATTATATATCTATCGGCGCGCACGCGTGCGCGCACTCTCCCCGCCTGCCTGCCTGAAACAAATTATGACATCACTGATGACAGCTCATTTAACATCAATAATCACACCACTGATGATATACTTCATGTGATAATACAATGCACCTCCTTACACTATAATTTAACCTCTGTTACACCTGGTGTAAAATACAGAGTATCATTTTTGAAACTATTGACACACCAATACCATTTACTACACACCCACTCACTGATTCCTACGTCTACTTGCACATTTATTCATTCACCCATAAGGTCACTCGTACATACAGTCACTCATCATTGCAACACTATCATATGCACTCATACACCTATGCAGACACTCACACACTGCCACTCATCCATGGAGTTACTCACACATCTACTCAGTCCTGTAAAGAATCAATCACACTTTGATTTCTTCATCTATACAGTTAAACACAGAACAGCTTACATTTTCACAGATATACTAACACATACTTACTCACTTATACAATCAAATCCTTCATCCATACTCTTATACATCCTCCCATTCTTCAATGTGTAAAACATATTTAAACCTTACAAAAACACACAAACACTGGATGATGTCATCAGTGATGTCATTTGAGATGTCATCAGTGATGTCATCAGTGATGTCACTGACCATGTCATGAATTATGTAATATGTGACATCATCAGCATGGGATTGCGGCTGCGCGAAATATATAGTTAGTGCAACTAACTATATGTTGAATTTCATTGGTTTTATATCAATAAAATGTCCAGCTAACTATATAGGAGGAATTTCAATGGTTTTTTATATGTTAATTCCTAACTATATAAGGCCTAAAACCTATGGTTTTTTCAGTGAATATATATATATATATATATATATATATATATATATATATATATATATATATCTCGAACAACCTCCGTCTCCTCCCGCAATCGCTCTCACTACGATCACGCTGTGGACACAGACACGGACCAGAATTTCAGATGCTGGTTAGATTTTATTCAGCTGTCGCCATAACGTTTCGGCACAAAGCCTTGATCACATGTATATATATATTCTTTGATATGGCTCTGGAAAGACTTTACTTGGGTATCTTCCCTTCCCTGGTGTTATCAAGAGTTTAGTGCCTTGCTTGTTTTCTATTGAACCCCTCAACCTTAATCTAGATTTCCAAGTGGTTGTTTCCCTTAATAACTGAGATGCTCTTAAGGAGACACTTGACATCTTTCATGTGTGCTGTGTGCTGAGTAGCAGTGAGGCTACTGGGAGGAGTTGGCCCTTCTTTGGGCAGTCAATGAGGCAGATATTCACAGCATTCATTCCTTACCAATGTTTTGTCATCTTTGAACAGAACATGAGAGCGAAAGGCAGGAAAGGGGAAAAGAAAGAGGAAGATAAACATAGGCAAAGTCTGAAAAGGAGAGAAATCAGGAATGAAGAGCAACCCAAAATAATGTGAGGGTAAGAGACAGGAAGTCTAGGACTGTGGAAGAAAGCAGGTGAAGAGAAGGTAGTCTTGGTAATTAGCAATGATTGCATTCCGCAGAACCAGTGGTTGGCTAATAAGAAAAACCTTGGGCCCTTGCCCTTATTTATTTCTTTACAAATCAGGCACTGAGTAAATGTTGCACATTCATGTAAGCAAATGGGTGAACTAATATATGTATAGGGTGGAACTTGCCCAGTAACAAGCAACTGGATGCTTGAGTCTTAATAAACCAGGATCCATAAATAACAAAGTGTACTTATAAAGCCTACCCAACAAACTTATTCATCCAAGGGTGCTTGAAAATAATTGGGGTTATTGTCCGTATCTGTGGTATTCTTTTTCTCGCTCTCAGAAAGATGTATGGCTAAGTCGAGGATCCAAATGTATTACCTGGTTTTGTGTGCTATACGCAATTATCAACTGTGGATGCAAAAAAGATGCCAACTTTAACATAAGCACCTAAAGCCAATGGGCCTGATTCATAAATGGATTGTAAATCTGCTCTTGTAACAGTAGTTTGTGCATGCATACCCATTCACAGTTTGGCCCTAGTCCCTTATTGTAGCAGTATTACGTCTGCAAAGCTGCACCATTTAAAACTTTCTAGAGATACTACTGGGTAAGTTGTGTGAATTTTAGGTCTTGATAAGACAGTTGGAAAACAGATGTGTTGTATTCAATATAGAGTTAGAGTAGGCTGTGTGTCCACCTATTGCTCATGATTCAGAAGCTTTTTTGTCTGCCTCAGAACCCCAATCCAGACTTGATGGCTTTCCTCCCTGTTCTTGTGCTTGTCCCACCCCAGGAGTATTTCGGTCTCACCATGTTTTGATTCAACTGTTTGTATTGCTCCACTGTTGATGTCTCAGTTTTGCATTTCACTGCTTGCGGTAATATTTTCCCTCTCTGTCTCCTCTGCTGTTCCTCCCTCCTTTGACCCTCGCTCTGTTCATAAAATATTTGCCCCCCATTGCCTGCTTGCCCCTCCATCTCCTATTGTGGTCACTGCTGCCCACCAATAGTCAATCAGCTATCTTGGAAGGGATTTAAAAGATTCAAACATGGTGTTGCAGCGTCTAGAGGGGCATCTTTGCAAAATTGTACGGCCCAATTCACCGGGGGTTGTATTGTGAACTCTGTGCTGCCTGGAATAACATCAGGGGCTGGCCCAGTGACGCCTTCACCTCACGGACGGACTACGTGTCCCAGGAGCCCTTCGCTGGACACACCTGAGCTGGAGATTGTGCCCTGCCCCGCCTACCACCCAGACGTTATTTAACCAACGCTATCTTCTGCTGCACAGGAGCGTCCCGGGAGAAGCCTGGGACAAGGGCGGGACCGTCTGTGGCCGGACGAGGTCGGACAAGGCTGGGCTGGGCCACCTCTTAGCCACCCTAAAAAGAATCAACAAAAAAATCGACCCCTACTGATTGGTTCTCTCTTAACAATCTCTTAGTTCCTACTGTAGCCTTTGTGTATACAATTGTACTTTCCTCTTAAGCAGTCAAAGCTTTATTCTTTTTAATAGGCCTTGTATACGAGTGGGTCTTACTAAGATATCTTTTATTAACATTATTATTCATTGAGTCTAATTTGTATTAAAATTACGGGCTAGTAGGGATATAGCCATTTTGGCTTATGTAATGAACAGTATGGGGAAAAATATCAAGCCCTCTACCACACGTCCTATGACCAGGTAATTAGCAGCCACGACACAACCGCGCCTGAGCCTCGCAGCCATTGATAAAATGCTCCAAAAAACCATAGGAGCAGTAGCAACGGCCATTGAAAATACGGAAAGGTGCCTATCTATCACTCCCGGAATTGCCCCCCTTCAGCTAAAAGGGGATATTTCCGTACTCCCAGTTAACCCCTATGATTCTACCTCACTCCTAATGCCCTCATTTTCTGACCTACCGTGTGCTCAGATTGCACCGGATGTGATTGTCTCTACCTCGACTTCTCCGTCTATGCTACATCTAGTAGAAAGAAATGACCCTAAGCCCTACCCCAAACGCAAAAGACCAAACCCAACTAGAAAATATGCTAAAGGGATAGTACCTCCATCTACTGGGTTGCAGCCCAAGCCTGCTCTCCCCCCCCCCCCCCTATTGGACCACCTGTTTGCGTTTCAAACCTAGTGATTGATTTGCAAGCCCATATCGAACAGGTTATCAGCTCCCATGTTAAATCCCTGTCATCCAGGATAGATAGAATACTCTCCCTCATCACTAACAAGTGTGCAGGGAAATTCCAGCTAACTAACTCACAGGGGAATGTGGCTATGGGAGAGGGTTCTAGCACTGCTGTGACTACCACCACGGGCACGGCATTGGGGGAAGGTATTCTTACCACTAAACCACCACATGTTATGGCCCATGTAGTTGTGCAAAAAACCTACCCCAGTATTAACCAACTCTGGTTGATCCAACTGTTTTGATGCACCCCCAGCCATAGCTGTCCAAACAACACTTGTCTCCCCCCCTCCGCTAGCAGTCCCTGGGAAACAGCAGTCTGTTGGTAGGAGACCCGCACCTGCTGTTTCTCCGAAACCCCGGTAAATACTCCAATAAAATCAAATCCCCGCCCCCAGTTACCGCCTGAGGCATCGCCATATGTGGTAGTACTCACAGGTGTGCCTCCCCTGGATAAATGTAGTACCGAAACCTATCCTGAGCTAAAAAATAAAATTATCTTTTGGTTAATTAGGCATAGACAATTAGTGGGACTTGGGCAAGGAGAGATCCTATTTGCACGCAGAGTTAGCTGGCTGGGATCCAGACCTAAAGATATAGGAGGTGATTGTTTGATCATCAACTTTAGGGACATAGAGGTGGTCAAACACATCTTAGGCAGTGGTGGGACGGAAACCATGGGCACAATATGCACCCACCTGGGGTATTTCTATTCACAAATCTCCGTAAAGCCCTATTCTTTCTATGGTGGGTCTGACTTGGAGTATAATCTCCCAGTGGGCAATAGATATAGGGCCCTGAGTAATGGTTAAATAACGTCTGGGTGGTAGGCGGGGCAGGGCACAATCTCCAGCTCAGGTGTGACTCCCTATACCCGGGGGGGATGATCTAATGGGCATGCATCCTCTTGAGAGGCAGGCTGAGAGAGGTTTAAGTGTTGAGCCGGGGCCTACGGAACAAAACCCTAGTCTTATGTTGCCTTGCACTCTGTCCCCCTACCACTAAGAATTTTTTCAGAAGGTGGACGGGAGTTGGGTATCCACCCATGCAGCCCATCGACATCCATTGATATACGGCAACCTCCGGAGGCTTCTCCTGTGCTAGAATCGCACTGCCGCTCATTGATCGGGTCCTGGAATGTAGCAGGGCTGGGGACAAAGTTGAACATCCCGGAGTGGGGAGATTTGATGGATGATTACGACATTTGATTATTCCATGAAACCTGGCTTCTGTCTCCTCCCGTAAGGGTAGGATTCGCGTCCTACCATATAGCGGCAGTACAGGGTCCCAGGGGAAGACCATCGGGAGGTCTGTGTATCTGGGTGGCGGTGCATTTGGGGTGCACAGTCAAGGTAGTTGATTCACATAGCCCAGACATCCTTTGTATTCTTCTTACCTTCAAGGATGCCATGGTATTGGCAGTGATCAACATCTATCTATGACCAAAACCCCATCAGCTAGGATTAGCAATTCTAGAGGCTCTGGAGGCACTTCTTTTTTCCTTCCCCTCGTCCTATAACATAATAATAGGTGCAGAATTTATCTGCCATTTCGAACCGTTTTTGCGGATCCCTTCGGTAACCGCAGAAGAGGATGAGACTTGGTCCATCCCTGAATGTTCCATGTATCCAGAAAAGCGCCTATCGCCCGTGGCTCTTGCGATTAATAACTTGGTTGTAACTAATTCCCTCAGGGCATGTAACGGAAGACTCCTCCCTGATATCCCGGGTGAGCATACTTTTAATAGAACAGGGAAAAGTACAACAATTCACTATATCTTGGTCAATGTGGAATTTTGGGCAAAAGCTAAAACGTTTTCTGTAATTCCTAGGGTCGATAGTGATCACAACTTGCTATCACTGCAACTGGTTAATTATTTAGGGTACCAAAGTACTCAGGGAGATGCAGCGATCTCATGTAATGAGAATCTGCTCCAAATGGCGGGAGGTAGACGTGTTAGGTGGGCAAAGGTGACAGTAGCACCGGACACAATAGCGGCAATATATAACCACGCAGTAAGTGCCTTACTAGAGGTCAGTGATTTGTCAAGCTGTAATTTTGAGCCCTCGTATTTTCTGGCCCTGCAGCGCACCCACAATGAGCTTTTTAGTGTATTGGCTAATTACTTTTATTCTACTAAAATCGGCAGGAATGGGGCTTGTAGGAATGATCAACACTGGTTGAACAAATTGTAGGGCGGCCAAAATCGTCCTGGTAAAGGAGGTAAAACTGGGGTCATCCTTGCGGATTAGAAACGCTAGACAAATCTATAAAAAATTAATTACAGAGGCTAGGTCTGAGTGGGAGGCTGACAGATGGGATAAGGTCAGATTGGCGCTTGCCGCCCGCGATTATAGGTCCTTCTGGAATATGGCCCGTGGGGGACCGGCGGCAGGGATGAATGCCACACTGCCCAATCTCAGTGAAGACGTTTGACTTGCCCACTTTAAGCCACTTTATTCACTCAGTCCTCTAGATTTCCCTGATGTCGCACCTGATTTACCTAGTACATCTGTATCACCCTTTTTGAAGGGTGGGGCACAAGAAAATTACCCCTGCACGCTGCTAGAAGTTAATGCGGCACTTAAAAGTATGGCTGTAGGGAAAGCACCGGGTCTGGATAGAATTCCCGGTGATCTCTACCGGAGTGAGAAAAAGGTTTGGGCGCCCTATATTTGTGCACTTTTTAATGCTATTATGCAGGGTATGGATACCCCAGCGACATGGCTGGGAGCAGATATATAAGAAGGCCTCTCCCCTGGACCCGGCGAACTACCGCCCCATCAGTTTGATCGACGTCCTTCAGAAACTCTTTGCACGTGTCCTCCTAACTAGGTTGCAGTGTTGGATGGACAACAACCCCATCCTAACCGCCCTACAGGCAGGATTTTGTGCGGGCGTGTCTATGATCGATCAACTGTTCAGGCTTCAGCTGATATACTGGAGGACTGTGACTTTAGGGTCGGGTCGTCTGTACTTGATTTTTGTGGACCTTAGTTCCGCATTTGACCTGGTCCAGAGGGATAAGCTTTGGGCAATACTTTTAGAGATGGGTGCCCCAGCCTATTTGTGTGAGCTTTTTAGACGAATGCATCAGGGAACCTATGCTAGGGTAAGATTTGGCAGGGGAGGGGAGTTGTCGGCCCCGTTCCCTGTGGATAAGGGCATGAGGCAGGGGTGCGTTCTAGCCCCCACGCTCTTCTCTTTATTCCTTAATGGTTTGATAGCACACTTACTTGGTGCCAGGGACTTGGACTCCCCTAGTTTAGCTGGGCGGAAAATACCTGCCCTAATGTTCGCTGACGATACCCTCTTACTGTCTAAAACATCTGGGGGTATCCAGCGTACATTGGAAGCTTTCTGCTGCTTCTGCAGAATGAGGAACCTGGAGATTAATGTCTCCAAAACCAAGTTCATGGTTTACAACTTGAAAAAATCTAATTGTCCCCACCCGCAGTTGGACGAAGTGGCCCTGGACCGAGTGTCCACATTTGACTATCTGGGGGTCACCCTAAATGATAGAATGGACTGGACTTCCCACATGGCCAAGGCCAACCTGAAACTGGCCCAATCCTCAGGTGGTATCTTAAAAGTTTTTATCGAAACCTCCCATAAATTGGTGGGCCCACCTGTTGAAATTTATAAAGTCCAGGCGAGAGGGGATGCGATTTATGGTGCGGATTTATGGGGGCACGCCAGCGCTCTTTCGCTATCCCTCACTGAGAACAGCTTTATTAGACACATTTTGAGACTCCCTCTGAGTACTCCCCTAACCCCCCTAAGGTTCCATTTGGGTTTAGTCCCAATACAGGAAATCGTCTCGAATCGCCCGTTATTGTATTTGAGACAAATTTGGTCCACTTCGGAGCTAGAGAGCTACAGAGAGGACCTGGGGGATCTCTTGTCCAGAGGGAGCGCAGGGAAGATCCCTTGGTTGAGTTATATCAAGCACCTTACTCTAGCTCTTGGTAAGGGGGACATGTGGTCATCTCCTGAGGTTGCCTGCCCCCGGATATCCAAAAAATCCCTGACTTTGGCTCTAAACTAATATCACCTTGCCAATGTTTTAACAAACCCTTCTATGGGCAGGTTGACTAACAACTTTTTGGATTTTAAGGTACTTCCAAAATATGAGAAATTCCTGGATGAGATCCAGCCTCCCCTGGCACAAAAACTTTATATTCAGTTTAGGCATGGTTCACTGCCCCTTTGGGGTCTCACGCATAAGTGGTCAAAGGCTATACCACAAATTAGCGCTTGCCCAGGGTGCACGGGTGCTAAAGAGACTGATCAGCACGTTCTCCTCTTCTGCCCCTTGTACTCTAGCGCGAGAGCAAAGTGGATAATCCAATTCTGCAAGTCCAGGGGTCTTAGGGATTATAGGGATGTTTTTAGAATTTTAAAAGCCGATACCACGGCTTTGGCAGTGTTTGCAACATCAAGATTTCTTTTGTCCATGTGGTATTCTAGGTGTGCAATCCTAAAAAGTATTAAACCCATGGCCATTACTCTTGGGTCTGTTCCCTGATTCTGGGGGGATATTTTCTATTAATATACTGTGTGGGGCCACTAGACCTATTTTGATTGTATATTGTAATGGTATAGATCTTATATTGCGCAACTAAGCCCGGAGGCATCAAGGCGCCTAAAAAACAGTATCATAAAAGTGGTTAGATAACAAGCACTACGGATAGGCCTTGGAGAAAAGCCACGTTTTCAGGACTTTCCGAAAGTTCTGGACCGATGGCTGTGTTTTAATTCCAAGAGGCAAACTGTTCCACAATTTAGGGGCTACAACTGAAAATGCCCTCCCGCCTCATTTGGTTTTGCGAACGCGGGGAACCACCAGCAGATTCTTGGTTGAGGATCGGAGAGCTCTCTCCGGAGCGTAAGGATGCAGCAGTTTCCTCACGCCCTCAGCCCCCTTACCAGTGAGCGCCCCGTAAGTCAGACAGAGTCTTAAAGGCAATCCTAGCCTCAATAGGGAACCTGTGTAGGGTTTTCCTGGCCGCCGTGGCGGAAGATAAGTTTAGGAGCGTCCAGCACAAATTTGGCCGCCGCGTTCTGTACTGTCTGGAGGCGCTGCAAGAGACCTTTGTTCGCTCCTGCTTAAAGAGCATTACAGTAATCAAGCCGCAAGGCCACTAATGCAATGACGACCTGCTTACGAGCCTGCGGAGACAGGTAGTGCTTGATACTGTTCTATTTACCTGCAGTGCCATTGAAAGGTCCCAGTCCATGATTACTCCCAGGTTCTTAGCAGACTCTGTGGGAGAAGGACAGGTTCACAGCGAAGGAGGCCACCATTCGGCCATCCAGATGTTGACATTGCCACAAACACCAAAACTTCTGTCTTCTCCCCATTCAGTTTGAGTGAGTTGTTAATCATCCACTCAGCGACCGCCTCCATACAACTTCTAAAGTGATGCATAGGGGCATGCACCGACCGAGGGAGGGACACCAAGATCTGTGTGTCATCAGCATAGGAGACTATCTCCATCCCATATGATCTCACCAACCTGGCAAGTGGGGTCACATAGATGTTAAACAGGGTCGGGCTTAATGCCGACCCTTGGGGGACCCCACATTGCACAGGAGTGGGAGGAGATAGAAAGTCTCCCAGCTTAACCCTTTGCTCCCTCTGATTCAGTAAAGAAGCCCGAAGGCTCAAGGCCACACCATCTACCCCTATCTCCCTCAGACGAGATGTTAGAACAGAGGGAGATAGGGTATCGAAGGTGGCTGTCAGATCTAAAAGAATCAACAGGGAGGTATGGCCCTGGTCGACCTCCGTGTGGATGTCATCAAGCACAATCGTGCTTGATTGTGACATTGATGTTTGCTACTTGTGCCCTTCTTAATATTTTATGACTTAATATTTACTCAGGACATTTTATCACTGTAAATATTTTTTTATTTTGTCTGTAAAAGTGTAATTATGTATTTTTATGGTTTTTTAACCGATAATAAAAGCTTTTTGACTGACTGGTGTTGCATGTGCTCTTCTTTAACCACTTGACTTGCCGCCTACTCCTCAACACCGCAGTCCCCATGGTGCTAAGTTCTTTTTGGATGTTTGGGATTGGTCACGCTTAAACCTTTATAACTTTCTTTCAACCAAAGGTATCCGCAACAAATTTGCATTCTTTCACCCAACATCCCAGATATTCTAAATGTACTCTGGTTGTGGATTCCCCTAGAGGGGAACACCATAGCTGCACACAGCAGCTGCTGCTTCAGTGCCCTACTCGTTTAGGTGTCCTCCCGATCAATAGCAACTGGCTGCAGGAGCTCTTGACGGGAAGGTCACCTCATTAGTGTCAGAGAGGTTAATACAAGAAAAGACATTCAAAAATGCACTTTGCCAGCATGAAATGGTTTTTTCCTTTTTTAAGGAGAACCATTTTTAAATGGCTTCAGAGTGTGCTGTGCATGCATGGTGCCCATTTCTAGAGAACGGAACATTGTCATAGCCAATAAGTTTCATGTGCACAACCTAATGGCTTTGCCAGTGTTTGTTTAAAAATGTCGCTAGTTCCCAAATGTTGAATTGTATGCAAGATACTATAGGGTTGTGGGGAAAAGCAGCCCCCTATTCAAGTGCACGCTTTGTTTTGCTTTTTCCCACCCACAGAAAAATAAATGTTTTACTAATAGAAAGCCTTTCGCTGCAGCACTATGAAGTTTGGGGTTGCTCTCCTCTTTTCCCATTTCTAGTCTGGAAGGAGATTTACTCTATCCCTCTGTTTGAGTAATTATTCAACCATTTTCAGAGTGCAAATGGTTGGAAAGACGTTTGTAAATGGCATAAACTGTCAACTTTGCAGATGTTAACAAACGCAAGTCAAACCATGCTTTTTCGATCCTCTCACTCTCCAACCCTTGCAATGGTTTACTACATTTATGTTGCAATAAGTGCATTTATGCATGGTAGGTATACTTTTGTAGATAAATGAGAGGCATAAATGCTGCTGTGACCTCTGAAACATTACGGAGCCCCTCTGATCGGCCGACTGACGATATTTATCTTTAGCCTACCGTACCCTCCTGCCGTTACTACATCGCTTCTATCCAGTGGGACTTTTCGGAATATGGCTGGACCCTGCGGCCTCCCACAGGCCTAAACCCTTCAGTGAAGGTTCCCCTGGAAATGCTTGAAGCACCACCGCACCTTTTGCTCTCACAGTTTGGACTGTGTCCATTGAGACATCTACCCGACCCGATGATCTATCCCCTCGGATTCTAGTGTGGATCCCGCCGTTCTGTGTCTCCCATTCAATACATCATTGCTTGACCACGAGTGTTCTACTCCGCTGTTCCAGGCACATCACTCTGTAGGTCTTTCACATGACCCCTGCGCCCTGAAGGTGTGACCCATAACCGGGTTAGATACTGAAACGCGCGTCGGCGCTTAAGCTGATCCTAGCTTATTGTTTTCATTCAACACCTTTGAGAAAGCAATTGGATAATGAACTGTATGATCAACATGCTATGGGAACTTTAGAGACTATTACGGATTTCATTTAATTCTGTGTCTGAATTTTTGTATCACCTTATCTGACGGAAAGATTCTGTGATTATTTGTATATTTAGATTTAAACTGTTTTGATGTACCATTTTGGTTTAAATTGCTAGTATGCAAGAGGTTGTTTGGGTATGTGTCTGAGTTTTGTGACTGAGTGGTTGAGTGTATGGTATTTTGGATGCGTTTGGAACTTTTATTCACCATGTTCATCAGTTTGATAAAAATCAAATAAATAAATTTGACTTATTAGCCTATCATGTTGTGTATATCATAACTGGGATGGTTGAAGCTGTCGGACTGATTTCTATTGACTAATGACTGTTTAGCTTTTTATGTATCAATTGTGGACAGAGTGATTTTTCGTTGTGATTACTGAGACAGGCATAAATGGGCCCATTTTCAGGGAGAGGTAAGCTACTTTGTAACAAAAGATCCTTGTGTTCATATGTGTCTTATGAATTGTTTGTGGTCATGTAGGGCAAAAAGTATCCAGGGCGAGTTGTTCCACAAGACTTCCTCAATCACAGACATAGAATCTGCCCCCTATCATGCATCCCTATGGAGTTGCAGCCTTCTCCATTTGAATTTTTGTGGGATGTTTCTTTAAAGTTTCTGTCGCTCAAGTTTTTTTTCTCATGGCAATCACTTTTGTTAAACAGTAATGTGTGTTTTGAGTGATGCTGTGTGTTATGTCCTATCTCAGAGGGTTTCATGATAGGGTAGTTCTCAGTCTTAGCCCTCTATGCCCCTTGGGTCCTCTCCTGGTTGCAATTCCTCCTGATTTAGTTTGAGACAAAGCTGTTTCTTCACGTCCAAGGCACTTTTCATCTACCTCACTGTACTGACTGAGTTTTATTGTGGTGATTTCCGTTTTTGGGCCTTCCTTGATTATGCAGCTGTTGCCAGACAATTATATGGTTATCACCAAGAGAGGGGCTTTGGCCCCACTCCTATAGTGGGAACCAGGAATACTTGTTTTGATTGGGTAGTTTTGTTCTTCCCCCAAAAAGTGCTTGCCCTTCACACAGCTTTGATCATTTTGTTTATTTATCCAGTTGCCTGAGGTTGAACTTTGAGAGTCACTGTGTGACATAGCAATGCTATTAAAGTGCCCTAGATAACTAAATAATGTATGTTGTTTTTCTCTGTCTGCTGCACATATGGGAGGAGGACAGTCATTAACCTACTTGGATTTTGGGGTGTGGCTTGACAGTGCACGTCACCTGACCTTTTAACCTACACCAATATTATTCTTTGCTTCCACACAAATATCCTCTCCCGTGTTATTTACTTGTAATGCTTCGCATTACCATACATCATTCCTTTAAAGCCAGAACTGTTTGCAATGTTTGTCACACTGTGCCTAACACAGGTGGTCTTGGCCAAGGCCACAGTGGGCGTCCTGTGCGCACATAATAACACTTTACGTAGACACTGCTGTTTGATAACAGGATTTCAGAGCTGGGAAGCACGCCATGCTTTTATCATCCAAGCAATAGCCGTGTTTCCTTCGGTGCTTGTATCTGTTTTGCAGACAGTTTATTTCTGAGTCATCAAACATTTGTACCGCGGCAGTGGAAACGCGGAGCCCTGCAGACTTTCTACAGGGCGGGTTTTGTTTTCTCTGGACCCCACGTCGACGGTCTGCGTGAAAATGAATCCGTGCCGACCTGTTATTGATGGGGTATTTGTGTTGTTGACATTGTAAGATGTATTGCTGTGTGTTTGTTGTTGATTTTGTGGCTTCTTTCATAGCATAATATTTAAGTTAAAACCATAATTCCTAGAGTTATTTTGTTTTTTGAGTAGCTGTTTAAGATGCATTTATACTTAGCTCTTGGCATTAACCATAAATAGTTTTTTTTTTAATTGTAGCACTTTTCCAATTTGTTTATACAGTATTTGATATCGGAAAAACACCCAAAAAATTGTATTTTACAGTAGGGACACCATTTAACAAAACTGAATCACTTTCTTATGTATCCTAGCAACAAATTGGAATACAAAATTAAAAATACATCAAAGTTACATTGCAATTTTTGGAAGGATGCTTTCCATCTAAAAGAATGTCATATTGCATACTCTTTAACGCTCGTGGGTTTGATTATGGCTCGATGGGCAGCGCGCGCCACAGAGAATCCTGTCCGCGCCGATTAACCTTCCATCCTTCCCAGGTCCATCACATTGGATAATAGGTATACTTGTTATGTACGGCACGTGTAATCGGAAGGCGCCTGGTGTGAAAAGAAGTTATTATTATCCTCTGCAAACACACGCATCGCCATCACGGAGTAGTCGAAAAGTGTTTGAGCAGCTACACGTGAAATCCGCGCCTTTAGACACAGTTCGTGTGAGGGGAAAGGCTGGACGCTGTCTTTCCGGATTTACAAACTGATATAACCTGACAGGTCCGCAGTACGGTGTGATTGCGCAGGTTGTGCGTTTTGGGATGTTCTGTTTTGGATTTTGAACGTCCTGAGTTTTTCTGCGCAGTTTCTTTCGTCAGGATCCTGCGGGCACTACTAATGCCTGACCAGATTTCGGATTTCCAAAGCGCTTACTTTTCTCGGAGGGGCACACTTGACGTTTTCAGGCGCTCCCTCCCCTAAAGAGCTTAGGGCTTGGTTTAGCATACCGTCATCCCATTACCGCAGGGAGCCGTGGCGGCTGAGTGACAGGAACCGCGTCACCGAGCCGTCCTTGTCAGTCAGGCCCGCGCCAAAGGCAGCTTGGGGTTCTCAGCTGATGCCTACATCCTGCCCCTCTCCAAGTGCTTCACGTGTTGCTGCCTAATACTAGTCTTAACCCCTCTGTGTTTATGACGTTAAACCCCTACGCCCCAGCCCGTTTGTTTGTTGTGGTCTGGCTGGATGTATGTGTATCTTGCCGCCGTACAACCCGTATTTTTGATTGGTGCATTGGCACAAAAACTCTTGTTAACAGTACACTTTATAAATAGTTATGGCCAACAGCAATCTACTTTTTTGGTGTCAAATAATATGTAAAAATGATGGTGATTTGTGCGCTATACAAGTACTGGATTTACATTTACATTTGGGTTACCAACTTTAAACCTTTTACTTTCATGCACTTCTTTATGGGTTTCCCTTATTTGGATGTCTTCCCATAAAAGCCATGCCATTTAATGGATCGTGCAGAGTAGCAGTTGCGTTCCCCGGTTTTGGTTATGGAGCATCATGTAGCCTTTTGTTAGATTTGAGGTGCAACATGACGTGTAGCACAGCCATTGTGTCTTTGATCATCTTTTTTTGTTTTTGCTGGGATGACATTTTGATTGCTGTTTTATGCCTTTTTTGTTGAAGTATTGGGTGCTGTTTGGATGCCTTGATCTGTTATAAAGGCACAGTGTTACCACTTGTGATCTCGTTCATGTGGCATCCAGCTTTTACTAGCCTATATTCGCTGAAGGTGCTGTCATCTACCACTAATACCCAAAGCCACCGGAATTATGTGGCAGCGGAGGACCAAATTATGTGGAAGAGTTGACTTATTTATGCATCGTAATGCTTTACTTATTGTTGGGTATTACTTCATTCTTTTGTCATTTTTAAACATTAACACTGTCTGGGGAAAGGTTTCACCTAATTAATATCAGTTTAACCCTAAAATATTGCAGCCAGTAACTGAAAGGTTACCTGCCACTGCTCATTAAAGAGCCTGCCACTGTAGCGCAACACTTCATTTTTGCTAACTATTGATCTTTTTGAGCCACAAAATGTTTTTGTTCAAATCTGCAAAGTATTCAGAAGACAGTGGATTATGTGTCAAGTGCGGCAAATCATAATTCTGTGGCTGTGGCTTTTTCTACATAGTTACATAATTCCAGTGACCCTGCAAAACCACAGGGGCTTAGGCACTATTACCTTTCAATTGGAAAATCAAATAAACTTCCTTTGTACAGTCTGCTTCCAAAGAGTATCAAGCATGAGCAGTGAGGCATACTCCAAGAGGCTGCAATATGTTTGGATTACAGATACACTTCGCACACAACTTACAAAAAAGAAGAAGTCTCTGTCCGCACCTTCAGGGTTATAATTAAGGCTCCCGGTTTTCCGTTTTGTACGGATTTTTACAGATAAATACAGTGCCTGCATTTTTCTTTAAAAGTGGATAAATGCAGAAAATGGTGCTTCTTTTAAGTGACTCTCCGTGCTTTCTTTCATGAATAATAGGCCAGCAGCTGAGCGATGGACATCATGGGAAATTAAAAAAACGGACGAAATGTCTTTAAATAACCAAATATGTTAACATATATTTATGGTATAGTGGTAATATCTACCAGTGTGTATATTGTGTAATATTTGGCAGCTTAAATGGTTAAAACACAACAGACTTCAAAGTGTGAGTGCGCGTCTGTCAGTTAAATAAATATGGAAATGTACAGTTTTACAAGTTCATTTATACGCAAACACAAAAATAAATATGGATAAATACAGATAAAATGGCAAAAAAAATATGGATAAATACAGACGGAACTGGCCTAAAAATAAACACCATAAAACTGGGAGCCCTAGTTATACTACACTTGCTACTGGCAGAGACTCCATTCTGCATTTGGTTTCGAATTTCCAACTACAGTGCAGATCTGCCAATCTGAAAATAAAATTCGCAATGTCAAAAGGTGTGGCTTGGGGCGGGGGCAGGGCTTTATGGTGAGGCGGTCTGCCCCTGTGCCCGCCCCAAGGGACCTCCTTCCCCCTCCAAAAAAAAACAAAACACAAAGGTTGCAGTGGCTGCTGTCGATGTCCCAGTGTGATTTCACAGTGCCTAATGGACATTGGCTGCTTGCAGCCTCAAAAGAGGAACTGGAAATCCACTCTGTTCAGTGTGGTTTCCTGCTCTTCTTGCCTGTCACCATGTGGTTTCTGCTCCTCACCGGATGACTGTGTGTAGAGTGCTGAAATTGTGTGACGCACTGTGGCACAGTGTGAGGTTGTTAGGTCTGACAGTAACTGGCATTGATGGATTTTTCACTAGAGGTTTTCTTCCAAAATGGCTCTTTATTGACTTTGCCAAAGTCTCTTTGGAGGTTAGGCAACCACTGCAGGCCAATCCCCCCAAGCAGCCCTTCAGCATAGGGATAGTCTCTCCTCAGTCTCTCTAGTTCCTCTCCTCAGCAAAGGTTTGTTCTTGTTTCCTAAAAGTGATCTAAAGTTCCTGGGTATGGGTCCCCCTTTTTATACACAGTTTCTCTTTGTTCTCTGAAGGCAGAGAGGCCTTTGCCTAGTTCAAAACAGCTCTGGCCAGTCCTGGAGCACTCTGTTTACGTGACTCCTTCTTTCCTTTCACAGTGCAGGGCAGGAACATCAGTCGCACCACAGGAGGTGGAGCCAGCATTGTAGATGGAAGGCACAGCCCTATTCAGGTCCCAGGTGCAACTCCTCCCACCCATCTACATGCAGATCTCTCTTTTCAGCCCTGTGCTGAATCACCCTGTCTCCTGGAATCCCCAGTCACTCAAACTGCAGACAAGGAATACGCAACCTAGCAGAGGCAGGCATGGGTGGTTAGACAAGAAAACACCTACTTTTTAAAAGTGTTTTTTTCAAACACAGAATGTTAAAACCAACCAAAGATGTTTTTTTTCTTTCTGAGTTCAGGTATACTAAACTCTAATTTCTACCTGGTTCCCTGAGTCACTTAGGATTATAAGATGTAATAATCAAACTGCCCATTCTGGCCTATGGTGAACAGGTAGCCTTGCAATAGTGAAAAACGAAAATGGCTGTAATTCACTATTAGGACATGCCACTCACATCAGGGCTTGTCCTATCTTTTAACTACAATGCACCCTGCCCTTGGGCCTTTAATATGGGTGTCTGGTATGAAGAAGAGGGAAGGTTTAGGGACTGGCAAGTGGGTGCATTTGCCCAGTCAGCCTTGCAGTACCAGACTACACTCTGCAATGGCAAGCCTTAGACATACTTTTACAGGCTGCTTCTGTGGGTGGTACACCAATGCTGCAAGCCCACCAGCAGCATTTGGATTTACCAGCCCCGGGCACCCCTAATGTGCACTGTACTAGGGTCTGACAGGTAAACCAAACCAGACAATTATGGAATCATTAATCCATACATCAATTTACCATAGGGAGCACTTGCACTGTGGCACTGAAAAGCAGTGGCACAGTGCCCAAAGCATCTAACACCAGCAAAAACACATGAGGCAACAGCAAAAATGGAAGGGAGACCCACGCCAACTGCCCTGCTGTTTGAAGCCTGCCTTGTTCTTCATAAGACTGCCCTGCGGCTTGAGACCTGCCCTGTACTCTGAGTAGGAAGACTAGACCTGCTCTCTTCACCGCAGTCTGTTCTGAGTAACTCCAAGGGTCAGTTGGCTGACCACCTGTTCTGAGCAACAAGGTCACTACAAGTTCCAGAGGCCTTCCTGAAACTGCCTAACTGACCTGTTGCAACTGCACCTGCAACTGGACCTGCCTGCACCCTGATGGCCTCTGCTGGAGTGAGTTTCTGATCCACAAGAGGTGCCTCCCCAGATCCTCTACCCTTAGCTGGCATCAGCAGAGCTCCTCGTTTGAAATCCTGAAGTTTTGAACTCTTTGCGCCGGACTTTGAGAAGATAACTTTTTCAGTGAGCCTAACCTGGTCCCTGTATCCAGCCCACACCCTATCACAGTTGGCCTTAATCTGTTACTTTGTAACAGTCCAGTGCCCACAGTTAACCAGATACCCACAAGTAGCGCTATCTGCTTCTTGGCTCTATTTTACATAATCCTTTAAAATTACAGGTATGACTGTTTGGTATTTTTTTGTTTTGGTCTCATTAAAAAAAAATTAAATGTGTCTTTATTTTTTTAAATTGGTTTGGAATATGTCTTGTTTTGTGTCTTCACTGTATTACTCTTTGTGTGCTGCATAAATACTTAGGCAAACACAATGAGATGATGGATGGATTGCTGAAACATTTCAGACATTCACCCCCCAGTCACATATCTGGTTTGAATCCTTCATCTTTCTTTATCTCACTTCGCCACCCCAGTTCAGACGCAGCCATATCCAAATCAGTCTTGACCCTGTTCCTCATGGGAACAGTCCTGCCCGAACTGCCAAGCCAGGTTTTCCCTGGATCAGAAACAAGCATCCTGGGACTGGTTTCTGGGTAACACCCCACATCAGCTAGGCTAGCTTGAATCCAGTGGCAAAGTGAGCAAGGGATCTATGTCCGGGCATACCTTGCCAACTAGGGTGAACAAAGCAAACACAATGAGGTGGATTTAACCCAGATCTGTGAATGAGGGTGAGTGCCTGAAAAGATTCAGCGCTCCCTCCATCATCTTGTGAGTACTCCAGAAGGCAGGAAGGTGTCTGTTCATGGCAGTTTTAAGCTTTGTAACTATGAAGAGGATTCTTCATCTGTGGGAAATATCCTGCTTAAACATGCACAAAGCCCACCAAACAGTAGGCAGCTGTCCTTGTCAGTCATCCTGGAATCAGGCCTAAGCATTGCTCCCCATCTCACCCATTCTCATAGATGGATATGCGATGTTTTGCTTTTTGCTTGGCCTCCAAGTTCCTGGCTTGCCAGGGACAATACTAAACACTCACCACTCCCTCTGGAGTCTCATTTATAAAAACAGCTCAGGTGACCATGGCCATAAAGATGAGTAAACAGACGTGAGAATAGCCATGTGTGCAGTGCATCTCCTACGGAGAAGCCTTCAGGAAATTTGTGAAATATAGTTTTTCAGCATATAATGTTGGTGTTGCCTTTTTAAAAAAAAACCTGTTAAAGTGTATTTTCATTCTGTTCTGATAGCTTAACACTTTAGTAACTAAAATAACATAATAAATAATGAGATTTCTACATGTATATCCAATGTGACACACCCTTTCCACAAACAAATTCTCAGACCTTTCCTTTTCTCTTTAGGACGTTGCATCTGTGTAAGATTGTATTACCTGCAAATACATTAGGTTGATTTGCTACAACTTCTACTGTTCAAAACGTTTTACGAATGGTAGAAGGCATTATGCGGTCTTCCCCTTCTGTGGCTGGAGCAGGACAGCCATCACCCGTCTTCACCTGCAAATTCACCCTGCTTCTCCAGAAAGATTTTAAAGTTCATGTCAGCAGCATGGTGCCCAGAGCTGGTGTATTCTAAGTTGACAGCCACTTTTTATGACCTGGCTTGACATCGAAGCCGTCAGCAGACAATTATATGAGCTCCACTAGAGAGGGGCTATCGCTCCTCCCATATGTTGGGAGCCAGGAGCACATGTTTTGATTGAGCAGAAGTTGTGCGTTTGCACAGAAAAGTGATTACCCTCCACACAGCTGTGGTAATTGTGTTTGTCCAGCTACCTGAGGTTGAATTTTCAGGGCACACACACATGCAGTTGTTATGCTAATAAAATGTATTGGGTAAGTAGATATTTTATGGCGTTCTTCTCTGGCAGCATCACAGATGAGAGGAGGACAGTCATTAAAGTACATGGATATTTAGGTCTTGATTGACAATGAATTCATGAGCCAGACCTATTGGAATTGCCAATGCTTAAAAAAATATTTGGAAAATAAATTTATTTTGTGTGACTGCTGCTGGGACTGTTGTTACAGTGGCAAGCCCAGTTCCAGGTTAGTGCGGCTTTGCCTTGCTGACCGTGCCCCTTTGTTGACCTATTCAGAGGCAGCTTGGTTTCCGGTTTTGATAAGTGGGCTTCGTCAGACTCAGGCCTTTGAGTCATACTCTGACACACTCAGTTTTAAGGTAGCCTCAGGCAGCATCTGCTTTTGCCACTCCGGGTCCCCACGGAAGACCGTTCTGGAGCCTGCAGCAGGAACAGAACACTGCACCAGCTTCTATCTCCGGACGGGAGGGCTCATTTATTTGTGCCTCGGATAGCAAGCAGCATCCCAAACCCAAATGCTGCATCAGTGCAGCACAAAGCTCATATCAACCAGGCCAGCTGGAGAACATTTAGGTGTTGCGCATGTAGCGCTGGCATTCATTGCACTTGCAGCATTTATGTAACTGTATGTAAAGTAAACAATATAAGTTATGACTGTGCAACCCTTATCTGCTGCTAAATGAGTTGAAGTTCCTTGCAAAAGGCACATGACATTGCACAGTCGGTGCCTAAAGGGAAATGATTCCAGACAGTAGCAGTGTTGTTTGCTGTTAATTTCTGGGGAGACCCACTGCAGCACAAACCATTTCACTGCCAATTTACAGCACCACAGAATGAATCTGTGAAAAAAGAGGACTGTCTGCGACTAAGGCAAGATGTGTACATATGGATGCACTTCTTGGCTCACATAAAGGCTTTGCATTAATGCAAGATTGGCGATTGCTTTCAAAATAAAATGCACACAAAGAAAGTGCAAGTTGCAACAGAAATTTGCTTTACTATCGTGCAACTTTAAATAATAATTGTCTGAGGCATTGTAAGAATGGGATAGTCTCTAGGCAGAGGTACGCACCTTGTCAAAGTAGAGGCCCTTGCTTCTAGTCAGGATAAGGGAGTTACACACTTTAGAAAGTCCCTGCTCACACCCATGGCAGCTTGGCACGAGCGGGCAGGCTTATCTCAAAGCCAATTTATAAAGTACTTGCACCCAGACACACAAAAATAAAGTATCTTTATCTAAACTAAACGAGACCAAAATGACAAAAATCCAACATACACAATTCAAAATATGACTTTTAAAATGTTTCAAGCAATTCTGTCCTTAGAAAACGGTGGATGCGTGACTTTTATTCAAAGTACCTTAAATGCGTCAAAACTCACAAGGCCAAACAACTTCAGAGAAGGGGAGTGTTGAAAAACACAGCAATGCTTCAGTTTCTGAGGCCTTGGGGAGGCGATGCAACAGTTCTGCTGCACGCTGGAGAAGTGATGCGTGGAATCCAGACTGTAGGGGGAAGTGATGCGTTGTTTCCAAGACAGTTCTGGTCTGCGTCAGAACACTTGCCGCACAGGGGTGATGTGTGGAAATCCAAGACGCACTGGAGGTTGATGCACCAGCTAACAGGCGCTGCATCGATTTCTTCAGCCGCGGTCCCACGATGCATTGATTCTTTCAGCTGTACAGCAGGGCCTGCATTAAAGAAGGTGTGGTGATTCTTGGACTTCGGAGATTAGTGCACAGGCTCGGCGTGCAGTGGATTTTTCAGCTGCTGGCAGGCGCTGTGTCAATTTTTTGGCCGCACGGCAGTGGAGCATAGAAATGTCTCCTTCTTGGTTCTGCATCAGAAAAACAGGCGCTGGAAGGGCGATTCATCGTTTTTATTGGTTTCTTCAAGCTTTTTCAGCTCCAAGCAACAGAAACAGACTTTAGAGGCCCAGAACTGGAACAGGCCCCTCCTGGCTCGTCCGAGCTCCCACCAGTAAAGTTCAAGGAAGCTGGTGGAGAAGTCTTTGTTCCCCTGAGACTCCAGAACAGGAGGCAATCACACACAATTCCTTGGAGATTCTTCACTAGCTGGTTCACAGCAAAGTTCCAGTCTTTGTCATCTCCTTGGCAGAAACAGCAACTGCAGGCAAACCCAGCAAAGCAACACACAGCAAATGTGCAGTACTCCTCCTTTCAACTCTCCAGTTCTTCTCCGTGGCAGAGGTTCCTCTTGATTCCAGAAGTGATCTAAATTTCTGGGGTTTTAGGTCTAATATTTGTACCCCTTTTTCTCGTTGTAGTCTTTGTTGCAAGAGTCTCTGAGCTCAGTAAAAACCAATACTACCCTCCCTGGTCCAGCTTCGCTACAGGCGGCGGAGACAGTATTGTGCAGAATAGATACAGCCTATTCAGGTGCTAGTAAAACTCCTCCCACCATTCTAAACGCAGAAAGGTCTATTCAGCCTGTCTATGAGCCACCCGGGAAAGGCAGACCACGCCTCAATCCCCCTGATGACTGTCCAGAGTGAATGCACATCCCCAGCTCCTGTCACTCCAAAACAAGACAGTGAATACACAAACAGGCAGAGGCACCCGGGGTGGTTAAGCAAGAAAACGGCTACTTTCTAAAAGTTGGCAATTTCCAACACACAATTTAAAAACCACCTTTACTAAAAGATGTGTTTAATAAATTCTGAGTTCAGAGAACCTAAACTCCAAATCTCTAGCAGTTCCCAATTGAAAGTTAAACATGTGAAATGTTACAGTGCAGCACCAATGATAGCCTATGGCAGCCAGCCTTTGAAACAGTGAAAAGCTAAATAGACAGTATTTCACTATCAGGACATGTAAAACACACCAGTACATGCCCTACGTTTCACATACGTTACACACTGCCAATGGGGGTACCGTTCCTACCTTGGGGGTGCCTTACATGTAAGGAAAGGTTGGGGCCTGGCAAGTGGGTGCACTTTGCAGGGCGACATGGTAGTCTAAGACTGCGCAGTCCGACACAGCAGTGGCAGGTCTGAGAGACATTTGAAAAGCTACTGCTGCAGGCCCACAAGAGTGAACAGCAAAACACACAAGATGATGGACGGAATGTTGCACAATGGCAAAACATTCACCCCAGTCACAGATCTGGGTTTAATCCATTGTTATTTTGCTCACCAAGCCACCCCAGTTCAGACATGGCCATATTTTAATCAGTCTTGACCCTGTGCCTCATGGGAACAGTCCAGCCCGAACTGCCGAGCCATGTCTTCCCTGGACCCGAATCAAGCATCCTAGGACCGGTTTCTGGCTATCAGCCGTCTTCAGCCAGGATAGCTTGACTCCAGTGGCGTAGTAAGCAAGGGACCCACGTCTGGGCATACCCTTCCCACATAGGGTGAACAGCAAAATACACAAGATGATGGACAGAATGTTGCACAATGGCAAAACATTCACCCCCAGTCACAGATCTGGGTTTAATCCATCGTTGGTAGCATTTGATTTGCAGGCCCTGGGCACACAAAGTGCACTTTACTAGGGACTTATCAGTAAACCAAATATGGCAATCACGGATAACCAATTGTAATCAACATTTACACACAGTGCACTTGCCCTTTGACACTGTTCAGCAGTGGCAAAGTGCCCACATATCTAAGTCAGCAAAAATTAAATCCAGTACACAGTCAAAATGTAAGAGGCAGAGGCAAAGAGTCCGTGGAAACCACGCCAAGGATGCCAAGTCTAACAGTCATCAATTAGGAAAACGTCTTTGGTGCATGACATTATATATTTAAAAAAATAAGTGAGTCGCCTAAGTGCACCTATAAGTATATATCCTTGTATTAGTCCAGATTTACAGCTTTCTGATATTCACAAGTTAACAGAAGCAGGCCTGGTAACTGTATCCCTAACAAACGTTTGTTATATTCCTTTCACTTTAGCTCAGCAGTTTTAAATTCACCTTCCCTATTGCCCCTTTGGTGCACCAGGAAAAAGGTTTTACTAAAATTTCCAGTCTTTTTCAATATGGAAAGAGATTGGAAAGGAGTTGGTGAATACCATTAAACATGTAACACTGGAAGTACAACTTCTTACCTACTTCCAGACCACGCGGAAAGTATGCACATGTAGAAACTGATATTGTGCAATAACAACCGGTCTACTGTGAAATAATGAGTTTATCCTCATGGAATGGGGGTAATCATACATACCTGGTTTTACCATGCTCAATTAAGCACTTTATCCCACTTTTCTGTGGGATTTATCACTTATACTTGCAACCTGATAAGAGAAGGTGATAATGTGAGCTCGGGGGCAAGGGACTGCTATGGTGCAAAGGGGATGAAGGCAGGATGGGATGGTGGTGGGCAGGGGAGACTCGAGTCTGGAGGAGGGGAGCTTTACATGCTAAAGGTGTGCATTGGCTGAGGGCCCATTTTTTTTTTTTTAACTGGCTGGGTTTTCTAGACTGTAAAATGTGGTCTATTGTCTCTGAACCCAGTAAATCCAGATACGGGAACAATGGCCCACTCGTAATTTGGCAGAGAAGAATTCAATATGGAAATTCCACTCCTGAATAGAGCCTTTGTAGATTTGCAGAAAGGTTGGCGGCAAAATCCACCTTTACTGGAATCTAAGCAAGGAAATAGAACGTGAGACTGGCATTTATTTATTTATTTATTTTTAGAGTTTTCTATAGCGCGAACTTGAACCGATTAGGTTATCAGAGCGCTTTACATAGCATAAGTTTCGTTACATGTTAACACAGCAGTTTACATAGAGTCAGTTACGTTGCACATTTCAATAAGTTGAACCGAATAGGTTATCAAAGCGCTTTAAATAAGACAGTATTCGATGTCCAGTGCCCTCCTCCGCCGTGTAGCGGGGGACCACTTCAAGCCCTCCGAAGTCGTCGAGCTGTCGGGACTAGGCTCCTGGAATGTCCAGTGCCCTCCTCCACCGTGTAGTGGGGGACCTCTTCCAGCCCTTCGAAATCGTCGACCTGTTGGGACTAGGCTCCTGGAATTTCAGCTGTCCCTTTACAACTACTTTGTTTGAAGTCATGACGGAGTTACTAGAGAACATAATACAACTAGAGATATAGTATTGCCATATAAGAAGGTAGACATTCTATCCAGAAAATGGTGTAAACACATGAGTGTAAACCCCGGCTATCCACCCGAGAGAGAGACTAGGCAAAGATGGCCGCCCCATATGAGGAGAAGAGACAGTAGTCCTCTTTTTATTATTGTGGCTTTGTGAGCAGGGAGGGCAGTTTCGTTTTCAAGCTAGCCCAGTTCCTGAGTTGCTGTGAGGGAGTCTTATCTTGCAGGGGCCTCGTGGGCATCTGAAGGCACAGGCGGTGATTTATTGCCTTTCTTTTTAGCACCCCGCCATTTTGAACAAAGGGTTGTGTCAAAGTACAAGCGAAGGTCAAGAGAAGTATCTTTTTTGTGTAGCAGCCCGTCCGTTAGTGCTCAGTTCCAGATGTATGACCTTTTTTTGTGTAGCAGCCCATCAGTTAGTTAGGGGGGGGGGGGGGGCCTCGTCCACTGCCGCCCCCGAATCTCCGCGGTTTCCTGGTGCATCAAACAGCGTCCCCGAGCCCCTCCACTGCCCTCAATGCTGTGGGAATCCTCTGATGTGGGGCGGGGGGCAATCGTGAACTGTAGGCACCGGAGACCTGCTCCCAGGGTCCCGGTGGCAGCCGGTGGGGGGAGGACGCAGGGGGTCACCCGAGCAGAGGAGGAATCACCGCTCTTGCCTGCAGGGTGCTCTGAGCCTATGGGAGTAGCTATAATCAGAGATTTTGTATAATGAGAACACTGCCATAATTTGTCACCCTTCTGCATGGCATCAATAGCGACACGATTTTTTGTATAGGGCAATCACAATTTGGACGCATCCTGTTCCTTGGACACGTAAAATTCCACACCCCTGTAGATGATTTGCTGGCCTGATGGTGTGCATGCCCCACTCATTCTTTTGATCTACCAGTTGTGATTTTTGTTATGTCATGAGAATTACTCCGGATTCACTGTTGAAAACTAAGAGGAACTGCAAATAGTGATATCCTTTAGGATGCTAAGGAGCACATATTTAATAATTGTGCAATTTGTATTAATTGATTTGTACAGAAGGATGAAGAAAATGTTGCTTAAAGAGTATATCAAACAGAACATAGGATTTCAGTAGTGGATGGTAAAAGAAGTAACATGCCTGGAAAATATGGGTTGGGGTGACATTACAGGATAATTTCTAAAATGTCTTTAGAATTATCCCAAAGGTTCAGGGCATGTTCATATTCAATCAATCAATCAATCAGTGACACTTATAAAGCGCGCTACATACCCGTGGGGTCTCAAGGCGCTGGGGGGGGGGGGGAGCCGCTACTGCTCGAACAGCCAGGTCTTCAGCTTCTTCCTGAAGGAGAGGTGGTCTTGGGTCAGGCGCAGGTCGGTCGGGAGGGAGTTCCAGGTCTTGGCGGCCAGGTGGGAGAAGGACCTTCCTCCTGTAGTCGCTCTTCGGATGCGGGGGACGGCGGCGAGGGCGTGGTTGGCTGATCGGAGGTGGCGTTTGGGAGCGTAGAAGTTGACTCGGCTGTTGAGGTAGCTCGGGCCTTGGTCGTGTAGGGCTTTGTGTGCGTGGGTGAGGAGGCGGAAGGTGATTCTTTTGTTGACGGGGAGCCAGTGAAGGTCTCGCAGATGTCCGGAGATGTGGCTGGTTCGTGGGATGTCGAGGATGAGTCTGGCTGAGGCGTTCTGGATCCGCTGGAGTCTCTTCTGGAGCTTGGCGGTGGTCCCGGCGTAGAGGGCGTTGCCGTAGTCCAGTCGGCTGGTGACGAGGGCCTGGGTGACGGTCTTCCTGGTCTCGGTGGGGATCCACCAGAAGATCTTCCGTAGCATGCGTAGGATGTTGAAGCATGCCGAGGAGACGTTGTTGACTTGCCTGGTCATGGAGAGGGAGGAGTCCAGGATGAAGCCCAGGTTGCGTGCATGGTCTGTCGGTTTGGGTGCGGTGCCCAGGGCGGGAGGCCACCAGGAGTCGTCCCAGGCGGAGGGAGAGGGGCCCAGGATGAGGACCTCCGTCTTGTCCGAGTTCAGTTTCAGGCGGCTGGTCGTCATCCACTCGGCTACCTCTTTCATCCCTTCGTGCAGGTTGGCTCTGGCGGCGGCGGGGTCGTTGGTCAGGGAGAGGATCAGCTGGGTGTCGTCGGCGTAGGAGATTATGCTGAGGTTGTGTTTGCGTACGATGGCCGCGAGGGGGCTCATGTAGACGTTGAAGAGGGTGGGGCTCAGAGATGATCCTTGGGGGACGCCGCAGATGACTTCGGTGGCCTCTGACTTGTACGGTGGTAGGCGGACTCTCTGTGTTCTCCCGTCGAGGAAGGAGGTGATCCACTCCAGCGCCTTGTCCTGGATTCCGACGTTGCTGAGGCGCTGCACTAGGGTGCGGTGGCAGACCGTGTCGAATGCCGCGGAGAGGTCTAGGAGGATGAGGGCCGCTGTTTCTCCATTGTCCATCAGGGCTCGGATGTCGTCGGTGGCGGCGATGAGGGCGGTCTCGGTGCTGTGGTTGGCTCGGAAGCCGGACTGTGAGGGGTCGAGGGATCCGTTCGTCTCGAGGAAAGCGGCCATCTGCTTGTTGACGGTCTTCTCGATGACTTTGGCTGGAAACGGGAGGAGCGAGATGGGGCGGTAGTTCTTGAGGTCGGTGGGGTCCGCTGTTGGTTTCTTGAGTAGGGCGCTGAGTTCGGCGTGTTTCCAGCTCTCGGGGAAGATGGTGGTGTCGAGGGATGTGTTGATGATGTCTCGCAGGTGGGGTGCGATGACAGCGTCGGCTTTGTTGAAGACGTGGTGAGGGCAGGGGTCGGTCGGTGATCCGGAGTGGATGGAGTTCATCGTGCGGATGGTGTCTTCGGTGCTGATCGGGGTCCAGGTCTATTCAAGAGACATTGTGTATAAAGGAATAGAGGAGATAGAGGCTCCTCGAGTCCAGAGATATAGGGCCATATGTATCAAAAAGTCATTTTGCGATTCTCAAATAGCGATTTTTTTGCGAATCGCTATTTGCGAATCGCAAAATGCTATGTATGTCGGATTTGCAATACATTTTGTGAATCCTACATATTCCTTAATTGGAAATCTCAAATTGTGATTCGCAATTAAGGAAAACCTCCCCATTCATTCCTATGTGCCTATGGGAAGACCTTCTCAATTTGCGATTAGCAAATAGCGAATAGCAAATTGAGAATGCAATTGCAAGGGTGTCAAAAGGACACCCTTTTGCACCCCTGAAATAAGCATGGATGCACTTGTGGCACACATACATGCCCTAAGGGCATGTATGTGCATCACATGGCACTTTGAAAAATGCAAAAAAAGTGAATTTTTCAAAGAAATCTCAAATTACCACCAACTTGAAGTTGGTGGTAATTTGCGATTCCTTAAGGTGAAATTGCACTTTTTTGGTGCTTCTTACATTGCATTTAACGAATCGCAAAATTTGCGATTCCCTAAATGCAATCGCAAAATAAGGAATCGCAAATTTTGCGATTCCTTATTTTGCACGCAGATTTGCTTCATACATACCATTTAGCAAAAATGCGATCGCAAACGCCGAAATTTTGCGAATGCATTTGTGCTTGATACATATGGCCCATAGTATTTAAGGGCTAGTACTAATTTCAGTGATGAGATGGCTTCTGTGAGGATTCTAAGGTGAAAAAGAGCAGAATCTTAGGGAGATTCATGGTGTTTAGTGATATTTAGATATATTGGGCCTGTGACACAAGGAGCAGCCAAGGGTGAAGAGAAAGAGGACCCCTGCAGTGTAGGTCGGTTGTGGGAGATAATGTCAGAGATGGATTTGAAGATTGGAACAAGTCATTTACTGAAGAGCCAGCCTGCTTGATGCATGCATGGTGAACAGCTGAGGGAAGGATGAACGTGATGATGCCAATGACAAAATATAAAACTTTAAAAGGTTTGCAAAGGAGTAGCAGCTGAGGATGAGGGGATATTTTTGCAGTGGCGAAACTGTCTTTGAGCCTTGACCAAGGACCTCGCAGAGTGAAAGGTAAAGATTAGCAGATGTTGGGCATAACGTGTACTGGTTGTTAAGGTGATGAATGTGAAGATCTGGTACAATAAAACCCTAATATTTCTGTTTTACGGGCGTGGTGGAAGAGAGTGACATTTTTTGGGCACACGTTTGCAGATGGAATGAGTTGGAAGAGTTACAGGAACCAGAATCATGGACTTCAAGTTGTGACGACAGTCTAAAAATTTAGCTCCAATGAAAAAAACATGGTTGTTTTTTAGTTTGTTGGACAATATATTAAACACTGCATTGAGATTAAGATTGCCACGTATCTCTCGAGCAAGCATTTGCGTGAAGATAGCTTTCACTTCACATGAAGCAATTCACTCTACTCTGCTGCCCTATTTGAGCAGCAAATTCGAGGGCTGGCGAAGAAGCAACAAAGGCAGAGGTTGCCTCATTTTAGATATGCCAGAAAAGCCAAAAACATTAACACAGTTCCTCTCATTCCTAGTTTCAAGACTGTATACGTGACTACATAGGGCTAAAGCCGAACCTCTTTTCTTTTAGGAAAGCCGTAAAAACGTTTCTCTTCAGACTCTGTACAATATATAAATAAATAAATAAATAAATGGTGCATGGGTGGAACATTGGGAACTGTAGTGGGTGAAGGTTTTGAAGTAGACACAAGTTAAAGGTCTCTGTAGATATTTGTGCACAGTGTTTTGCAGAGGTTGTTGATTGTCAGGTACTGGCTGGGTGTGCTTTAAACTAAGGTTTTTTTAATCGAAGTTTTGAAGGTGATACAGACGAGATGTGGGGCGTTTTAATTTGGAGCGCTCACAACCCAGAATAAAACCAGGAGTGGTCAGTGAGTTCTGCAATTTTAATGTGTGAGATGCACTTTTTCTTTGTCTCACAGGGGTTATGGTGATGAGGTACACTTGAAACAGCGATTGCGATCTATTATTCGCTGGGGCACGGAATCGAGCTTGATTTATCTGTTCAGGAGGAAAAGAATTAGTACATATTGTATGTCCTTTCCCTCCATGTGTCCGTTTTTGTCTTTTTCTTTCCACCTTTATGAGAGTGAACAACCGATGATAAGTGGGTACACTGGCATCTGCTAGCCAGATAACCCCATTGGCGGTTCTACCGTGAGGTGCTCACTCTCTTTCTTTACAATCTTTTGTGTTTTGGTGATGGTATCATGGTATTCTTTACCTTACCTTGTTTGTACTGCGACAAAAAGTGACACTTGCGCAGGAACTAAAGAGCTTTGATTTAGAAGGGTAGGGGTAGTGATAAGGTTATAAACACACCCTTTGAGTACCTGCAGCCTAACTAAATAATAGAAGTGTTTGGTGGGACAGGCCTTCTTTGTTTTGAGACATTTTGAGTGGGGGGCGGCCTGCACCTCTATTCCCCCTAAGACTCCGATGAGTTGATGATACAGACGAGAAGCCCAGTTTTCTAATTAAAGTAAAAAATGTTACTATTAGTTGTGCATTGGCGCCTTGCTGATGACAAAAACAAGCTTATACTGCCTTTGAAACACGACATCACTTCCAGGAAAGCAGGATGGGTTGTTCTCTTCTGTGCTTGAAAATGTTCCTGAGCTAAGTACATGTAGGATGTGCTTTAGCAAAGACTTTGTGTCTGTAGTTGCTTTCAAGCGTGTGCCCATGCAGGCTGTATAGGAATGAAAGGGTGTGGGAGCAGCTGAGCTGCACACAAAGATACCGGAAATTAATATCGACACAAAGAAATTACATTTAACTGCAAAAACGAAAAGGTTGTCAAGGTTTCCATGAATGCATCAGTAAAAGTACTTATCTGCTCTGTAATTTAACCTGTAGGCAGTGACGCTATGTGCGTTTGGTGGGGAATCATGCTGGGAACTGTAAAATAGCACCCACTATGTATCAGAGAATCGTCAATGAATGCATTCATGCTCTAGCAGTGTTCAGGGCTTTCACACAATGAATTGGACTTCAATTCAAGATCAGACTGTTTAAATGCAGTATTTTCACCTGTGACCGTGTTGCTTTAAAGAGAACGAAGCGTTCTGTCTGTCTGTCTTTCTAATAAACTTCCTGTAAAAAGAATAACATTAAATAAAGAAATATGCATATTAAACACTGGATATACAAGACCATATATTCACCCAGAAAGAAGCAACAACAGTGGGGTGGGACGGGAGAGGGGGAGAGGTGACAACTTCTAAGGTTATACTGTACTAGGAAAGGAAACATTTGAGGTGCACATTATGTACATGTGTGCGTAGGGGACACCTAAGGATGCATCGTGCACGCACAGGGAGAAGACATACAACTAACTATACATAGTGTGTGCGCGTACACAAGGGACAGCACATACATGCACGGAATGAGACGAAGTGATGGACAAGCCAACAAATTACCATGAGGAATCGAGCCAACAGTCTCGTTGGGCTCTAAGAGCAGGTGCAGGAGCCCACCCCAAAAATGTTCCCATGTAAGTCACGAAACAAACCTCATGTAAAATATGATAGTCTCTTCAAAACTGAGACAACGAAGAGATATCTGCGAGAAAAATGTACAGCCGTCCATGCTAGTTCACCTACACCAGTACCATACCTCAGGCTAGTGTGTTAATGGACATGCGTTCTATACTGCAGGCTAGTGTGCAGATGGGCATGTGATCAATGCCTTGGGCTACTGTGGGAACACATGTCTGTACCCCTAGCTAGTGTGTAAACACTGGTTCTGTGCTTCAAGCTAGTGTGCGCAAACACTGGAGCAGAGTCCATAATTTTCCCTTTTAATTACCCCGAGTATATAAATTCCCAAAATCATCTGCAAGCTCCGCAAATTTGGCCACGTCTGGTTTTCTTAGTAGAAAGCAAAGTTTTTCCCGTCTTCGCCCACGTTAATGGACAGCTTAACAAAAGGTTCTCGAGTGCATTTTAACCCCTTGCATGCTCATGATGAGCTCAGCTTGTCATGAGCTACAGTGCTCCGGTGCTCCGGTGCTCATGACGAGCTAAGCTCGTCATGGCCATTAGAACGCTCGCACGCTGGGATAATTCCCCTGCTGTGCTGAAAGTTCTATTGAAACGGGTGTGGCTGTTACGTGCTCAGCTCGTCATGAGCACAGGAGCACTGTAGCTCATGACGAGCTGAGCTCGTCATGAGCACCGGTCGTTGTGCGCGCCCCCCGCCCCCAGCACAGCAGATAAATTACCCCAGCAGCCAATGGGTTAAGCCTATTTTGGTGACGGGATATTGATAAAGAGGAATAGGAGGACATCTTCACCAAAGAAAGAAGAACTTAGCTAATTTAGATAAGGGGAAGTACCCTCCTTGGGTGATATTCACCTCTTTGTAGTCTCATCTTATTCTGAGGCCGAGGATTCACATTATCACAGATTTGTGGATGAAGACGCTCAAGGAACAGCAAAACACTCAAGATGATGGACGGATTGTTGCACAATGGTAAAACATTCACCCCCAGTCACAGATCTGGGTTTAATCCATCGGTATTTTGCTCACCAAGCCAACCCAGTTCAGACATGGCCATATGCAAATCAGTCTTGACCCTGTGCCTCATGGGAACAGTCCAGCCCGAACTGCCAAGCCATGTCTTTCCTGGACCGGAATCAAGCATCCTAGGACCGGTTTCTGGCTATCAGCCTTTTTCAGCCAGGATAGCTTGACTCCAGTGGCTCGGTGGGCAAGGGACCCACGTCTGGGCATACCCTTCCCACATAGGGTGAACAGCAAAACACACAAGATGATGGACGGTATGTTGCACAATGGCAAAACATTCACCCCCAGTCACAGATCTGGGTTTAATCCATCGTTATTTTTCTCACCAAACCATCCCAGTTCAGACATGGCCATATGCAAATCAGTCTTGACCCTGTGCCTCATGGGAAAAGTCCAGCCCGAACTGCCAAGCCATGTCTTTCCTGGACCAAAATCAAGCATCCTAGGACCGGTTTTTGGCTATCCGCCGTCTTCAGCCAGGATAGCTTGACTCCAGTGGCTTAGTGAGCAAGGGACCCACGTCTGGGCATACCCTTCCAACATAGGGTGAACAGCAAAACATACAAGATGATGGACGAAATGTTGCACAATGGCAAAACATTCAACCCCAGTCACAGATCTGGGTTTAATCCATCGTTATTTTGCTAACCAAGCCATCCTAGTTCAACGCTCAAGGAACAATCACATTGCCGAAATTACATGCACACAAATTCAAAATTCAAATGATCTTTATTCGGATTTTAGTACATCCATAAAAGCACATACAGATTGAAGATGCATTTAAAAACAGATTAAAAACATTTACAAAAGGTTAAAAACAGATTATCCAATTGGGTTTAAGCAGCAAGAATAACGTAAAGTGCGATGTACATAATATAAAGTGCAAAATACATAGTAGAGGAAGAAGCATTAATCTATTAATGTACTTAATCACAGAATTCAATTTATATTCTCCCACAGGGATCATTTAAATCAAGACACATATACAATTCTGTAATCAGTTTGTAGTGGAATGATAAAGTGCACAAAAAGCGTAAGATGGCATAGTACTATCATCCATTAGCCATGTTCCATGCTTGCCCTCGATCTCACGCAAACTTTTATGAAGCAGCTTACCGTATATATAACATCATCTATGTGCAACATTTGCAAAAATTTTAATGCATGAATGGAGTCTCTAATGTTGTATTTATGAAGAATCGGCCTTAAATATTGACAGGTGTACAATTTGTAGTGGCCACAGAAGAAGAGATAGTGCAGTAAACTTTGTTTTCCGCCTTGAGAACAAGGACAGTCCAGCTCTTCTAGTTTTTTATTATGGCCGAGGGGGAAGCTGAGCAAATTAACTATGCTTCCATCCCGAAACCTGAATAAAAGGCTCCGATTCCATCTTCCTATAGGGATTGACAAATATCTTAAGGGATTGTTCAAATTATCAATACCTGGGTCAATAATACGCAAATATCTAGTAACAACTGGTTTAATGGATTCTGATCTCATCCGATCCTCATTATATAAGTCCAGCAATGCCCGTTTAATACTTTTCTTATGAGCGGGTACAATAGAATTGGGGGAGCTAAATAAAGATCCCTGACCCACGCTCTGCAGACTGTTTTTGACTGCATTTAACCAGGGTATGTGATGGGATCTATCACTTAACAAACAGTCAGATATTATACTGCGCGTTAAGGATGCTGCTGGATTTAACCATATTTTAATCCAGAAAAGCGCAGGCCTTGACTTAATAAAATCGACAATATATGGCAGCCTTAGTTCATTGTGACAAATAAATGTAGCTGCAAATGGAACTCCCCCCAGCACCCTCCTGCAGAATCTATTTTCCTCCAACTGGAGGGCCATGCTGTTACAGTAACCCCACACTTCCGCTCCATACGTCCCAGTTGGCTGGCATTGGGTGCGATAGATGTTAAGAAGGGGGGTAACAACATCAGCCAGTTTTGGTTGGCGGAGAGATAAAATTGAGTTAATTGACTTGTCAATTTTATTTCTCGCATGGGCAGCGTGTGGCTGCCATGAGCCTGAGTTAGAAAATAACAACCCTAAGAAAGGGAAAGTGCTGGTGCATTTTGAAGTGTTGTTACCAGATTTAATTGATGAAATATTATACTTTTTTGGTCCGCAATTCATGATAAAAGATTTTTTAAAATTGGTATTTAGACCAAGATCGGACATAAAATCAACAAACCCAGAGATTAAAGTGCGTAAAGCATTCGGGGTACGCCCCATTAATACTGCGTCATCCGCATAAAGTAGGGTAGTAATGGGAGCAAGGGACCCACGTCTGGGCATACCCTTCCAACATAGGGTGAACAGCAAAACATACAAGATGATGGACGGAATGTTGCACAATGGCAAAACATTCAACCCCAGTCACAGATCTGGGTTTAATCCATCGTTATTTTGCTAACCAAGCCATCCCAGTTCAACGCTCAAGGAACAATCACATTGCCGAAATTACATGCACACCTCGTGGTCCTTTATTCACCTGTAGTGTAGAATATGCACAAGACATTTACTCAACGGGGTAGCACTTACTAATTAACCAAATTAAAGCACCCCTGTTGAGTAGACAAATTTGGCAAAATTGGGGACTCTTCTTGGAAAAAATGAGGCTTGATTCTGGTCCTGGTGCTGATTTCACAGAAATTAAACCTAAATGAGAAGCACATACAAATATAAACTTAGCAGGGGCCCCAATTGAAGCTCCTCTTCAGTAAAGCACAAACTATCCTAACTTCTTGGGATTGATGAAGCAAAGCAAGTGTGTTTCCTCGTATTCAACGTTGAAAAACCTTAAAGGAGGTGAATTCATTGTTGAGCTGTTGGAGAACAATCTGATGTGTATTGACTGTGATGAGTGGTTTCTTTCTTGTCATCTCCTGGTGAGTCTATGGTTCTCCCTTTTAACACCATCGATGCTAGTGGTATTTTCCTCCTGTGCTGACCTTTTGGTTCTTCCATTGTTCATGACGAGCTCAGCTCGTCATGAGTGTATGGAGGTGTACATCATGACGAGCTGAGCTCGTCATGAGCGTCGAAGGAGTTAAATACCCTAACCATGCAAATGCCCAAAATGCATATCATCACTCACACACCCACTCGCATACATACACAGGTGCTCACACTCCCAGACCCACACAGGCACTCATACACCCACTCACAGATCCACACAGTAACTCACACAGGTACTCACAGACCCACATGGACACTCACATACCTACTCACACAGGCGCGCACACTCACGCACATATCTACACAGCCACTCGCACACCTACTCTCAAGGGTGACCGGTTTTAGTTAGGATTAGAAAAGGTAAAAAACCAAAGAAATCCACTGAAAAAGCAAAGTTTAAAAGGAAATTATAGTTGGGGAATAGAATTTAAATAAACCTTAGAAATTCACTGGAAAAAAACAAAGGTTACAGGGATGTTCTAGTTAGCTCAGATTTCATTCATACAAAACCATTGAATTTCAGCAGTTATAGTTGTAGTTGGCTGATCGGACTATAATTTACGCCCCGGCAATGCAATGCAGTGCTTATCACCTAACTTATTACATCGCTCATGATATCGTCAGTGACATCACTTATGACATCATCCACAGAACCACTCACACATCGACTCACCCCCCTGTACAACCTCTCATACACCCACACAACCACTCACATACCCATTTAAAGACCCATACAAGTACTCAGACAACCACTTGCTCAATCATTGAGCCAATCACATATAGGTGAGCCAATCCCTCACCTATACAGGCACTGACACACCAACTCGATTAACCAGCCACTCAAGCAACCACTCACTCACCCATACAGCTACTCGTATAGCCAGTCACCCATCTAGCCACTTGCACAGCCTCACACCCTCCCATACAACTACTCAAACACCCACGTATAGCCACTCACACATCCATTCACTCACCCATACAGCCTCTCAACAGAGCCAGTCACTCACTCACCCACCCATACAAGCACACACACCGACACAACCAGTTACATACCCATTCTCCCATCCATGCATGCCCTCCTACATCTGCCCACTCACCCTTCAGTCATTCACACAGAGAAACACTCTCCAATACAGCCACTCACACACCAGCTCACTTAACAAACACCCACTCAAACATCCACTCACTCACCCATACAACTACTTACTCACCCAGTCATACAGCACTTCAGACACCCACTCATCCACACAGCTACTCACACACCCACCTATACACCCATCCAGCCACTCACACAGCAAGTCACACACCTATATAGCCACTCAGACTCACTCACACATGCATACAGCCATTCACACAGCCACTCTTATAATATAATATAAATAGTATCACTCATTAGTTTTACACCTAGTATACAATTGAATGAATGAATGAATTCGGATTTCTAGAGCCCGGGTAGCTGCCCTGAGGCGTCCAAGCGCTAAGAATATTGCTGAGGTTTAAGTTGGAAGGAAGGCAGATACAGCTTCATTGATTATGTAGTAAACAATAGCGTTTTCAGCTGTTTGCGGAAGGAGAGAATGTCGGGGTCTGATCTGAGATGCTGAGGCAAGGCGTTCCACTTTTTTGCCACATTGTAGGAGAAGGAACGGCCTCCGGACCTTGATTTCTTTATTTGCGGCACAATGGCTAGATTAGCAGAGGTGGAACGCAGCTGTCTAGTGGGTAGGTAGGGTGTAATGAGAGGGAGATTGATAGCCGGGCCTCGAGACCAGAAAGTCTGGTGTGCGATGCAGAGTGATTTGAAATCTACTCTTTCCTTTACGGGGAGCCAGTGCAGTATCCTTAGTCCTGGTTTTACTGAGGATCTGCGGGGGATTTATAGAAGTGTTCTGGCTGCGCAGTTCTGTATTAATTGTAGTTTGCGTAAAGTGAAGTCAGGAGCTCCGAGATACAATGCGTTTCCATAGTCCAGCCGCGATTGGATCAGGCCCAGGACTACGGTTTTTCTTGCTTCAAAGGGGAGTAGAGGCAATATCTTCCTGATGACTCTCAGGATGCCGAAGCAAGTGGCAGAAAGTTTTGTTGCCTGTTGGTCAAAGGACAGGGACCTGTCGAGCCAGACACCAAGGCTCTTAATGGCGTCTTTGGGAGCTGGAGCCGGACCTAAGCTGGGGGGCCAAAGAGTGTCTATGGTGGATGGTAAAGTGTGACCCTGGAGCATGAGCTCTGTCTTGTCTCCATTAAGTTTGAGACAAGACTTGGTCATCCAGCTTTTGACCGTCTCCAGGCAACCTGCGAGATCTACATTCGCCGAGGGACCGCCTGTCTGTGCCAAGGAGACCACCAGCTGGGTATCGTCCGCGTAGGTAACGATCTTAATACCAAACGGGCGGACGATCTCAGCCAGTGGCCTCATGTAGACGTTAAATAACGTCGGGCTTAGGGATGATCCCTGCGGGACTCCGCACCCCAGAGGCTTGCTGGAGGAGGTGACATTGCCCTCGTACACCTGGAAAGATCTATCACTCAGGTAGGATTTGAGCCACTCCAGAGCTCTGTCAGATATTCCGATGTCCAGGAGACGCTGCAAGAGGATACCGTGGTTAACGGTATCGAATGCGGCGCTCAGATCGAGAAGGATGATTGCCACCGATCCTCCCCGATCTAAGATTCTCCTGGACTCCTCTGTGACTGCCAGCAGTGCCGTCTCGGTCCCATGCTTGGGGCGGAAGCCAGTCTGGGATGGATCGAGCAGTTGGTATTGTTCGAGAAAAGTTGTTACTATACTGTTTGTGTTTCTCCAGGATTTTGGCTGCCCAAGGCAGCAAGGAGATCGGGCGGAAATTGTTGAGGTTTTTGGTGTCAAGGTTAGGTTTTTTAACCAGGGCCCTCACCATAGCCTGCTTCCACACTGTTGGTACTATGCTGGTAGCGATCGAGGTATTGAGTACTCCAAGCAGTGTGGGAAGGATGGTTTGAATAGCCGAGACTAGAACATATGGGGGTGCTGGGTCTCTAGGGGAGCCCGACTTCACTTGGTGCATGAGGGAGGTGAGGTGATCTGCCTGCAACTGGGGGAATTCCTCCAGCACCGGAGGGTGATAGGGTGAATGGTTATGAGGGGGACAAGAGAGTGCTTTAGTCAGAACAGTCTGTTCTGTGGATGGGAAGGATGAGTAGATAAGGTTAATTTTCTGCGAGAAGAAATTAGCCAGGTCTTCACAGCGGAGCTGTGGATTCGCCGTTATAGACGGAGGGGTAGGGAGGGTGGTGAGGCTTTTGACTATTTTGTATATCTCTTTCGAGCTGGAGCTGGCCTCTGCGATCTAGTTAGAGTAGTATAAGGATTGCGCACTTTGTATGTCTTTTTTGTATAGCCTGATGGCGTCTCTGTAAATAGTTTTATCTGTTTCGGCGTATCCTAGTCGCCATTTGCGTTCCAGTCTCTTACAGAAACGCTTTTTCTCCCTTAGTTCGCTGGAATACCAGGGGGCTGAGATTCTTGATCTTTTGAAAACTGTTTCCTTCAAAGGGAGCGTGGCGTTTAGGGAACTATGGATCCATTCATTGAATATTTCATTGGCCTGTGAGGGGGGTCTGACCGATTGAGGGAATAGATTTTTGTAGTTCCTGGGTCCACTGGGCCAGCGGTATTTTGGACCAATTTCGGGTTTCTTGGACAGTGGGTGTTGGGAGTGTAGGTTTCTCTGTTGTCCAGAGCAACGGGACTAAGGCATGGTCTGTCCAAGGGAGTGCTCTAGAAGGACAGGCCTTCAAGTGTGGACAGTTGCTGAAAACTGGATCCAGCAAGTGGCCTTTCATATGTGTAGGAGATGAGACCAGTTGGAGCAACTGCAGAGCAGATAGGTCCCTGCTTAGTTTGTAAGCGATGGAGTTATTGGGGTCGTCAAAGTGTATATTGAGATCACCCAATAGCGTGAAGTTGGAAGGTGATAGGGCCAATTATAATATGTTTAACAATCAAAATCTCCTAGAAAAAACTTACACTTGCATACCTACTCCCTCGGGCACTCAAGAGACCTTCCGGTGATTATGCGCTATACAAATCCAAGCTAACACAACGTAACATTTGAGATGTCATCAGTGATGTTATCAGTGATGTCACTGACCATGTAATAAGAGGTTTTAGGTCATAAGCAGTGCATTGCAAGGTGTAAGTTATAGTTAGCTCAGGTAAATATGACGGCTGAATTCCAATGGCTTGTACTAGTGAAATCTGAGCCTAACTATAACGTTCCTTTTAACCTTGATTTTTTCAGTGAATAAAAAGTATATATATATGTATACGTTTGTATGAGTGTGTATATATATTATCTACTGGCGGTGAATTCGTTTTTTCTTTTCCCAATCACTTTGGTGCCGGTTGAGGAATCTTCACGAAATTTTCAAAACTAGTGAGGCGTTCTGGTCAGCTTTTAACCTTAAAGTTTCGGGTTGATTCGGTAAGTGGGGGCTGAGAAAATGGGGGTCCGAAAACGTGTTTTTGCCATTTTATTTTCCATAGGAAACTTTAGACACGGCTACAGCCCAAACTGCTGAACGGAATTACACCAAATTTGGCAAAAAGGTAGTCCTTGTTTCAGAAAGAACTCTTTTTGTTAAATGGTGTAAATCCGTTCAGTAGTTCCTGAGAAATAAAAAAAAGTCGGAAAATGAATTTTTCATAGTAAACTTTAGACACGGCTACAGATCGAACTGCTTAACGGAATTACACCAAATTTAGCAAAAAGGTAGTGGTTCGTTCAGAAAGCGCCCTTTTTAACAAAAATTGTAAATCCGTTCAGTAGTTGCTGAGAAAATCAAAAAACTGAAAGTTTCGATATCTAGAGGCGCAGTGAATCCGCAGACCCTCCCGACCACAAGCTTTATTCTAAGTGTTGGCAGGCATCTTGTGACTCTGTAGAACTGAGTTACAAGAAAAATAAACTTGAAAAACAAGAATACGGGGCAGGGTAGAATGAATGAATGTTGGATTTATAGAGTGCGTGGTTACCCTGGGGCATCCCAGCACTGTACCACTGGGGAACCCGTCCTGGCTTTCCCTGTGAGATGGTCCCTTTACTGGGCATCCCCAAGGTGCAGCCAGGCATCCTCGGCGTGATGGGGCCGGAGTGGAGATTAAGCAAGCTATTGCCCAGAGTTGCAGTGTGGGACCTCATAGTTAGAATGGCACGAGGCGAGAATTATCGGGCCCGCTGACATTGGTCCTGCACCATGGCCGCGTCGGGAATTGAACCATTGTCCTGGGCCGACCACTGCCTCCGGGTCTGCCGCCTCTAACCATTGAGCCACACTTCTGGAAACACCCTGACCCCCTAGGCCTACTCAGGAGGTCCCACAAGGACCCCCAGGGCCCAAAAAAGCACTTAAAAAAATAATAAATTGGCTGAATTCACGCTGGGTGCGCGAATCTGGCAGAGAAAATAAAAAATAAAGAAGCAGGAGCTCCCACGCTTCGTTGTATTGAAGCCCCCAGGAGGGCAGGTCCCGGGGGCACTGCAAAAATGTCGGAGGGGGCCAATCCCCCCACACTGCCCGGGGACCACCACAGGGCTGTGTTGCACAGAGGTGGTCAGAGGCCAAGCCCCTTTTTTACACCTCTCTGTAACGCAGCTGTGTGGCACTGTCTGGAGGTACCTGTTGGGCTAGTTGGACCGCAGGGACCCTCAGGATTGAAGGGGACTTAATCCCCCAACTTAAAATGCGCCTTGGGCGTGTTTGCACAGTGGCCAAGGGAGGGGACGGGGCCTGATGTGACATGTCTGCAAACAGGCCCTGTGGTGCATTTTAAGTTGGGGAATTAATTCCCCTTCAATCTTGAGGGCCCCTGGGGGCCAACTAGCCCACCAGGTACCGCCAGTAAGCGCCATAGGGCTGCGTTGCAGAGAGGTGGTCCGAGGACATGCCCCTTTTTACACTTCTCTGCAACGCATCTGTGTGGCACTTACTGGAGGTACCTGGTGGGCTAGTTGGACCCCAGGGACCCTCAGTGTTGAAGGGGACTTAATCGCCCAACTTAAAACGCGACACGGGCCGCGTTTGCACAGTGGTGAAGGGAGGGGTTGAGCCCTGCTGTGACGTGTGTGCAAACAGGCCCTGTGGCGCATTTTACATTGGGGGATTAAGTCCTCATCAATCCTGAGGTTCCCTGGGAGCTAACTAGGCCACCAGGTACCGCCAGTAAGCACCACAGGGCTGCGTTGCAGATAGGGGTCTGAGGCCAGGCCCCTTTTTACATCTCTCTGCAACGCAGCTCTGTGGCACTTACTGGAGGTACCTGGTTGAGCTATGGAGGTACCTGCTTGAGCTGTGGAGAGGTGAGTCTGTTATTTGGGTTGCAAAGGATAGTGGAGGAATAGAAGAGGGATGGGTTTGCGTGTTAGTGCTTGGTACCCCTGATGAGGCATCAAAGTGCTTTTTTGAATAGTAGCATGCTACTCAGGAACCCAAACCGGATTAGTGGTGAATTAGTATAGAGAAATATGACATTAATTTGAGTGGTGGACATGTGAGCCTGTTAGTTGGATTGAAAATGATAGTGGAGGCATAGAAGATGGAATGGTTCAGAAAGGGTTTATTTGGAGATCATAGCAGGAGGAGCACATTTGGAATGAGTGGGGGGAGAGTCAGAGGGAAGGGTTTAGAGAAGGCTTGTTTGGGAGACCTGAATAGTAAAAGAGGTTTTGAAATGATGCAAAGGAGGGAAGAGTCTAGAAAGGGTTATTTTGGGGGATAATAGTAGTCGGAGAGTGGAGATAGAGGATATATTGAGAGAGGTATAGGGTGAGAAATAGAGTAGTTCTTTGGAGAGAGTAGTAGATAGAGTTCTGGGATGAGTCAGAGAGTTGAGGTTGAGGATATATTGAGAAAGGCATGCGGTGAGATATAGATTAGTGCATTGGAGATGCAGAATTAGGAGTAAAGTAATAAATATAAAGATACATAAGTACATGGAAGGTATGTATGTATATGTAAGGTAATATAACTAGATTTAAGTTGTATTTAATAAAGTCAGACTTTCAAGCGCTGCTGTACTTTAAGCTTATATATATGTGTGTGTCTATAGGCGGTAGGTGGGTCATAATTTTCCAATCACCACTTGTGAGTATTTCTGTTTTGGAAGCATTAAATTTGAGATGGCTCCATGTCATCCACTGATGAACGACTCTGAGGCAACAAAAATAGTGTGGGTTTCCAATGTCTTTGGGGCTTTCCAGTTTAAGGAGTATGTGTGTGTGTCATCTGCATACCTTTATCATGTGATGTGAAATAGATTAATCAGTGATGATGATGACTTCATGTAGAGGTTGAAAAACATGGGTGAGATGATAGAGCCTTGAGGAACACCTGCTTTTGTGAAGTACAATTTGGAAGGGTAAGGAAGGGGGTGGATGACACTAGTTCTGTTTTGAATGTAGGATGTGATCCAGTTGAGAGAAGTCCCTTCTATGGCAGCTTTGTAGATTCTTTGTATTAGAGTGTCATGGAGTGTAATGGTCAATCACTTCAAAGGCGGCTGAGAGGTCCAAGAGAAGAAGTGCAGAAATCCCATTCCGGTCAACTGTGTTCTTCCCAGATGGCGATGAGGGCAGACTCTGTGCCTGTTCCTGGATGGAATCCTGTTTGAAAGTCTGAAAGAATGGAATTATCTTTAATGAATTGTGACATCTGGGCGAATGCTGCTCTTTCTATTAGCTTGCCCAGGTATGGGCCATTTGTAATTGGTCTGTAGATATTTGGGTTAAGCAGGTCTAGGTTTGCTTTCTTTACTAATGTGCATATGTATGACTTTTTAGGTGTTCTGGAAATTTTCCTGTAGTTAATGAAATGTTGATGAAACTTCCTACTCTTGTGGCAGCAGAGGTAGTTCAAAAATATTTCTTGTACGTTTGTGGTGGACATGGGCCAGAAGGGTTGCCGGCAGGCCTGCTTGCGTTGACAAGGTCCATGAATTCATTGTGTGATATTTATTTGAAGGAATGCAGAGGCTGGGGTAGCCTACTCTTGTATGATTGTTTTGGAAAAGGGTCAGTGATGGTGTTTTTTCTTTGTTTTAAATAAGAGTCCAATATGTCTGCTTTTGTTGTGTAATGATTTTCCAGTTTGTCTGTGATAGCTTGAGTAATGGGATGAGCTCCTTCTAGGCAATTTGGTTTATTTAATTTGATGAGAATTTTATAGAATTGTATATTAGCACATTTAACATTTTGATTTCTTTGTGAACAGTATCTGTTCTTAGCTTTTTTGATTGCGAGTTTATATAATTTAAGTTTCTGTAGATAAAGTTTGTCTTGATTGGTGTTTGTGTTGATTTGCAATAGAAATCTTTTGTTTCTTGCCAGGATGCTCCGGAGGGGAAGTGTGTGCTGCCTTCCATAAGTTCACTGTGTTCTGCATGCAGATTAGCGCTTCAGACCTAGAACAGTTTGTTTCAGCTAAACGGTAAAGCTTCTGTAAATCAGATAGTCATCAAACCAGAACAGAAGGTAAAAGATGAATTGAAGCAGTTTGGGATCTGTGTCGTCAACAGTTTGACTTGTAATAAGGCACAAGAATGTGATACAGGACACGTTTTCCCCATACCTTAAGTTTTCCAGTTTATATCATTGGCTGGTAAAAGCACCAAGGCAAAGCGGAGAAATATTGATTGTTTCTTGCATGAGCAAGAGAGAGGTGCAATGGTTAGAGTGGCCATGCAAGGGCCCGCGAGAAACCACATTTATTAATTCTGACGGCTTTCAGTTTCTGATTTTCTAGAAAGATGCTAAATGTCAGAGACTCAAAACCACCATGCTCTAACCGCCCCTTCTTCTACACAGCAGGCAGTTACTTGGAGGTACATGAGCTTCAGACGCCTCTGAGAGCAGTTACTTGAGCATTTGGTCTCTTGTCATTCTCCCTTGACAAGAATGCTGGTTTAAACTCACCCCTCTGAGTTTTCTGCTGGTTAACTTCCCCATTCACCCATTTTTGCTGTACTTGTAAAACATTTGCTGGTGTCTGGGTTCACATGAACAGGTGCTGAGACCTCTTGCTGTCTGCAGACAGACCTGTTGTTTCCAATGCTGTAAGAATACTTAGGGTGGGCTTTGGGTCAGCTACTAGCTCCTGATTGGATGTCTTTGTTCTATATATTTTTATCTGCCTTCTGATTCAATGACTTTCCTACCTATTCATGCAACTTCAGCTCTCTGTGTTCTGATTGGATGAGTTGTATTCTTCCACTGAATAATTGAGAGGGTTGTATTTTATTTTGTATTGAACACTCTATGGGAGTGCATGTGTTTTCATAGCTTTCCTACCCTCCCATCATCACCTAGTTCCAAAATGTCCAGCCGTGCATGCAGTAGGGTAGGCAGGATACCATGGGCTGTGATGCAACCAAGGGAATTGGGCCACTGACTGGGATAGTAAATACTGTAATTATCAGAATTCGTTGGGCCCCTTATGGCTCTGGGGACTGATGCCTCTACACATGCTGCACCAGTGATATCTTCATGCATATACAGAGTGCTTTAAGTGGTATGCAAACGTTGGTGGGAGTGCGGGGGTCTCTATGAGGGACTTGGCCAAATAAAAGTATCTAGAAATCCTTATCAAGAAGTATGGCCATGTAATTAAGGGCATGAATTAAAACCGGTAAGCTTCACTCATTGTGCCATCCAATGCTTAATTTATTAAAGAATAAGTGCAGGCGGTCAAAGTTTTTTTTTTTAAAAAGCTGCCATCAGCACTGCAGAATCTCACTTTCCAAATATGAAGGCAGCCTAGTCTTGATTCTGCCTTATGCTTCTTTAATACACCACCATACACTCCCTTTTACCTTTATCTCACTCTTGCATTTTTTTCTTATCTGCTTTCTCCCTTTGCCCCTGTTTTCCCATCATTCTATTCTTCTTTCTTTTCCCCCTTTCAGTCTTCTCTCTCTTGTTGTGGGTCATAGTAGTATGATGAAAAAAATAAGTCTTGGTCCACAAATATGAGTGCCAGTTCCCACCGGCTGCAACAACCATCTCAAATTAAGCATTAGTTCCACCTGACCAGTATTTGGGTGCCTCCATATGAGTCTCCTGTGACTGCATTCAGATGTGTCACACAACAGCCAACACATATACCTAAACACATATACCTTAAATAAGCCAGACCTTTTGGCTTGGTCAATGCTTGTTAGCTGTATTAAATAAATGAATAACAACAATGATTTTCGTGACTGAGTATGTCAGACCCTCCAGTTCACCCCTTCACACAACTCCCATCTGCAGTATCTCAATTTTGGACACATACACCCTTTCTTGTCCTCATCTTACTGAGATCCTTTATCTGCATTTCTCACACTTTTCCACAAATATGATCTGCACATATGTGATCACTCCTTTGTGCACTCTACTGGCAGTAAAGGATAGGATGTGCACACATTTATGACCCACGGAGAGGCACTTTGAGAAACTTGCACTGCCTCCCCTTCAGAGCTCTCATTCTTGCATTGTCATAAACACCCATCCACAACCTGAACTCACACAGACACCAGGTAGTGGACTAGTTCAAAATATACACTGTGCAAGCATCATATGCTGCATGAAAAAATAACGACAACAGCAATAATCTTGAGAAAAGCAAGTATTGTTAGGGAATGCAAGGTCAAGTAAAACCTGAAATGCGAACACGGATTGTATGGCTGATATTGAATATCTTTAGTATTTTTAGTCATTGCTGAGAATTCGATCTGCGTTTTTGCCTGTAAGTTTAAGGTCAGGAACATAGAGGCCAGTAGGGACGTGTTTGAAAGTCGATTTTTAATGACTGGCGAGTCTTAGCCTAGGCAGTCTCCCATCCACCACCCCAACCCCCATTTAAGTCCTGCATGTGTCTTGATGTATGCATGTGCATGGAATAGAATAAAAAGTATTGACCTAAGCAATAGCATAACTTAGCCCTTGATGACTGAGGCCTATTGGCTTTCCCAAAGGCAGTTATCACATACTTTTATGCTGTTCAAGCATGACGCCATCTACCAGTTGGGAAGTATTTTTATTTTTGGGGGGAGTGCAGGGGCAATAGATGAACAGGTGCTGTTGCCTCATGGGTGGTGGAAGTGGGAAGTGTTCCTTGTGTTATTTTGTTGCACTAAAAGATTTGTGCTAATGAGCGGAAATGGACTGTCTTCTTGGAAGCCATGGAGTACTAGGATAATGTTCCTGGTCAATTTGTGGTGATGGGCATCAGAGTCTGTTTTTGGTGTGCCTCAAAGGTTTTCCTGCTGAAGCCATTCTGCTGTACCAATACCTTATACAGCATGTGAATGTCTCAATCGTTTACAGATAGGAGCGACAAGAGGATTATGGGAGGGTGGTATGCTGTGCACCTGGCACACTTTACCCCAATTTGAAGGAGAGCAGATACAAAATCTACACTTTACTAGGTTCTTACATAGACTTACCTATCCATAACCATATCCTCTCCTTTGTGTATGCGGAGAGAGGGACTGGAGACTTTGGAAGAGAATGCAAGCAGAAAACCAGTACTGAAAATAATGTTCTGTGTGCTACACCACTATGCTTGCAATGTTATTTGTGGAAAGATGCTTGAGGAAGGCACACATGATTTCGCTCCCTGCAGATCTTTCCCCTGTATGGACTTCTGTTGTTTTCTCTACAAAATGTCTGTAGCATCCTCCTCAGCCCGGAAGCATGCAAATGAATACGGCTCACACGGAGCTCTGGAATGCATGTCTTTGTTCATTGGAATATGTTGTATATTTATACTTACTTCCATGGTGTCTGTAGTCCTTTCTTAGTGTTCCTATTTTACCAGTCTCCCATACTACATAAGAGTGTTCTATCTGTTATGTGAAGATTCAAGCCTTGACAGTTGATGGTATGTTTTCTTCTTCGTGTTTCTCCATGCTTAACTCCTACTATGTGTTGGAGTCTTTCATTTGTGTTTTATCTGTAAAGGGAGAAGATGTGTTGTATATTTATACTTTCTTCAATATGGCTACTCTGTCTGTAGTCCTTTCTTAGTTTTTCTATCTTTTAACCTAAGAGTGTTCTATTGAGTATGTGAAGATTCCAGCCTTGGCAGTTGATGGTCTGGTCAGCTGGGAGTTTTACTGCTCTGCTATCTTATCTTGTCTAACTTAATAAATATATCTTAATCAGCTGAAGACGCGTCCTTCTGCCTACCTAAACTACTTACAACAGAAACAATCACATTCTGTTCTCTGATTACGTCATAACCGTTAAGAACCACACCTTAACACCTCACAGCAAGTTACATACTTTCTATATTGAGTTTGCCCAGAACCGTAAGGGTCCTAGCACATATAGTCTCACAACACTACCACTATTACTTTGTTCAATAAAAAGTACATACAAACAACAGTTACTCTATTTCTAGGATGAGTCGTCAAGGCGCTCGCACTAGTAAGCCAGATTGATTGGCTTGAAGTGGTTGAAATGCCATCTGTTCATGCACTGATGGTAGATGTTCTGATGCTTGATCTGAACTGTCCTTCAGGACGGCCTCACTTGCAAGTGCAGGAGCAGATGATCACAGAGGTAGGTGCTTCAAATGTGATGAGTCCCATGTGATGGACTGTCCGGGATGATGTGCGGTCACTATGTGTCATTTGCATGTCTCAACCCTCAGAGGCTAGAAAGCAAACTGAGTGTCAGTTTTCTGCTTTTGCTTCTCCTAGACCAGGGCTAAGTCACCCTCATTGAAGACAGTTTCTTAGGCTTTCTGACGCTGATTGGTGTACGGCATTATCTTACACTTTCGAGAACTGTCATTGACAGGAACCTTGTCAGCACTCAAGGATCGGTCTACTGTCCATTGTGGCACTTTTGTTCTGATGGCTCTCCAAAATAGGAAGGTGATGGGACTTGCACCCATTTTAGATTGAGTAGCTGAATGATAAGCACAAATGAACTGACACAGGCTTGCTTTAATTTAATCCCCTCCATTGATGCTCACTGAATTACCCTTTTGAGGGTACCCATAAATTGTTTCACAACGCTTTTTGCTTGGGACCATACAGGTATAGTCTTTTGATGCTTGATATTCATTCTAATAAGGAACTTTCTCAATTATTTGCTGTTGAAAAGCAGACCACTGTCAGATTTGACACAGGCGAGGATTCTCCATGCTGCAAAGATGTTGTTCAGCCACTCAATGACCTTGTCCTGGGTTGTTGATGATAACTCCTCTACCATAGGGGAACCTGAATACTCATCAATGACTACCGTGAAATGATGTCCGTTTCCTAGGGGCCCAAAGAAACCAACTGCAATCCTTTCCCAAGCCTTTGCAAAAAGGTCAGACAGGGTCAATGGGTATTGGGTCACTTTGTGGCAAGGCAGTTGCAAAGATGACTCTTTTAGTTCCCTCTCAACTTTCTCATCTGAGCTTTGGAACCACACTCTGCTGTCTTTTAGGGCTCTTTTGGAAGCTTCAATGCCACAACGTCCTTTGTTGGCTAGTTCAATGATCTGTTGTCTTCGACTCTCCAATATGACAATTCTTGAGCCTCCCAATACCACATCTTCCTTGATCAGACCGTTCATCCTGTAAAAAAATTTTAATTCGACATCAGAAAGCGGTTGAATTCTCCTTTTCCAGGATTGAGTTAGAATTATGTCTTTGAGGTAAGCATGTTCTGGTTAGCATTAATGGCCACAATAATCTGTCAGATTGATGTGGCCAATGGAGTACTGGACTTCACGTTGAAGCTGATGTACTCCTCAGCTGCTTTGGATGTCAAACTGGGACGATGTAGCAATACTCATGAAAAGTAAACAGCAGGGTTCTGGTCTTTACCTGGCTTGTGTACAATTGCTTAGTTGTACTCTTGCAGTCTCAAACCCCACCTCTAAATCCGAGGGGGGCATTTTCTCCTAAGGATTTCCAAAGATGGTGAACAGTGCTTGGTGGTCTGTTAGGATAATGAAACGTTTTCCGTACAGAAAAGCATGAAAATGTTTGCAGGCCCACACCACGGCCAGACGCTCCTTCTTCTGCTGAAATTAGGCATGTCTGTGTCAGACAGGCTCTGACTGGCATAGGCAACAATATGTCTCTGAGCATTCGGATGACGATTATGTTGAGCAAGAATTACCCCCAGAGCCATGGGGCTCACATCAACGGTGATCTCAGTCTGTAGTTTGGGGTCAAAGTAGTCCATCTCGGCTGCATTCTCAATTGCATGTTTTATTCTTTTGAAGCTTTGATCGCATTCAGCAGACCATTGGAAAGGGACATTTCGTTTTCTCGCCTATCTCATTGGGGCACTCACAATAGCAAAATCACAACTGTACATAATTGGCCATTGCTAAAAAGGATCTCTGCATAGTGAGGTCTTGTGGGGGCCAAGTAGCTGAGAGTGCTTTTTCATGTTATCAGGTCACGAGTCAGCAAGTAACTGGCACCCTTGCGTCGTCCAAATACCAGTATGTCATCACTGTAATTAAAAGCATTTGTGACAGGTTGAATTACGCGACGTATAATATCCTGAAATATTTCTGCAGCTGACATTTCAAAACTCAATTTTTTGTATCTGAACAAACGAACATAAGTAAAAAAAAGTAATGATGTATCTGCAATTCCCTTCCAATTAGAGTTAACAATATCTTTTGTTCACGTCAAGAAGGGAGAAGACTTTGGCACCAGTAAGTTGCATGATCATGTCCTCCATGTGTGGATCAGGATGTCTTTCTTTCGCAATTGCTTTGTCGGCCTGGCGCATATCAACATAGAATGGCACAGAAACTCTCGCTGTCCTTTTTATGCACCACCAATATGGGTAACACCCATGACGAAGGACCAGGGGAGCGCTCCATGATGTCATGCTTCAACAGCGTCTCTAGTTCTTTCTCAGTGGTTTCTTGCAAGTGGAAAGTGACTCTGCGGTGCCACTGGGCAACAGGGTGAACATCCTCATTGATTTGAAGTTGCACTTTCATTGCTTTAAGCCTGCCCAGACCATGAAATAATGATGCAAATTGATTCACAACTTAAGTTGAGTGTAGAGGTTGTATTTGATTGATAAATATCAGTCCAATGTCAGCACAGGCGGCAAAACTAAGTAGGCAAGCACTGGACAACGCTCCTTGAAGACCATGAATTGGCACTTGCACAGATACTGTTTTAAGTCTCAAAGTTGGTGTGAATGACCTTCAACTCTCTAATGCTTTAGAATTGGCCCACATGTATATTTTCGTGTTTGACGTGTTGCCTCTACCACGCAGCCTGAACCACAAATGCGTCTTAACGGCACATTCCTTTACCGCAACTTACTTTACCACCCAATTGCGCTGTAAAGGCATGAATGATAAAGCGGTATATTTGGCTAAGGTCGCGACCTCCCCTCCCCAAGCTACAAATCCCCTACCTGCCACCCTCGCCCTGTGGTCCAAATACCCCTCTCACCCCCACGCTGTCCCTAACCCTTAATGTACACTACCCAGACCCCTTCAAACCCCCTGCGCTGTCCCTAAACTCTGCCCTTAGGCTTAATACCCTAACCCATATTTTAGAAAACTAGCCGACAACCAGCGCCCCGAACGCTAAAAAACTACCCCGCCCTCCCCTAAGCCCTAAAAACGACAACTACCCATTCCCCACTCTGCACACCTTCAGGAAGTGCCTAACGACCTGGCTATTCGGCTGATCTGGAAACGCACCCCTCCCCCACCCTCAAAAGTGTCTTAAGACCCTCAAGGGTGAGAATCACGCTTTAGAAGTCCCGATTGATTGATTCATTCCCCACCCTGAGACCTACAAAACCGCCCCTCAACCTCCTCCCACCCCCACGTTGTCCCTAAAACTACCCCAACCCCTTCCACTGCCCTTAGGCCTAATAACCAAACCCCCGATTAAAACAAGCATTGGCATAGCCAATAGGTCTCACCTTTGGGACCTTATAACTGTTTAGCCATGCAACAGTTAATGTTATTGCTGTAAGGATATTGTCCTGCATAACTAAATAATTATAAGGTCCCAAAGGCGATACCTATTGGCAATGCCAATGCTTGTTCCTTGTGCACTCAGTGGGGCGACGCTCCTCATCCCTTAGAAGAGGAGACACCGCTGATGAGCGTAAGGTAGGGAAGCTGCCGGGCCTGCTGCGCCCGAGGAACAGCAGGAGCATTTGGTGAAGGGTCTGTAAGCAAAACATCCTTGAGGTCCAGCCTAGTTATCCAGTCTTCTTGCAGGAGAGCCCCCAAAATATGTGGATGTCTTTAACCTTGTGGTGCGTAGATACCCAGTGGTTTAAAGTCCAGGTAATGATGGCAGGGCGTGCTCATGCGTGCATTGCCTCTTCTTTCAGGGAGAAGGACGCTACTGATAAAGCCTGAAGCCCCTCATGGTGTTTATGTTAAAGTAAAGAAGCGCTGCCGCGAGACGAGCTCTGTGGTGGGGGAGGGGCGGAGGGGTGCTGCGAGGAAAGCCAGATGGCAGAGTGAAGCCAAAAGAAGTGAGGAGCACAGTGGGGACCAAGACATGCGAGAAAGTTAATTACCCACATGGCGTCTGCACGGGCACGCAAGCTTGAGGCTAGAAAAAGCCTCAGGTAGCACTTTGAAAACCCCCTTACTAAAAGTCGAGCAAGCTGCGCATGCGCTGCTCTAGGCTTGACCTAAAAAACTACCCCGACCCTCTCCAGCCCTAAACAATTCCCCAACCCTCCCACAACCCTGAAAACGACCCCCACTCCCTCCAGACTTGAAAACTACCCCTAACTCCCCAGCCCTGACAACTACCAGACCCCCTTCCCCAGCCCTAAAAATGACTCAGACTACCCCCCTCCGCAACCCTGATAACGACCTGACCCCCCCCAGCCCTGAAACCGTCCCCGACCCACCCAGCCCTACAAATGACCACAGCTCTTAGTGAAAATAACCCAGCCCTGAAAACAACCCCTCCAACCCATACAAACTACCCCCACCAAACCCAGCCACACTTACCTCACTGCGTCCTCTCTTCCTGGCATGCTTTTGCCGAGCTGTAGGCAGCAGCTAAACAGTGCTCTGCCTTAACCGCAATTATGTGTGGTTAAGGCATATGCGTGGTTAAGGCATGTGTGGTGGGGCTTGCGTAGTCAGAAGATGCGTGGCTCTGTCCACATTGTTCCAACTGTTTCCCGCGCACGTCCATCTCCCTCACTGGCGCTCAATAATGAAGTTGATGAGCCTCTGTAGGATGACCTTGACGATGATCAAGTTTGTCTGGTTTCTACTTGTCGTAACTGATGTTGCCTTTTTGCTTTGTGGGTGTGGCAAGAACGCTTCTGGAACTTTCTGACACCCTTTTTCTCTTCTTGCTGTGATGTGGTTAGTTTTATCTTATGCTTTGCAACAGTTATGAAGTGGTTCTCCTTATAGCAGCCTCTGCACTTTTGGCCTATGGCTAGACATTTGTCTTCATGTGGAAGTGAAAACCCACATCAGAAACACAACCTTTTCTTCTTTGTAGACTGTGTCTTTCATGCATCTACTCAGTATTTGTTCTTACTTTTCATGACCAAAGCTGATTCACTTTTCGCTGATCCAGTTTCCATGTCAGCGGCTTGTCGATCTGCTCTTACTTCAGCCCTGGTGGCCATTAGTACTTTCTCTAAGCTGAGCGTCTCTCTCAACATAGGTCTTCTGACAGAACCTGAAAGACAGCCATCGATAACCCAGAGACGTATGGCTTATTCATCATTCAATTCACTAAATTTAGAGGGTTTGATAAGAACATCATGACTTTCAAAAAACTTGTCTATTGTTTCATCAGCTTGCTGCCATGCTTGATTGAAAATGTACCTTTCATGGTCGACTTTCGGCATCAGATTCGACTTGGCTTCCAATGCTTCCTTGATCTGACGGTATGATGCTTCATCAGCTTGTGACATTTTCTTCAGCATTTCTTTTCCTCTGTTATCAGCAAGGTTCTTTAGGTACTTAGTGATTTTCTTATCTGCTTCTTCTAGGACATATTTGAAATCATCAAATGTCTCGATCCATTAACTCAATATGGTGCCAATATTCTTCTATTTGGCGGTGTCGAAGGGCGATGGTAGTTTCAGCAACACAGTTGCAGCGTATTTCGCACTCCTTTCTACTGCAGTCGAGATCATATGCTGTTCAGGTGGTGACCACTGTTCTTCTGGGCCAGCACCTCATGCAAGCCCTGGCCTTGTGCTTGTACTTGGGTCATCACGCCCAATCGTAGGTCGTAAGGCGCCATCTTCTTTCTTGAGAGTTTTGTCTTTTATATTTGTTTGTCATTGCCTGTAGCTTTTTGCATTGTACCTAGTTGCGGCTGCGTTTAGCATTTTGCTTCATATCAATGATGGCTCTGTGTTATGCGGTGGCGCAGCATCTCTTCTTTTGGCCTTAGCAATGGGTCTCTGGCAGACGTATTGAATGAGCTCCAACTGGCGCTGGACATAAGAACCAGCAAGCCACGATTCTCAATGAAGAACCAGACCGAGGAGGAAGGCTACATTCGAAAAGGGGAAAATTAATCTAAATCCTTCTCAGAGCTTCTTGACAGGAGTGGACGCACAGCCTTACAAGAAGCTCGGACAGTACTGGGGATCCTGTTTCTACTGATATGTGTAGCTTCTAATTGGACTCAGGGATGCACTGATGTGTTTCCGGACAGCCACATTTTAGCAGTTATACTGCCCTGCCTGAAGCATGCAGAGTATGTCTGCTAGATAAAATGGATTGTGCCTGTGTGAGGTGATCGTAGTTGACCTATGCCCGTAAGATGCACATTACCGTCAAGTGGCCCTAGGTGCGTGAGTCGCTTTAGAAAGAATGGTTTTCAGGAATTCACTGGTACGAGGGAACGTCAAAGGGCAAGGGTTTTGCGCTGGAAGGTAGCTAGATGCCCATCCCAATCAAAAGGTAAAGATATCGAAAAGATGACGTGAATCAGTTTATAAAAAATGGCATAAAAGGCATGAAGAGTAGCCAGAGGGTAGTGGGGGTGCAGTAAAGGGTGAAGTATTATTTATCAGGATATAGTTCTTATCCCCTGTCTATACTGATTTCTTCCTGAGCCTTCTTTGTTGCACAAGTGTTTGCCGATTTGAGAAAATAACCTTTTTATCACAGAAGGCTATAATTGCGAGGAACAGTGCGCGTTTAGTGTTCTTTCCTGACATGGATGCTGTCCGAAACAAATGCATTGTGTGACTGGTCCTTGCTTGGTATGCGATCGGTTGTCCATTCACATTTTAGGGGTTGCGTCTAACCCCTGGAAATCTGCTGGGCATGAGCTTGTGCCCTAGCAAGACAGCCTCAGGCGGTTACATTTTCGGGATAGCGATCAACACTAAGCAAATTGGGCAATAGTAAAAAGTTTCTTAACACCACATGGAGGTGGTATGAGTTTCATTATCAGCCTATTTATACTTCGTTCCTCTTTTGTTTTCGGCGAAGGATTTTAAAACTTCTTTAGCTTTTTAGAATTCAACTTCACATCTTATGAGTTGGTGGATTCAGAACCGTGGTGTGCATGTTGAACGTTTCTTTCATTACGATGAACACGAGTTATTTTTGCAGTCTCGAACGCCCAGAATCCACGAGGGACTGAGATTAGGATGAAATGTTCCAGTTGGAAAATACAGCTGTTCTGAAAAATGTAAATTAATTTCCGGGCTAACAACCTCTGGAGTGCATTTTTTTAAAATCATTTTGCGTTGTTTTCAGTGGGCAGAGTTTGCGCCATGTCTTCAATGCTCAACAGGAGGCCTGGACACTTGTGCAATTCATGCAATTTGAAAGAGTGTAACTGCCAACAAGGTCGAAGCTCACACTAGAGTCGACACAAGCTGTAGAGTTAGCTTGCATCCTGTTGCTGCTTTTGTGGGCCAATAAAGAGTAAATCATTTTATTTTGTGGTTAATTTAAACCATTACAACAAACACAATGCAGGTTCAAACCAAACCAGCATCGGCAATGCCAAATAGTTTGGCTTTAATGTGCTGCACCTTAGTCATACAAGCACGCCGTTACCCCTGCACTCACAAAGGTTTGCCCTGCAGACACACAGGCGCACCATACACTCACGTAGGCGCAGCTCAGTTCATACTCAAAGGAACACTCTTCAAGCCCGAACTGCACCTTTCACTCGGGCCTACCTGTCACCCTGCTTGCCACCAGAAGCTTATTTTACTCTACACACACACGCACACGCTCACGTACACACACACACACGTACACACACACACACGTACACACACACTGGTACAGACATAACCCGGACTGCACACACTGCATTGACCCTAGCAAACCGTGCAATCACATAGTCCCACTCTAAGCTGACACAAAAACATCCTTCTCCATGTTTGTACACAGGCACAAGGCTCCTCTGCTCCCACAAAGCCAGATGCCTCTCGCACACAGGTACAATTTAATCTACACTGGTAGACACTCCCCTCACCCTGCCCTTTCACATGCACAATGCTCCTTCTGCGATCAGACATAAGACTCATGCCACATTTCCACAGTCACTGGACTCACCCTGCATGCACACAGCCACAACCCACTGTAGACGCACACAAATTCACTGTTCAGACAGTTGCGGCAGCTGCCAATATGTAGTGGCTGGGCGTCGGGGCAGCGGCTTGGGGAGGGGGGTAGTGTAAATAAAAACGGACCTGATTCTGCGTCCGCCTCCTGCTCCGGTGCTCCTCCTTTCTCCTGCTGCTCCCTGCAGTCCCTGGGACAGACTCCCCATCCAATCCAGACACTACTTCCATACTATGGAAGCACAGCCAGGATTGAACTGAGCGGGCTGGTTTGACGCTCTTCTCAGGCACAGGTAGTCTGTGCTGTTTCTCCAGCCTACTGTAGAAGCCAGGTTATAGAAACCTAAGCGCGTGCGCATGTATGTTTGGCAGGCATAAGATGGCTGTCAGTCGCAGCCAGTGCAGGTGGGGTGGTGGATTGGGGGGAGGGGGGTGGAGTGCTGAAGTAGACAGGCCACTAAAAGGGAAAATCAAATAAAAAAAAAGAAAAGAAAACCACTTACCTGATGCGGCGAGTGCAAGCTAAGTGTTTTTCTTTTAAAAAATGTATTTTCCTTCGGCTTCTGTCGACTTTATTCCCCGTATGCCTTACCCCGCCTCACCGGTCTTACCTGCCGCAACTGATGGCTGGCCAAACACACATGCGCACTTAAAAGTGCACATAGCACTCAATCCCTCCTCACTCCTATGGCCCTTCCCCGCTCGCCTCTCTACCTACACACGCTGGATCAGCCAGCAGCTGAAAAATAAAACGATAATAAAATATTGTTTTTTTTCCAGCTGCTGGCTCTGAGCCAGTTGGGCAACGCTCCTCCGCCATTGCAGAGAAGCTGCCAGGTCTCCAAAATCAAGTATTTTTTCTTATCAAACCATTGAAGTTCCCTGTGCAAAACACCACTTTTTTGTAGATTGCAGGCACACAATTCCTTTGAGCTGCGGTGAAAATGTTTTAAAGAGTGGTTGACATAGGAAATGCAGGCCTGCAAACGTGGGCAGTAGATGAAAACATGAAAGAGGGTGAGATTGGGGAGAGGGTGATGTAGCAATAGAGTAGACCATCAATTTACATCTTGCTTCCCTCTGGGATACGCTGAAAGAACAGTTGGAGAAATGGCTAGAAAGTGGGTTTGTGAGTTGGATAAATAGATTCATATATGAAGGGTGTTTGTGTAAATAGAAAGATGGAGGAATAGCTAGCAAGCTTAATAAATTAATATAGCGATGAAATGAATATAAACAGATGGGTGAATTGATAGATGGTGAGTGGGGGCAAAGATGAGTGGATATATATATTGAAGGAAGATGAATTCGTATGGGGAGAAGAATTGCTGGAGTTATACATAAATGCAAGGTGCATATGTGACCAATCAAATTAACATTTGGATGGACATGAGTGTGGTAATACGGGGAAGGTGCAAGACATGGTGGAATTAGCAATAAGCGTGCACTTACTGGTACTTTACTGTAAGGGATGTTTTATGCTTGGCTATAGCTCATGGATGAGGTGACGGATGAATGAATGAATGAATGGATGAGAGTATGGAAGATGGGTGGGTGGATGACTGGTTGGAGGAAGGAATGTAAATTGTTTTGTGAGTTGTGGATTAGTAATGTGGTGTGTGAGTTGGTCATGCAATGGAAGAGTATCAATACCATTGTTTCGGCTGGGGTGCGGTGATAGAATGACAGTGTAGTTCTGGGATGATAGTCTGGTGCCTATGATGTTTAAACAGGGCTTGGGTTTAGTTGTACAGAGTGATGTGGGTGGTATTTCAGTAAGGTGAGTATCAGTAGTATGCTTCTGGCAAGTGAGAGTATTGTGCTGGGTTGATGGTAGTGGTAGCTTTGGGATATAATAGTGATGTGTGGCAGTGTAGTGTGGTGCTGAGGTTGGAGTGCAATGCTGGGGAGAGGCACACTGGTGCTTGACACCGGTAGTGTGGTGGGGTAGATAGTAGTATACTACTTGAAGAGAATGCAATGCTATGATGGTGTAGTGCAATGCTGGTTGGCTGTAGGGCAGTGGTACGACTGCAATAGTGGTGCTGGTGATGTAGTGTTATTAGGAATAGAGGTAATGCATTGCAGTGTTGAGGCAGTAGTATAGGGATGTGAGAGAGCAAACAGCTGGTAGCATGGCCAAGGTAATATTTTGGACATAGTAATGCAGCAGTAGAGCTATTAAGCAGAAGATTGTTGTGCAGCAGGTAGTACTCGTCCCAGGAAGTGCTCTGTATATGTAGGGGACAGGCTTGTTTTTCCATCCAGGAAATGTTTGCCGGATTGCTGTTGGCTCCATGTCTGCTGCCATAACTAAAGCAATGGGCAGGAGTGCTTGTTTGTGCAACATCCCAGCTCACCAGTCGGACAAGATGTTAGAGTGTGACGGTATTTTTTAAATAATTGTCATATCCTGTTATAATTAAAACTCTGGGTGACAAAGCATATTAAATTTAACACAAGCAATCAAATACAGGCATTCTTTCAAGGAGTGAAAACGAAAAAGCACTTTTTATGGGATGAAACATATATGTAGTTTTGAGTAGCCTTGGGTACCCAATACTGACCTCAAATGCACAGCTGCACTTTTATGTTAATGATGGAAAGAGAACGACCCTCCTCCGATCTGTGCTGTTGCAGAGAGGAAAAAACACGATTATTGTATAATTATCTAGGAGACTTTGTTTACCATCACAGTGAAATGTGTGCGACAAAAAGGGCAAGCTCCATCCCTTAGTAACTCAATAGCTTGAGTAGATACTGTATGGGCATTAAAGAGCCTTCCCTTGCTGGCCACACTGCTGCTGGCTCACGCAGCTGATAGACAATGACCTCAGCTGCTCAGAGGGAAAGCCCTCTTGCAGTGGAAGAACACATCTTTTGCGAAATCAAAATCTGTACTCAGGAAATCCAAAATTTGGGGGTGCCACAGCAACTCTCTCTGTAGTACTCCAAAACACTTTTGTTTTGATCACCTCAAGTCCATCGACAGCTGCGCTGTCAAACCAGACCTAAAGTTTACACAAAATGAAAATCCGTGAGGCTGCCAGTATAATGCAAAAACCTAATGACATTAATGTTAGCGAGCATAGCTAGTCCTTTTCACCAGAAACATTGTTACCACAATTAACATGTCCAGATGACATTACTGCAAACCCATGGGATCACTGAATACCACGGCTGCCTAGTTTGCTTTCCACCTCATGCCTCTTTCTTCCACCACGCTAAACTTGTTGTGTCTTTGTCTCACTTTTGCACTTTCTTTTTCATCCCTCTTTTTTCGGTAGTCGCAGTTCTCCTATTTTTCTCTTTTTCCTTCTTCTCTCTTGCTTTTAGTCTGATGATGAAAAATAAAATAAGTCCTGGGTCCCAAAAATAATATGGTTTTAGTCTCACTTTTCTTAGAATAGCAAATTGAGGACACATTCATAGGTTCTGCATCTCTTCCATACAGAATCAATATAATTGAGATTAATTGATTTTTTTTATAAATTGCTGTCTTAGAGATAGCAACATGTTGCTCATTAAATGCCATTGTAGGCTTGTTTGATCTTATGAATTTGCTACATGTTTGGCTTTTTTCCTCTTAAAGCCCCAAGATTTTCTGTGTAAGACATCATACTGATTAACATCGCTACTTAAAAAGACAAAACTATTCCCTTGACCATCTATCATCATCATATCTTTAAAATTCCGAAGAGAAATCGCAAACAAAAATGTGAATGTTTTAAAGACATTAATTGCAAGGCCATTAGAGGCAAGAGGGTGAGTGGGCTTTGCTTCCTTAATCAATTTCTTTGTACTCATCTCATTTATAGGAGTCTGCTAAGGTTGCAGTTGAGTTTTACGAACATATACCCCAATAGCCATTGTGTAATAACTTTACTTGCCACTTCTCAGATAGTATAAAGAAACAATGAACCCGCTTGTACATATTTATACTGTAAGTTATCAGCCTACATTTTCTAGTATCTTGGCTTGTGAGTACATCACAACCCATTTCCTTTCATCCTAAGATTTCCTAGCAATCCTGATTTATTTTTTATATCACTTCTTTAAATTCAAAATGTGTGTTCCTGGCTGTTTCATGACACAGCTATAAAGACTGTTTTTCTCTACATTATTGAATTTTCCATTTCTTTTCTATTACATTTGTGAGGCAACTCCCCCAAATTCTCGGTGATAGATCCCGATTTCCCGTCATTTTAGTAGCGAGAATAGAAAAACTAATATCTATTATCGATTTCTCCTAGGGCATGCATGTAACAACTACTGCCTCAATCATAAGTTCTACATTAAAAAAGTATCTATCACTCAATAATAAGGTCAACTAAAAATATATATATATGTTTTAGCGATGCCTGCCATTTATGTGTTTTCAAGCCTCTGTTCCTCCCATATATCCTAGCCTTGGAGATTAAGAGCTTATTTTCATGTGCGCTATTACCGCAAAGTGTTGCAGAAAGTGATTGCTCTCAAGTCTGTGCAGTGTCTGAAGGGCATCATCAAAATAATGGCAGAAAGAAGTCGAAACACTAAATCCTTGAAGGTCAATTTCAAATGGTACTGAGGGTGCTCAGTGTGATGTAATATGCCACGTTCATTCCCTATTGAGTCATGCATCAATCTTTCCTTTATAATAATGGCCTGTACCTGTGGAGCGTTACCCATCTTCTTGACAGTTTCCAGTTGGATGCCCAAGGAGTGAAGTAAATCAGGATGAAATAGCAGTCTCTACTAATATGCTATGCATCAATGTTACTTCTATAGCTATAGCACTGCCTTAAGCACCTTTATTCTCATACCCTGTGTCCACTGATAGAGCTGCAGTGGTGCAGGTATACGCTTCCCTCTTTGCTTTTATTAAGCAACTTTTCTCATGCTTCATCCCTGGCTTTGAAGAGCTATCCTGGTTTGCTTTATTAAGATTAACGAACATAAAATAGAATTCCCTAATCAATTGATTCAATATAGTTGGTGTTAGCTTGCAAGCCCCTTTCATTTCGATTCTTATCTCCTTCTCCTGTCCCAGCCACCAAAAAAGCTTGGATCTCTGTCTGTGTTGCTTCTTTCACCTCCTAATGCCTTTTCATTAAGGCCTCTTCCGTTGAGCTTTTGGGCATTTGTCTGATTATTTTTTAATATTTTCTTAAATCTGTTTTTTTCCTGTATAGGAGTGGTGGAAATCATTTTTCCATAGTACATCATGGGCATATAATTGCTTAAAATTTCTTAAATTGATTCCTCAATCTTCTGACTCTAAGCAGTTTATGGAACCTACGCTAAACCTCGTTTCCAGTGGACTGAACTCTTGTACAACGGATTAAGCATGTCATCAGCCACAACCACAGTCTTTATAGCGGGCTTCCATTAAAATATTTTGGGTTCCAAAATTTGCAGGCTGGATGGTAACTTATCAGAAATAGGGGAACACTCTATCGACTTAAGTAGTTTCAAATGCCCCAGCATTCCCTTTAGTTGCGTATCGCAAGAGTTTGTTGTCAGTGGAAACCATATTATACCCTAGGATTGTGCCAAAATTCCCTTTACCCATCGATCATGGCTCTCTGATCATCTGCTAAATCTAAGTGATTAGGGAAATCCAGGACACCTTTAGTATCTTTAATAAATATTTGTAGATCAGTTATTCAGGTTTGGTGAATTACTCAAACTTGCTCCTCTCTCTCTATGAACAGACAAGTCAACGCTGTCTCATCTTCTTGCTTCAATATTCTTCGCATGCTCAAAAAAACATTTCGTTGGATCCCCACCGAAACCAGAAAAACGGTCACCCACGCACTGGTCACGAGCCGCCTGGACTACGGAAACACCCTATACGCCGGTACCACCACTAAACTCCAGAAAAAACTCCAACGCATCCAGAACGCCTCAGCCAGACTCATACTAGACATCCCGCGTAAAGACCACATCTCTGGACACCTGAAAAACCTCCACTGGCTCCCCGTTAACAAGAGGATTACGTTCCGCCTCCTAACCCACGCACACAAAGCACTCTACGAACTTGGACCCGAATGCCTCAACTCGCGACTTTCCTTCTACACCCCCTCCCGCCACCTACGATCCTCCAACCAAGCCCTTGCAACTGTACCTCGCATCAACAAAACCACCATGGGAGGCAGATCCTTCTCCTACCTGGCAGCTAAAACCTGGAACTCACTTCCCACCCACCTTCGTCTCACTCAGAACCACCTTACATTCAGAAAGCAACTTAAAACCTGAATATTCGACAAGTAATTCCCCACCCTTCCTCAAGCGCCTTGAGACCCTCTGGGTATGTAGCGCGCTATATAAATTACTTGACTTGACTTGACTTATTTCTGCGCGTGTTGTGCTTGTGTCCAGTTATTTAAATTTGTTGCCTCATGACTGGGAATGACACAAGTTTGCATTCAATCATATGCCGATAATAGGCCCTAATAATGTCCCGTGTAGTAAATGTAACAGTTTCTGGTAACTTAAGAAAACAAACAGATACGGTCATGGCTGAAACACACCTCACAAGTATAGAATTTCCAGGTGTTTGAATACAGGATGTAAACATAATTTTATCAGGATTTAACAAAATTATTGCTGGCAAATAGATCTACAACACATGTATGAGGGATTATGGCCAATGTCTTATGATGCCAACCTGCACTTTGCAGACAGTATTCCATTGCAGAATTCCACTGATTTTTTTGTTTTCCCACACATACATGCATACGTACAAAAAGTATACAATATGAGATTACAATGTGCAGTGACATTTATTTTATTAAGTTTGTTGATTTGCGAACCAAACGTGAATGCTTTTCTCTATTGCAAATAATGTGTTTTTATTAGAAAAATACATCAAAAACCAGATGGGTACAGGTTCAACTGGAAAAGTTCACTGCTATCAAAACAAGTTTTTTGTCCTTTACGACTGCCATTTGCTGAAGGAATAACGTAATATTATAAAACACGTGTAAAATAAGATTATTAGAAAGAAGAAAATATATTGAGCGTTGGCTATTTAGTTTGTTCAAACAAAACGTTTGGTGGAATAAGGTGTTGAGGACTCTAACAAGAAAGAAGTTTTCCTATTGCACCAGTCGCTGGTGTTTTGACTTTTCTCAAAGATTATTTAACAAAAATGAATGTTTCAGACCAAGGTCAGCCTGCAACATTTTTTCTTTTATGCCTAGTAGTGGTAGCTATGAGCTTTAATAGGGTCTCACAAATGTATATCCCGTTTAAAGATGATTATGTGACGAGGATTTAGGCTTAAATTGATCCAAGATGCTTCAAACAGTAAAGTATGTATGTTAGTCTCTGAAATATTTCTGGGGGAAGCACTGTATACTTAGAATACAAAATACAAATTCAGCAAGCATCTTTGGAAGTTGGCCAACAAGATGTTCTAACTCTTGCATTGTTTTCAATCCAGGGTGAAATTTGAAAAGTAGCAGATGTGGGAAAATGCTTGCTGTGGACAAAGGGGTTGTGGAGGAATGGTTGTCGGAATTTAAGGTAACAATGCAACAAATACTTGATTTTATTCAGCAGTGCACAAACTCTATATGATATAATTCGAAAATAAAACTTGTTTTGCTATATTTTCTATTAATAATAGTTATTATTATTGCAATTGAAAAGTTACTAAAATTATAATTCTATCACGTCTCATGTGCTGCACTATGTGAATGTTACTATGCATGGCGATCTCAACTTTCATCTCAAAGACATTCCTTATCCTGATGCCGCTGCTTTGATTGATGCTGTCAGTCATCCACCTAACCCAACTAGGTCGCTTGCCTACCCATCAGGCAGGCCACGAGTTAGATCCTGTCTTCTCTAATGATTCTGATTTGATGGCTAATGCATCTCTTCCCCTTTATTTGGATGGATCACTATGCTGTGCCTTTCAGATCCCAGTAGTTCTTCTTGTGGTCCGGTAACTGTTCATTCATGCTCCAAACTTACTCCAGGGTATTCTACGCTCCCTCTCTGGTTCTAATTAATAATATTTACAAGTCTACGTAGAATTTCAGTGACTGGATTACTCTAGCTTTACTTGATATACGTTTTTGAAAAAAGACCTACTTTTAGGTCTCTGCAACAGCTTATAATATGGTGATCTTCTCAGACCTCTGAAACATAAGTAATGATTTGGCAACTTTTTGTTCTTAAAAGATTGAATCATTTTACTTTAGATTCCCATGTAAAGCCCTTAGTGTCTTGTTACTGCGCTTCCACTCTCTTTTCTGTTTCTGCTCTGAGCTCCCTACAATGTGTCTAGACACGAGAGGCCACACATTTCACATTTGCATGAATACAAAGTGTTCGTTCACGCAATGTTTATTACAGAAAGGGCTGCACAAGTATCTGTGGCCTCTTCTCTGAACTTCAGGGTCAGCGTAATTTGAAAAGGAGGCACACATGTCTTCGTAATTCAGCAGCAGGTGTCCTAATGAGGCTGACTGGCGTAAGGAAAAGAGAGGGGGCCTCCCTGCACGGTACTTAGAGGGGCCCCCTCCGGGCTCAATCAAGAGCTCTCTCGGCCAGTGTGCAGTGCCGAGGGGGCCTCTTGGAGCTAGAGGCCCCCCGCACCGCGGGGGATGCGGGGGCCTGTGTTACGCCCCTGCCTGAACTGCAGTACCTTACTTTGGTGCTTATGGTCAGTTATGTTGCGCCTTACACACAGCATTTGTTTGCCTGTACCTCTGATAAGTGCATTGAATTCTGGTAGATTCGGCACTTCTATATTCGGGTAAGCAAAACGTGGTAATGTGCAAAAAGGCTCCCTTCCACAATAAAATACATCTAGGGGCTGTGAAAGTTTCGACATTAATCAAATGAAGCACCTTCAACTGCAAAAGAGACAAGACCTATACAGATGAAAAAGCATATAAACAGTCACTGAAATTTCAGCAAAAGAATCCTACTGGAGGACAGTAAACGATCCAAGGACGTTGTCCCTTGAAGTAAATAAGTAACATGAAGCGCGTCCTTGCGTGACGCTACATCTGGTGGTTGGGAGATAAAGATACTTGTGCAGCCCTTGCTGTAATAAATATTGCGTGAACGCACATTTTGAATCCATGCAAATGTGCAATGTGTGGCCTCTCGTGCGTAGGCCCCCATGCATTTAGGACCAACCTTTTGCTTCTGCATCATATTTCATACCCAGATCCACGGGCAAAGAGACCCTTGGGTACATGCGATCTCTATACTCCCTGTAGAAAGTGTTTCAGAGTCAATGCATCCTAGATTATCCCTAAAAAGGTCGCTTCCAGTGTGGCAAGAAGCTTTCCCACACTGGTGCAATCATAGACTCCACTCAGCTGCGGGGGAAGAGGTCCATGTTACCCTGCAAAAGCAGACCGGGCTTCGCCTACAGCAAAAGGATTGAGCAGTGGTTTGAACCACCACTCTCTTTCACTACCGTGCTGTCCATGTACTGGAGAATGCATCCTGGACCATTTATGTACTACAGCTGACAGTGTAAAACAGGACCATGCATTAGTTGCATAACCCAGCCCATAAACCATTGCCAATAAATACCTGCGCCAGTCGAATCAACCCCACCCCACAAGTGGGGGCCCACTAGGAAAGAATGCAGTAATTTAAGGTTTCAGGTACAATATTGTTTGCGATTGGATCTGTGTTGGACAGGTCTCAGTGGTGCATAGAGTTGACCCAACTGGCTAGGCATTACATTGAGGAAGCAAGATGAAGGCACAGTATCACAGCCTAGCATCCTTGTATTTGTTAGATGCAACAAAACAGGTTTCTCTGGATTGTACGGATGTTCTCTGAGAGGCCAAGAAAGATTTTACATGCTTTTGCCATCCAAGCATATTAAAGACTCTCTGCATATGGTGACTAACAAGTGGTTTAAGCCACTTTGTCCTTGAAGGCAATGCTTGGCTGCAGAGTGAAAATCTTTTTTTTTTTTAAATGTATTTGTATTTTCAAGACTTACAAAGTCAAATATAAATAAGAAAATTGACTGTTGCACAACAACATCCATTTTCCAGCCTGAGTATATTACAATAGTTTTCAAAGATAGCCATACAACACATGCATTTAATCAGTCTTGTGTGATTTTAAATAGTCGACTAAGTAAAACCAATAATGCCTGGGCCTTGAGCTCGCAGGCAGTTCTTCCTCATACGTCATCAGGGTATCCTTACAGTATGTCAAGTCTACAATCCATTGTTTGATTTATGGAGCACTTGAACCATTCCAACCAAGAGAGATTCTACGCTTCGCCGTTAACAATGCAACTACACAGAACTTTCGCTTAGTAGCTCGTACACTAGGTACCAGTCCCAGTAAGCATGAGCGTATTGTACATTCAATGGGGACACCCACCATATCGCTCAACAGTTTAGTCACCTTCACCCAGTAGTCAGCTACCTTCGGACACCACCATGCAAGATGTATAATGTCTGCTACATCTGAGTGACATCGTTTGCATTTCGAATCCATGCTCAGTCCGTATCTGTGAAGTCGCTCAGGTGTGTAATAGGCCTGTTGTATATATTTATAGTGTAGTATGCGAAGGTTGCCATTAGGTTTTAGCAGGCCTGTAAATGTGCATGTTGTGGCCCATTCCTCTGCTGTCAACGGAATGTCTAGACTAGCCTTCCATTTTTCTAATGCTCTCTCTGTGTTCCCCGCTATTTATTCTTGCAATTTAACATATTATTTAGAAACTATATGCTGTGCTGTGGGGGTTGTAAGCAATAGTTGCAAGGTTGACTGTTGCTGCGGTCCTGCAGGGTATGACGGATACAGTTCCTGTATCAATCTTTGCAATCTGTAATATGTGAATTTGAAAAGCAGAGTCGGGTTACTTATAAATGTCAGCTCATCAAGGGTCCTAAATTTTCCATCCTGAAACAGATCACCCATTGTATCTATACCCACTTGTTTAAGTATGCCCATTCCCACCTTTTCTTGAGTGACCTAAAGTTCTGGATGGTGGTGTAAATGAAGGACAGCTGCATACAGTGGTAACTTGTTCGCTTTCTTCCCCATTATGTACCAAGCTTCATTTGTTGCATCTATTGTGTTTGTCGCGAGCATGCAATGGGGGCCTCCGGTGTGTTAAGAAAGCTGTCAGCGGTATGGGAAGTGCCTCACCTTCTTCTATTGCGACGTGCATGAGGAATAAACTTCGTAATACCAGCAATGTGCATTTTGTGCTTGCGCACATAAGTAATAAAGTAAAAAATCAGGCACTTTAAACCCTCCCTGTGAGTATGGTAAGGTTAATGCTCGCATTTCTATCCTCGCCTGTTTGTCATCCTACGAAACACTTACATCGGCGGCTTTATCGGAATATTATTAAATAAATAAAGACATTTAGGTAAGATTACCATTTTCACTATAACCGCTCGGTCAGCTAGTGAGAGGCAGACAGTTCCATCTTTTTATCTGGTCTTCCAGAACACTTATCGCTGTACCGTAGTTTGCGCGAATAACTAGGTCTGGGTCTCTATGGATCCAGATTCCCAAATATCTTACCGGCTCTGTTTGCCATTCTAATGGGTAATCCATATGTTGTGGGCATGTGGTATCAGTCAGTGGGACAATTTGTGATTTGGACCAGTTTATTTTAAGTCGCGAGTGTAGTCCGAATTTTATATTGTAGTGTAGTTCCTAGTTTCCCACTAGGCCCTGCGCATTGGAATAACATAAACAGTAGTATCAACGTGGAACTGCAGATATTCCAGGCCTCCACTGACTATGCTAAACTTAATTGGGTTGTGTTACCAACTAGCTCAGAGGTCACTGGAAACTTTCTTCTCTGCATAGGAAGTGATCAGCTTCCTTGGCACAGACAAGAAGGGATTCAGTTTTCCAACAACCGTGCAACATGACAACTTTGCTCCTCAGATCAAGAGTCGATCTCTAGGGTCGTGTGAAACAATAGACATAGATTTCACTCAGTCAGTCTAGTGCAGTTTACTTTCACAGTATGTAGAGAATAGAGAGACGGGCGTTTATCAATAAAGGTTAACATTTATTGAACAGTCTTTCTTCTCGTACAAGAGAAATGTATTGCCACAATTGCAATAACTGTTATTATAAAAAGTACGTACAGTAAGATAAGTATTGCGAAATAGAACTGTAAAAGCATTGATATGGTTTCTTAGCCATACAATGGTTAAAAGTAATAAAACATATATACAGTCATATATACATTAGGCTAACATACTCAACTGGTGCTTCTAACTAAGCCTACCCCAGTGTGCCTGACCTAAGCCTAACACGTGAAAGGGGAGTAAGTAAGTAGCTTAAGTTAAGTTGGTTTTGCCAAGGTTTGTTTCAAGAATTCTCGTCTAAGGGTTTAGTCAACACCATACCTCTGAATAGAATGATGGAGGATTGGTATCTCCTTCAGGGGTCTCTCTCGATATCCCAGTCACCCGCGAGGGTAAACCGGAAGCGCCGGGACTGGATTTCTCTGCACGAGAAATGCAGCGGCTTCTCTCTTCAGCGCGTCGAGGAAGGAGGGGTGACAGCGTCCACGGGCAGCTGGGCTGGATGTCTTCGCAGAGGACGGCTGCACGGCTCCTCAAGCGTACTGCACCATAGGTCGCGCTGTAGCGGCGATAATGGTAATCAGCAGCTTCACCACCACAGGATAGCAGGCTGCAGCGACAGAGTGCTAGTTTTTACCAACACAGGGTCATGCAGGCAGCTGGCATCAGCAACAGGCAACGAACTCACAGCTCGTATCTCTCTCAGCTCACATTGCTTAAGGCAATGTTGGTAATATTTATACCTGACAGGTGCCGGGTTTGACGCAAGTTTGCTGGACATAAGACGTCAATTAAAGATGTCACTAGGAAGTGACAGTTATCAGTTGCTCATTAGAGTTCCATTACTAATCAAAACATAGCAAGCGGGGATTTCCAGGTTTGCTAAGTTTTTATCTTGTTGAAGAACTCGGAGTGTTATCTAGGAATATCAGATAGTGACTGCTGCACTGTCATTGCACTAATTGGTCGCAAAGGAAGTAGCAGAGAGTCATGCTGGAATGTGGCTCTGTTCGTGTGAGACCAGAGATGACTTCGCAGAAAATCGCACTTGAACGGTTATGCCAATATAGGGAATAAATGGATTTATAGCCGAATAGGGGCATAAGGTCACAGTATCGATCAGGAACCTAGATAAGCACGCAACACCCACTCCACGTTTACATGTCCATCAAAATTACTAAAACTAAGCAATAAGATGCATGTGTAACATTGCCCACCCCAAAATACATAAATGCATTCGAAATAGGCGTACTTGTAATACATGGAATTTAGGTACTGTACGTTTTTTAAAGCATATCAATCATTCAAAAAATTATTGCATATGAAGTCAATGAATGATTATGCAAAAGGAATTACACATGAAGTATCTCTGACAGAAGAAAGGCGAGATAAATCATCACATAAAAATGCATTGTAATAACATGAGTGCTAGAGGCTGGTGTTATTTTGTTATGTCTCTAGATGTGTTTTTAGAAATAGAAGTGTGAAGCTTCTGTTCTCTAAGAATAGTTTTTACGTTAAGCAAAGAACTGTTCGTGCCAAAAAGGGTCAATATTAGAAAAATTGTCCAAATCAAAAAGTTATTGCTTGAACGGGGAAAAATAGATTTCCAAAGCTCTTGGCAGTTTTTGTTGATCAAAACTGAAGGCCGAATTCAGAGTTCATGGGAACGCTGTGTGTCGGAAAGCTTCTCAAAAGTTATTGTTTCTCTGTGGGTGAGAACATCGTATCAGACAGGCTCTCAAAGAATTGGTCTACAAATTCAGGTGATAGTTCAACCAAATTAGATAGCGCTGTAACTTGGCAGGTGTGAGAATGATTGCTGTCATCGATTTACAAAAGGGGGTGGATTTACAAAAGGGGGTGGTGATGAACAGAGTGTCTGAATTGAGCAGACCACTCTTACCCAGTCCAAAGATCAGGGCTTGATCCATCACCGTTATTTATCTCACTGCCCCATCCCAGCTCAGAATCTGGCTATATGCAAATCAGTCTGTCCCTGGCCCAGTGCATCATGGGAACAGGGCAGACTAAACTACCAAGCCAATTCTTTACCAGAAAGGAGACAAGCTACCGGGGACCGGTTTCTGGCATTTCAGCCTCTTCGGCCCGGCTTGCTTGAATCCTGATGGAGCAGTGAGAAAGGGACTCATGTCTGAGTATACCCTGCCACACCTATAGTGGCCAAAATCGATTTACAAAAGGGGGTGGTGATGAACAGAGTGTCTGAATTGAGCAGACCACTCTTACCCAGTCCAAAGATCAGGGCTTGATCCATCACCGTTATTTATCTCACTGCCCCATCCCAGCTCAGAATCTGGCTATATGCAAATCAGTCTGTCCCTGGCCCAGTGCATCATGGGAACAGGGCAGACTAAACTACCAAGCCAATTCTTTACCAGAAAGGAGACAAGCTACCGGGGACCGGTTTCTGGCATTTCAGCCTCTTCGGCCCGGCTTGCTTGAATCCTGATGGAGCAGTGAGAAAGGGACTCATGTCTGAGTATACCCTGCCACACCTATAGTGGCCAAAATCGATTTACAAAAGGGGGTGGTGATGAACAGAGTGTCTGAATTGAGCAGACCACTCTTACCCAGTCCAAAGATCAGGGCTTGATCCATCACCGTTATTTATCTCACTGCCCCATCCCAGCTCAGAATCTGGCTATATGCAAATCAGTCTGTCCCTGGCCCAGTGCATCATGGGAACAGGGCAGACTAAACTACCAAGCCAATTCTTTACCAGAAAGGAGACAAGCTACCGGGGACCGGTTTCTGGCATTTCAGCCTCTTCGGCCCGGCTTGCTTGAATCCTGATGGAGCAGTGAGAAAGGGACTCATGTCTGAGTATACCCTGCCACACCTATAGTGGCCAAAATCGATTTACAAAAGGGGGTGGTGATGAACAGAGTGTCTGAATTGAGCAGACCACTCTTACCCAGTCCAAAGATCAGGGCTTGATCCATCACCGTTATTTATCTCACTGCCCCATCACAGCTCAGAATCTGGCTATATGCAAATCAGTCTGTCCCTGGCCCAGTGCATCATGGGAACAGGGCAGACTAAACTACCAAGCCAATTCTTTACCAGAAAGGAGACAAGCTACCGGGGACCGGTTTCTGGCATTTCAGCCTCTTCGGCCCGGCTTGCTTGAATCCTGATGGAGCAGTGAGAAAGGGACTCATGTCTGAGTATACCCTGCCACACCTATAGTGGCCAAAATCGATTTACAAAAGGGGGTGGTGATGAACAGAGTGTCTGAATTGAGCAGACCACTTTTACCCAGTCCAAAGATCAGGGCTTGATCCATCACCGTTATTTATCTCACTGCCCCATCCCAGCTCAGAATCTGGCTATATGCAAATCAGTCTGTCCCTGGCCCAGTGCATCATGGGAACAGGGCAGACTAAACTACCAAGCCAATTCTTTACCAGAAAGGAGACAAGCTACCGGGGACCGGTTTCTGGCATTTCAGCCTCTTCGGCCCGGCTTGCTTGAATCCTGATGGAGCAGTGAGAAAGGGACTCATGTCTGAGTATACCCTGCCACACCTATAGTGGCCAAAATCGATTTACAAAAGGGGGTGGTGATGAACAGAGTGTCTGAATTGAGCAGACCACTCTTACCCAGTCCAAAGATCAGGGCTTGATCCATCACCGTTATTTATCTCACTGCCCCATCCCAGCTCAGAATCTGGCTATATGCAAATCAGTCTGTCCCTGGCCCAGTGCATCATGGGAACAGGGCAGACTAAACTACCAAGCCAATTCTTTACCAGAAAGGAGACAAGCTACCGGGGACCGGTTTCTGGCATTTCAGCCTCTTCGGCCCGGCTTGCTTTAATCCTGATGGAGCAGTGAGAAAGGGACTCATGTCTGAGTATACCCTGCCACACCTATAGTGGCCAAAATCGATTTACAAAAGGGGGTGGTGATGAACAGAGTGTCTGAATTGAGCAGACCACTCTTACCCAGTCCAAAGATCAGGGCTTGATCCATCACCGTTATTTATCTCACTGCCCCATCCCAGCTCAGAATCTGGCTATATGCAAATCAGTCTGTCCCTGGCCCAGTGCATCATGGGAACAGGGCAGACTAAACTACCAAGCCAATTCTTTACCAGAAAGGAGACAAGCTACCGGGGACCGGTTTCTGGCATTTCAGCCTCTTCGGCCCGGCTTGCTTGAATCCTGATGGAGCAGTGAGAAAGGGACTCATGTCTGAGTATACCCTGCCACACCTATAGTGGCCAAAATCGATTTACAAAAGGGGGTGGTGATGAACAGAGTGTCTGAATTGAGCAGACCACTCTTACCCAGTCCAAAGATCAGGGCTTGATCCATCACCGTTATTTATCTCACTGCCCCATCCCAGCTCAGAATATGGCTATATGCAAATCAGTCTGTCCCTGGCCCAGTGCATCATGGGAACAGGGCAGACTAAACTACCAAGCCAATTCTTTACCAGAAAGGAGACAAGCTACCGGGGACCGGTTTCTGGCATTTCAGCCTCTTCGGCCCAGCTTGCTTGAATCCTGATGGAGCAGTGAGAAAGGGACTCATGTCTGAGTATACCCTGCCACACCTATAGTGGCCAAAATCGATTTACAAAAGGGGGACCAGCAATGCTCACAGAACGTTGTACCTGGATGATGTTGCTTTTGTCACTCGCTCCACTGTTACCACTTGGCTGTAGTACAGGAGTCTCCACGAATGCCGTCATCAGGATTGGTAGCCGCTGGGGACAACACAATGCGTGAGCCGTTATTGGACTGAGCAAAGTATCGACGTCCAATGGTACTGCTGATGGAAGTGAAAGACAGATGTCCAACACGCATTCATCGCCGCAAAGCATACACCGTAGCACAGGTAAAATGCAATTTTGCCATATCGGTCTGAATGAAAGGAACCAGGTCATGTTTAGATCTCTCAGCCTGGCCAATCCGAGGACGTTAGTTATCCTGTCCCTGTAGCGCATTGCTAGGATTGTCTCTTCCATTCCCATGGGAGCTATGTCTGAGCCGAGGCTTGCCATAACGTAGCAGGATGGTCAAAAATAGAATCCCTGCGATGAGTCCCAAAAATAGTGGAATGCCGCCAAAAATGGAGTGCACGAAATTAGGAAAGATTCCCAAAATTGCCTGGAAGGGTGTTAGCAGTCCCGTAAAGACTGTCTTAAATATGCCTGGGATGCTTGTTGCACTAGACATGTTAAGGAGTTGGCTGAACATTTCTACGAAATGCACGGGGCAATTTGTTGATAAAAGGTCATGAACCTCAGTAGCCGTCCTTGCGACTAGAAGATCATACGTCTCTTTAGATGACATTATAGGCACTGTTGTCTGTAAAAGCACAGATTTCATTTTGCTTAATGTATCAATTCGTATAGAATAGAGATTCAGACGAGGCCAGATGGGAGTCACTATGTCTGGAGGCCCGCTCGGGAACAATGCTTGCATGCAACATTTGACCATGGACGTTACTTGTACTAGATAACTTTTCCTGGGCGCGAGGCCACAGCACCTGTGATCCATTCTAAGAATGTAACTCCCGTTTGCGAGTTGCATAAAGAAGGGCTCTATCTGAGTTGCAGGTGTGACTAGCTGGTGGCATGAAAGGTTGTTTGAATTTCCATCACATGCTCCGTGTAAATTAATACCTTGACACAAAAGTATACCGCTTAGTGAGTGTTTACAGTTGTCACCACTAAGAAATACATTTTTGTCGCTGTCACTATAGCAAGAATGAGTGTATGGTAATTTCCATTCGGATTTTACATATCCCTTACCCAATTGTTCATATTGGCCAGCAGGTATGTACTCAAGGCATTTATGAAATCGGAAAGTTGTTATCGGAATTGTGATAATTCCGTGTATTATCCATTCAATGACAGGACTCTCTGACATTGTCAATGGTAATCTCTCGAGTTTCTCGATGCTCAGGATTGTATAGTCTACTCCTTTCTGTGCCAAACTGATCTGTTTATCAGTAAGGTTAAAACTGTAAAATAATGACGTTGTGTTGATTAAACGCCAAGGCACATAGCCTGAACGAAGATTTTGCAGCGTCCAGCCTAATTCTATAATAGAGCGTAATTGAGACTGGCCATGTTGTAACATTAGCAAATCTCTGTCTATCACATCAAAGGCAGAGGATACAATATTGTCCAAAGAATATATTCTGGAAGACAGAGTCATTAACCCATTGTCTACTACAGAAAGTGATTTCTCCAAATTAATACGATCAATTTCTCGTATTTTTTCAGCAGTTTCAATTTGCTTTACTTTCCAAGCCTCGTTGTAAGCAGCATAGATGCTGGTCGCTATGAAACGCTTTTGACGCTGTTTGCGTGGTCCAAGAATGAAATCGCGCAAATCAGCACCATCTTTTAGTAAAGACAAGTGTTGCTTAATTTCAGCCAGTGTGGACGAAGTTAGCCATTCTAGGCAGAGTTTCCCTACACTGTATGTTGTTATAATCCCTGGATGTTGTCTCTGGGAATATCTAGGGTCTAATCTGGTCATTTTTAACCCCTGTGTTTTATTCAGGAACCTATCTTGACAGCTATTTGTGTCTGTAGGCCAGATTAACCACTTTTTCCAATCAGGATGTGTTCTGTTGAAATGTAAAATTTGTGACACGTCTAACTCAATATCAGCTGTTGCATTTTCAGGTATTGGCTTTGGTATAGACGGTGTTTTAAGGTCTTTGATCTTAGCTAGGCCAAGACAAGATGTTTGGTGTATTGTGTCATTTAAAAATAACATTTGTTCAGGTATCATGCAGGTTCTAAACAGTGCTTCTATGCCTTGCACCTGCCAATCTTTTGTACCCCAAATCGTTTTCGTTTCAATATTATTTTTCCAATAATCAAAACCAAATGTCATCATTTTGTCATAAAATGCTTCTGAATATATCAATTTAGAATTTGTCAGCATTGTTTTCATACCTGTTTTATCTAACAGTTTGTAATAAAACGTTTCTGCATCACTTGCGTTAAACCCTGAAAAGTATTTGAATTTCTCAAAAAATGCTTTAGAACTGCTTTTAGGTGGTGTAGCACAATGTTCCCATTGATTATACATAAAAACATTTCTAGGCTGTGCAGATTTATGCAAGTAATGATCCCCATAGTGGGTGTAACAGAATAACTGCTCATAACTAGATGAACCTTGTAAATAATCATGATCTGTGAATCTAGCTGACATTACTAAATCAGACATCATGTCATTAATACTGTTAAAGTCCCAATCATCAGAGAATGTACTTGGTGTCACAAAGTCACTTAAGGAAACCTTTAGTTGATGAGGATACTTCAGGATTTCGACCGGACCATAGATCTCATAGTCTGTTTTCTCCCATACTACCCCACCAGGTATTGGAATTGCTGTGACATTTACTGTTGACAGTTCTCTTTTCTTCACGTGGGATGATCTGTGTGGTTTCAGGACTAGGTTGATGTTCTGACTTGCTGTGTCCATTGTAATATATTTTCCTTCAATGAATTTTCCCAAACACAGTACCATGATGAGCCAAAGCAGGAGGAAAAATACACCTAGACCGAACCAGAACTCTAGCCAAGGGGAAATAAGGTAGATTTCCTTCAGTTGATGAAAGAGTTCCGTTGCTTTTTCTTTAAAAGACTTTTTTGTTTCTGGCATCACTTCGGGGTCGTTTAAATCTTCAGAGAAGTTGTCGAAGTTGATGAAATAACCAGAGGCAGTTCTGTCAATTGATGGGATTGTTCTTTCAATCTGTCTCTCGGTAGCACTTTCTGATGCCACATCATTGTAGACTGGTGTTGTTTCTTGACGAACTGTTTACAATCTGTGTTTCAAGAGGCACGAGTTCCATGGCATTATTGCATAGTCCTTCATTGTGCACTGCAGGCTGATCGAATGTGATTAGTCTTTCAGTTTGAACCTCTTGGATTGTTGCAAGTTTGGGTATTCTGTTGTTTCTTGGGAGTCCACTGGGCCTACTGTTGATTATAGGCCACATGCTTGTGGTTTTACCAGATCGATGGACACGATTCTGTTCTCCTTTTTACCAGCAAGGGGCGGTAGCACAACTGATCTTGTTCCGGTGACTGCCAAGACAGGTACTGCTTTTCTGTAAGAAGGCCCAAATTCCTTCTTAACCGCGATCTTTTCTCTGACTAGATCCCCAATCTTTGGAATCCAGACAGGCCTTGCTGGGGCTGTTGCGGGTGGTGCCTCGTCAGTGGTACTTGGCTGTTGCTTTAACTTTATGTTGCTTAATGATTTTCTTGTTTCATTCAGTTCCTGTAAAACAGCCAAACGGTCTTTTACATCAAACTGCGTTTTTTCTTCTTGTACCACTGACATCTGACTATCGAGGTCCTGAACGTTCATTCTAATTCCGAACAATAGTTCGTATGGGCTGAAACCTTTTAGAGAATTTCTTGGCATGTTGTTAAGACTAGTCTGGACACTTATTAAATGTTTGACCCACCCAGCGCCTGAACCTAATACCTTCGCTGCTATAGATTGCTTTATGTCCCGGTTTTTTCTTTCTACCACACTTGTGCGACGGACAAGAATACCGCAACCCAATTCCCATGCTGGCCATGGCCTCCCTATAAGCTCGAGAGCCAAAAGCAGGACCCTGGTCAGAATGGAACGTGGTAATTGCGTATGTGCCGATATGGACTCGCAAATCTTTTATAACCGTTCTAGCGTCAGCCGAGCGCTGGGGACCTCATTTTTTAAGTGTATTTCGTCTTAACTATCAATAGGACGCAGGATGGGGTGTAGGCAGCGTTACGCTCTTTCTGATTGGTAGCCGGTAGCAAGGTTCGCTACTGCGATCCCTATTACAGTTCTCACAGTTGTTTGCATATATTTGGTGTTCTACACTCATTCCCGGCCACCAGAATACTGATTGTAATTCAGTCAGGGATTCCTTGATCTCTCTGTGCCTTAGACCCAAACCCATGTGTGCGTCTGCTATTAAAAATATTCTCCTGTTCGTGTTTGGAATTACTCTATCCCCCACTCCAGGGATTCGAGCAAAAGGAACGGAGTTTGCATCGATTATGTATGCATAATTGAGTGGATAGTTTACGGGTAGTGCTGCACAGTCGCCTTTTACGGTTGTTTTTACTGCCAGCATGGTTTCCCCGTCTATGTACTTATCTGTACGCTTTTTTGTGGCTACGGAAGCCGGGTTAGTTGCTTCCGCGGTGGCTGTATTAGCCAATGAATTCCCTGCAACGTGAACGCCATCACGCTGAAGACTCTGTGCGTGAATCACGTGAGTCTTTTGTAGTTCTTTGTGTAAAAGAGCTACCTCGTTCCAGAGCTTTTTATGCTTTATTGTGGCACCTGTGTCATCTTTGTAGTCGTTTTCGATCCAACTCTGCAGTTTGTTATTGTAAGAATTGACGCAAAAATGAGAATCGCACACTATAAGTGTGGGGAATTCGCGTTCTGCATTTTCGAGCACCATCTTTAAAGATCTGATTTCAGTTCTTTGAGCCGAACAGTACTTTACTGATTCGGTTTTTGTTATTTTCGGTCTGAATTTACCGCACAGCCAACGACCTTTAATAATCGCACATGCTGCATCGTAGGATTTTCTCTCTACGTTGAAATGCTGTACAAAGCTATCTGTATAGATTATACAGGCGTATTGTGGGAGAGGCAGGATTTCGATTGGCAGAGGATATTCTTCTTCATATTCTAAATCATTCAGTTCTTTGTATTGCAGGGCGAAGTAGTATTTCACGTCTTCCGCTCCTAGAGAATCTATACACTGTATCCATTTCGGATCCAGTGACACTGTAGGCAGGTTTACTGGGCTGAATAGCGCCTCGAAGGCGGATTCCGCTGTAAGGATATTAATCCGTTTGCCGTGTGCTAGTTCTCGTTCATTTGCTAATGTGATTTGCACTGCGTTCACAGTTCTTTCTGTGTGACTGAATGCTTTTTCTGCTTGTGTGTACAAGTGAGATTTAATTGAAATTGGTACCTTTTCTCCCTCATTAGAGGTTAGGTACGTGAATCCGCATCTTCCTGGGATGACTCGGATTACAAGATCGATCGTGTTGTCACGTGTATCTAATTTTGTTTTTGCTAACATGTCTGTTTGCAGTGATCTCAAAATTTCTGTGTGTTTTTGAGTCCAATTGATTTGTTTTAAATCAGGTTTTATTAGTTCATAGAGAGGTTTAACCCTCTCTGCGTAATTTAGAATGTAGGTTCTTCCGAAATTCAGAAAACCTAGAATGGATTGTAAATTCTTCAGCGTTTTTGGAGCTTGGAGTACAGCGCACTTCTCTAAGAAGTTGTCCGCTAGGCTTTTCCCTTCACTTGATAATTCGTACCCTAAGAACAGTACTGTCAGATGGGCAATTCAGGACTTTTTAAAGTTGAATTTGTAACCCTCTGCTGCGAACCCAAGTATGATGGTGTTCACTCTTTTCAAGTGAGTATCCAAGTCGTCGTCTGTGAGATAAATATCATCTACGTAAGACAATGCTTCATCATCATAGATTTGTAGTAACTCTGTTACCCTGGCTGAGAATAGCCCTGGGCTGTTCTTGAACCCCTGTGGGAGTCGACAGAATTTTTTTCTGTGACCCAAATGCGGAGAAAGCGGTCAAGTATCTGCTTTCCGGTGCAATGTTTTGACAAAAGAAGCCATTAGAATGTCTAATGTCGTTTTGTATTTTTTCCTAACTATGTTATTCATTAGGGCTGCACTATGCGAGTTTTGTACTGTAAAAGTTTTGCAACATGTATTAAGATGTCTGTAGTCCAAAACTAGACGATATGAATTGTCTGGCTTGGAGACAGGAAACAACGGATTGTTCATTTGAGAGGTGCATGTTTCAATCACCCCCTGGTATTCAAGTTGATCTAAGATCTCCCTGACTTGTTTTTTAGCTTCTTGCTTTATGGGATACTGCCGTTGGGCAGTTGATTCACTTTTTAATTGGATTTTGTGAGGCGGTGAGTCCTCATCCCATCCTACATGATTTTTATACAATGCAGGTGCCTGGGCTACTGCCCATTTCCTTGCATATGTGTATTTTTTGTGAATCGGTATGTGATTCGAGAAGGCAGGCATAATCACTTCTTCGCCACGAGGGCACTCCCTGACAAACTCCGGGGGCCAATCTTTTTCAGCTAACAGAATATCATAGCCTTTTGAGAGCTTATCCCAAAATAGACCCTTAATTTTCCTAGTCTTATCACCCTCCATACGCAATGTTATTTCGTATATTTTATGGGGCTCGCTAAGTCTGGCGTCGGCAGTTTCAACCTGAATGTATTCATTCGTGTCCACTGTCTCCAGATGACTCATCAAGATCTTGCGCGCTATACTGATTTCTGCTGCACTGTCCAACATTGTCAATGCCCACTCCCCGTTTTTCAACTGTGTCCTCAGTATTCTCGGCATTGTTGATTACTCTAATACTGGCTACCTTCTTTTTCTGAAATTGAGATTTTTTACTCTGAGCAGGTTCCTTGTCTTTGGACTTGGTGTGCTCTCCTGGGTCTGACCGTCCTCTTCTTTCCGAATTCTGTGGAAAAGATCGAGAGGGACGTGTATCAATACTTTGATATCTATCAGGTTTTTTTTTATATTATCCCTATTTCTAAGGTTATATCTTTTCTCAGAGGGCTCCCGTTGGGGAGACTGGCGTTCTCGAGTCGGAGTTCTTTCCCTCCGTCGAGGAGACCTTCCTCTGGACTGGAAAACTTTTTCCTTGGGAGTGGATTGTTTATTTCCATCCCAGCTCTTTTTAGGAGTGTTTGAATTATTTTTAATAAATAATTTTTCAGGATTTTCGAGCAGTTGGGGCGTAACTGGTTTTCCACCCAAGCTGTCTCTACCTAATTCTTCATAGCACTTTTCTATGATTTTTGCAAGTTCAACAGGATCTTTTATATCTGTTTCCCTCAACTTCTGGCAAATCGCCACAGATGCTGCTTCTCCCTTTATGTTGGCTAATAATATAGCCGTGACCTGCTTGAAATCTTTCAGTAATTTCATACCTAGATTTAAAGCGGGCTCTGGACCGAATTCATTTTGAATCTGTTTTAGCACTTCTGGTATTACCGCCATAGACGGAACACCGTGTGTTTTTGTGTAAATGGAAGCAAAGACTGTACCCCAAGTGTCACAGTCCTCCACGTGTGGTGCGATTCCCATAGGAAGGCAGATGGTCAAGATTCTGTGTTTCTCAATAGGGGTAGTATCAGGAAATACTGCCTCTATTTGAGTGATTTTCTGGGCTAACCAGAAAGGAATTTGTTCCCGTTTTACGGGTGTTTTACCAAGACATGACTGTATGTTCTGTGGTGTAATTTTATTTGTGTTCCCCTGATGAGGGGTCAGCTGTGGTGTATTAACAGCTGGCTGGACTGTTGCAGTCCGTATTACATATTGGACTAATTGCCTATGTATTTTTATTAATGTGTTTAGCTGTGCTAACAGCTCTTCCCTAGACATTTTTACTATGTCAGGATGTGGTGTGTAGCTGGCTAGAACCGGCCACGTGGCTCCTGGTCTACCTAGTGGACCGAGCCTGGTAATGTGATCATTGTGTTTTAGGGCGCCATTAAACCAGAGCAGGTGCTCTTGAAATTTAAGTGGGATTTCAATCTCCTCGAAAGGAGCGTACTCTCCCGGAGGTTCCTCTATTTTGTAATAGTGAAACTCTTTTGTTCTAGCGTTTACCGCTGGAAAGTTTATCCATGAATAGAATACCTCTGTCTGCCGATACTCGTGAGCCTCTATCACGAAAATTACTGTACCACCTTGAGGTGTCAGTCCGTTTTCTTTAAGTTTTAAAGTTATAGATCTTCTTAAGTGGACCGGGATGATAATAGCATCCGGGTCTGCCTGTAGGAGACTCGAGTCCTCCTCTATTAGTATGGAAGCCAGCCTAGCTGCTTCTTCATTGTCTGACATTTTAAAAATGCAGTTTTTGCAGAGTAGGTCTCCAAGGAGACAAAGATTAGATGCACAATATTTTGGAACACTGTATCCTTCAACGTTGAATAAACCAGAGCTTTACATAGGAATCTCTTCCTACTAAGGTCGGGCGGATTTTAACCTTTCACCCACTCCAGACGTCTATTGGAGTATTTACGGGAGAAAAGGGGTGTGAAATATGCACGACTGAGTTACTCTACAAGTCTTGCGTTAGTTTATCGCCTTACCAAACGTTGGGCGCCATGTAGTGTAGTTCCTAGTTTCCCACTAGGCCCTGCGCATTGGAATAACATAAACAGTAGTATCGACGTGGAACTGCAGATATTCCAGGCCTCCACTGACTATGCTAAACTTAATTGGGTTGTGTTACCAACTAGCTCAGAGGTCACTGGAAACTTTCTTCTCTGCATAGGAAGTGATCAGCTTCCTTGGCACAGACAAGAAGGGATTCAGTTTTCCAACAACCGTGCAACATGACAACTTTGCTCCTCAGATCAAGAGTCGATCTCAAGGGTCGTGTGAAACAATAGACATAGATTTCACTCAGTCAGTCTAGTGCAGTTTACTTTCACAGTATGTAGAGAATAGAGAGACGGGCGTTTATCAATAAAGGTTAACATTTATTGAACAGTCTTTCTTCTCGTACAAGAGAAATGTATTGCTACAATTGCAATAACTGTTAATATAAAAAGTACGTACAGTAAGATAAGTATTGCGAAATAGAACTGTAAAAGCATTGATATGGTTTCTTAGCCATACAATGGTTAAAAGTAATAAAACATATATACAGTCATATATACATTAGGCTAACATACTCAACTGGTGCTTCTAACTAAGCCTACCCCAGTGTGCATGACCTAAGCCTAACACGTGAAAGGGGAGTAAGTAAGTAGCTTAAGTTAAGTTGGTTTTGCCAAGGTTTGTTTCAAGAATTCTCGTCTAAGGGTTTAGTCAACACCATACCTCTGAATAGAATGATGGAGGATTGGTATCTCCTTCAGGGGTCTCTCTCGATATCCCAGTCACCCGCGAGGGTAAACCGGAAGCGCCGGGACTGGATTTCTCTGCACGAGAAATGCAGCGGCTTCTCTCTTCAGCGCGTCGAGGAAGGAGGGGTGACAGCGTCCGCGGGCAGCTGGGCTGGATGTCTTCGCAGAGGACGGCTGCACGGCTCCTCAAGCGTACTGCACCATAGGTCGCGCTGTAGCGGCGATAATGGTAATCAGCAGCTTCACCACCACAGGATAGCAGGCTGCAGCGACAGAGTGCTAGTTTTTACCAACACAGGGTCATGCAGGCAGCTGGCATCAGCAACAGGCAACGAACTCACAGCTCGTATCTCTCTCAGCTCACATTGCTTAAGGCAATGTTGGTAATATTTATACCTGACAGGTGCCGGGTTTGACGCAAGTTTGCTGGACATAAGACGTCAATTAAAGATGTCACTAGGAAGTGACAGTTATCAGTTGCTCATTAGAGTTCCATTACTAATCAAAACATAGCAAGCGGGGATTTCCAGGTTTGCTAAGTTTTTATCTTGTTGAAGAACTCGGAGTGTTATCTAGGAATATCAGATAGTGACTGCTGCACTGTCATTGCACTAATTGGTCGCAAAGGAAGTAGCAGAGAGTCATGCTGGAATGTGGCTCTGTTCGTGTGAGGCCAGAGATGACTTCTCAGAAAATCGCACTTGAACGGTTATGCCAATATAGGGAATAAATGGATTTATAGCCGAATAGGGGCATAAGGTCACAGTATCGATCAGGAACCTAGATAAGCACGCAACAATATGGTCTCGCAGTAGAGGATTTAAGTTTTGTGCTGGGTCACGGACATAGAGCATCATGTCATCCGCATATAGTGAGATGTGTAATGGATGCTGTGGGAATTGAAGGGCCGAATAGTGGTGACCCTGTCATATTTTGCACGCCAGTGGCTCTAACGCTAGTGCAAATAATAAAGGAGACAGGGGACAGCCTTGACTTGTTCCTCTGGTAATTGTTATTGGGTCTGATCTATACTTGTTAATTTTAATTTGCGCTGATTGGGCTGTGAATATGGGTGGGAAGCCCATTCTATGCAAAAGTGTGTAAGTAGGGCCATTCGACTGTGTCAAAGGCTTTGGCTGCATCGAGTAGTACTGCTGCAGCTTTGGGGTTGGGGACCAAGTAATGTGATAGTGCGAATAGTGTTCATGTGTTATGTGCCGTTGATCTTGTCGGGATAAAACTTGAGTGGTCCGGTAATACCAGCAGTGGCATCAGCGGTAGGAGACGCGTGGCAATTAGCTTGGCAATAATTTTCGTATCTACGTTTATGAGGGACAAGGGTCTGTACGAGTCACAATATTCTGAATTCTTGTCCGGTTTAAGCAATGCAATTATCATGGCCTCTCTTAAAGTGGGCGGGAGTATACCCTTGTCATGGGCGTCCCCGTACATTTGTATCAAGTGTGGAGCTAATAAGTCTACAAACGATTTGTAAAATTCACATGTAAAGCCGTCCGGTCCTGGTGCTTTACCATTCGGTAGGGACTTAATAATGGTACCAACTTCCTCCACAGTGACAGGCAATGAGAGGTATTCTCTATGCGTGTCTGACAGCCATGGTGGAAAAGTGTGGCTCACTGGTTAGAGGAGGCAGACCCTGATGCAGAGGTCAGACCCAGGACCAGGGTTCAATTCCCGACGCGGCAGGGTCTTGAGCTCAAAATGTCCATGGACTCGATAATTCTCGCCTCGGTGCCTACTCGAATCATGGGTTCACACTCTGCAACTCTGGGCAATAGCTTGCTTAATCTCCACTACGGCCCTACCGTGATGGGATGCCTGGTCTTCACCTTGGGGATGCCCAGTAGTGTTATCTCGCAGGGAAAGCCAGGACGGGTTCCCAAAGCAAGCGCTAAGAGACCTGTCGGTGATTTGGCGCTATATAAATCGAAATTAACATAACATAACATAACATAACATGCTATCGACACGTCAGATAAATATTCCATAATTTCCTCCTCATTAGCAGTGGGACTTGATGTGTATAGTTTTCCATATGTTGCCATGAATTCACGCAGTATAGTATGTGTCTCATATCTAGGTTCCCCGTTAGAATCTCTAATCACCTGAACCATTTGCAGGGTGCGACCTGCACAGATCTTAGTTGCTAAAGTTCTGCTTGGCCTACCACCTTCACCATAAGCACGTGCAATCGGACGTCTCATGACATATTTTAATTCATCATTGGCGTACGTCTGGTATTCCACTAGTATAGTTTTTATGCCCCCCAAAGGTTTAGTACCCTGTGTATGTTCATATTGCTGCTCTAGATCACGCAATGTATTTTCCCGCATAAAAAGTTGCTGTCTAATGTCTTTAAGGATACCTGCGGTGGTGCTGATACAAACGCCCCTAATTGTTGCTTTAAAAGCCTCCCACAGGAGCCCTGGATCCTCAGTCGTTGGTGCGTTCAACTCCAAGTACTCGGATAAAGCTTTGTGAATAATGTCAGTGTATACTGAACCTAGTAGTGCCTTAGCATTAAACCTCCAACTAAAGGGTGGTGGGGTATAATGCGGAATGGTTAGTGACAGCAGTACCAGGTTATGATCGGATAGTGTCCTGGGCAAATGTTTGATCGTTGTTGCCCAGAGTTACATGTCGCCCGTGCCCAACCAATAATCTACGTGTGACCAACTATTGTGAGCAGCTGTTGTGTGCGTGGTCTCTTTACAATCGGGGTATCGTGTCCTCCATATGTCAGTGAAATGCATATTGGACATAATATCTTTTAGTGTAGCTACAGCACGCTTGTGAGGCTCAGTCGTGATTCCAGATCTGTCCAAGTCATCTTGCAATGCAATATTAAAGTCCCCGCCCCATAGCAATGGAGTATCTCGAAATTCAAACAGTGTGCTCCACACCCGATGGTAGAAGTACGGATCGTCTAGATTTGGGCCATTAGTACCTCTGTGACAGTGAAATTCAGGCCCTTTCTTACTAAAATGAGTACCCCTCTGGAGTACGAGGAGTAATTTGAGCTATGTACTGATTCTGCCCATCTAAGGCTAATGTTAGTAAGTGTGTTTGATGCAATGTGTGTCTCTTGAAGAAGAGCGATATCTATTTTTTGCCTATCAAAAATATGCAAGGATTTGGCGAATTTTCTTCGGGTTATTCAACCCTCTAATGTTCCAGGTTAGTAAATTTAAACTCTTTGGTTGTAATTTTTCCTCAAACATTTGTGAAACAACATATCATATAGTGTACGATTGACATTTGCCACGTGTATAATCTTCAAATGCCATCTACAGACAACAGTGACGTTACAGGCTGTAACATATGGCTGGAATTCTTTGATGTCTCTCAAGTGCAGTGGTCTAAGGAGAAAAATCCCAACATCCCCTCCCCCCCCCACCACCCACTTCAGCATCCCAACTATGCCAAAGACAGACCAATATAGAAAACAAACTCAAATTCAAACAGTGATTGGGGAGCATCCACCACCTGATGCACATATCTGTATCCAACATAGTGGATGTGGCCAGGTACTTGTTAGCTATACGGATATAGGACAGTCTTACTGTGTTCGTGGAATAGCCCCATGAACAGCTGAACACATACAAGTCGCCTCATAACCAACAGTCCTCTATCAAACATGAGTCCTTGATAGCGCCCAATGTAGGGAACATTAGTGGTTGCTATAGTAAAGGCAAACATGTGAACACAGTACAAAGTTTTAAGTACAAGGAGTACATACATCATATCCTCTACTTGGAGCATGTCCTCGCACACCCCACCCAATATACCTGTTACATTACCGCTAGAATCCGATATTATCAGCCTTGTGCTAGTTGCCCACACTGTGCTATCCGCTACAGCCGTTTACCAGTTTGTATATATGGAGCTTGGTCTAGTATATGTAGCTCATCGACCAGTATGACTCGTTAGTACTTTCAGGCCTCTGATGGGCCTATACTTATCCCCACTGATTTTCAGCAGTTCAACATAGTTTGTCGTCAGTGGCGGAAATCACCCTTAAAAGTCCCAAAGCTGGAGGGCTTCCTCACATGTATAAGACTCGTAAGTCGACCAAGCGGACTAAGCAGAAAAACTAATGACAGTACAAAAAAAACATTCGTAGGCACACATTTGTGTCTTACCAGAAGTATGGCACTTAGATGTAGAACCACATACCATACCAGTGTCTGCTCAGTCAGTCATGTTGGTGTTCTTCCCTACTCCTTTTATTACGTTTGCAGTCTTTAGGAAGTCTTGTGCAGCTTGTGGTATGGGAAGTATAGTAGAGCGACCATCTTGCGTCACTTTGAGACATGTCGGGTAAAGCATGGCGTATTCAATGCGCAACTCTAGCAGTTTTTTCTTCGCCGGTTGCACTCCTTAAATGCTAGCTGGACCGCTACTGTGTAATCTGGATAGAACTCCAACTTGTTCCCCTCATAGTTGATGTTGCCCTTCTCCTGAGCCAACTTCAAAATGGTGTCTCTATCTCTATAATTGAGAATGCGGGCAACAATGGTGTGCCGAGGAGTGCCTGGTTTTGTTCTTGGTGCAAGGGATCTGTGTGCGCGTTACACCTGCAGGACTGACGAGAATGACTTTGAACTGAAAACATTACGGATCAGGTCCTCCACACAATATTCCATTTTACCAGTGTTCTTGGATTCTGGCATGCCTGTTATCCAAACATTATTGCAGCGGGATCTCGCTTCCAAATCCTCTGTCTTATTGCGGATGACCTCCAGGACCTTCTCCATCGCAGAACAGGTTTTTCTAGTGGCAGGGGATTCATCTTCGACCGCAGATATCCTAGTTTCAGCTTCAACTAATCGCTCTCCATGTTTATCCAGCTTAGCCGCCATGTTGTCGACACGCTGCGTAATAGTATTGTGTTTCCCATTTATATCATGAAGACTCTGCTGGATAGCCTGCAACACCTGTTCCATACCACTACTCCCAGCCCTGTCCTTGTCAAACTTTTGTCCGAATGTGCAGTGGTGCCTTTGTTCTGCCTCTTTTCCTCAAATTGCAGCTTAGATTTTTGTTTCTCAGGCTTACCCATCTCCACGGTGCAATATGCCTTACTGACAGAGGGTTAACAATGTCACTTTGCAGCGACTGGAAAAGCCTCCCACACAGTGTTTGCACTGCTTCACGTCCACGCAGTCGTGTCGTCCCAGTTCAGATGTGTCCCAATCCGGGTTTGTCAGAAATTAATTCAGGAAGCCAAATTGCGGGCCCAACTGGTTGTCAATTCAGCTAAGGGCGGTACGAACCCATGTAGCTCCCAGAGCCATGTACCATACAATTTTTAGCCGTAGGGAGGACCTTCAATGGTCAGCCCCGTTCTCTATTTTCGGGGTCCCGTTAGGCGTTTCGCAGCGCAGGATTCCTCTCATGCGATATATATACCTCGATATTCAGTATCCACACCGTCATTTCCTCCGGGCCAGCCATTCATTCAACATGCGCTGGCACCCTGCACAGTACCGACGTTTTTGTCCGTATGATGTTCAAAGACAACACGTGGCACTGTGGCGTTCTACAGAGCCAGTCACGTTAATGTGCAGGGAGGATGAATGCGACACACACCCAGTCCTCTATTTTCTACAGCAGGCAGGGCACTCTCCGCGAGCTGCAAGGGCAATAGGGCGCAGATCATTGCATATCTGCGTTTTTCACATATTCCGCTGCCTCGGATCTCTCCATGCGCTGCTGCAGCCGGTCATCGGCAGTATTAGGCGCCATTTTGTCCCAATCGCCCGCGATTTCTGTTGCAAATGGGGATCGCTCCGCACCTCATTATCAGCGCCACAGGTTGTATTCAATTAGCGCCGCATTTAGTACCTTACAACGTTGCCTGTCCACAGAGCGTTTCCGCGCTCACTTTGGGTAAAGTCCGCTACAGGGCGCCGCCATCTTGCGCTCCTTTCAGTTCACCCGGTGCCGCCACTATTGTCCCAGAGTACTCGCTATTTTGGCGTCATTGGGAGTGCACTTGGAGTGCATTCTAGTGATCAGACTTTCCGACACCAGAGCTGGTCCCTGGAATCTCGTTTGGCAACTGTAAATTGCACTTTTAGTCCGTTAAATGGACCTGGCCGGCGGAGCTGTCCTAGTAGGCAGCCATTCCGCTGTGCGCCCTCTAGCGCCCCCAGAGTTGAAATCTTTCATTTCATTAGGAATGATATTCACCATCTTCATTGTGATAAGTTGCATTTTTTCATTCATTCAGTTTTCTACCAGGGGTCGTCTCCACTTTTCTCATCTCTCTAGGTCCTTAATGTTCCTTGTTTACTCATTTAGTTACTTTTGCCCACTAAATCATAAATTGACGTAACTTATGCTGTGCACAGTAGTTGCACTGGAGCGACTTAACGGCAGTATACTTTGAGTACTACACCTTTGAAACAGTGTCCAAGAAGTGGCCCCATGGTATAGATTATTTTCACACTCTTTGCTAGCGGTTGGATCCTAGAGCCTTCCCCCTGCCTTCGAAATTTGCATCTCGAAGTTCAGGTGGGATTCTTAACAGCTCACACTGTTCTGTCTCCATCCGTTATATTTTTGTTTCCTGCCCTGCCATTCTCTGTAACTGGTTGTGAGTGTGCGACTGTCGAGTTTTAGGTCTCGCCTAGAGTTGCAGCGCACATGTGCTGCTCGCTCTGTGAGGGCTATTGTGATCAGAAGATTTCAGAAGGGGACTTGAAGCCTCTCCCATCTTTTTCATTGGGTTGCGTCAGCGTTTATACTACACGCTGGCTTCTCATTGAAAAGGATGCTTCTTAGTTACATCCCTGTCTCCCTTTTGGACTGGGCAGTCAGCTTCACGGCTGTCGTGAAGCAATTTCTTATCACAAGGGGGCGTGTACACATCTGTTTCACTCAGACGCTTGTTTATTTTTGCATCGTTATTTCACTTAAAGTGAAAGCACAATGCAAATATAAACAAGCGGCTGCCTTCCTGTAATGGCGAGTGCTTGTTTTTGTTGTTTTGAAACCTCCCTGTTGTTAATCACCATCACCAAAGGGCCTGCATGTTGCAACCTGCTGATTACTGGCTGGCCGTGGAGGTTCGGGCAGATATTCTGGTTTCCTGTCACAAGTGACTGGTGCAAGCTGTGGTGTGAGCCGTCCGTTCCTGTCAGGGTTGCTGGCAGCACAGTGCGCTGAAGACGGGCCCGGCACCCACGGAGGACTGTTGAAATTTGGAGCACCTGGTACACTCTTACAGGTAAGCTCTCCTCTTGTTTCTTGCTCGATATGGGGGCGCCACCCACCGTTGTGATCTTATGCCGTTGGGACACCACCGTTGGCCACTGGTTACTACTTGATAATCAGACATTTTCATCCCTCACGTCTATAGGCGCCTCCTTTCATCCACACAATGTCACGTCAACCCCTCAACGCATGTGAACAAAATAATACTGATCAACTGCCGAAGAGGGTTGAGTGTGTCAGTGATTGTTCAGTATCTTTGAGAGCCGGCTGTCTTCGTCATTCTTACAAGGACATTGACTTTATAGCATTCTGAATTTTTGGTCGAATTTTTCGAAGTGGAAAGGTGTTTTCTCGAAAGCATTATACAGATGAGCGTAAGGTGTGGTTAGGCTTATGTGCGTTTGTCAAATACATCTGAGAGGTATTTAGTGTTTGCCAAAATTTATTTCACAGTAACTTGCAGCTGTTCCAAATGTTGACGGTGTTCGCACTATTTGCTTGTAATCCTTTTAACAATTATTTTTTGCTTTAACAAAGTGCATGCCTAGTTTCTTCCTGGGATGAGTTCTGATGTGAAAATCCCCCATGAAGGGCTGATAAGGGTGTGTGGTGTTTTTTATACTGTGTCTATGTGACTGTACCTTTGTGTAACTTTGTGGGTTACTTTAAATTTTGTACGTTTTGATTTTAAATGTCGCTTAAATTGAATTTATATGGCAGGTTCTTTGGAGATTTGAAAGTATAAGTTGCTATTTTGTGTTCTGAGTGAAAGAGGAATGCCAGAGCAATGCTCCAACAATGAAAGTTGGCTCTTTCATCATGGCAAATTTGCCTCTGATGTCTCCACCCTGGCTATGAAAACGTTTCAGAGGAACGCCATAACTTAAAACACATGACATTGTTGCCTTTGACGCACTTCTTTTGTTCAGAATGCAGGACACCAAGGATGCAAAGCTCACCTTTAAGTAGACCAGCATTGGCAATATCAATAGGTATGGCTTATTAATGCACTGTCAATCCATGTACGTTAAGGGCTCCCTCCTACTATCCATGCTGCCACCAAAGAAAAAGGCCATAAAATATCTAGTTATCTTAGACATTTGAATAGCATAGTAATGGCATGTGTGTGCCCCTGAAAAGGTCAATCTCAGGCAGCTGTATAATAAACAAAATGATCACGGCTGTGTGGAGGGCATGCACTTTATTAATATGTACTCCTGACTCCCAACGTGTGGGCGGAGCCAAAGCCCCTGTCATGGTGATACTCACATAATTGTCTTGCAATAGCTGCACAGTGAAGCCAGACCATAAAAAAAAAAAAGAAAACTTGTCAACATTTCAATAAAATAATGAGTAAATGTAAGCTTATGTTCCTTAGGTTCGCCAGTGTGCATGGATGCCTCTCTCTCCAGGGTTGAACCTATCAATAGTGCAGCAGGTGCAGTAGCACTGGGGTGCACTGGTCTGAGAGGCCCACTTCAGCCCAGCTTAGGCTGTATTTTTATACCAAACAAAGAGATGGGTGCAAGTTCATTACTTTCATTAAAGCATGTGGCACTCTTGTTACCCCACTGGCTCTGTTTATGTTATGGGTGACACCTTCACAAAGCTCTTGATTTTTAACCTACAGCAATTGCAGCATGCAAAATATTGCCTGCCAAAAACCTACAACTGGCTGTAAGTGTCACACATTACATGAGGCACGTGAACATGTTCATGCGCATCACCGTGCACCCACACCACTCACCACCGGGTGGAGGACTGTCAGTCACATGTCCCAGGATGTGTGACTTCGTACCGGCACTAATAACCCTATAAAGAGACCACCCATTGTGTGATGGCCCTGCTCAAAATCAAAGGCATCAAACTTTTCAGCATCACAGGCTGTGTGGCCAATGATCTTGGTAGAGTAAATTTTCATCTTGCAAACGTTTGGAGTAAATTGTTGAAGCTAAAGGATGATGATAGATTCAACCCTGATCTGACTGGGGGTGAGTGTCTGAAACGTTTCATCTCTCCGTCCATCATCTCCTGTGTTTACTTCCACTGGATTGGCATAATATCTACAACATTCCTGAGAGTAACACATTCTAGAGATTACAATATACACCAATTTCTTTATAATAATATTATTCAATATTTAAATTTATCAGGGTTAAGTTTGGGGTTAATGGGTCGTTTTAGGGTGATGGCTACTACAGTTAGCGTTGGGGTTGGATGTACTCCGCAGGTTAGTGTAGAAAGTTTTTGGGGTTTCAATGTATACTGTAGGGGCAGGATTAAGTGAGGGTAGGCCAAAGTGATGGGTTTCCAGGAATGGGTATTCTAATGTTAGGTGCAGGAGTCACGGAAACGGTAGGTCAGAGTGATGGAATAACAGTGATTGCATATGGAAGGAAGATTATCATAGCAACAACATACACTTCATGAAAGTGGCGTTGTTCTAAGGACTCTATGCTGTTTTGGCCAGGATCACAAAGTCTGGGTGAGAGGTGAAGCCAGGATTAGAATTTAGAGCTCAAGCTTTCACATTCAGATTAGCAAATGACATCTTTTCATTTTCACTAACAATATGACTATGGTAAAATATCATCGAGAAAAAAAGGCATTACTACTGAACAACCGCAGTGATGTCAGCAATTGGGGCGTTTGATATGGGTGGGGGGGATACTCGACCTTGGACATATTCATATACACCACTCCATGCATCAGAATGTTTGGAACATTACTATTATAGCCGATTCATGTTTATATCACCCCCCTTGACATGTCTATGAGATTGTACAATATCATGGCTTATATTGATCATTAAATTCAAAAGCAACATTAAACAAAAAAGGAAAACAAGGATTTATAGATACCCTTTATTGTGCGCCCTGGAGTGCAAACCTGGTGACAATTGAGTATTCTCCACCGCCCGCCTCCTACCAACCCTCTCCACGCTCTCGCTGAAATGATGTATTAGAAAATGGTACCCGAAACAACAAATTGGGTTAACTCAGTAAACGAGAGAGAACAGATAAAGAATCATACACAAAAATCTTCCAATTTTTTTGAGGATTGAGAGAGTTGTTAAATATGCCCCTGGCCATAGCATATGTGATGATAAATGCAAACAGTACTGGTAGTGACGGATAATTCACAGATTTGTGCATTTCATAATGTAAAGCATGGACATCTTATGCTCTTATTTAAGGTTCTCTAATATGCTGTTGTTTGGGTCTTGTACTAAGATCGCACCTTTGTTACTTGCTCTTATCCCTATTATTCATTTGTTCATTTTTTTTTAGTTTAGAAAGCTTTATTGAATAAGTTAAGCATAGTAAAATATCAGTACAAAAGGAAAACATTGAAAAAATATAATGGAAAAATATACAAATCTGATCCCAAAAGAGGGATATATAAACTATACGAAGGAAAAAAACTTTTTTGTTTGTTGTTGTTTTGTTTTTGAAAAGCTTTATTGTGCAAATAGGAGCATACATATATTCGGGCCTACAACCAGTCAGGCCGGCCACGACACATCATAAAAAGCACATAGATCAATAAGGAGGTTTCCCGGTAGTACCCAGCATTGTGTAAGCGATTAGTTAAGTCTGAGAAAGCTGAGCACGACCGCTAAAAGCAGGATCAATGAAGGTTAATTTTATAATAGGGAGTATAGGATTAGTTGCAATTTTTAATCATCTGAGTTTCCATAGCGGGCTACGAATCAGGAATGAAAACACAGAGGCATCGATCAAGACGGTTATCAGCAACAGTTCACATTAATCAGGATGTAGACGCCAAATTTCAAAGCAGAGTCCCCCGTGGCCCGTCACTCGTCCACCGACCACCTAATTATCGTGCTGACACATAACAGAGGAACCAGAACAGCAACAGTGGTTACAATCATCCTCTACACTAACCTAAATAATAAGAAAAAGGGGGGAAAAAAGAGGGGGTGGGGAAATATTATACAATAGAGAAGAAAGAACGCTGCGCTGCTGCATGCACCCCACAGCAAGAAAGGCGCGCAAAATGACGAAGGATCCTGCCATCGGGGTAGGGCGTGCAAGTCTCAGTATATGTGCAAGCAATAACGTGGAAAGAAGAACAACTCGCCCCCCTTCCCCACCTGCAATCACACCATGGGAGACACGCACAGATACGGCGCACCGATAAAGGGATACAAAAGAGCCATAGAACTAAGGAAAAAGGAAAGGATAAGAAGCCCCAACCCACCCACCCCAACCTGCACTCCTGCAGAAGGCTATGGCCTACCCCCCCAGCAGCGTGCCTGTCGCCCTAAATAGAAACCCGAAATATAGAAAAAGTCAGAGAAAGAGAACGAAGCAAGAGAGGCAAAAAAAGGGGGGAAAAGAACCAAGGAGGGGAGGAGCCCATCAATCGAGTCATTCGACCCCTGCCTCCCGCCTTCCACACATTTATACAACATCGAAACGAGATCAACATAGTCTCAGGTATCGTAAATCCTCAATGGGTCGTCCATGCTATCGTGATTGGGGGCATTCATCATTTACATCCGTTAACACATAGTCCTCCGGGTGCAGTCCGGCTCACCCCTGCCCTTCCTTAGTTACCGCCATCTTACATGATAAAGTAGTGGGCAGCAAACGTTCCAAGGTAGATAAGCCACTCGATCGTAACAAAACGGGACAGGGGTGTAAACCAGAGGGCCCCGGCAACGAGCAGTAAAGCAAGAACTTTTCGCGGCAGTCCAGACTTTCCATGAGTGACACCAGGAGCAACAAACAGTGTGGGTGCAGTCTCGTCGCACAGGAAAGTAAAGTGTCCCCCGCAAAGTATCCACGGAATCTCACCGAAGCAGATCGAGTCGACAATCCACATCGCTCCCCGAACAGTCGAGCAAGAACGGGCCCCTTCGTGGAGCCCACACCCGCGTCCACCCCAATCAAAGCTACCTGGAGATTCAGGGCCGCGGGCGTACAGTCCTGTTGATGCACGGCGGCCGCACCCCCCGCAGCTATTGAGGGGGACGAAGCAGCGCACATTGGAAGTCGAGCCGCGCTCATGAGGGACGGCCCAACAGAAATGGCGGCAGACCGTCTATGTTGCGCAGGGGCGACTGGGGTCATGGCCGCATGTAAAGACTGTAGGGCATCAAGAACATCGCCAAGCGTGGGCTCTCGCTCATAAGACCAGGCCCCCACGTACCTCAGCGACCCAAGTTCGTCGCCCTGAGTAAATCCGTGAACCAGGGCGTCGGCAGCCATCTTGCGGGTCCAGCCGCGTCTTCACACGCCTCAACTGTTGGAGAGGGCTCTCAAAAAAGGCCACCGCTGGAGTTCACTCGAGCCCCAGCAATGGCAACCTGGGTGCAGAAAGGAGAGCCACCGAAAGGGGGTCAGTCGGCGCCACCGCTACGTGGGCGCCTCACGCCCACTCCGGGCGCAGGGCTTCAAAATGGCCGGACAGGACAACAAAGGGGGTATCCTCTTGCGCGGTCCCCCCCCCATCAACGGCGTGCCACGCCCTACCACGGGGCTCCCCGGCAGCTGGACCGGGCCCGGTCAGTATCCACCGGCATAACCGCACAATGGCCTCTCCCAGCCGACCCCTCTCCTCCACTAGGGGCCGCCGCCAACAACGTCGCTCCGGCCGACCTGCACAGGCAAGTCCCCGGTCTCCACTCCGCAAAGGCCTCGGATCAGGCAGGAGCACAGCTTCGGATCCTCGGCTCGCAGGAGCCCCCAAGCCAGACGGTGAGTACGAGCATAGCTTCACCTTTCCGTTTCTTCCCGAGTATGTCGTCTCGGGGCAGGATGTTTGGCAGGATATGTGCGTTGGGCAGGAAGGCTGGCGGAGCCGAGCTATAGAGCGGCCATCACAGTCGCGAGCTTGGCTCCTCCCCCCGAAAAAAACCTTTTTAAAGGTGTTTTTTGTGGGGAGAAGGAGAGAAAAAGAAAGAAAAAGAGAAGGGCGAAGGGAGAGAGGAAGGGCAATGTAAAATATATAACAATAATAAATGTACCATAAACATATAAAAATGAAAAGCAATATACAAAAACAATGAGATATTAAAAAAGAGAAGAAGGAAAGTCAAGGGGCAACTCTAGAAAGAAAATTGGTTAAAGGAGACCATAACAAATCCTTTTTTATTAGTAGAGGTACGGTGGTGGCAAAAGCATGATCAAGTCTGTGATGATGACATAATAAGTTCCACTAAGCACTGTAGGAAATGTTGGAAGTTTCCTTCCAGTTGGTTGTGATGATCTGAAAGGAAATGGCTATATAGAGATCTATAAATTTACGTACATTACATCGAACATTCCATATAGGTGAAGACCGGCCCAAAAAAAAGTACAATTTCAAAAGGAAACTCTGTGTCTAAAATATCATTACGTTTTGACCAGATACGTAACCAAAGGGATTTAACTAACGGGCAATGAAAAACATATAGAGGAGATCGCTTTCTATATATGAACAGGACCAACATTTTTTGGATTCAAGTAATCTAAATTCATGAAGAATAGAGGGAGTGGAAAAAAGGACTGTTATAAAAAAATATGTGTGGTGCTAGCTGAACGGGAGACAGTATGTAATTTAGATCAAATAGAGTCCCAAACCTGGAGGGAGAAATCCTGGTCAAGATTTTTTTCCCACAAAAGTTCTAATTTAGATTTAGACCCATCAACAGCTGGATGGGAAAGTAATTTGTAAATGACAGCTGCTTTAAAAGTAATAGAGCAGTCTGGAAGAGGGGAGCGGGTCAGAGCAATGGTGGAAAAGGAGCTGTTTTGAGAGAGGATGAAAGCTAAGGTGTTCTTTTGTAGCAGGGTTTCCGTTCTCCCACAGAACTGTGCACAGAGATCTAGAACCTGGGTGAATTAGGGTGACCCAAAACTCACCTTAGTATCAGAAATCCCCTTACCGAGCTAGCTACAGTGTCTCATTGGTCATAACGAACTCCCAATGACTTAGACAAACCAGAACATGAACTTAGGGTACCTCAGGTATCGTGGAACACATGAACACTCTTTCGCTCTATAATCATTTGAAACCACAACTGGGAGTAAAAGAACACACATGCAAGTTTGAAATATTTATTTTTCAATGCAAGGTTCTCAAACGCAGTATCTTATATAATACCAACATACATATTATAAAAATCAGAGTTATCAGCATAGTCACTAATCCATAGTAAGCGAACGGTGATAGCATATTATAATGCAAATCTATAGAAATTTGTATCACCTATATTTCGCGCACCCTATTTAGCATACTATATTATATCTAAGAAGGTCTCATTTGGGTTTTTAGCAGGGCGGGCCCATACCTCTAAATGTCAGCAGAAGAAGATCACATCATCAGCTACCAACTCTCTGCATGCGAAGCACCATCAAGTGTGTTTTTGCATTCTTGGTAACTCTATCTTAAACCCGCTTAGAGCCCAATGTTGGCAGCAACATTATTTGTGTTATGTCTAATGTGGTGCGAGGATCAAGCCTCCCAGCAACCTTGTGTTAGGTTATTCTTAGAGGGTGCAGTTCTCAGTGTGCAGACAGTGTACCAAGTGTACCAAGCACAACTGATATCAGAGCAATAACATATTATTCTCAAATAAATCACATCTTTCGTCTAGGTTGAAAGCTACAATAACAATTATGTGTCGTGTGCAAACTGAAGCCGAAGGAAAATATGTCGTTTAAATCGTTACTAAACTCATGCTAACTTAACACAATATATAGAAAAGCAGTAACTATATGACACTTTAACAGGGGAAATCGGGAAGAGTCTGCGTTAGAGATATTAAATGAATCACACATTTCTGAGAAATCCTTTGGGGAATTGTCTTTAAGTAAGTGGTTATAGGTGATGATACCTTTGTTAATCCATTCCTTCCAGAATAATGCTCTGTTGTTAATCCTTAGGAATTTATTAGACCAGATCGGAGTTTGGGAGTGAAGTTCAGCTGGCGAAAGGAAAGAACGGGACAATGAGAGAGCAAGGGCTCTGGAGTGTTTAAATATGGGGTGAGAACGCTTCGGTGGCTGGGTTAGGCGAGTGGCTGTACAGAAAGAAAAGGGTGAAATTTGCGCAACTCAAGGGAACTCCAAGCTGTTGAAGAGGGACAAAAAGAGTCTGTCAAAAAAGGCCAGATTTGTTTTAATGTGAAAGCAGAGTGATACCGATTGAGATTGGGAAAGTAAACTCCGCCTAGCCGTTTGGATTGTTGGAGACGAGACAGAGAAAGCCTAGCTTTAAGGTTGTTCCATAAATATTTTGTTAAAATACAAATACAGTTTTGAAGAAGAAAGCAGGAAGAGAGATGGGGAGCATGCAGAGGTAGAAATTAACAATGGGAAGGAGCATCATCTTGATAGTTGTTAACCTCCCCCACCAGGATGGAAAAAGAGGAGACCAACTCTCAATGAGTACGGAAAGCTTTTTAAGTATTTCGGTATGATTGATTTTAATAGCTTCTTTATTTGTATTGGCATAGAGAATTCTTAAACAGTTAATATTCCTGGGATTCCATTCAAAGCCAGAACCGTGAAACATATGGGCAAGGCAACATTTGTTGAGAGGTAAAACTTCAGATTTGTCGATGTTTAGTTTGTATTCAGAGATTAAAAAGTATTCTTCTAATAGAGAGAAAAGGGAGGGTAAAGAGGTGGATGGATTGGAGTTATAGAGAAGGATATTATCAGTGTAGACAGTAAATTTAATATCAATGTTCTGAAATTTAAAACCTTTATAAGATGGTGAACAACAATTTATTTCTAAGAAGGGTTCTAAAGCGAAAATAAAAAGAAGATGAGAAAGGGGGCAACCTTGTCTGGTGCCTCTATGAAGAGAAAAATATTTAGACTGAGAGCCGTTAACCCAGATGGAAGTGGAGGGGGCGGAATATAGTAATTGAATATAATGGATAATGGGGGGGCTAAAACCATGCCATCGTAATGCTCCAAGCATAAAATCCCAGCTTACTCTGTCAAATGTTTTTTCAGCATCCAATGTGATAGCAGTGACTGGGGTGTCCAATTGTGAGGCAAGTTGAATGACATTGAGACATAATTTGTTCATTTTGACTACTATATTGCTAACTTTGCGTTGAAGTTAAGTTTATCAATTTGTCAATCTTCTCTGTTTGTACCTGGCTTGTATATGTGACTGTATCTTTTGTCTCGTACTTATTTCTTACCTCCATCTTATGTAAAGCTTACTGACACCCTATTGGGTCATGTTCGCACTATATAAAACATTACTAGATAACAAGCATTTGCAATACAATAGGTCTCGCATTTACGCACGTTTGAGCTATTGGAATTGTAAATGACAATGCCTTTTTTATGTTTTGGTTTTTAAAACATAAATAAAAGGCGTTGTCATTTACAATGCCAAAAGCTTAAACTTGTGTAAATGCGAGACCTATTGCATTACAAATGCTTGTTATAGTACTATTTCTAGTCCAGCATATATTTGTATAGTTTTGTACTCAACTCCGTGGTACTCGTAAGTCGTTGAAAGTCTCAATTTGATGTACTGTGAATAGAACATGTGATGTCTAGATAACACATTTGCCAAAATACCTATTAGTCACTGAAGCATGTTATCACTTACTACAGTTATTTTCAGTGCCACAGTAGGGAAGACGCGTCTTTGTTTACGCGACCGAGCAGGCTCTGTATGCTTGATCAATTTTAGCTGTTTTTCTCAGCGTGAAAGGTGTGCACTTTAGCTCTGAGATTCTGCAGATACTTTGGCAGACTCAAACTGACTGAAAAGGGGTCTTCTTTGCTTCCTTCGACGACCCATGACATAAACAAACTTTTTTTTCTCACTTTAATGGACTTCGAAGTGATAGGTGAGAGAAAACAGCCTACCAAGGAGCACACACAAGATTTTGTGACAATCTACACCCTAACCGATTCCTTTATTTAGCCATACATTTAGAAACAGTGTTGCTTTTTGAAAATTAATAAAGACTATTTTGAAGTAAAATAAATTAATATGTGAGGATGTAAATACTGTTTACTATGTTCTTCAATATTTTATTTGGTTTTGCCCTCTTAACTCGATAAAATGTACTTTCAAGTACATATTTTGACTTTGTAGGGAATGTTGTAGAGTGACTATTAAATAGTTTTATTAGGAATTTCTACATACTGGTTGGATAATGCCCAGTGGCAAATTGACACCGCCAAGTCAGCAATGAGTTATTGCTCGCAGGGGGATCTCTTTTTGGGCCTAGGATTTGAGCTCACTGGTTTTCTCGGGGGCATCATGATATAGAGAAGAGGGGGCTGGTCGATTAGTTTTGTTAGGATTGTGTGTTTTGGGGGAAGGCTTCTCAAGAAAAAGCCATTTCCTAGGTATTTGGGTTACTTGCAGTCCACACAGTTACATCCCTGCAAGGACATCTCATCTTTATCACCTATGTGATGTTGATAATGTTTGTGCCTTTAAATTCACAGCATCTATAAAAAGAAACATGTGATCATAAGGTGACATTTAACTAGTTATTTTCAATATTGAGCAGGATTAAGATTCAGCATGAAATTTAATTGTACGGTCATAACTACCTGGTCTTCTCCAAATTTATGTATCACTGAAAATCTCCTTAAAATGTACATGTTTTGATTTTGGGACATGCTCTTAACATGTACGCCCAGGTGATGTTATAGTCTCCAACCAGGTACTATTATTGGTCCGCCCTTCGGTGCAAAACCAGTACAAAAAACTTTGGGAGGGCTTGTACATGAGCTCTGGTTTCAAAATATACAGAAGTGACATGCTCAAAAAATCATGGTCAGTAATTTACACAGGACTGGAACGATCCGCCTACTTAACTTTCTTTGTCCTCTCCTATGAATAAAATTAGATACTCATTTAAACTTGTGTATAATGGGGACATGTGGGAAACATACTCATTTTCGCTCTCTGTTATGCGTTTTCACCCATCATACTCGCCTGTGTTTGTCTACAAGTCATTGAATCATCACAACAAATGCTAATACCTGGATTTGCTTTCTCAAACATATAAATCAAACCCTAGTGGGGCCGTGGTTTAACCCATGGAGGGAAGTAAATCAATTATAGATCATAACCAACTTAATGTTGCAAATTCGGGTAATGGGCCACATCTTGGGATGGTGTAAGAATATGGTCTTACATCAATCAAATGTACTGGAAATTAATTAGACCTTTCTAGCTTTCTTAAAAGGCATATAAGAGGTGGCCCACATCATAGCTTATGTTAATTTATACTATACTATAAGTTTCAGACAGTTTCCCTAGTTATGACCTGTTTGTTCAAATGCCATTTATTTTCTCTATTCAGCTGTTTGCTCAGGTCAGATTAAAACTGAAGATTTAACAAAGATCTATAAATTGAAGATTGGTTATAAAAACAGTCCTCCTCTGCAACTATCTGACTATTTCTTCCTTGCTGGTCAGCTGTGTACAGTAACAGATGGGAGTACTCCACATATTTCAAGCCAGAGTTCATTACTGCCATCTACTTCAGTGAGTGGTTTAGTACAGATGATTCTAGACAGTTTGATTAGGGTTTTAATGGATGCATATTTCGGACCTTATCAGAGTTCTCTGGCCTCAAAAAGAGGTGATGTTTACTACAAGATGTTTGGTGCTGAAAAAGTGCATACAAATGTTGTAAATTTCCTGTACCCAACTCAACACAGGTAGCTGGTCTTTATGGTAGTCACCATAATTGTAATGTGCTACAACATCAATTAGGGATGTGCAATATTGACTACTATGCCCCAGAGCAATTCATATGAGAATAACCACTTCTAACTGATGTCAACTCTTTTACTCTGTACCTTGTATGTTTAGTAACAGAATATCTTACTCCTATTTAATGACAATACCCTCAACTCAGTATTCTCTGTCTTTCTCTGTAGTTTGGTTCTGAAAGGGTAGAGTTTAAAGAACTATTCTTTTCATACAATTCCTAACGGAGACCAGCAAACCTTTTTCCCAAGAACTTTAAAATGGCTACACCTTTTAAGTAGCTGATTAACATCAATTCTAAAACTGGGATTTATAATTGCATTTAGTAAAGTACTAGCCTTGCATTGAAGTAGCTCGCTCTCATTTATACCTACCGATTGAAGGCATAGGTTGAGCTCTTCAGATGCATCTCTAGTAGTTGCAATGTCTAAGTCACTTGTATGTAGATGCAATGTGGCAGGTCAGTCTGTCAATAGGGCACTTTTTGGGAACTGTTGGCCATCCTCTTTATGCAAGATACATGACAAGAATATAGAAGAACATAACATATAAAGGTAGTGCAAATGGTGTGGTTAGCTGTATTCTGGCAAAAGTGTTGTATCTTGGCGCTCTGGCTTGGCTTCACCACCCAGAGACCCAGGCAGCAGCCGGTGAACTGTGTGACACAGTGGTGATGGTGGCATTAGGTAAGTAAGGCAGTTGTGCCCAGGCAGCCCACTGGTGGATCACCAATTGACTGCCTTTGGTTGAAGGGATCAAATGGAGCATGGCTCCTCTCTTACATGTAGATTTGCAAATGCTTCCCTACCCCTAGTGCTATGGAGGTAACGGCACTGGTAGGAGTGGCCAGCTTGATGGTAGAAGATCTATATGGGCCCTAATATCCAGAGAGGACCTGCACTTGTTGACTAGAGATACAACTAGGTCCACCAGAAGCTGCCGTTGATGCTGTAAGACAGAGAGCAGTTGAGGAGGGCACCAATGGGCTTGTGGAAAACGAAGTCCCAGTGGATGGGTCTGGACTCCCTAGTCTGGCACCTTGCACTGAGCCAAAAGTGGATGTGGGCTGACCAGCATCACTAGCATAATACACCAGACGTAACATTGAAGGGAAAGTTACCTCCATTGATGCCATCTTTGTCTTTCTGTATTAGTGACCACAATGTAGGTTGATCTGCAGGGTCCTGTTAAGAAGGTTTTAAAGATGACAGACTTGAAAGACGCTGATACATCACATCAGACTTTTAAAATCAGTTCCATAACCTCCATAAAATTGTAATCCCAGTTGAACTTTTTTGAAAACATAGTGTCACTAACATCCATCTTTTGGGGGTATCTGCCCAGGTGACAGAAGGAGAACTTCAATGCCACAACCCAGAGTAGATTCTCCCAATTGAGCCTTGCCTGAAGTTACAGTTCACAAGGCATTCAGACTGCCTACCAAGAAAGTGAAATGAGGTTTAGTATCTGGAGAAACGGTCATAGCAGGAAAGTGCTTTTTGAAGAGTCTTGATGGAGGCCATTAGGTATGAAGCTTCCACTGAGGGGAAGTATGTCCTCCGCTTCATAGATTACAGTATACTAGGCCTGGTGAGGAGACACAGTGTAGGCCATTAGGAAGGAAATTATTTCGACTGCCCTTGTTGCAGCCTCATGGCACCCTAGAAGGCTGCAAGTAGTAAATGAGAGACAGCAGCAAATGTTGTGGCAGACTGGTGCAGCAGAATCCTTTCTTGATGTGAGAAATTAGGAACGCAGGCTGAAAAAACAGGTGTTTGTGTTTAGTTGTCTTGTGCTTACTGTTGTGACATACTGATCACTTTACAATTAAATTATACCAACTTATATATGGTTAAATGGTTGGTTAGGTTTTGTGTGGATATGAACCACATTGGGCAAGTTGATTTGTTAAGTTAGCAATTAGCTCTTTACCATCCCTTCCACTCTGACCCTAGATTACTGGTGATCAAGAGGGTTAGAGTTCATAAGTGAGATGTTAAATCCAAATTGACTCTTACTAAATTACTTTGCTTGGGATTGAAGAGGTGACATTTTAATGAGTACCTAGTTAATCCTTTTTCAAATGTTTGACATTGTGAATGTCAAGCCTGGTGTCTTCATATTTTTTTTAAAAGAATACGCAGGATTAGTTGACACAGGACCTTATTTCAATCTCTGTTATATTCAGAATTCTTCACAATCCCTTCATCTCCCATATGCAGGCAGTAGTCCTAACTGGAGTGCGGCTCTTAATACAACAATACAGTCTAGCCAGCCAAGACCTGAGTTACCTGTCATTACCCACTGAGAACTAATAGAACAACAGTACTGGTACAAACCATCAAGTGCGCCATACTGTTCTATTAGTATAGAACGAAGGTTTAGACTTGGGCGCAAAACCCTGTGGAACTATGGAGGAAAGTTTAAGAGCAGCAATAAAACAATGCCAGATACTGTGCCTAAAGGGAAAACAAAGCCATCAGTACTGTTCGTATTGGGAGCTGGAGTATATATCAGTGAATATGTGCAAAGACAACAAGATGATTGCTGAAATGCTTGAATTAATCTCTGCCGCTGGCAGTCTCTTGGGTTGCATCCCAATCTATTGTTTTCACCTAACCGTGACACCTCAGTTTGGACCCAGCCATATGCAAATCAGTATTGACCCTGTTACTCGTGGGAATAGTCCAGCCCGAACTGTTAGGTCAGGTCCTCTCTGAACTGGAAGATAAGGACCGGTTTCACCCTTGTTATGGGCTCTTCATTTGGGTATAGCTTGGTTCCAGTGGTACAGTGAGTCTGGGGCGCACATTTGGGCATACCTGGTGCACTAGGGCATCAAATGCAAAAACAAGGTGATGGATGCAATGCTTGAATTTATCTCAGCTACTGGCAGTTACTCGGCCTGCATCTCAATCAATTGTTTTTTGCCCACCATGTTGCATCAGTTTGGATCCAGACATATGCAACTCAGTCTTGACACTGTTCCTCGTAGGAACAGTCTAGCATGAACCACTATGCCAGGTCCTCCCTGAACAGGAATACAATCAACCCAGGACTGGTTTTGAACTTGGGATGAGCTCTTCAGTTGGGTATAGTTTGGTTCCAGTGGCACAGTTAGCCCGGGACCCACATTTGGCCATACCTGGCGCACTAAGGGCGTCAAATGCAAAAGCAGCAAGGTGATGGATGGAATGCTTAACTTAATCTCATTTGTGCATATAGCAGATTACTGGGATTGAAGGATTGGCAGAGGTACAAATTCCTGTCCCAACACTAGTGAATGGATACTCGAATCTGAGGGAGGTGAAAAGAAGAAAAAATTGTACATGTGCTGAAAGTCTAATACAATCTGTTTGGCAGAAATGAACTCAGAGCAACTTGGAAGGTTTCCATGTAATGTTGTCCCTTATTGCCATAGTGTTGAAGTGATTAAGTCCTGTGGGCTATGATCCAGATGCTGAAAGTGATATGTCCCCATTGAGAGGATAAGAGCACCCCGAATACCGTTCTTATGCTGGCTATGATAAAGGAGTCTTGCTAGAAAAGATCCCTGCACCATGCATGCCACAACCCCCCTTGAACATCACTTGAATACAATTCATTAACTCTTTTAAATAAAGAGGGGTCGGCATCTTAATCCAAGAGTGCCTAAAGTGTAGATCAATCAACGGTGTTGATTGTTTTCCAACTCCTTTCAAAATTCAAGTTATTTGTTTTGTACAGGGCACAGTAAAGAATAATCATTTGATGAGTGTTTACTATAGCTGCTTTGATACCTGCCTTGAAGTTCAACATAATGTTTGCCTCAGTTGTTCAAGCCTAAAGCATAGAGAGTTTTACATAAAATATTGCAATATAATCAATGAACAAAAATTACCTCTAGTTATGCAGATCATTGCAATTGCTGTTATTAAAAATTGAGCGCAAACCACTGGCCAGGTCAAGCAAACAAATTATGAAACTTTTGTTTCACGCTTGTCTCTTCTGAGATTCTAATTCTGCACTTTGTCGATATGTGTCCAGAAACTGTGTACAAAGCAGAAAAAATGTGTGAATAGGTACGAGGTGAAACTTCTGAATCTAGAGCACATAGCTACTATTATTTGTGGGAAATTAATACTCATCATCTGACACTATACATCCAGTTGATAGGATTTTGTCCTATCCAATTTGAGGTAAAAGCAACTGTTCTGGCTTCTTAGATGACTAACCTCGCCACCTCCTCAAACGCAGCTAAGGGATTTGCGTAACCCTTCCTTCGGCCTTTAGCCAACTAAATGAGTAAGCTTGGCTGCAGATGCGTTTTTAGACATTTGTAGAAAGAAGGTCAAGATGGACAAAATCTCTTGTAGCTCAGCTACATAAGTATCCTTTAATCATGCTGGCCTGACCCTAGGGTGGGCTTCCCACCAATATTTTGCCTTCCTCCTCCATTTTTGCTGACCTTCGGACTCTGTGCCCTTGACCACTGCTAACTATTGCTAAAGTGTGTGTGCTCACTCCTTAAATCATGGTAATATTGGCTTATCACCAATTAACATATCTAATGTACTTGTAAGTCCCTAGTAAGGTAGTCCCACATGTGATCAGGGCATATAAATTAAATGCTACTAGTGGGCCAGCAGCATTGATTGTGCCACCCACTTAAGTAGCACTTTAAATATGTCTCGGCCTACCATTGCCGCCTTTGTCTGCAATTCATAACTGCCATGTCAACCTGTCGAAATAAACCTTTTGCCAGGCCCAAATATTCCCTTTTTGTACATATAAGTCACCCCTACGGTAGGTCCTGGACAGCCCAGAGGGCAGGGTGCTGTGTTTTTAAAAGGTAGTACAAGTACTTTTAAGTTTTACATGGTCTGGTAGTGAAAAACTCTTAAATGCATTACTGCAAGGCCTACCTTTCCCATAGAATAACATTGGGGTTACCTTATATCAGTCTATAAGTGTAATTTCCTAATAGGAACAGCTAATAGGTTCATGTTTGGTGTCTCCTGAGTTGGAATTTAAAATCATAGCTTATGGTGAAGTCAGATTTGTAGTTACAATTTTGAAAATGGCACTTTTAGAAGTTGTCATTTTCCTGCATTAGCCATTTGGAGCCTGTATCCTGTATCCGGGTTACAGGACTGGATGTCACTGACAGTTGAGGTTTGTGTATTCCCCATATATAGGCACACACAATGGGGAGCTTAGGTGCGCCTGGATGAGCCATCACTGGCAGGATGGTAGATAGGAAATGGGGACCGCCCCACTTACATTTGAATAGGTTGTGTCCTACCTCCACACAAAATGCTTCCTACCCCCTGTGTCTAGTCTGGAGCCAAGGGAGTCAGGAAGCCTGTGGACTTCAAAGTGAAACCTCTAGAAACTTCACCCCCCCCCCCTTCAAAGGCCCAACTGGGCATAAATACTGGACCTCCGACACCACATCTTCAGTACACTTCTGGATCTGTGTATACTCTGCCAGGAAGAAGGACTGCTGTGCTGCTACCAGGACTCCCACTCTCCCGGACTGCTGCTCTGGAGGAACTGCTGACCTGTTGCACTGACCTGCTGCTTGCTGCTCTCTTGCCTGGGTGAGAAGGTCTGGATCTGCATGTCTTGAGCCCCAGAGTTACTCCAAGGTCTAGTTGATTGGCCTCCTGATCTGAAGCCTCGGGGAAATAAAAGGCTTCCAACAACCTTGCACCTGCACTTGGACTCTGCCATCTGTGAGTCTACCCTGCCAAGTGGTGCCACCCCAGTCCGGGACCCTTGGAAATGGGCTGAAGGTGCACTGCCAGCATCTGTGTATCCAGTGGAACCAATGCATCTTCTCTAATGCGTAGGGTATTCCTGTGAGGTACCAACGCATATCTGCTGCTGCATGGATTGGACCTGTTGCGAAGACCTGCATCGCCTTCGGAACTGCTACTGCACGACAAATCTTCAGCGCAGGCCCTTGCATCGCTCATCGATGGCAGACTTGATGCTGGAATCTCATCACAGCCTCACATCTCATAACCGACAAATCGTCCTGACTGGGCTTCACGTCCCCAAAGCCGGGCTTCCCATCGCAAGCCCTCTTTGACGGGATCTTCTATAACGAAACAGGACCTCGTCCCACAGCCTCACGACATCTTGGAACCAACATATTGCTTCGGCTGTGCAATGCTTATTCGTGGATTCTTGCAATGCTCCGCAAATCGGGATTGAAGGTATTTTGTTCAGACCTACCTAGGTCCCTGTAACTGTTCCGTGCTCCATCGTAGTTGGCCTGAACTTGTGACTTTGTCCCGACAACGTAACCAGATATCCATAGTTGTCACTTTACAAGTATCAGGAAATACAAATTTTTGTCCAGTATGAAGAAACTTAGAGCTAGGCACTGCCACCCAGTACTAATATGTCTATAGAAGTTGAAGTTCACTTTGGTATGTTTGGCAAAATCACAATTTCTTAGATCTGCACTGAGCTTCAGGAAGAGTTTATTGTAGTTCTCCTCCTACTGAACGAACCGCATGATTTTCCAGGGTTGTTATCAGCCTCATTGACTGCCTATTTCCTTTGTTCTGCTGTTAAATGTATGTAATTGTTTTTAACTATAATGAATTTACATTTGCATATTTTTTATTTTGTTTATTTTTATTGTATTCTGTTGTATGTTAAGTGTGCTTTTAGGAACTATAGCAGTTCAATATAAACTATGTATTGATTGAAAAGGTAGAGTTTGTCATGCCTGTTGTGGCTGTTCTTGTATTGTGTGTTCAAGTGCTGAACGTGATCTCATTCAGTCTGAAAGTACACTTTTGGAAGATTAATACAAACATTTCATAATGTACTGGAAACCTCAGTTGTTTCGTCTGTTTATCTTTTTCAGACACTTCCGGAGGCATCCATAGGAAATTACGCTTCAAGTCTGAAAGAGAAGAGTGCTCTGGTGTCTGCTTTGTACAGAGTCATCCAAGAGCCACAGAGTGAGGTAGGTGGCTGCACCACATCTTCCTTTTTCTTCTGGGCTGACTTTATCATTAAGTAGCTATAAACATTCGAATGGCAGAGGTTTCAATAGGTCTTGTTTCAACTATAATTTAGGTACAGCATTAACAATTAATTCAGTTAGAATCCAGGACTTGTGACGCGAAGTACCCATTAAGAAATTACAGAGGCATGGTTGGCCATCATCCAAATATTCTGGCGTGCTTTAGTTTACAATAAAGGCAAATAGCACACTTTAACTATCTGGAACATTCAGATGTGGGCCAAAATAAATGTATACTCAATTCGAGGTGTATATATATTTAGGCAAAGTACAGCACAATGATGTTAATGAATATGCATTTGTTGAACTGACAGGATTTTGCTGTATGTACCTTAGAACCAATTAATATACTTTGTCGCAACAAATGTAAGCCAAACATTTGTAGATAATTATGTAGGAAGTTAACAGAAGAAAACATATGCAATATTCATTCAAGGAAAATACATTACAGATGCACCTGTGGAGGCACAGATACAGGTCTTCCCCAGAGTCACATCAGATCACAATCCATTGCTATTAAAAGTTGTAATGCATGGTCTGATGCGACCCCATTGGTCGTTTACATTTGATAGGAAGTTACTGCTTAATGAACAGTTTATATGTCACATTCGGCAGTGGCTAACCCAATTCCTTTCTATCAATTGCAACTCTACCTACCACTCATAGTATAGTCTGGGATGCTTTAAAAGCAGGGCCCCGGGGGGAAATTCTTATTTTCGGCCTATATGTTTAAAAACAGCAGAGGGAGTTCATCAGTGCCGTCACTAGGGTTGGTGTCACCCGGTGCGGGTAACTCATGGTGTCACCCCCTCACGACTTACCGCATGGACCTCCTCCGCTCCGAGTCTGCCAGTGGGTACAGATGGCAAATAACGGGACCATACAGGATCCTTAGTAACGTTTGTAAATTTTATTTGTCACACCCCTATTTGAGGGGATAGCGAAGTCTATAATCATTGCTCCTAAGGAGGGGGCAGTCCTGCTAGCCCCGAGGAGACGGCTTCCCCCTCATTTCATGGCGAACCTGGCGGTTTAACCAGGTTTTACTGGTGGATGCGTTTCTGCCAGGCAGCTCATCACCATGGTGGCGTCGTGTGACAATGACACCGTAGTTGAGCCTCCCACCCAGGCTTGGACATCGGTGGGAGCTGCTCCTAAAAGCTATTCCAAATAAAGGTCTCAGTTCAATAGCACATAAATGCCCAATAAAGGACAGCCAAATATAGCCCCTGCCCCCCTTCCTGTGATGTGATGGGAGTGACAGAAGTAAATGGTCTGAAAAATGATAGCGCCACAGATTCACCCCTTGTGTCGTCTTCACATTTCAAATTACAGATGGCTGCCAGTGTCAGGTTCCATGATAGTGAATCTTACAACACATTTTTCATTACATATTAAAATTGTATCAACTTTCAAAGCACAGCAAATAGTAGATGGTGACTTTAAAGAACATCAGGTTACCCGCCCAATCCTATGTACCCATAGACATTCTTTCAGAGAGCACCGAAAATAGACACAAGTAGTGAATCAGAGAGAACAAAGTAAAAGTGAGACCAGCCCCCACATGGTGTGTAGCGAGCAAGCGCAGTGAGCAACCACTACTAGGGGGAGTTTGGGGGGTTACACTTCTCCCCTCCCAAGAAAATTTGGGAGACAGAAAGGTCAAAAACAAAGCTTTTTTCAACACATATTAGATTGCTAATTGATTTAAGGTTATAATGAGTTATTGACAGTAAAATGTATTCAGAAAGTGGCCGTGAGATATGCTTCTAATAGCAGAATGTCCCCAAATACGATAAAATGTGGAAGCACAAGACATTTCTCTCCGAGCCATGGAGTTTCTGTCATCATTCAGCACTTTTCCCTTTTCCACAACAGCAGTTAAAACATGAATGGCTAAATATCCTAGTTTGCAAAAGTTTTCTAAATAATAATGGCTCAGCCAGATTGGCCTCATAATGCAAGATGATGTGACCATTTCAACTAATAAATTGTTTGTAGGTCAAACGTATCAAAAGTTAAGAAAAAATGTGACTTGTGTTGCTGCGGAGTAGATGACATAGCTCAATGTTCTATGCTAGGATTATAACTTATAAACTGCAAGTAACAAAAGGAACGCTCTGACAAAAACAGTAGCCCACCACCCACTGTCCTATTTACATGATTATGTGTACTTTGTGATCTGCATGGTACATGTTCTTTGCAGCAGGTACATTAACCTTCTGAGCTACCTTTCCATGAGTTAAATCTTCCATTAGACAAAATTCCGATCTCTCTCTAGGAAGAACATTAATCACCAGTCATCATGACATTTTTGTTGTTACCGAAAATTGCTGGAGGGCAGGGAGGAGGCACTGGTTATTAAGGCTGGCTGAACTCGGTTCCCCAGTTTCAAATTCAGCAGCTCCTCTGCCCATAGTGCCACATCCTCTCCCCCACTAAACACCATACTGCAATGCCCCACTGAGAAAAACTCAGACTGCCTTCAACTACAACCCAATTGTTGCCACTGCGCTACAAACACCTGGATGCGGCTCAATTACGCACTAGGCAAGAAGAGCAATATGTGGCCTACAAAAGTGACAGCATCCTGGAAAAAGCAAACAATCAAAGGGAATGCAAAATGTTGCAAACCATGTGAAATGTAAGCAGGAACAACATGGCTACCTTAACGCTTTTACATTCAGTGTTCAGAAATTAGTGCTTTTGCCTGAAAAGTTAAGGACATGACTCGGGGCCCTAAATGGCCCATTTCAATGGCCATTGTTTATATCCTTACAAAACCCAAGCAGTATCTATGGTAAAAAAGACATCTGTAGATGCAGAGCAGCAGTACAAATTTTGTTTTTGAATCCTCACTTTGCAGTACCTCCAAGATTGGTGCACTAGTTCCAAGCCCAGGGAAAACAATGCCAAGACAACAGAAATAGCGCTTCACTGGCAAACTCTGTAAAAGTGGCGCTAAATGTATTTGGGTGTGAATAAAATCTATCTAGCCAGTTTGCTACCACTAGTCTGTCTTACTTTATTTAGTTATTTCTTTTTCATGTTTTTTAACTTTTATAATTGTATTGGCGGCCGCACAGCATGCGCAAGGACATAACTAACGTCACAAGACCGTCTTGATTCTGGGCAATCCTGTTCCTTATAATTACTCTACTTTCAAGCACTTTCAGCTTTACCGAGTGATGCACTAAAGGCCTGCCTCATCAGCCCTTCTTGACCCCGCCCCCTCTACTTACTCCTGCAGTGCTCTCGCAGCTCTCACTGCTGTCGCCATGTTGGAGTCTGTAGGTCGGTACTTCGCCAGGGCCCACCAAGGTCTGGCCCCATTGCTCAAGGGCGGTCCTGCTGTGGCATGTGCCCCATAGGTATCAAGTAGAGAGGCTTGAGGCGTTCTGTCGTTTTTATTGCCGTTCTGTCCATATAGTACATTGCTGTTTAAGAGAGGAGGGAGGCGTATTTGCATAGTGTTTCACTGTGGGTATTTAGTCAGAGCACTTGATGTTTTCAGTCACTACAGGTGCTTGGCAGTTGGTTCCACTAAAGAGGGTCCTCCAACTCTCCTAGCCAAACCTCCAAATTTGATCGTTGTGCCTCAGCATCCCTTCACTCTGTAATTAACTCGAGGTTCTGTTGGCTACTGGTTTATACACTGCCGGCTTGCATCCCAACCATCGCCCACATTACTGCTTGCAAGCAACCCCGACTCCCCCAAGGTCACCAATTGACAGTCCCAAATGCTCCTGTAGCGATTTAAATTATTTTAATGCACTTTGCATTGTTTTAGCTTTTAGTCGTTCCACTTCGCCCAGCGCTACACCTTCAGACGACTCTGTAACCCACTCCCACAACACTGCTTGTTTTTTAACTGTTACTGCCACCCCCACTGTTTCACAGTGTGCGGTCCCTTTCGCCCCACACACTGCCTCATCCTCCAATCATTAAATGTACGTAACCTTAGCACGAAAACTGGTGAACACATGATCCCAAGAACAGAAACTATTTGTAAAGCAGACAAGGGGAAAGATGCAGAAAAGTTACCATCCACTCCGGAAAACAGTATGTTTTCAAGAGGCATCGAAACAACTGAATAAATGAGAACGAAAACCAAAACTCGTTTTATAGGTCAATATATATGTTATTCAACCTCAAATTATTGCCCGTTATAGAATTGTCATCTTAAATATTAACTCAAATTTTCAAAGCTGGTTAATTTTTAGGGCAACAGTGCAAGACCCAGTAATCAATACACAAACCAGTGGAAAGCGAGAATCCATATCTGTGCAGCATTTAAATGAACGGGCCACATTAACGTTTGTTTTTTGTATTACATCTCGCTCGATTTGAAGCATATTAGTTCATACGTATGCAGCTACAAAGTAAAAAGAAAAAAGAAGAGCAGCCTGTGACTGTGTACTTATTGGTGCGTCTCCCCCCGCCCCCCGCCCGTCCGGACGGAGAAAATCACTGACTTACCTGTCCTGCTGTTAGACGGGGGGGGGGGAGGGGGGGGGGATCTACATCGGTCACGGTGGCCGGGGAATAAAATTAAATGATGACGGACCCCAACCCAACTGGAGGTCAAGTCAAGACGTGCCGCCTCTGATCCTCCTCCTGCAGTGCAGGCCAGTCACGCGCCCTTAGGGCCCAATGCTGCGCATGCGGATTCAGAATCGGGGATGAAGGGCATGACGTCATCCGCAATCCGCCTGTACGCGGCGACGGGCCTAAGAGGCGCGCTGACACGGCGGAGGAGACACTGCGCACAGGCACGTCCTCCTCCAGTCCTCCTGAGCAGGAAAGTAAGTTTGCAAGTTGCTGCAAGACAACTGACTGAACTTGCACGTACGTTGCGGTTGCAACGTCGTTTACTAGTTTCACTGCAAGCAAGTCTGCACACTGTTTGCAGCACACACTGCTGCCGATCGCCTTGGTGTCACCCCAGTGGGATGGTGACACCCGGTGCGGGCCGCACCCCCCGCACCCCCCTAGTGATGCCGCTGGAGTTCATACAGGGTCTATATGAGGGGCAGGGGGGGTTTGACTGGGGGAAGTGTCTGAAAAGTTTCAGTGCTCCGTCCATCATCTCCATGTGTTTGCTTTGTTCGCCTTAAGTTGGCAGGGTATGCCCAGACGTGGGTCCCTTGTTCACTTTGCCACTGGATTCAAGCTAGCGTGGCTGATGAAGGGTGTTACCCAGAAACCGGGCCAGAATGCTTGTTTCCGGTTTAGGGAAGACCTGGCTTTGCATTTCGGTCTGGACTGTTCTCATGAGGCACGGGGTCAAGACTGATTTGCATATAGCTGGGTGTGAACTGAGGAGGCGAAGTGAGCTAAAGAATGATGATGGATTCAACCCAGATCTGTGACTTGAGGTGAGTGTCTGAAAAGTTTCAGCGCTCCGTCCATCATCTCCTTGTGTTTGCTTTGTTTGCCCTAAGTTGGCAGGGTATGCCCAGACGTGGGTTCCTTGCTCACTTTGCCACTGGATTCAAGCTAGCGTGGCTGATGAAGGGTGTTACCCAGAAACCGGTCCCAGGATGCTTGTTTCCGGTTCAGGGAAGACCTGGCTTGGCAGTTCGGTCTGGACTGTTCCCATGAGGGACCGGGTAAAGACTGATTTGCATATAGCTGGGTCTGAACTGTAGTGGCGAAGTAAGCTAAAGAATGATAATGGATTCAACACAGATCTGTGACTGGGGGTGAGTGTCTGAAAAGTTTCAGCGCTCCGTCTATCATCTCCCTGTGGTTGCTCTATATGAGGACCTTCAGAATGCAGAGTATAGCCTTATGCAAGCTCTGCAGGGGAATTTAGGTATAATTCAGGCGCAATCCGAGGTGGCTCTCTGCAAGGCCAGGATAAATGCGCAGTGGACTAAGGATAATGCTAACAAATACCATCTTTTTAGAAGGGAATGTTACGGATATGGGGAGGCAACTGGTAGATGCTTTGTAAAGCAGATTAGATGCAAGGAGGCCAAATGTGCAATCACTGCGATTGAAGATCCAGCTGGGAGACCAGTCAAAAAACCAGTGGAAATCCTGGACATTTTCTGGGTTTTCTATGAAGAATTATACACGGAGGACCACAGTCACCAGGAGAGCACTGAGCCCTCCTATAAAGATCCATGTAGAAGGATTTTGAGTCCAGATGATCAGAGGTATTTGGAGGAGCCAATAACATTAGAAGAGCTTGTGGAGGCAGTTGATTCATTTACAGCAGGTACGGCTGCTGGGCCTGTTCAACTCCCACTAGAATTTTATAAAACCTTCCTGTCGGAGTTAAAATTAGATATGCTTACTACGTTTCAGGAAGCACAGAAAGGAGATGCCCTGGCCTTGTGGTGTGTAGCTACCATTATCATTTTTAAAAAAAGATAAATCTCCCACAGTACCAAGTCGTACAGATCAATTTTGCTTTTAAATTGTGATGGGAAAATGTATGGGTCACAGAAGAGACAACATACTTGGAGGTCAAGTAAGTGCATGCCTGGATAAAATTGTACTCGCTAATTGGGGTCCTGTGGTGCTGAAAATTAAAAGTGAGTTGGATAGAATTATACATTACATAGCTCAATGGTGGGAAGATGCAACATTTTAAAGATGAACATTTTGCTCAAAGTCCTGTACTACTTCAGGTCAGTACCCCTGGAACTTCGCTAGAAACAACTTCAGAAATCTCAATCCATATGCAGTAGTTTCATGTGGGCTCAAGGCAAACCCCGCCGAGCAATGAAATATGTGAACTTACCACGATCAAGCAGGGGCTGAGCAATACATAACTTTATTTTATTACTGGGCATGTCTACTCGCAACATATGGGAATTGTACTGGCTGGTGAAGGCGAAGTCGAGGTAGCGGAGACCCCGCATATTTTTCGAATGTTGCTGGGCTCCAAAGCGGAGAGGGTTTTTTTTCCCAAATTTCAACCCTTGCTATTCTAAGAAAACCCGCTTCAAGGTGGTCCAAGCAGCAGGTTCGGAGGCGCCTGCAGATTGGCAGGAATAATTACTATACCCCTACCTCTTTTTCAGCACTATTACCATCCATTTTTTGGATACTACTATGGCAAGATGGAGACAACATCAAAATCTGTGTACTGTGTTCTGCATAACTCTACTTGATGAAACAGAGTTTTAAGTGAGTTAAGATGACATCCTGTGTGAGGTTTTGTACAGCACATGAAGGGATTTTTCCAACTCTTCTAATTTTCTTTGCTACCAGATTTTTGATTGTGTTCTTTGCACCTGCTCCCAATCTTTGGCTCCCGAAGTCCAACCATCTTTAGGGGAAAATGCTTATGAAACCTTTCTCTTTTCCTGATTTTTCTACCTTACTAGTCGTTCCTCCTTCAATCCCATTGTGTAACTAGGACACGTCCTCTGCTTTGCCTCTACTGCTGTAAGATCTATATGTCTCGTCTCGCGGTTCAAGGCTGCACCCGCAAACTCATTTGTCTGCTTTTGGGTCCCACACGTCTGGTTGGATCCCTGCACTCTGCTCTGTGGACCTTCACTGCTTATGGTGTTTTTTCTTGCCTCGGTTGTACCTTTTTCTTTATGTGCACCTTGTTTCACTCACCCCTCACTTTGGTGGCTTTCTCCTGTGCAGGTGTCTTTTTTTCCGGGACGGGACACCTTCTTCCCTTGTTTCTTTTCACCTCTGTAACACCAGGTTTCATACATTAGCAATTCAGATATGATAGAGAGGAAATGTTTGATCAGCGTTTGTTCTTTGTTTCTGATGGTTTGGTCTAAGGGCCTGAATTGCTGCAGGAAATTCTGGGGAGCAGCTTTAATCCCACGCCCAACTGCTGCAGCCTTTTCCAACCCAAAAAGTTTTTGTCTAAAGATTTGAAAATATTTCTGACCCGTGAGATATGTTATTTTAGATGAGTGTTAGCCTTAACACTCTTTCAACGTTTCTAGTGATGAGAATGTCCAAACGGCCTGTTGTGATAGAGAAATTATAAAAATATAACAGTATTACTTATAATGATGACGGTAACACGATTCATATCTGCTTCTTGAACGTTTTAACCCCCCCCCCCACCCACACACACACACACACACTTTCTCTTTAGTGAAACATTACCTTCGTCTCTCCAAGACTCAGAAGCAGTTTTTTTTAACTTCTTAAAATCAATATGTATGCAACCAAGAATTTTGTCAGGACCAACATTCTGAGTGCTGTGTGTTTTTTTTAATGTGATCAGGTGATACCTGTATAGTGGTGACATAAATATGTTCCTCCAGCGATTCGGCACCACCTAGGCTAAGGATGTTTTAGGTTGTGCCAAGGGGTCTAAATATCACTTGTACAGTAGACACAGCGGCTCCGGGCCGCGGGGGTTAGTGGGGCCCGGCACCCACATTGTGGCTTTATTTTCCAACCCCACTGGTGTCTCTGCTCCCATTTTCCTTGCTTGTATAAAGCCCAAGGTACCCTTGCAAGGCCATTTGTTGATCTTCTAAAAGTGCGAGGTAATATCTTTGACATCTGAATAACAATAATATGTGTCTCTTGGCCATGCCCAGCTAACAATCGACTCCATGCTATGCGTGACAAGATGGGACTCTAATGCAATGAAAGGCCGTTGTGACTATACATATCAGGCATAGCTCGGTTTAACCATGCAGCTGTGGCTGTTTAAACGTGAATATCAAGGGCGGGGTAGCTTTTCCTCCCTCTCCTACACTACCAAGACGTGAAGAATGGAGAGCAACACTTTCACAGAAGCTGGCCTGCCTCGAAAGGATGCCCCTGGGCAGATCTTTGCAGTATCCCTTGCTCCCTGGAACTGGGAGGAATGGTGGGGGGTTGGAGGGCGGGCTTTGATTTAGCTGTACCAGGGGACTGCGCTCCTTCACTATCATGGTGTTGGTCATGTGCGGAAATGAGGAATAATATTTCAGTTCCCACTCCAAATGGTCCTTCTACTGAACTCCCCCACTGGCATCCATACCCCAAGCAATACTGCCTCACCATGCCATCTAGGCATTCGAGCTCCACCCTTCTGGGATACTCATCTGGCTTTGCAAGTGCTGGAATACTTTTTGAGGTTTTTGCTGGCTTGAATGAGGAGGTCGTACTGGACTACACCAGTGCTTATGAGGCCGACCTGGGCATATTGGGTGGTATCAAGCAGGTGAGGCTTCATGGGGCATACTAGACCTTGAACTGCATCGATTTATATGAGCTCCATCCGTTCATATTGGTTTGCACTTTGCATTTATGCACCTATAGGGTGCCATTGATAACAAGGCATAGGTCTGCACATATGGTTCTGCATGGAGCATATGGAACTACATATGTGCTTATGGATTTAAATGAAACCCACTTAGCTATAGCTGATGTGAATGTGAGGCTGTACTGTGCTTCTGCATCTATACTTGTAACATTGCAAGGCTCTACTGAGCATATAAGGGTGTACCCGGGTATTTAGTGCTGTGTTTGGACATGTGCAACTTTGAAGAGCAATTTGATTTGTGGCTGTGTGTAGGTATGTGAGGCTGTCCCTGGCCATTCGAGGCAGTGCCTGTGCATTGGGGGCAGTTCTTGGAAATTAGGGGTTTCTTGAAGTAGTGAATTTGGTGTGCACTATGGCACATAAAGTTTTACATGGGAATATATTGTTTGTCATTTATATTATGGGTATAAATCAGGGGCGGCTCCTCCATGTGGGTGGAGGAGCGTCGCCCCACTACTTTCTCGCAGTACGAGAAGCAGAAACATAAAATGGTATTTTAAATACCATTTTATGTTTCTGCTTCTCGCACTGCAAGAAAGCAGAAGGGTTTGGTTGAGGGCGGGCGGGTGGGTGGATCTGCTCGAGGGCAGGGGAGGAGGGGCTAGCCCAAAGCTGTGGGCCCTTACTGTTTGGTTGTCCCTCTAGGTCTGACCAAACTAGTCATGCGCACTCTCCCTTTTCAAAATGTCCTTCCCTTAGACGCATGTGCGGTCGGCGACCCAACCAATCAGAACGCTGCCATTGCAGCATTGTGATTGGCTTGGGGGGCGGCCTGCTTCCTGTTCCTGCGGAGGCAGAAAAGCAGGAGCAGACACAGCAGTGAAGGTAAGTTTTATGTAATATTATTTTTTTTTATTATTTAAACCCCCTCCCCGTGTAACCCCCCTTCCCTCACGACCACTCGCCAGTCCCCCCCACCCTGCACCTGCCCCACACCCATGAGCCATGCCGGCCGCAACTGGCTTCGGCACGTGTGGGAGCAGATGAGCACTTCCTCTAATGTCATGAGTGTCGAAGACAATGTGATGTCATTTCCTCTTACCTCATTGTGGGTATCAGAGGGCATGTAATGACACCATTTATACCTCTGTCATTTTGGTGACTTATTGTCCTTGTGTGTACAAACTATGCATCCTGCCAGAATGGGAAGGGAGGAGCCAACAACACTTGAGATTTATTACACCAGACAAACAATCCACATCCATATGAATAGCAATAAACAATGTAAAGGGCTATGTGTACAAAGCTTCCTCAAATTCATATATCTCTCTGCAGAATATCAAAATTACCCGAGATTGAAGAAGAAAGCAGCTCTCCTCTAGGACTACCAGTGACCCACAGAGCAGAAAACCAACCCTTCCCTGTGGGGAGCCCTTGAGCTGCAGATTACCCAACCTTGGGACAAAGCACAAACAATGCTCTTTTCCCCGATTAGGAAAATCTGCGAGAAAAGGAGATAATAGTGTCTTTCTCTTGTCAAGCATTCATCAGAGCAAACAAGCTCTACTTGACATCGTCAACAGCAAAACACCCCCAGAGCCTGTCTGCACCTCCCTCCTCCTCTGAGAAACTTCAGATGTCTCTGTTTCGTTTCACATTCATGAAACAGGCACACGCAGCGATTGCGCTCTCCATCGAATCCCATGTCAATTTACCCCGGACAACTCCTTTCACAATAGACTTTCATGCAGCAGCCTGGGCCATACACACCTCCCGCCAGTCCACACTGGTGCCCATTGCAGCTGTTGAAGTGGGCGAGCCGAGCCAAGGGTCTGACTTGGCTCTAGTGCCCGTGCACGAGCTGAGCCCTGAAAATGTTTTCTATGTAAATCATGCAGCAAACATATAAAATATGATAGTCTCTTCAAAATTCCAAAAAGAGTATTTATTTGACATGTGCAAGCTTTGACATTAATATGTCGCATTATAGCACTGTACTGAGAGTACTTATTAAAAGTGTTTTTTTTTTTAAAAACATAAACTTGGAACCTTTCCTGCCCCCGTCCTCCCCGCAATGGCGACAGTGCCATTAGTGAACCAAGAGGCAAAACAGGTTACATGTGTAATCTGTGTATGGACAGATTATAATAGAGCAACTTTATAATCTATTAAATCAAACACAATTGTTTTTTGTGCAGCTGCTTTTCTGAACTCGCATATTTAAGTTCTTCCATCCACGAATATGAAGAAAACAAAGTGTTGGTGAAATAAATAATTTGCCTAAGATCACACAATTTACGCGGGGGAGCCACAATTTATCAAGGTTTTCTGGTTCCGCTTTTTACAGATTATCCACTAAATGTGTATCTATGCCCCTTCTTGTAATGTTAATCTTTGTTTTTACCTCTGTGTGCATTTTTCTGCCGTTTTTTAATAGCTCGAACTCTACTATTCGACTCTGTTGGGGTGCTTTACACGAACACCTGTTACATTACACAAGGTCATACTAATTTGTTAGGCACAAGAAGAGAAAAGTGATATGATCAGGATCACAGGATGTTGAGCCAACGCCGAGGCTCGAACCTTGTTCTCCAGGTCCAAAGTCAGCAGCTCCAGCCCTAATACTACATGCTGGGTAGAGCTTAGGTGGGAGGCAGAAGCCACATGGAAGCTCAGCTCTTTATAGGTTCGAGGTTTCAACAGGACCTCAAGCTGAGCTAGAGCCAGACGCCAGGCTCGAATCTGGGTCGAGCTTTCAGTGGCTCGCCCACCTCAGTGCAGCAGCTGATGACATCACGCATTTTTACAAAAACCAAGGTATAGGGACCTGTACACCCCAGGACCACCTTTAGGTGCTTTGGTGCCTCTCACAGAGAACAGAGGCATTCCAAACCTTGGTTTGCGCAGAAAGACTGTACACTCCTTATTTCTTGCACATTCACTAAACAGAAAATAATGACACTTCAATCAAGGCTGCTTTAAAAAAAGCTTTTGAAATGACAAACTACAAAAGAATTAATAAATGTTAACAGTGGTGATTGATTGTTGACAGCGTTGATATTTGTTCCTACCCTTTTTGGACGGTGGAAATGGAAACCTGCTCAGTTGATGCCAAGCAGCCTTTAGAGGTAGAGTTAAATCTATTTACTCATTTTACATGATTCGTTTGTGAGTACTTGGCAAACACGTTACAGCTCTGACTAAAGATGGCATGCTTGAGCCTCAAGGGCACAGCAGATTTGTATAAATCGCCTTCCCTCTGCTGTTCTGAATATCTGATGAAGAGGTCTCAACTGTTTGAAATTGCAGCTGCCTGCAGGTGTGTGGGAATCCCCAAATTTGACATTGCATTGCTAGTGCTATTTTCTAGCTGCTGTTCTGTTTTGGTTCTGCCCCTCAGTTCTTACAGAGACTGTTTTCCCAGTTGTTTTTTTGCAGTTACTTCTAACTTTTTAGGTCGAGCGTAGCGATGGACCTATTGTTGGCACGTTCCGGGGAATGTGAGACAGCGATCGCCCACGCGCCTCTGCTGTCTCAGATTCCTCCTTGTGTGCGTGCACGGCGCCGTGCACATACCCTGCCTGCCATTCACTCTCATTCACACACAGCCACACTCACGCATGCGCGCACACACACATACACCCACGCAGGCACAATGCATACACACATACGAGCGCCCATGCACGCACACACATACATACATGCAGAGACACACCCCCGCACACATACACACACGAGAGCACTGAGGCCCCCCCAGCCCTTTGGAACTTACCGGGCCAATCTCGGGGGGCTCCACTCGCAGCACGCTCCTTTCCCGGGGCTCCCACTTGGTCAAGGGAGCCCCGCAACACTTCCACAACCTTCCGCAACCTCCTGCTGGCGGCCCCGGGGCTCTCCACCGCTCACAGGAGCCCTGGGCCGCAAGACGGATTTACACCTCCTGCCTCCTCATCCGGTCCGAACGTGGCCACGCCCCCGTCACAAGGCGACCTTGCCTGACTTCTGTTGCGGCCGCGGCGGGATTCACTGCTGGTTTTTAAAGCACTGAATAATTAACTAATGTCCGCAGCGCAGTGTTGTACAATGAAAACCAGCACATATCTTCAGTGACGCCTTGTTTTACTTGTGTTTTTAAAGGACTCTGGCTGATTTCCGAGACTGAGGCGCAAGCTGGAGTACCTTGTTGTCCTTCCCACTTGCACACACAGGCACTTGCTGCTTCACAGAGGTTCTCACACAGCAACGGCAGTCACTGGGCAGTGTCTGTGCACCGTACCTGTGGTGTGCTATAACGTTTCAGCATTGAACATTAACATTTTCTGTGCACTGTCTCTCGCACCCCGCGGGCGAGGGTGCGGGGTGGCTCCCGGCGCCCATTCAGTGTGCAGTGATGAATCTTTCACGCAGCTGAGCTAACGGCTAGCTGGAATATGCTGCAGACAATTTATGAGACTGAATCATGTTTTTCCTCAGATGGGGTTTCGGGACGTGAGCAGCTCTTGGCGCCCGACGAGGATGCACAGCATGATCAGCGTAGGTAAGCGAGTGCCGTATGTACTCGCCGACCAGCTGTCTGCTCCTCGGCAACCGCCCATTCAGACTGTGTGTTGTGTGATGAGATTGCCTTTAGAGACGTCATGGTCACTAACCTGGGGATACCTTGCTGACTGCTGTTTATTGGTATACACGCCAATGATTTCAGTGACGAGTTTAAGGGATACCGGCTGTGTTCTGAGTGGAATCTACGGTGTGTAGTTGACCGTAGTGCAATTGCTCCGCTGCCTCTGTGTGAGAGCGGACCTTCTCCAGGAAGGCAGAGGCAGCAGAAGAGTATGAAAAAATGCATTTCACTGCTTTTGTGGCCCTGAATGCTAGCATGCTGAAGTTGAACGATGGAGTTTTATCACGTGTTCTCTCTGTCTCAATCCATGTAGGCTCATTCATCAACGTATCTTTAATTCCTAAATAGTCGCATAGCATATTCGTGTGAACATGGTTGTAAATGCACCCTAAAACATTCTTGCCGGGAGACCTGCAGGTAAGTCACACGTGAGAGCTTCAGCCAGCGCTAGTTTCCAGGAGACATCACATGGCTTCCTGGGACCTGTAGTTTCATTTATATCATGGCAACTACATGTAATAGGTCACAGAATGCCCCGTACAGTTGGTTGAAATACCAGGACTCACTGGGGACGCAGGTGACGCACTTGACATCTGGGTACTAACTGGGCAGACGGGCAAAAGCGTGCACAGTATGCATCTTGCATGCGTGTAATACACAGGCGGAAATGCAGCTGTCAGGCGGATGGAATTGTGAACGTATTTGCATATTCTCAGTATTTTGGGACTGTGAGCCTCCAGCTGCCTGCCCACATGCTGGTTACTTTACAAAAGATGGCGGGAACTAAGGTGTGTCTAAAGGAGTCATACCTCTGACGTCACCTTTCACATCTGCACTCTCTCACTTTATAGCATCTGTCCCCGAACTCTGCCTCTAGTCTAAGACCCTGGATTCTTGGGTAAAGACAGTGTATCGACAGGCAGTTCAAACGGTGCCACGCGAATGACTAGAGCGCATGACGTGGACAGGACGGGTCTGCCAAGTATGGAGAAGCGCAGGAGCTAACGCAGTTTGTAGTACTTAGTGAATCATGAAATGTGAGGCTGCTGGGGTCATGCGAGAGCGGGTATTCATTAAAACATCCAAGCTAAAGCACACAGCACGTACTCCACCGAAATTCACAAATAGTAAACTACAGGGAATACATTCCCCCCACATGTTCCTGTACCAAAGCATAGAAAATGTAGAGCTCTGGGAAATGAATAAAGTTAGGGATCCTATTTAGGTTTACCCACTGCTTAATTTGTTTAAGAGACCGGAAGTGCAGGGTGGTAGAATAAAATACACGAGGTGGTAACAAGACACGCAGTCATGGTATTCGGCTATGGACTCCAGCTTGTCTTTATTTATTTACAACATTACAACATTTTAGCTATTGCCATTTTAAATCACAATGCATTTAATTTACGTTTTACAAAAGAAAAGCAAAACCAAAAAACAATGTCATTTACAATGTCAATAGCTCACAATAATGTCATTGCGAGACCTATTGCATTGTAAATGCTTGTTAAAATTCTTGTCCTTTAAGAAACGAGGCAAAAATGGACACCATATTTTTATTCCCACCAAGTCTAAAGTCTTTCCAAGTTATTAACATTTAAGAGCCCTTCCACAAACTTATTGGAAAGAAGATTAAGACAGATTTATTTCACATATAGTCCTGTGTTTATGTAATAGCTGCTAGCTAGTGGTTTGACTGCAATGGCAATTGGATTGGATGGAGGGCGCATACCTGTCTTATTCCTCTTTTTATTTGAATTGCCATGAGAAGAGTCCCAACCCCCCTCTCTACCGTGAATGCCTCCCAAACAATCCCGAGTGTAGAGAACAAACCGGAATTGACCTCAGTGTATTCAAAAAATGGCCTTTTTCAGTTTCTCCCAAAATACAGATTCCACTAATGCTATGGTAAGGAATAGCTGAAGCCAAGAGTGAGCACAAGGACATGGGATGCCAAAGTGTAGTTTTATGGATGAATAGTTTGATAAGTTATAGCCAGGTGTGTGATCTCCGCAGTGTTTCTGCTCGCATCTCTAGTGTCAGCCAGTAATCTTGGCAAAAGGAGGTGTTATGCACTTTCAAGTAAAATGCAGTAACCATGTAAATGGATACTTCTGACGCCAAATCTCAACTATGTAATTCTGGTTAAGTATATGTGCCATTACTTTTGAAGTCATAATTGAGCGACACTGTGCTTTGCCTGTCATGCTATAGCCCATGCTGAGATCTATTCTGAGGTGACATTATAGTCAGCGCCCTGCAAGATAACACCATTACATTTTGGAAAAGGAAGAGCCACACCATTTGTATTATCAAAATACATCCCTTTGAATCTGGAACCCTATGTCCAGAGCACCATGATTGAGGTGTGTTGCTGGGCCTTTCTTGGCCATTCCGTATAGGTCGCAAAGAAAGAAAATGCAGTCCGCTTGTAAGCAAACCTACTTTCAGTGTGTTTTTGCCATGTGCATCTCTTGTAATCGAACGTGCTACACGTCGTGTCTGTTGAGGTACCCAAGAGACCTTGCTGGATTTTTAGTTCTCTGACATTTCATATAATCAGTCTGATTGACAAACCAGAATTCCCTGGGGCCAGATCATAGTATGTCCTGGCATTAAAATTATTTATTTCAGGCATTGAGCCATGAAGTCAAAGACTGGCAGAATATTTTCCTTTCTAATATGTATTCAGACATATAGAAAGGAGTGCAAGAAAGAAACTATGTACTGCACTAGGTGCAGTGAAGGACATTAGATGAAAGCCAAATCTTTGCTAACTCTTGCTTTGTGTGTGTATGTGTGTGCATATATTATGCATGCACGTGTTTGTTTTACATTTTATAGTATGTTGTTGATTCCTAATAGCCGCTTAATATCACATCTTCACCTTTAATGAAAATGGAACTCATAGTAGATGTATATATTTGAGCCCCTGACTACTTCCTTGTTGCAGATATGTATAGGGGCTCAATGAACGTGTATTGTTCCTTTTTAGTATGAAAGCTGCTGCCCTGCTCATACTAGGTGGTCATTGCATCACCCATTGTAGTGATTCAGGGCAGACTTGAGATTCAGAAGGTTGGTAACTTGGCGAGAGGTTACTTTGTGGGTAGGCTGTCTGCTGCTTGAAGGGAAACTGTGATTCCCCAATTTTCTCACTTTTGTTTGCCCGTGTCTCGACCTTTAAGTGACCTTTAATACTTACCTTGGATTAGTTGAGTCTCCCTCTGGCGTTTCCTTGAGTCTCTGTGAACAGTCTGAATTCTTCTGGGATGTCCTTGTACTGAGACCAGTCAAAATAATAAGCAATTCTACTCCTTCGAGCCTAATGAAACACTGTGAAGGACAGCAATGTGCACACGCTATAACTCTCTTTTGGCATTATTTGCAACTGTGTGCAGAAGATGTGTTTTACTGCCAAAATTACCTTCGTAAATGCTCAGCAGGTGCCAAATATCATGATAGTGCTATGAAACTGTGTGACTGAATTTGGTGCAGCTTCTAGTTCGGATCTGTACAATGACTTTTCGAGTTGATGGTGTAAGGGAATGGCAGTGATTAAAAGGTTGTTGCCCTGAATGAGAGTAAGATTTGCTGAGGCTGCTGTAATTAAACCCCAGGTTGATTAAAATGTAGTTTTTCATCAATCTGTTACCTCCAGATTTTGACATAGAAGGGATTCTTTTGTCTCCTGGACATTTACTCTGGGGGGTAGTTTGAAGTCCTTTGAGGAGATCAAACCACAAGTATGAGATCCCTAAGACAAAGCGAGTTCATTATCTACAGATCCCACACTGGGTCACCCAGAGCTGTATCAAAGCAAACGCCACTAGGGAACTCCTACTGTTCGAAAAATTCCTCCAACACCTTACATTACCTAAACACTTAGTTTAAAAATTAATGACATCCTTAACTCTCCTAGAGCTGCATGCGAATCCTTCAAGATACAGTGAGAAATATATCCCAACATAACACTTGACACCAAACACTGCCACGAGATAGTCATCTGTACTAATAACTTTGTCTGCGAACGCCTGAAGCAAGTAGATTCTTTATAAAATACTATTTCACAGTACATACTTCTGCCAACTCCACACACACTAACACTTGCTGGCGGAAATGCGAGGACGTAAGCTCTCTATTGCAGATCCTGTGGTATTGCCCCCACCTGGGGGAATTTTGAGATCGGATCTTCTCCACCATCGCAAAGATCCGGGGTCAGCACATTGATGACTTACCTGATCTAGCGTTGCTTGGAAGGCCTTTAGAGTGCTTTTACCCATTCCATAGATGGCAAGAGGATCTCCTAGCTCCATATGGCTGCCAAACACACTATTCTATCTCTTTGGAGGTAAACTTTTCTGGCCAACATACAAGCTTTGGTTGCATAAACTTTGGTATCTATTGGGACATGAGAAAATATCTTATGACTTAGCAGATAATTCTAAACTTTTCACTAAACATTGGAGAGGAAACAAAGAAGGATTATAGAAATAGAACTTGCCAACAAACCCTGCGAGCCCTGGGACTGACTGATCTCTCTTGGTTCCTTGGTTTGGATCCTTTGTAGCCCAGGAAGAATGATGAGCGGTGAACTCTCTTAACCTCCTTTAAGAATGGTCTCAAGAGGTGGGTGGGAACTTGGGAGGGTGTCTGGAAGTTGGTTTTTCAGTGGTTGCAACCACCGGAGGCTGATGTGATTATTTTTCTTGTTTAAAAAAAGAAACAATAAAAACCTTTGAAACTAAAATGTTTTGTTTTCCCGTTCAGTTGCTGGAACCTGTGTGCCATCAGCTCTTTGAGTTCTATCGGAGCAGAGAAGAAAGGCTACGGCGCTTCATACTCCAGTTCATCCCGGAGCTCATCTGGTGCTACCTCACTGTTTCAGCTAGCCGGGATCTGCAAAGTAGAGGCAGCATTGAGGCACTCCTCCTCGGCATTTATAATCTGGTTTGTACCCGTACTTTTCCCTTTTAACAGTAATGCATCTGTGTAGACTATCACTGATAAGAGGAATAAATAGTTGAGCTTGGTGGTATGAGGTCAGCAGGCTGTAGGAACTGCATTAGACCACACCTACACACGTTCCCCATGATACCTCATAATGGAGCCAGAAGGCTTAATATGGGTCTGCTTCACAAAACATATTGAAGGAAATTTGGAGACTTTCTCCCTTAGAGTTAATTCTACATTAGTGGGACTATGATGTACTGCTGGAATTGTTATATTTTTGTTATATTTTTGATAGCATGCAACCAGCGATCTTTTTTGTAGCAAGTGACTTCAAAGGTTCAGTTGTGCTACAGGGACTTCTCAAAGTGCAAAAGAATTTGAGTAAAAATAACCCTATGTCATGGTAAGTTTCTGTCATCAAACTTCATCCATAGCTACCCATTTAAAGGTCAGTTTGCCAAAGTTCTCCTTTCCTCTCCCAAAAAAACCCAAAACAAAAACAAGATAGGTGGGCGTTAGGGAGCTGTTACGCTTTTGGCGGGAAGCTGCGCAGGAGATATGGGCAAGAGCCGTACTCGGGGTAACTGTGGTTTTATTGAGGCCAACAGATGATCTGTACAACTTTTTCGTCTAGGTTGTCTCCGGGGTGAACGGCTTCGGCTTCTTCTCCGATGGTGAACGTTCTCCGACTTCCGAGTCCCTTCCGGTCCTCTGGGGGGAGGGTCTTCCTCTTCGGAGTCCGTCCCGGCGTGCGGAGTAGCTCTCCAGCCAACCAAAAGGAGAAGAGAAGGAAAGTATCAGGCGTCTGTCCGCTAAAGCTCTTATGTGGGAAGGGAGTGAGGGATTTTACACCGGTGCTCTACATACAATACACTAACGTGAGATGAGGTAAGGGTAAGTGCACAGGGTAGGGTACCGGGGATTCAGGTGTCCCGAGGAGTTGTACTTAAGGTACGGTTACCTCCCACCCAGCCCCGTAACCGGTCACGCACCTGGCTGAGCCACGCACCTCCCCTGGGTGAGTGGCTGGGCGGCTCGTAGGAACGGTGGCCTCCTGGCTTTCCTCCGTCCGTTGCAGGCGCCGAGTCTGCTTCTGTTCGGTGTCTCGTCTCCTCGCCTTGAGGTGGTTCTGCCGTCCGACGCCGAGCTCCTTCTCTCGCAATCCTCCGCTGGGACTCGGTTCCTCCGTCGTCGTTTCCCGCTTTCTCCTCCGGTGTTTCAGTCGTTACCTCCTCTGCTTTCTCCGCACCCCAATCTGTTCTCAGCACGCTCCTCTCTTCCGACCTCCAGGTGAACAAGCACACCTGTGAGTCGGCGGGCTCTCCTTTTGACGGACAGCTCTGAAAACTTGGCTCCTCCCACTCTACGTCTTCTCCGGAATTAAAGGGCCAGTCCATGGCGTCCGCTTCACTCAAGCTTGTGCCCGGGTCCTGCGATGAGGAAAGAGAGAGAGAGGGGGGGGAGGAACAAGCGTTAGGTCGAGCCTCCCCTCTGTAGGGCTTCCGGCTCGTGGGGGACATGCACGTATAGACTGAGATACCTGTGTAGAGTCTGCAATCCTCCTGTACACCCCGTTACACAAGCCTACATTGGCCAAGTGTGTTATTATATTATGTCGGTTCACCTCTTGATTAGAACACTGTCACTAAAGATTCATACATTATATCTTGTATAAATAAAAAAAATGTATGTGCTATGATCTCCCTTCTCACTTTTACATCTTGTTTCAGTTGTGTTCTCAATGTGTGGCACTCTTGTCGCTCGAGCTTTGATCATACACATCTTCATGTATGGTGTACTTTCCAACATAAACATGTCCTCCTTCCTCAGACTCCTGAGTTGACTAAGATTGTGTGGACTGGAACCTGCTCTGCAGTTTTGCTAAGGAATTTCTCATTGCATGAGCGACACGGTCCCCCTCTCCCTCCATTGTCCTAAAGCTTTAGCCGTGCATTCTTTTGTTGTTTTCTGTCAGGGTGTATGTATGCCTATAGCGAGGCTTTAGTTAATAGCAAAGGACCAACATGTATAGAGTGGCAGTTGTTATTCATGAGAAAACCATCCAGTTAATTCACCGGTATAACGTCCCAAGAAATTTAGAGGCTAGGTCTTCTACCTTTTAAGGTGCTACTATTTTATAACTATTTTTCATGTGCTTACCCGTCTATCATTCTACCACAATAAAGTCAATACAATTGATGTGATCTGTAGTGAAAACCAATAGTTACACTCATTAGCCACAATACCTGCCTAATGGTGGGGCCCTTGCTTATTAGAATATTGGGAGCTCCATTGAAGACAATGGAGTGCTCTGGGCTTCTAATGGTTGGTAAAAGCCCGGAGTGCCAACATTGCAATGTTATCTTTCACAGCTGTTGCTTCAATCCTCTTTGGCTCCATGAGGCCTTTGTTTTATTTGTTAAAACATTCTGCCCTCTAATGGCGTAATGTTCTTGTAGCCTTGTAGCCCTCCATATCTGGGCTATACCGACATTAAAGTCCCACTCTCTTGTTAAAGGCCTCGCCTTCGGCTCGGGCCTTTAACGCTGGAGTGAGCCATTAATGGCCGGTATAGTCTGCTACGGCGGGCTGTAAGTGTATATGAGTACTTGCCACCCTGAACAAAAGACCCTAGAAAGTTTTCCACCCTGTAGCTGTACTACCAGATGTACTTCAATACTGCAATAGAAAAACCTTATTTATGAGTTATGCAGACTTTTCCTGTTCTCTCCTAAACGTCTGACAGTCTTGTCCCGTAAAACTTGCATTGAAAGGTTTGATGTAACTTGCACATCATAGACCTGAATAGTAAACTTAAGCATTTCAATGTATCAAGTGCAAATCCCATCTTGAAGAAGTCAAATCTTAGATAAAAAGCCTTTTGATACCTCACTCAAAAAGCTAGATTATTCTCAGTGTTTTGCAAGTTCCTGTGTGCTTCTGAAAATAAAACCACCTTTATTCTCTATATTATGTGTATTCACAGTTTTCGACACCATACACCACAAGACCATGCTAGAAAGGCTTTATTTTCTGGCTTGAGTACCTGACTCAAAAGTTCAAACCTTTTCGGTTTTCTAGGAGCCATCAACTTAACCAGTCTCCCCACCTTTTCCTGTGGAGCACTTCAAGTCCTCACTTTATCTTATCCCCTCTTAAGTGTTCTTTTTGCTCCCTTCATTTCTCATTAACAGCTATGAGATCCTTTTGTAGTCATTTAATGATAATGTGCAGCTTAATCTGAATCTCTCTTGTATGTGTGTCCGATACATCATACTTGACATTTGTTTGAACAGCACCAAAGCTTCGTGTTTTGCTATTTGGGGTCTGTTTTCCTTGGCAAGAAATCATCCACAGTAACAATACCATATCCAGCAACACCCCAAAGGGGTCACTGAGTTTCACCCCTCACTACCATTTGCACCTTCCTTCCTTTCATTACAACATCTACGGTGACCAATATTTTAGAGGCGGAACCCTACATATTGAAGCTCATCACCAGTCTGCTCAACCCCCACCCACCCAAAGAAGTGAATAGCCTTTTTTTACGATCCTAAAAAACAATATTTACTCAGTCGCCTCTTCTTTTCCTCTTGAACTTCTATTATCTGAAATACAATACTAAGAGGCAGTTCACTCCCCACTCACTCATTCTGTGCATCTATTGTACCAAAATATCTGTAATGTCATCCCCAGGTATTGGACGAGAGCACAGTATCCCAGGTGACACTGGCTCCTAATCTTTGCTCAGCGACTGTACATGGAATATGGTAAGAGACATGATAATGTAGTCAATAGGACTTTTGTTTGCTGGACTGACAGTCACAGCCCTTTCTCCGGGACCATCTCCCTCTGAACTGGAAGTTCTATTTTGTTTACAAGCAAGTGCAAATAGCTCCTTTGAGTGCCCAATCTTGGAGATATAAGTCCTTTTCCTCTGGCTTTGATGAGTTGTGTCTACAGCATGGCAAGGGTGAAATTAGGTTTGTTTGAAATTCACAAGAGTTTGATATTGCTTCTACTAAACTCCTTTGTCATGGTTGATGAGATAAGGGTCCCTGCAAAGGATAAGCAGTCAGTTCATAAACTTTATTCGACAGTTTAAAAAACGTCATAAAAGTACACAGATAAAATCATACATGTGACATTACACAGGGAAAGTACATATCATCATGGGTTGTTTTCAGAGGTCAGCAATAAAAAAAAAACCCCAGAAAAAAATAGCTAAAAAACCATACTTTTTCTTGCAGCAATGGATTTCAGGATAAAAGTTGCTATAAAAAAGCACAAATCTGGGCTAGCAAGTGAAAATAACAATTTCATGGCATTTGAAGTAGAAGACACAGAATATTTTTTAAATAACGGTTTCAAGTAAACAATACGTAGGGCTTTATAAAGGGGGCAGATTAACATGAAATGAAGGGTACTTTGCTTGGTTAGTCCATCACATGGACAAGCAGATGTTGTATAATTTTTCATTTTTGGAAAGGCCACAAGGTAGTGGACAATACCAAATCTAAATCTGGATAGTACGAATTGGTGAGATTGCCTGTAGATTATTTTAAGATAGATAGGCAAACCAGGACCCTCGTTAGCATTGGAGGAATAGAAAGCATGGGTTGAGTAGTTACTTGTGTCTGCTTTCCGTTTAATGAATTTTACCCTCATAAATTCTTCTTTCACCTCCTTTTTGGATAAAGTAGTTACAATCTCGGGATCTTTGCGTACATCCAAATCAAAGAGTTCTTTAAAAGTAGTGGTCACATACTTTATCCATGGTATATTCTTGAAATTATCCAAAGACAGACAATCTTTGATAATGCTCTTTGTGAAACTTGTTTCGTCCTTCAGCCAAATAGACCTCCATACCAGGAGGGGTCTCAATTCGATTAAATCGGCTATATGGTCCAACCTTAGTTCCTCGTGGACCAGGTAGTTAGATGCCGATGAGGGTAAACAAAGTAGCCGTTTCAGAAACAAATTTTCCAGAATTTGCAAGTCTTTGTTAAACCCGTACCCCCATACCCCTGAACCATAAAGTGCTATTGATGAACATCTGTGTCTATAAATATTTAGCATTGCCGGGATCCGTCGGCTGCCCAGTTTATTGGCAAATCGGAAGACACCTAGTGTAGCCTTCCCCATCCTGGCTTTTATATTAGTTTGTTCAGGTGTCCATGAGCCCCGACTGTTAAAAGTAATGCCCAGATAACAGAAGTTATCTACAACCTCGATTCTGTTATCTTTAAAATAGAAAGACTTGGGGTGATTCACCTTTTTGCCACAGACCATAATGAATGTTTTAGAGTTGTTAATTTTGAGTTTCTTGCCCTGGATAAAATCATAAAAACAGTTCATTAGCCGCTGTAGGCCGATTGGGGTTCTAGATAATAAAACGGTGTCGTCCGCATATAACAACACTGGAATTGGTAGGCCACCTGCTTGTGGTGCATCTGCTTGGACCTGTTTTAATTCTTGTTCCATAGAATTAATAAAAAGGGAGAAAAGCAAGGGGGCCAATACGCACCCCTGCCTAATGCCTGATTTTACCATAATCTTTCTCGTACACTCTCCTGCTGGTCCATATCGAATCTGAGTGGTAAGGTTGGAATATAACCTAGCTAAGAAATGGATAATAGCTGAGGGAGCTCCCATATCGAGGAGGGTTGTCCATAACAGGGAATGGTTCACCAGGTCGAAGGCACTAGAGAGGTCCGCAAAACAAAGAAATAAGGAGCCCGATTTGACCTTGGTATATTTGCCTATTAAAAGGTTGAGGTTAATGCACTGGTCAATGGTCCCCAAACCCTTTCTAAAGCCATATTGGGATTGTGCCAGGATATTGTTATTGGTCGCCCACTCCTCCAGGCGTAGTAGTAGTACCCGGCTCATGATTTTAAGGGAGGAGTCTAAAAGGGAGATGGGACGGTAGTTTTTGGCCTCCCCTCTATCTCCCTTCTTATAGATCGGGATAATAACGGATTCACTCCAGGTTGCCGGGGTGGAGAAATCGGTGGCAGCATTAAAGACCTGGGTCAATAGGGGGCTCCAAAGGGCCAGATCATGTTTGTAAAGATCTATCGGGACCCCGTCAGGTCCCGGGGCTTTACCTCCTTTACTAGAGTTAATTGCCGTAGCTACTTCTCGGATGGTGATTCCCAAGGTCTGCGGGGTCAGCTGGGGATTCATACAGATTTTATCATAAGACTCCTCAGGGGGGTCAAATATTCCTGAAAAATATCGGACCCAGCTATCTTCGCTTACTAATGCGGTAAGTACTGGGAAATCTTCTTTCTGGAGGAATGGGGCATTAATCGTACTCCAAAACAATTTACAGTCCCGGAGAGCTGCGGCACAATCCAAATTGTCCCAGGCTTGTTCCCGGAGTTCGTTTTTCCTGCGTTTAAGTTCAATGTTATAATTGGACCGCAGGGTTTTAATCACTTCCCTGTCTCTTGGAAGATTGGATAGTGCTTGCTTAAGGGTTTTTAGCGCTGTTGTACAAGCTTGGTCGAACCAGCCAACCTTATCCCGTCTTGATTTGGTCTTATTGTTAGTAAAGATTCTATTGGTAATAGTGCCAAGATCCTCAAAATCCGCTATAATACCCTTAGGGAGGGCATTGACTTCCAGACAGCGAAATATCTGCCTGGTACCACCTACCACAACTGCACTATGTAGTTTTTCTGATTTTTCTGTGCACCACTTTATCCGGGTGCCATTAGGCCTACTTGGGACAATATTGTCAACAACCCTGCCTGTAGGCGTGATTCTGGGGCCCCAGATAAGAATAGACATAGTCAGGGCATTATGATCGCTCAGACAATAGTCCTTAATTATTGGCACTGTGCAGAATGGCACCAAAAGGGTTGAAATCAACAAGTGGTCAATAACCAACTCAGTATCCCTCCCTTTGAATGTTGGAACAATATTGCCCTGTTTATCAAGAGCTGGTTGGTGAATAACTAAATCAAATTTTAACAGAAGACCATTAAGGGAAGTCCCATATGGGGTGTGTTGAAAATGTGCTAAATACTCCCCCGAATCCCCATCGAACCCGCAAACTGGGGTTTGAGAGTGCGGGCACGTTCTGATATTGAAGTCCCCTCCCCATACGATGTCATAAGATGTGAGGGATTTATTACAGATTTTATTTAGGAAGGCTTCCAGTTCGTCCACAACCAGGGTGCTGGTCGGATCAAATGTGTTATTATAATGATTGATCAGTAAAGTGTTCCTACCCTTTTTGGATTGTAATTCCAGGATTTGTGAATGTGTGCCAACAGTAGAATATGAACCTACAGTTATCGGGAGATCGACTGATATAAGAACAAGCAGACCCCCTTTAGCCCTCCCCATAGCAGATTCCTGGGCAACGCAATTATAAGAAACAAAACCATCAAAATGAATGTCTAAAGTGGACCATGTTTCCTGTAAACATAGAATATCAAATCCAAGGATAAGTTCCCTCCACCCTAGAGCCGAAGCTCTCTGACGCCAGCCAGCTATATTCCAGCTCACCATGGAATACCCTTGATCACTTGGGGTAGATATCTCTTCTAAGGGAGAAATCATTGTACATCCCCTATCAGCAATAGCCTCATCGAGTGGTGAAAGGTGGACTTCAGTTGGTTTATCGAGAGTTAAGGGGATCAGATCGGGTAGGTCAGAAGTTATTTTGCCAACCGTTACTGGTATGGTATAATACTCCACAGTAGCCCCGCTATCGACAGGATTAGTCTCGATGGGCAGAGGGGGAACAGTGGTGGAAGCGCTGGGTAGTCAGTCGACTCCCTCTAGCCCATCGAGACAACTATATCGATTATAATCCCAGAAGGTGTTCTGCGGGGGCTGAAATGGGGGCAATCTGGGGTATCTTGGGCGAAAAGGCCTTCCCCTACGTTCAACCCTAGTCCATTCATTGCCTCCATCATAGTACATGGGGTTAATGGGTGGGGGGAAGAAAAAGGAAACAGGGAGGGTCTGGATAGTGGAATCTAATGACCTATTAACACCCGCACATATGTAAGACACAGTACGTGGGTCTCTAAAACTGACAGTGATACAGTCTCCCTTAATGGATTTAGGGGTTTTACCAATCCATGGTACCCTCCTCACCATGATGACTTCATTGTGCAGGTGTGCCGGTAAGGGACGGTTCCAATTAAGCCATTTTATGACTTGGTTTTTAAGGGAGTTAAAGGTTTCAGTTTCACCCCTATCTAATGGAGGTGCTCCTGCCAGAATTACCATGAACCGGTTGGCCTCCGGTGGTAGGTCAGGCCGTCTAATTCTTGGAGTTTTGGTGACTTCGGGTGGGGGCCCTTGGGTATCGATAGACAAAAGTGCGGGTGGGATATGCGAACCTGGGGGGGGGACTTGGATATTCTGGGAGGCAACTAAGCTAACAGAGCTAGGGACTTGGGAATCTTGTTGGACGCTTGTGGACGTTGAAACAGGAATTTGGGGCACAGTAGTAGGAGGGATAATTTGGGGGGCAGGCAAACTAGGAGGGAGACCAGAACTATTAGGCTTGGAGGAGTTAGCTAGAAGTATAGCGGTTGATTTCTCTATATTAGACATTCTAAAATCAAGCCTATCTAGTTTGGCCTCTAAAGGAAAAATAATCGATTTTAGTAGGTTTGTTATTTTATCCATAGAGATATCGTTACTAGGTAAGCTCCCTCCACCATTGGAATTCAACAATACAGATGCTCCATCTATTCTAGCTGTTTTAGATGCCCTCCCGTTATTTTTACCTTTATTGTTATACTGTCTCTTCCGTTTCCTAATAGCCCCTTCTTTTCCCCCCTGAGTTGTAAGGAGGGTAGAATTTCCATCATTTACAGAGGTAAGAGAGACATTTGCACAATCAGAGACATGGCTAGAATCAGCAATGACGATGGAGGGATTAGATATTACAGCAGAGTCTACACTTAGCAGGGGGCCAGAATCGGGAAGTAAAAGTTGGGCATCAACCACAGGCAAGCAGTCAGTAGGTCTTTCAGGAGTTTTGGCATTAGCAAAAGGGCCCATACTGGAACGTTTGAGAGACATTAGTTCCTTGGACAATCGTTTCTCCAGTGTGACAATTTCTTTGTCAATAATGTTGTTAGCCCTAGTAAGAAACTTCTCCATACCTCCTGCGGCAGATTGAGATCCTCCAGCCAACAGGGATTTGCTCCTGGTTTCGCGTCCGACCATGATCCACAGGAAATCAGGCAGCAGAAGGATTCAAGGGGGTAGCCCGGTCCGGTCAATACCGGTCACGAACGGGCACAAACGGGCCCGCTCTTGGCCCGGTCTTCGCCCGCTTCTTCGTCCGCGCGCGTCCCGCGTACGCGTTCCAGGCGTGGTTGAAATAGAGGAGGAGAGAAGGGGGCGGGAAGAGGAACCAGGTGCGCGCGGTGGACGGCCCTAGCACTTCTGGACCTCGCAGTCCCGCTCCCACGGTAGATAGTAGTCCAGGCTCTCCCCCTGCCGAGGTGACCGAGCCGATGTGCTCCCAGGTCGCTGGATATGCAAATTAAGGCTCCGCTGCAGTACTTACCCCCAAAGCGTCCACGAAAGAGCAGAGCAGCACTTTACACACAGTGCGAGCGGCTCCCGCGCCAGCGGGGGCCGTGAGGAGTTATGAAGGTTGTCAGGCAGGTCGGAGGGAGAAGGGGGCGGGAAGAGGAACCAGGTGCGCGCGGTGGACGGCGCTAGCACTTCTGGACCTCGCAGTCCCGCTCCCACGGTAGATAGTAGTCCAGGCTCTCCCCCTGCCGAGGTGACCGAGCCGATGTGCTCCCAGGTCGCTGGATATGCAAATTAAGGCTCCGCTGCAGTACTTGCCCCCAAAGCGTCCACGAAAGAGCAGAGCAGCACTTTACACACAGTGCGAGCGGCACCCGCGCCAGCGGGGGCCGTGAGGAGTTATGAAGGTTGTCAGGCAGGTCGGAGGGAGAAGGGGGCGGGAAGAGGAACCAGGTGCGCGCGGTGGACGGCGCTAGCACTTCTGGACCTCGCAGTCCCGCTCCCACGGTAGATAGTAGTCCAGGCTCTCCCCCTGCCGAGGTGACCGAGCCGATGTGCTCCCAGGTCGCTGGATATGCAAATTAAGGCTCCGCTGCAGTACTTGCCCCCAAAGCGTCCACGAAAGAGCAGAGCAGCACTTTACACACAGTGCGAGCAGTCTTCAACAAACTCCCTTGCATTTCTGAGATCAGAGTGTGTGTTTGTCACTTGCAACATACCCTTTGAGCCATGATTAACAAAGTCCAGTGTGCACACAATCTAAATACCATCCCAGGGGATAAGGACTTTGACAGAGATTGCGGTTGCTGCTTGAGTAGGGTTGAAACGGTCTCTTCAACCCCCCATCCACCCCCAAAGAAGTAACCCAATTTCAAACAACTGCTAATTCCTTTGCTGTTAAATCTGCTGAGTTTTTGCACTCAAATTTCCGGTCTTGATATCAGTTATGTTCCTAAATGCATTGATCTTCAAGGACTAACCTGGACTGGGTGACTCCCGCTTGTCTGGTCCTTCTATATCTAGATTGCCACTGGTTATAATCCCCAAGATTTCACAAACACCCTTCTGCTGACGTAACTGTTTCCTACTATTGCCTACATTGATCCACTGGAGCTTCTGCATGAGAGGATGGTGACTGACCACCCAGAGCACAAGAGGTTGGGCGTACTTGATACATGGTAATGATCAAGTATGTGGAGTGTGCACGTTATGTATCAGAGTAGCCCGAGTCCAGCCAGCAGATGAAGATTCTGTCTCCCTTTAGGCATTAAGCTGAATCATCCTTATTCTGATAATTAGTTAGAGGCATAACGCAACCGATGGATCGTAGCTAGCTTGATGACAATCATGTGACTTGGCTGTAATCTTGGGCCTATACTCTGAGGGACGTCTTTCCATAGCTTTGTCGCTTATATTGTAGCCGATGTGTAGATACAGTATCTGGGGTACGTACTGGGGTGACTCAAGTAGCAATATAAATGTCCAACTTTAGTATTTAATGTATAATTAATAAAAGAAATCATTATTTGTTCATTCATTCATTTAGTTCTTTCTTATTTGATAATGGCATTAGCAACTTCTTGAAGTTGAATAGCCTTAAGCAAGATACCTTAGCGTACTTCTAGTCAATGTGTCTCAGATCAAAAATAAAGTAAAAAATATCCTCCTGGTATGAAAAAATGCAAGACTTATCATGTCCCAGAATGTCTTTTATGCTTAGACAGGTCTCAAAAAATAAAGCAACACCCAAGCTTTAACACCTTTATTATAAATGACCCAGAAAGTTAGTCATGGCATCTGTCACAATATACATTTGTTAGAGCCCATTACATAAAAACATCATCTTCTTTATAACGGACTATGATGTAACAGTAGAATGGGTCTAACGCCTCGGCTTCTAATAAATTGATTACATACATTAAACCTATTCCACATCAACAAAGCTGCAGTCGCGCTTCACGGATAGTTCGTGCATTCCTTGTTCTGGTGTCACAATTAATTCCCCTATTCCCACAACCTATAAAATGAGCACCAATATTGTATTGCTTAAACCATTCAAAAACACATTCATTGAATTTCACAGCAACACTCAATTCTCCTTGAGTAGCCCCTCTGTGTTAGTGACCAAGACATTTAAGGTCTTTCTATTTTCCGTTTCCCCAATATCAATTTAAAATCATATATCAGACATGATGAGCAACAGGCAACACCCCACATGTGCTTTAAGTGACCTGACATATAAGCTCAGTAAATCCTGTTTTTACCCTTGAGTGACTAAATAATACGCTTAAAAAGCTACTGCATTTATTAGAACCGTTGATTGAAATTGCTTTGAAAATGTATCAAAAAGTTCATAGTAAATATTAAATATATGAATTAACTTATGCTGGCAAGCATACAGTATTCTACTTAGTGTACAAATGCTTTTTGTTTGTTAAGATATGCCTGCCGAGTGCCGACATGGTTGTTGTGCAAGCTCCTGTTTCCACAAGGATTCTTCCAGGCACTTCCTGGCTGCACGTGCAGAGCAAGCAGTGTTTATCTTCAGGCGAGCAGTCAGCTGGCTTCATGTACACATATTGCACTTTGAGTTATAGCTCCACTGTACAGCATGCTTCTTCTGTAAACACACGCTGTGTACCCACAATTAATCTCGCATTAGATACACATGTAGGATCTTCATTGCATCATCACAGGCGGGTAAGTACTGTGGGTGTATCTAGGAGACTTTCCAAAGAAAGGACAAATTATATTGAATACGCCTGAATATGAACCCCAAGTCCTCGCTGCTTTATAGAAATGGTATGCTAAAAGATTTCTTAAATGCATTTATTGAGATTTTGAATAAAGAAAACAAGGACGCTGACGGAGCTTTACAGATTCTCACGACATTGGCAGGTCTATGGTGGAGATCTCTTCCCCGAGCTGCAGTTGAATTATCCTTATGTCAACCATGTATATGTTTCCCTGTTCTGTTATCTTCCTGACAAGGGTATAGTGGGTGTTCATCAGAGATCTCGTTTGTGTAGTACTCTACTCATCAGCTCCATGCTTTTAATGGTTTTGAGGCCAACGCCTGACCTTGTATATAGGGATTTACAGGATTCGGCACCTGCCAATGCCTCATTTCCAAACATTTAAGTTTGGCTGGGGATGGACTCCTCCGGTTTTGGACTGTGCCCCTTTTACGCAGAGAGAGGCTGAGTTCCAGAAACAGCTTCACATAGCTTGTGAAGCCAGCGTCTTCTAGTACGTGTAATAAAGCTGTTTTGGGACTTCGTTCTGTTGGCTGGCCCATTATTCTCTGAAGCATATTAAAAATCCTTGACCAGTATGGCTCCAAACTGGGGCATGTCCATACCGAATGCATATGATCCATAATAGCAGCCCGGCATCTCAGGCACTCCAGACCTGGCACCCAGCGGAGCTGCCACAGCCTTTTGCGTGTTGTGTACATTTTGTTGAGGTAATGCAGCTGTAGGAGGCTTAACTTGGTTTAAATTGAGGATTCTTGTGGGGCTAAAAGAGCAAACAGCCATTCCTCCTCTTTCAGTGGACCTACATCAGCCTCACAGGTTTGTCTGAGTTTATCGAAGTTGGTAGGTGAATTAAGCACTATATTTATTTTATATTTGAGATACTTTCCTCTTGGGTGATTGGTGAGACACCCCGAGTTTCTTCTCGAGAGCCCTGACCTCTGGGATATCTTTGAGGTTGGTTATGTATTGCATGAGTACATGTCTCAGTTGGAGATATCAATAGAGTATACAATTATGAAATCTAAAGCAAACACTTCCCAGCCTGTTTGTTAATTACCTAGGCTTGTGGCTGTCTCGAAGCAGTGACATTTCTGGTGGTGGATCATCTAACTTTCTGTATGAAACAGCAAACACCATCTCAGTAGGGCTGCTCTAATCCCTCCAAAATTTCTCGCGCACTTTAGAATCTTTCAGGGACTCTTCAAACCAGAAGGATCCCCTACATTTATTTGGGGCCAAGCGTGGTCCTTTCTTCTTTCTTTTCCTGGGGCCCATGTTTTCCCAGCGGAATTCCTTTTAACATCAATCGAACACCTGCTCTAGAACCTTACAGCAAAAGTTTAGTGAATTCTGCGTATTAGATATCGGAACAACCTCAAGGTAACAAATTAGATCTCTAACCATAAAACTGCACTGCTTTATGTCCAAACGGGGATAGAAACACATGATCTTTTGTCCCTTTTCAGCCAGATTTGATTATTTCACATTTCTGACTAGTGCCTCATAATTTGACGTCTGTTGTATAAAATGAAGTCAAAATTCGGTAGTTTTCATAATGAATTTTTCTAAACTTAAACCTTCAATCAAAAGGTAAATTAAATTCTAAATTGAGCATTCTGTATTCAGATGTGTGTGTTTCTAGTATAGATAATACTGCAAGAATTACTAATCATAACTCGTGGGCCTATTCAAAGTAAAAACAAACTGCATGCTTGCAGAGCAATTAATGATGGGCCGACATTTTTCATTGCCTGTTAAGCTCAGTGGCAATTTCGTCAGGGCTTGGGGTCTTATTCCACCTTTCTGGACCCTTGATTTATATGCACAGTGACTGGTAGCAGCCAAGGAATGAGAGAACGCTCATCCGCCTGCACACGCGAATTAGGACAACACAAGTGTCCTCTGAGAAAGGGCTCACTGTAAAATTGTGTTCCTGTTGACGAGGTGGATAGCTGGTACGAGGGGCCTTGGCTGCTACTCGTCACTGTGCGTACAAAATAAGGGTCCCGAAATGTGGTAGCGGGCACATTGGATGCCTTCTTGAACAGAGCGGAGTCAGTCCTAATGCACGAGATTGCCATGACAGAGCGTAGGCTTTCTCTAGATCCCCTTGTTACAGGGACATCAACTGTTTTGCATGCGCAGGAAGTAGACTCCCCTACCGCCCCTGTTGTTATATCTCCCATACTTGACTGTCCAATACTGGTAGCTTCATCTCAAGATTCTGCTTATTGTAACAGAGAGGGTGCTAGACCTAAGGTCATCACTAGGGCTCAAAAAGCCAAAAGTTCACGCTCAGCCCAAATGAAACCTCCGGGCAAGAAACGAAAATCAGTGAGCAGCCTTGGTCTCCCCAATAAAAGACAGACTATGGGTATGGGTCATCCTAATCTCCCTGAGTCGTTTTCGCCTCTGCCGCCTCCGAACCAAGTTTCTGCCCTGAAGCCGGTGGGACTTTCCTTGGCCATAGAGGGAAGTAAGGCTTTTTGGCAAACATTGGAAAATATAGTTAGGGTGGCTACGTCCCCTTTGATGGCGTCACTTGCTAATATGGAAAAAAGATTGGCCGCTTTGGAAAAACTGTGTACGCCTATTATCTCAGTAAACTCCCAACCGGCCACAAGTCCTCCCTCAGCATTAACCATTGTTCTTATAGTCTCCACATGTACTACCGATCAGCATAGAGTTCCCGAGTTTGTACCATGTCTAGGTAATCCCCCTATTGCCACTGCACCTCGGCCACTAGTGGAAATCTTGCTGAGAACACGCACTTGCAGCCTCCTCCTGGTGGGCTGGGGCCCTCAAATAGGAACTGCTATAATGGCTGGCAACAGGGCCCTTTGATCCCTGAGCATGTCACATCTAGCCTTGATCACCATGCATCAAGTAAAGAGCTAGTAACCCAATCAAGGAGGGCTCAAGCGCAACAGAGGGCAGATAGAGGGGGTCTTAATGCTCCAGGCCCATTCCACTTGCTGCCTGAAACGAATCCATTAACTGTAGTCTTAGCAAATGTTCCTTCACTACTTCAAGGGGATCTTGGGCACTGGACAACTTTGCGTAATAGATCTCTTCACTTTATAGCTGGGAGGACGGGCCTATCAAACGAGCTTTTTGCTAACGTTAAGGTGGCCCGTAGGATAGACTGGGTCGGTGATTCTGTAAAATCCTTGGAGGGGGACTGTGTTGTTCTCTCTTTTGCCTCAACATTGCTGGTCCGTACAATTCTTAGTAGGGTGGCTTTTTTCCAGTAAAGTTGCAGGGGGTGAACATAGTATTATTGGGCTTCTTCTACAAGCCTGATAGATTTCAACAACCATGTGTAAGTGTGCCTGACGGTCCCTTGCCACATTCTGGATATTCTATACCAGTTAGAAACTATTATGAGCCACTTTGTAATCTAGATGCGGTTGACTGACTGTCTTTTCCCTCCCCCACACAGTGCGATGTCGCAGTGGTTATTAGAAACAACTCATGTGTGGGACCCCCCGAGGGGCAAAAAACAGCCTGGAGCCTCATCTTGAAGCTCCTAATATAGCTTCTAATTGTCCACCATCTCCAAATCATGGTAGCCTAGATAATATTCTGCCCAGAACAGAAGAGATACCCGTCAATGTCAGAATCAATCCAATTACTACGGGAGTGTTGTCCAGCCGTAGAAAAGATTTATCTGACATTGACATTATCTCTTGGAATATTGCTGGGCTCCATGAAAAGGCCACAAACCCAGTATGGCTTGGATATATAGCAAAAATAGACATCATCTGCCTTCAGGAAACGTGGGTGTTGGAACCTGTTCATATACAGGGTTATTTGACTTTTAACACTCTGGCCTTAAGAGGCCTAGGAGGTCGGCCCATGGGAGGACTGTGTATGTATGTATCGAACTCATTATGTCTAGACAAGATTACAACCAAAGGTGGGATTGCCATCATCAGATTGTTCAATTCTCAGCAACAAGCACAAAAATAATTCTTATGGTGAATTTTTATAATAACGTTTCTGCAGAGAACTTGGGGGCTGAGTTCTCTTGCATTGACGAGACCCTGGACGCTATTTGTACCTTGACTACTGCGGATTCTACTATTTTATGGCTGGGGGATTTTAATTGCCAATATGTAGACCATTGAGTCGCAAAATCTGTGGGTACCCGATGGACCAGGGGGTCTCCAATTGTCATTTTGCAGATTCTAAGCTGGGCGACCAACTTAATGATCTTATGTCTCATTATGATTTGGGTTTCGCCAATGACTTAGTTCCATGTCCCGTTCCCATGTCTGCTACTTTTAATGGAAGAGGATTAACTTCTATTATAGATTTCATTCGGGTTTTACTGACATTTGCCCCTAGCCTGCTATCTTTTGATATAGGGACCGTGGCTCTGAGTGACCACTACCCGCTTTGCCTTAAGTTCCATTTGTAAGCTTTTGGGCCTGTGAGGAATAAAACTGTCAAGAGTATGGCGAGCACACTGGAATTGAATAGAACCAATGGATATGCTATTCGCTGGTCGAATGTTGAACCTGAGGTTCTGACTAAGCGGCTAATCTTTACCCATAAAACTGCTTTTGATATCTGCCTCAGTGAGCCCTCCCTTCCGGAAGAAATTACCTCCTCCTTTAACGAGATAACTAAGGAGGTCAAAAATCTATTGTCTGTCCAATGCGGTTCCTCCCCTAAAACAACCGGTTGGTTTGAAAGCGCTTGTTCTAAAGTGTACTCCAGTCTTAAACTGGAACTCCATAAACAACCTAGACTACAACAGGAGGTAAAGAGGGCAAGAGCCACTTATAGGAAAGCAATAGCAGATAGAAAGAGATCACTGAGGGAAGAAGCATGGGGGGAAGTTATGAGGCGACACAAAAAAAGGACTCCCCGGCCTTTTGGAAAATTCTAAGAACTCCACCCCTGAAAGGGGAGGGGAGACCTACCATTGAATTGGCCATTTTAGAAAAGGACTGGATAACTGATTACTCCACCTTGTATAATGGTCCTTCTTTTAATGAGTATCCACTTCCGCAGTCCCGGTCCACATACAAGGGCAACGTCCATGTCACTCTGGATGAAACTATGTTAGCCCTTGAGCGCAGTAAGGGGGGCAAGGCCCCTGGTCCCGATGGGGTTCCAGTAGATCTGTTCAAGTCAAATGTAATGTTATGGGCCCCTCTTTTAACTCCGCTGATCAATGCTAGTGACAGCTCCACCGTCCCTAAGACCTGGTCTGAATGAATCATTGTGCCAATTTTCAAGAAGGGAGATCATCAAGATCCTGTTTGTTACAGGCCGATCTCCTTTCTTGACTCCATGGTAAAGGTGGTTGGCCGAGTCATCCTCCAATGCTTGCAGGACTGGGCAACTGAATCTAAGGTTTTATCTGAACTGCAGTATGGGTTCCGGGAGGGCCTGGGCACCCTGGAACAAAGTCTCAATCTGGCTATGCTAGTTGGGAAGTACACTCGAGCAAAAAATGGGAAACTATATTTAGTTTTCGTCGACTTGACTGCAGCATTTGACTCTGTTGTCCATGTGAGGCTATGGGAGACCATTGTCGATCTTGGGGTGGACCATGGCCTAATTGCCTTCCTGCACCATTTTTATGAGAGAGCTTCAGCTAGTGTTAGATATGGGACGAAGGGGCAATGCACTTCGGGATTTCCTGTGATAATAGGGGTGCGCCAGGGCTGCGTGCTGGCCCCCTTTCTTTTTAACCTATATTTAAATGGTATGGTCGAGTCACTTCTTAAGGGGGGCTCAGACTTTCCGCAAGTTGGAGGGAGAGGAATTCCTGCTCTCCTCTACGCCGACGACGCAGTCGTCAGAGTGCACAGGCAATGGCCTACAAAAAGCCCTGACCAGTTCTAGCACTTCTATGGGTGACCTTAGATTAAAAATAAACCTCTCTAAGACTTTCACAATGAATTGTGTATCTGGGTCTCGGAGCACTACTGGCTGAGACATTTTTCTGGAGGGAAGTGAGATGTAAAATGTAAATGTAAATGTATTTGAGCTTATATAGCGCACAGCTACCCACAAAGGGTTTCCCGGCGCTTGCTTAGGGAACCCGTCCTGGTATTCCCCTGTGAGATAACCCCGGCAGGGTATCCACAAGGTGAAAGCCAGGCATCCCGCCGCGAGGGGCCGTTGTGGAGATTAAGCAAGCTATTGCCCATAGTCGCAGAGTGTGAACCCGTGAGTTGAGAAGGCACCGGAGCGAGAATTATCGAGTTCGTGGAATTTTTGAGCCCAAGACCCGCCGAGGCGGGGAATTGAACCCTGGTCCAGGGCCGATCTCAGCTTCCGGGTCTGCCGCCTCTAACACCTGAGCCACACTTCTCCACACTTCTCCACTAGATAGCTAACACAAGGACCTCTTCATATCTTGGTGTCCTCTTTAGCTACGATACTTGGAGTCAAGCAATCGCCCAGAAAAAACTGTCCTTTAAAAGACCCATTAGCGCCTTGATCACCTTTACTAAAAGACTAAGGAGGAAACCACCCAGGGAGCATCTACATATATATAAGGCTCAGTGTGTATCGGCTGTGGTATATGGGGCTGGAGTTTGGGGCATCTCTAATCCCGCATCCCTGCAAACAGTAGAAAATCTCTTCCTTCGTTTTATTTTTGGTGTTCCACCTGGTACGTCCTCTTTCGTTTGCCATGAGGAGTTGGGTCTTTCATATATTATGGATCTTATTAAACTCGAGCCCTTACTCCTTTGGCACAGGATTTGGTCTAGTGAACAGACCCAATTAAATCGTGAGATCCTGTACGATTGCATGAAGCTAGTTTGAGCATTGAAAATTCCTTGGCTTAAGTACATATTCCAGTTTGCCAAAGATCTTGGTCATCCGGAGTATTATTTTAAACCGAACTCAATGACCCAAATGTTAAGGAAACCCTTGAAGAAAGATTGTTTGGATATATTGGGAGTTGTGAGATTAGTGGTTGAAGCCCCAAAACCCACAGTCATCTACCATCAGCTAAGGCTTACAACCTTCGATATGGAACCCTACTTAAATTTTGTCTCTAAAGACCATGACAGAATGCTATTAAATCAGATTCCGATTAGGAATAGTCCACAGAATCTTGACTATTCCGCTAATGAATGACTGTTCAAGAGAACTCCCTGGTGTATGTGTGATTTGACATCAGAACAGTCTACCATTCACTTATTCTTTTTTTGTACATTTTTTAATGAATTAAGGAAATTCTGGATACTTCCTATTTTAAGCTCCTTCGGCCTAAGACAATGTCATCCAGTCCTCCTTGATTCAATATTTTAAGAATGAACTTGTGGCTTGGAGGGTTTCTAGCTTTTTGAAGAAAGCTGTGTGGCTGAGGAAAATCATGTGCTTTAATCCTTGATGGGCTTTTCCCCTTTTAAACTTGTTTTGTATAAAACATTTAAAATATACAGTTTTATAATTCTCGTGAGATCTGTATTTTTATATATTATGATTTGTCTTTTGTATAGATTTTGATGCTTGCTTTTATGATTATATGTATTTGATCGAATAAAACTCGATTTGAGTTGAGTGGAGGGCGACCTGCTAATTTTTCACTCTTTAGCTCCTTATTGTGAGAGAGGTGCTTGAGAGGGACCACACACCTTATGTTTCACTCAGAAAACTTTTAAATGAATTAAGATCCACATGACCGTTAAAAACTCACAAACTGGAATGAGGATAAACTAAAGCCAACCAACATGATTCCTTTCTAGTTTCTTCATGGTCAGTTGAGATACAGTTGCTATTGGATGAAGCTTGAGGACTTATTATAACAACAAGTAGTTGAGTGGTTCTTAGTTATGCTGGCAAAACCATCATGAGAAAAATGACTGCAGTCTGGAAACACAATTTTTCCGCTGTTGCACTGGTTTGGGGGCAGTTCACATGTTCAGTCAGCAAAATACCACACGATTAAAGCCCCAACTAACTCAGACCTGCTAAATAATATATATATATATATATATATATATATATATAGACAGCTCGCGTGCTTGAAGAAACACACAGCACTCGCGGGATAAGTTCAAAGGGATTTATTTTTCGAGGACGCGTTTCGGCTTTGCTGCCTTCTTCCAGCTCGTAAATCCTGACCAGTTCAGTTTGAGGGCACTATATAAAATATATATATATATGTTTTCTCACAAAGGACCAACGCTTCGGAGATCACACAACTTCCAAACTTCTATTGTGCAGTGGCTCAAACCTCCCTCGGGTAGATTAACTGTTGCCTTCCGCGTTTCGGAGCCCTTGTGCTCCTTGGTCACAGGCTGTCATGGAGGCACGGAAATTAGGAAGACGCCCATTTGACACGTGAATTTATTTGCGTCATTGGTTAGAAACCCATTCTTTTTCAGTTCAGTTTGAGGGCACTTTTAAATAGCAGAATGGAATTCCATTGGACGCACGCAGCTCTGAAGCAGGATTGGGTAAGTTCATGTTGCATCCCATTACTGATTGTGCTTACTCGTAGGTGAAAAAACTCCTGTTCACTGCTCCCAATTTGTGCAAAGTTTTCCCTCGATGTGACTGGTGAACATCCCTCGTCCTGCCAGAGGGCTTCGCGCATTCACGGACCAGGGGGCGGTGACATCCACATCCCTGACTCCAATGACCACAATGCCTCTCTGGTGTTGCCATGCGTTAGTAGTCAAGGTACTTCGCTCCGTTTTCCACCAGGACGCGGCACTCTTCTGGACAGGTGCTGTTTTCATGGAGGTGGGTCCATGCATAACATTGACAGCTCGCGTGCTTGAAGAAACACACAGCACTCGCGGGATAAGTTCAAAGGGATTTATTTTTCGAGGACGCGTTTCGGCTTTGCTGCCTTCTTCCAGCTCGTAAATCCTGACCAGTTCAGTTTGAGGGCACTATATAAAATATATATATATATGTTTTCTCACAAAGGACCAACGCTTCGGAGATCACACAACTTCCAAACTTCTATTGTGCAGTGGCTCAAACCTCCCTCGGGTAGATTAACTGTTGCCTTACGCGTTGGTCCTTTGTGAGAAAAATAAAAATATATGTATATATATGTGTGTGTGTGTATATATATATATATATATATATATATATATATATATATATATATATATAATTTCAATGAGTTCACTAGAGACACCATAACCTAACCATACTATAACCAGCTCACCTTATGATTCAGTTTTACACAATACCTCTAAAATTGACCGTAAGTCAGTAATTTTATTTCCGATGTAAATCGTTTACCTTTCAGTTTGTTTCTTTTTTATCTTTAGACATGCCTGGTTGGGTTATTAACTTACCTGAAAAGAAATAGGAGGAAAAGCAACCAAAGTCCAGTTTTAAGTCATAAACTAGAACACAAACCCAGGTGTAAATGTTTGTTGCGTTTATTTGCCATTCAGTAACTTGTTACTGAGTCGCAATTTGCATTTGCGATTCAGTATTTGGAAGGGGTGTGGGTTGGGCATCGCTTCCAAATACCGAAAAGAGATTTAATACGGTTTTGCAACTGAATTTCGGTAGCGAACAGTAATACTTTACCTTCAGCTTAAAAGAGGTGGTAACCCATAAGCAAAGGGAAATACAACTGCTCATGTGCACTTGCCAACACCTGAAATGAAGGTGTTTCATGTTGAAGTTTCCCCGAAGGTCATCATGGACCTGGAAATGGCACTGCACACAGGGGTAGTCTCCCACCAACACCAGTAGGAACTTGAGACAGCAGCAGCAACAGGGAATAGGCTGGGGGTGGGCCAGCAAGGTTGTGGGTGTACACCCTCCCAGTGTCCATTACAAGACCTAGAAACACTCTGCCAGCCTGGAGGGCTGGCGGTGAGAATCGCTGTCAGCAGGTTTGTTGAAATTTCATAAATGGGGGCGGAGCACACAGAGCAGCAGACGGGAAGGATGGCTGCTGGGCGGCACCAGCTCCCAAATATCCTGACTGTACCCTCATGTTTTTAAATGACGGGTAGCGTGTGACTGCTATTAGTTATATAACCCAATTATGCTTGCGAGCCATTTGGCTTAGCATCTTCACACACACCCCTATTCATGAGCACTTTGTGCGAATACTTAAAATATTCTCTTTGTACTCCACCCGGACAATATTAGGACACAGTCTGGGCATGAATTATGCTGCGTTAATCTGGGTACATGATGATCATCAAAGTCACCTGCTTGTTGGACTGCAGAAGAAAGAGGCACTTTGGAAGCACTCTGTTCTTTTATTTTGTGGGTAGAAGAATGTCTGATTCAGAAACAAGCCGAGGATTCTTACATTTGTCTTTGCGTGGGGTTTATCCCTGGCCTGTGAGCAAGGGAATGTAACCTACTTATCATGCTTGCATCACAGTATTATGAGAACTGCATTGGATCCATTAGCCCAGGTGTGATTGGCCTTCATACAGTTATATGTATGCTGTTTGATGTTGATGTGCTCCTCAATCCTTCTCTTGGCAGAGGTCAAAGTGGGTACGGTCTTCGTGCTTTCAGTCTTTTGTGCTGCGCTGTGCATTCACAAAATAAACAAGACAAAGGTGAGAGGGTGGATTAGTGAAGCATATGACGTGAAGTTTTTTCATGAATAAATTATTGTAAGCCAATTCTTATTTTTTAGCTGGGAGTTGGCAGACACAATAGAATTCCTTTTTGTCCAGGGTCAGAATTTCCATCCGCTCCTCGTGGTTGGTTAGGTGCTCTGCCGTGCATAGCATAGGCTTCAGAAGAGGACAATGAATCTCAAAGACTGTAGGTTTTCATAGAAATGTTATTGAACTATCTGAATTCAGCTAAATAAACCGAAGCAAACAATCTCCTTCATACTCCACTTAACTACCTGGCACTAGTAGACAGTGACAAATGAAAAGACACTTCCAAAACACATATTTCTCAGAAAGCCAGGAAAGAGGTCACAGGAAACTTGAAAAGACATGACTAAGAAAGTGTCAGCCAAGTTTCCTATATCATAAATAACACCTTTAGTAATGAAAGCAATGCTTTGTCTGACTACTCACATGGCCTTCCTATCCTTGGTCATTCCGTCGGTATCCTCAAACTCGCCAGAAGTCGTCAAATCACTTTTTGCAGAAGCGTTTAACTCTGGGCAGGACTCGGAACCCAAAGCAGCCCTGGCAAATTTTGTTAGACCAGCACCAATACGGTGCATAGCGATCGAGTCTGACCGCTGCAAAAGGGTTGGGGGGGGGGGGGGGGGGGTTCTCTGTCCAAGACTAATTTGGAAAAAAATGCAAAAATGGTACAATCTACAACACATATTTTATTGTAAATTCAATTGTGTTTGTTTTTAAAGCATAGTAAATGAGGACCTCACAGTGCACCAGGATGCGACAATCTTTTTTGGGCCTCTTCAATTATTTCCTCATTATCACCCTCCAACAGTGCCTCTCATCTTCCATAGCCTCTCTTGGGTGTATTTGTATATGAGAACATATGAGATCCATCAAACTAGTGATATAAGATATCAAATTGCCAAACATTTATCAGAGTGTGCAGCACAGGAATGGAATAAAAGTTTCACATTCCATAGGATTAGTGGTCCAGATATGGCCTGTGGACATTTTTGGCAGATGTTATTGATGAACACTAGATGATATGGGCATTCGGTTTCGAATTACCACTGATATCGAAGTAGGTGCCATTAAGATTACACATTGGATACAAGTGGTGGTATTTTAGAACATCGGAGTAAATTTTGTTTCTTACACAAGTACATACATTTTTTGTTTTTAGATATACTGAACTAGAGTAACAATAGGTACTCTTTCTTTTCAATTAAATCTGACCATTTTAGATATGAGTAAATCCTTTGCACATTTGGAGTCTTAACTGCACTTGGGATTGAATTACTTTGCATTCCATAACATGGGTGCATGGTGTGCATGGCAACTCACATGGATTTATAGGATATATATGACAATAATTTGAGTTTCCACATTTGTATGGATGCTTATTGATTGAGGAATATCATTTTGATGTGAGAGATCAACTTGGAAGTGTTGGTGATTTCTTTTTGTGTATAATTTTTTAGCCCTGAAGATGTTGCGTTAGTCATGACGAAACACGTGTCAGCTGAGAACAGAAAGAATTGAGAAGAAGAGAATAAAGAAGTGGATACAAACTACATATGGAAATCGACTTTGAGTTTATTGATATTGTGTGTGCTGGGGATTTTGACACAATTTGGAGAGAGGGGTGGTGCTCTCTACCCTTAGCACTGCTTGAAATTACGTTTGTTGTGCATTAACATTGTGAACTTCCATTTAGGGCACCAACACCCCATATTAAAGTCCACCCACGAGTAGACAACTATTATAGGACAAGGGCTTAAAACCCAATAGCATTTTTGATAATTACTCTGCATTATGATGCTTCTGACCGAGATCTGGAATGATGGTGAACTTGGGGCAGGCTTGGTTTTAGTCTGTAGTTAGCTAAGAGCTATCCACATAGGTTTGAAAGGGTAGATTCCTTCACCCTGATGTTTATAAGTGTTACATTGAAGATGGAGGTTTCGGGTTGCTGGAGCCGCGGAGGTCTAGGCCTAACGCTGCTGGGGCCGTTGCCAGTAGTAGCAGTAAGTCAAAAAAGGTTAACTGAGCAAAGTGCAGTAACTCCAGAGGGGAAGCCAGGTTAAGATTGTATCCTCCGCAAGCTCCGTACAGGAGGAGACCTATGTGGCAACGAAGGGGTATAAACAGATGATGTCATTGTGTCAGCTCCATTGAAGACTCTCCCTAAGGCACAGGTGGAGTCTGGATCCTGTTGAAGGAGTGCATAATGGAAACCTTTCTAAATTTAAAATGATGCATTTGAATTGAGACCATTGTCTTGTTAAATTGTACGTCATAGTCGAGAACAAAGCTATTAAATGCGATGATCTTGTAATGTGACTTTTCCCGTCATCCTCTGCCCAGTTATTGGTGGTCTGCTCCACACAATGCATGCTGCCTACAGAGTTGTGTAGTGGTACTCTACACAACAACTCTGGTTTAACATGAGCGTATGAAGCCTCTCTGTCCCATCCCCTCTCCTGGGACCTTTTAAATGACATCTGCATACATTTTTTATTTGGGACACACTTTCGTGAGTAGATGTTAAAGGCTTATGTTGGGTAATTTAGAAGTAGTATTCTTTGAATTCACCCTTCCCCCAATTTCCTTTAGCCGTGTGCGATTTGCAACTAAATACTGGTTAAACTGGTGAAATGACTTGTGGCCTGGGCTATAACCTAGCCCTCGACCTTTAAACCTTTTGCTGTGAGTTTGTAAAAAAGCTGGTGGAACCTGATCTTTCGGTGGTTATTCATTGTTTAAACATTACTTTTGTATGTGCCCAGACAAAAGGTTTTGCCCTTGGAATGCTGCTCACATTAGTTTTCAAAATAACATTGTTGATAGCTATGATATATTTGCAGTGTAGTTTGTGTAAAACATAAATCAGACTTTCCAAAACTATGTTTGGATTTGTGCCAATTGTTGTTTTCTCCATTCTTACCACAGGAAATTGTGGATGAACAAGGACGAAGCAAGGTGTTGTCTTTTACAATTCCTTCGTTAGCAAAACCATCAGTGTATCATGAGGTAAGCAAGGTGGGAAAGCTTTTATAAATTAAACACGGGTGACGGGTGTGGTTTGTATAGCGCAGACGATGATTCTGGCGTTGGGTTTTGTCAATCGCCAAGTGAATAGTGTTCTCTGATAGATGCCTGCTTAACAAGTATATCGTTTCCTGTTTCATTTGCACACTTCTCATTTTCTGCCCTACAGAAAGCTACCCTCATACCTCTGGCTGGAGTAGTGGCGTATGACTGCATTAGAACTTGATTTTCCCAACTACAACTGTCTGCTTTTTATTTCTATTAAGATCCCGCCATGTCAACTCATTCGCCAATTTGTGTTTCATTATTTATTTTTCCTCTCTCTTTTGATTTTTGATCAATGTATTTTCTTCTCTAGTACACACTGATCAGAGCCACCTCTAGAATATCCCAAGGTTTGGCAGGCAAGGGAACTGGGTCAGAGGGAGGTAGTGATTTTCACCGGTTTAGGATTTTGATTAAGTATGGAAGCCTAGGTTCGAAGCTAGTCTGTAAGGTAACCAGTACACTACCACCAACCACCACGTTTTTAGTTCTGGAGTTAGCCTGGAACTTTAGATTTTCCTAAAATAATATGTGTTATATATATATATATATATAGCCTTTCAGGCAGCCTTCTTCATCCATTCGTCTCTTATTGTGTCAATCTAATGTTTGTTTCATACACTGCAGTATACAGCCTTCTCCACTTTCACAGAGCACATCCACAAATCATTTCCCTTCGGCCCAGCTACTCCTGTGGCCATGTGTGCTTTTTGAAACCCATTTTTTTTTAATTTTAAGCCAATTTTTTTGGGGCGGTTGTCCTCATCAATGAAGTTTTGCAGAAATCCTTACAAAAAATAGAGCATTGACACAGCTAAAATGTTGGTAGCCAATGCCTTACCGCAAAAAACTTTGCCAATGCTTGTTGTACTATGGTCTGTCTCTTGATGATTATTCTGACCTGGAGTCCCCGTCCTTCTCTTGCTCATTCCCAACATCTTACATTTAGGCATGTTCCCTGGGTGGTTGGCTGCAGCCGTTAAAAGGTTAAAATGCTGCTTACTTAGTAGGCAAATTGTGCTTTGGGAAGGATCAAATTTTATGCACCAATTTGCCCAGGTTGGAGAAGGGGTTCGAAAGAAAGCTGGGAGCTGCCATTGGGGACTGTGATCTTTGGTCTCTCTAAACTACAGAACGTTTCCATGAAGACAGCGCAAGAGATGGCAGCCAACCAGCCGCTGCGCAAGCTTCCTTGTAATTCCAAGCATTGAAAGCACGCACATGCCGCAGCAGTGCAAGGAGAATTAGTTATAGCGAGGGAGATTGAATGGTGCCGACAAAGTCGCTTATTATGGTTCCTTGTTGGGTCTCTACTACATGGAATGCAGTGCTATTAAGGATTCTGATTATGCACTGTATACATGTCCTCACCCTCCTTGCACATGGGGTGGCCCAGGATTGACAGCAACCAAGTAGGACAACAGAAGAATGATCCACTGAAAACTAAAGATAGGGGGATACTCTCTAGTATTTATTTACGTATGAAGTTTTGGGTATTGCTTCTGTCCAGTGCGCTGCATGCAGCGTAAGATGAGGTACAAAATGTTGAAGCAAGTTATGTGCACAAACAAAAGAGTTGGCAACAAGCTTTCATGTTTGGCAGTGAGTGCCAAGAAATGACCCTTTAAGTACTAATTGAACATGGCTAAAGAAGGAGAAGGATAAATATTTTGCAGATCTTTAAATCCTGTAGGAAGAAAGAGTATAGGCGTGCCTGTCCAGTAACTAACGGTAACGTGAATAAGTAAGTGAAGGCAGTGCTCAGATGTTTCAGCCCATTAGAACATGGAACTTGACCACCAGCTGTGGAGCAGGGATTAATTGCGAGAATGGTGTGTGACCCTGTCAACTGAAGTCCGACTTATATCTATGGAATTTGATTGCCAATCTAGAAGGATTGGATTGACCCAGTGCAATATCCGCCAACTATATTTTATATCTATATATATCTATATATATCTATATATCTATATATATCTATACATATATATTAATTAAAGAATCACGTTTCATCTTGTTATACACGGTTACTGTGCCCCTCTGCCTTCTGGCAAACATTTAGAGTCGTGCACCAAAATATTAATAATTTTTCAAGTTTACATCTAAAAAATGTGCCACATTTTCTATACTTTTGCTAAGTAATTGTAGAGCAGGACCTAGTTATGACCTGTATTTAGTCCTTTATACTTATGCGTTGGCAATGGTCTGCAGATCGCCCATGTGCTCTTGTGCACAGTTAGTAATGCACATCTTCTTTCTCCTAGCCTTCCGGCATTGGCTCCATTGTTCTCACCGAGGGGGCTCTGTCGCAACATGGTTTGAGCAGAGTTGAGTACAGCGGGCCTCACCCACAAAGGGAAATGTTGACAGCTCAAAACAGGTAAACCTTCGGTTTAAATTTGTGTTCGTAATATGATTTGGAAGCATTTACTCTACATCATAAAACTAACTGTGTGTTGTGCGTAATTTCACCTACGATACAATTAGATGTTTTGAGACTATTAAATAGTTTGCGCCATACACAGTTGCTGTAACTGAAAATTCCTACTCAGATACCCTTGCCTTAAAGTAAAAAAAATCACACACCCATGCACTCAGTCTTTCACACTCACTTTCACACTTGCCCTCTCTGTGTGCCCCTCCCTCTCTCTAACCCCTTCTCTCACTTACTATTAAAACTTTCTATTGGTAAAACTGGCACTCGAGTTACAATTGATTGCATAAGAATGGTTACTTCGGTAACGCATGAAATTTTCACATACAGAAATGTTAGTCCTTGCTTGTTACAGTCTTGTCCAGGAAACTAGTCGCTTGCTTGTCCTGACGTTAAAAACCTTATACCGTTTTCAGAAGAAATGTCCATTCCATTTTTTTTATATTTATTTGTTTGTGATTTTTGTGCCGCCTTCTAGACCCATCCGGGTAACAGACTGCTTTATAGCAGCAGCACCAAGAGAAGCACAAGAGAAGTGTAATATCGAGAGTTACAGTGTGCAATGTGCAACAGTACGATATACAATCACAGTTCCATACTAGAAAAGGAAACATGGAACTGGCATTGGGGGACGCCTAAAGAAAAAAGAAATGTATATAATGTCCGTAAAAGGTATCCAAGTCGAAGGTTATATATATATCAAGAAGAGAGGCAGCCGTTCCCAATGAAAATGTATGGTTATCGGCGGTTGCATGCTAGTGCGACAGAACTGATGTCAATTTCCATTGATCAAAGTTGATTGAATCCAGAGGAATGCTAGGATCCTAGCTTCAGTGAGCTACAGTTTTTTCAAAAGAATAGTCTGGTTAATGTTGTTCAAGGCTCCTGATAAGTCAATAAGAAACATTTGCCCCACACCGAGCCATACATTTCTGTTCAGAGATTTGCGCCATCAAAATGGGTGCTGTTCCAGTTCCGTCTCTGAGATGGATCCAATACGTTCTTCTGGGCTGGGAACTCCTGGAGCTGTTGTGTAACTGCTCGGTTTATCCATTTTCATGCATGTGGGAGTTTGCAGCTCGATCCATAATTTCTATGAATCTTTGAATCTCTGTAGTGTCCCCTCACCTAAATTCGTCTGTCCCAAGTTATTCTGCTCAGGATGAGGAATGACATCCGGACTCAGTTTGACCGGCTATAAATACGCACTTGGATCCCAGAGTCACAATGATAGCCCTACTCTGCCCTCCATTTAGCACATGCTTTAGGGGGGTTTGCTGAGGGTCGTGGGCAGTCAGCAGAGTGTAAAGAGTGTGTAGGGTGCTCAGGAGCTACTCGGGGGGGGGGGGGGAGGGGGGCAGGCATCCATGCCCCCGTGTGATATGGGTTGTCCGGAAAGGAGCAGCTCAGATTTTGTCTGCAGCCCCTGCCTGGGCCTCATGCAATTTTTCAGTCTGGCCTTTCCACCCTATGAAACCAGGAACAGTTTTCTTACTCCCAGAACATCTGGTACAGTAGGACAGGCCCAGGTGATCAGGTGGAGCTTTGTAGAGTAGCAGTTGAACTAGAATAGTCGTGAGGATTTTCCTGTGTGATTTGGCTTTGCACAAGGCTTCACAACATCAACGGCACTGTGACATCACTACCCTGGTGCATTCAGGGGTTCATGGTGCATGTGTTGGACAATGACATTGTAACAGGCAAAGATATTCAGATTCTTGATATAACTGTATTCAAAGTAGTTTCTTTTTGGTAAAAGGAGATGTGGCGTGATTTTGGACATAGGAAATGGCTTATTTTACTGTGCCTACCACATTTCTGAAAGGATTGGAAATTGTCATGGCAAGAGAATGTTTTTAAAGAATCAACAGTGTATTAAGAAAGGCTATTCAAGAGAAAAGTGTGTAGTAATAGTGATTTATTTCCAAATATACGAGTGTCTGGTGATGCTATAACATATTCTGGCAATACCTCCAATTATCAGCTTTTTATTTCAAAAATCTTTATTGGTTGTTTTTAACAAAACATACAATAATACACAATAAGCACAAATAAGAGGTCATAAAAAGAAAAGAAAGTAGCCAAAATGAATCCAGTGCAGACATTATACAGAGATGATTGAATTTTAGATGTCATCATGGCAGTCTAGATAAAACAGTCTGGGTAAAAAGACAGACATATGTTGGAATATACTTAGGGCTGTGGGGACCACTTTAACTAACATCCGGAGTACGGTAATGTACAGAAACATAAGCTATATAGGGTAATTACCACCTTTTTAGAGCCATCAATACCTGTTGTCTGGAGGAAGCTGGCCATTACCATTATTGGACATGTGAAAACTGTTATTATAGGTCTCTGGGCGGACAGCCGCTTACAATGCGTGCTATCAGGCTTGTGAAACCTGTAATACCAGTCCCTGGGGATTATAAGCTCGTAGTAGCTTTTTAGACCTGTGTAACTGGTAACTCTGGTATTTAGCATGTGGAAACTGGAAGTGTTACTGAGAATAATAAGAATATCATTTCTTTTGATGAACACTTTCAAACTGGGAGTACATGGTGCCGGGCATGTCGAAACCTGGAGTACCTGCCACTGGTCATGTGAACGTTGTCTATCTTTTTGTGGGCCACTTGGAGACTGGCATCAACAGTAGGTGGGCCTTAAAATACTGGAGAGATCTCTTTCTGGGGGCATGTAGAAACAGCAGTTCCTCTCACCGAGCATGCGGATGCTGCAGTTATTGGAGGAGTGGCAACTTGTATTGCAAGTTTCTGCCATTTGCAGTCGGTAAATATTTTACTGGCCATGGAAAAGTTGGAGTTTCTGATTTATGGCTTGTTAATACTGATAGAGCATCTTACCTAGCATAAGGGAAAAAAAATATTTACAAAGTTTGTTGCAAACAGTTTCTCGTTAATTCATTCCCTCAGTAGTCGCATAATGCGTATTTAATCTATTCACTGGAGTAAATGTAAAACTCATGTTCTCTGCACGCACTCCTCTTTTGTGCCTTACCACACTGCTGCATTATGCTTATGGGAGCTGAGATGGTTCTGTGTATGTGCTATTTTTTTTTTGGTCAGCTTCTGCCAGGTAGGCGACACAGAGTAGCCCAGGACTGTTGGTGGTGGCTTCCAGGCAGGTAGAGTTCATGGAGCATGTGCAGCTCGATGCTTTTGGTCGGTAGAAGAAACCAGGCGATTCATTACCCCTCAGGTACCTATGAATCTACATGTTAACAACAAGGCCTCGCTCCACATTTTTAGCACGACTGTCCTACGCAGTGTATCAACAATATAGGCCAGGGTAACTAGCCCGTTGGTGGCTCCTGAGACAGCTCCGCCGGACAGGAGACTGCTGTGACTGATAGCGGGCTGCCAATGACCCTAAAACGGACGGACTTTGCTACATAGGTCGTCGGAACATGTCGGGACCTCCCGGCGGGTGTTTCCGAGGTCTGGAACTGCCTGAATAAGCAAAAACGGAGGTGGACGGAGCGGACCTCGGACGACCTCCCAAAATGGCGGTGACCGCGTTATGAAGTAACAGACCAAACGAGCACCCCATGGGCAATATCTGCGCCCTCTGGCCATCAGGGAGGATACAAGAGGTGTCCGCCAATAATGTGGCGCGGAAAATCGTGTGCAGACCTAACAGACAACGGACCGTGAGTAAATTGCGATATGCGTTCCACGGAGCGCAAGATGGCGGCCAGCGTGAAACGCACAAAAGTAAAGAGTTCCATGGCAATGTACGGACATTAAATGTGTGGCTCTCTTGCACTAAACTAGCGACAACGATGATCTGCAACTGCCGCAAGCCCAGCACCCGGGTCAAACCTTTCTCGGGGGCGCCTGCGACTATCGACTGTGTGTTTGCCCACAAGGAACCACGGAGTACGGCGGCGGCTTACTCAGGCACGCATGCTAGAGACACAAGAGACATTGCGGTGCTGCTGTGGAGCGAACTGAGGGTTAGCAGCCATTAGGGACGTGATCGAGCAGTGTCAATGTGGCGATGTTGGACAATGCGCGGGGAAGGTCGGGACGACAGTAACATCGGTCGTATCCCCCTGTGCGTGGTAGCAATATGCGACCGTGGGCTGCCATAGGAGGTGAACCAATATTGGCATAGCAACCAACGCGCATCCAGCGGGCTGCCCACGCCATCCAACAGGGTTCTGTATGTACGGCGAAAACCATGCTCGGTGGAAGTTAGCATAGAGCCTCTGCAAACAGGCAAAGCAATATTCTGGGAGACAGCCCCTACTTCTTCCCAGCCTCCTGCCTATCCTGCGGCCCTCTCTCAGGCTGTCGGGCCTGCCTCCCGTCCGGCTGCCGCTTTGGGGGCCTCTGCCACTTCCGTTTTGCCCTGTGGTCCTGCAACATGCCGGATCTCCTGGATCACCAGCTGCCGTGTGTTGTGTGTAGCCCCCGATCGGCAACAATTGCCTGACTCCAATATGGCGTCCATTGTTGAAAACGGCCGACGGAGCCGATCCTGGATATCTGGGGGTGTACAGCACCATCGGGACAGAGGTGAGCAGCGGACCACGCGCTTCCAGGGACAAACCTAAAGGGATTTTCTCTCTCTGCAGCAAGGACATAATTAACACACGAGGGTAATCACCCAACCGTTGCTTTGGACTGCCTTTCTCCCCCCGGACTTGCAGCACTCTTCCTGGACTTTCAGACTTGGACCTCTGTGTTCCCCGCCATTTTCTCTCTATGACTCACTTCTTCTTCTACCTTTCTACTCCGCCTTTTTAGCGATCTCTCACCTCCCCCTCTCTGTCCTAGTGACCTCTCTATTGTCTCTCCTGATCTGCTTCCCTCTCTGGTTTGTCTCACTTTCCTGCCCTTCTCTGTCCCTCCCTTGGTGATGTGACTTTAAAACCAGTCTTATCCCCTCCCTATGTATATAGAGATAACTCTAATCACTAGTATATACAGTAGATGTGACTTTTAGAGTATATCCATGTGTATCCGTCATGACTTCAAACAAATTAGTTGTAAAGGGGCAGCTGAAATTCCAGGAGCCTAGTCCCGACAGCTCGACGACTTCGGAGGGCTGGAAGTGGTCCCCCGCTACACGGCGGAGGAGGGCACTGGACATCGAATGCTGTCTTATGTAAAGCGCTTTGATAACCTAATCGGTTCAAGATCCTGAAATGTGCAACGTAACTGATTCTATGTAAACTGCTGTGATAACATGTAACGGAACTGGTGTTATGTAAAGCGCTCTGATAACCTAATCGGTTCAAGTTTGCGCTATAGAAAACTCTAAAAATAAATAAAATAAATAAATCTATGCCTTGAGGTAGGTAAACTGAGCAAGAATTTCGTGTTGTAAATCAGGATTATCGCTAATGCATATTTTACGTGACTTTATTCTTAAAAGATGTTGTTTGTTTCTTGAACATTTAAAAAAAATATTTATTAAATTGAAAACTGGCACTACCCATTATTTTTTTTTTAAGTTTGATTTTATTGAAGAAATAAAAGGTCATAGAGGGGAAAGGGAAAAAACAGTAAAATGGATAAGGCAATAATATACATCATAAGGGGAGGACAATAGCAAATATGAAATATACAAAAGAGAAATAATCAACATACGAAAGTCGCATAAAAGGCATGTGTAGCAAGCATGATAACTTTTCTAAACAAATTAAAAAGAGGTAAAAAGCAGATACATATTAGAATAACATTGTACAATAAAATTGAAGAAAAAGGCAATACGGAAATCAAGGTGGTTTGTGTACCTCAACTGAATCAGGAGCCAGGGAGGTGATTGCGGGAGCAGAGGAGGAGAGATAATTGACCAAAGGAAGCCAAATGATGTCTGGTTTAATTGCCAAGGAGATGGGGGAGACATAGTTAGTGTCTAAACGATGATGAAAACAGACTGAATTTCACCAGGAGTGATGGGTAATATGTGCAGCTTGTTTCCAATTGGACGTAATAGTGTGAAAAGCAACAGCTATCAAAAGGTCAAGGAGTAAGTAGTGATGTTGAGATTGAGGGAGATCAGGGGAAAGAGAACCTAGAAAAATAGGAGAGGGGGAAAAGGGGACCAGAAATTGGAAAATTCTTTGTATTTGAGTCCAAACTGAGTGCTAAAACTTGGAAACATGGGGGCAGTCAAACAACATGTGCTTTAAGTCCGCAGAAGGACAGGGACAAGACCAACAAGTAGGAGGAGTGTCTGGTGAAAAATGTGATGAAGCAAGTGGAGTAAATAAAATTCTATTGTAAATAAAAAAAAGAGTTTGGGTGGGTTGAGCAGCTCTAGAGTTCTTAAGAAGTTTAGCCCAAATTCTGTCCCATAGAAGAACCTACCAGTCTTGAGAGAAATCAGATTCCCATGCGAGTTCAATTTTGGTTTTTAATCTATCAATGGTATATCGAAATGAGTTATAAAGGGAAGACGCAGAGGGAGATGAGTTCAATAGTGAAGAAGTAGATTTGTGAGCTGGAGGAATGTCGTTGGAAGGTGGTAATGATTGGAGGTAAAGAGTGAGGGCAGGATAAAGCAAATCATATTGTAAGCGAGCCCTAGGAGGTAAGGAGAATGAAGATTGAAGTTCTGAGAAGGAAAGAGGCGTATTGTCAGAAAGAAGTTGAGAGATCCAGCGTAAGCCACAAGAGTGCCAGGTTTTCCAATAAAAGACACGGTTACGAATCTTAATTTGCGAGTTATACCAGATAGGTTGTTCATGAGTGGATATAAGGGAAGGATAAGATGAAGATAAGAAAGGAAGAAGAAGTTTATGAGAATGAGAGATGATGGGAGTATGAAGTCGAGTTAGGTTGGACGTAAAGGATACAATTTCATGAAAATTGAAAGGAGAAATAAAGGAGGATTCCATGTTTAACCAGATGGGAGGATGAAAAGGAAGATCAGAGGAAAGCAAGCAAATTGATTGTTTGAGAGAAAAAGCTCGATGATATTCTCTAAAGTCGTGAAAACGGACACCAGCCTGAGCCTTATCCCTTCGTAAAGAGGCAAGAGCTACACAAGGACGTTTACCGTTCCATAGGAATTTTAACAATAAAGAGTGAATTTGTTTAAAATAAGAAACCTGAATGCGCAGTGGAATCATAGAAATAGTATAAAGAAGAAGAGGAGAAAGCATAATTTTTATAGAATTGAGACGACCCCACTAGGACAGAAAGAGTGGGTGCCAACGTGTAATAGCTGCTTCCATTTTCTTAGAAATACAATCAAAATTAAATTTGAGAGTATCGGATAAGAGAGGAGCAAACCAAACACCTAGATATTTAATCTTAGTCGGTTGCCAAGAGAAGCCAGATTGGGAAAAAATATGTTTCTGACAAAGAGGATTCAAAGGGAGGATTTCACATTTATCCGCGTTTAGGCAGTAACCAGATACAGCAGAAAAGGAAGAAACTTGCTGAAGAAAAGAAGGAAGAGAGGAGAGAGGGTCGAGGCAGTAAAGAAGGATGTCATCAGCGTATACCGAAAGTTTAACCTGACGAGAGCCAAAGTGAAAACCAGATAAGATATTATATCATCTTGACGAATTTTTGTAAGAAAGGGTTCCAAGGCTAAAACAAATAGTAAAGGGGATAATGGGCAGCCCTGACTAACACCTATGTGGAGAGAGAAATAGTCTGAGGTCATACCATTAACAAAAATGGAAGCTTGGGGGTTTGAATATAGTAATGAGATAAAAGAAATTAATTTGGGAGGGAAGCCAGCCCAAAGGTGAGTGGTAAGGTGGGATTTTTGATCTCTTATCAGATCACTATAGATCTAGATCCCAACTCAGGTCGACTGAACCTTTGTTACCTGTCCTAGAGTAAAAAGCAATCCACTACTAGGTTAATCAGTTTAAGACTTTACACCACTCTGAAGAACCACTCACTGCGAATAAGTTTAAAGTTTTATTATAAAGCCAAAGATAACTGGAGATACAAACATCTCAGTATAAGGTTCAAAAGGTACACTGGCACTAATACAAACATGAATTCTCTAAATGATCTTAGGCGACAAAAGAATATCACCAAAACTAATTCAAATATCAACAAGTTTGCAAGGATAGACACAAGTTGTAACTTGTGCGACATTTACAAAAAGGCAGAAAAATCCAAATTAGACTGTCCCTACACTAGACTAAGTGACATCCCTACTTAGCAAGATCTTAACTTAAAAAGGTGTCAGCCGTGGTGACTTCCAAAGAAGATCACTCACTTTCCCTTAGTCTTTGTTGTAAATCTGTGCACCGCAGTTATGCTCTATCTGCCTACCCATCCGCTCTCTTAGGTTCCTCAGGCCATCTGCTCTAACTCCACCCAGGGGTGCTGTCCCTAATACAAAATCACAATTTCAGTTGAAACGCCCCTCAGAGACGCACCTCACGTACACCCCTCACGTGCAATGTTCCCTCTAATTATTTTCCTCTGTGTGCGGCAAAGTAAGGTCTCTGTG